>NC_090024.1:132089931-132689931 GCF_037176765.1 Anolis sagrei | reverse complement strand
AACCAGTTTATCCAGTTTTTTGTTTTTTGAATTCCTATTCCTGGGCAGGTTACAATTTGAGCCCAGTGCAAAGATCTGGTTTCCTCCCTAATTAGGCCCCTGATTGGGAACTGATTTTAGCTTGGCCTTCACATTGCTCTTTTGCAATACACAACATTTTTCACTCTTGAAAATAGCAATTCTAAGCATTATGCAAGCAAAAACTGCAATGCATGGCAGAATGCCCATGTAAAAATGCAGCCAAGTAAAATTCCTTAAATGTGAACAAATAAAATGTCAAACCCTTGAGCGTTTCTCTTATCTGGAGCCTGTAACCCCTAAAAAGCCAGTAACGAAGTCAGGTTATGGTGGGATATCCTTCTAGTAAGATCTAAAACTACCAATATAGGAGCAATGAGTAACCAAATTTCCACCAATGAACTAAGCTCTGGATCTCCCCCTTTCCTTCCAAATAGTTTTGCCACAAAAGCCCTTTTTTGTACCAAAATACAGTGCCTGTATTATGCTTTCTCTAACTTGTTCTGGAATGGTTCGCCTCTACCTCACCTCTCCCCTCTATCCCCCAAAACTCACCTGGTCCTTTGCTTGTTTCACAAAACTCAACACCTTCTCCAGGTGGGGCCGGTTGATAAGTGCTCCCATCCTTGTGTCTTCCAGGAGAGGGTCACCAATTTTGATGTTCTGGGTTTCTTTCACAACTTCGTTGGTGAAAGCATCCAGGATTTCGCGCTGTACAAATACTCGAGTACCGTTACAGCAAACCTGAGGCAGAGAATCAGGTATGAGAAAATTCCGACATAGTGCAAATTTTTTAGATGGTAATCAAACATTTACAAGATAAGATCAGTCCTGGAGCGTCATCTGAGAAAAGGGATCATAGTTGAGAAGAATAACAGCTGACTGACCTGTCTTCCTCACCCAAGGGTTTAATGACGAAAGGGAAATGATTTCTTGAAGAGCAAAGAAAGCGTGCTTCTGGGGAAATATTGCTATTGCTATATTAGACTACCATGTGAAACAGGGCAGAGGGCCAATGACTGAAAATCCCCAAATCCTCTTCCCATGCATAATGAAATATTACTGTAAGCCGCCCAAGCCCATTCAGGGAGATGGGGTGAGGTATAAATAAAGATTATTATTATTATTATTATTATTATTATTATTACTATTATTACTATTATTACATAATATAATGTAATATAATATATTGTATATACATATAATATTTATAATATTAGAATGTAATACAATATAATACTACTAATATATTATAATTATATATTTTATATTACATGTAATATTACTAATAATATTACAATATAATGCAGTGGTTCTCAACCTGTAGGTCCCCAGATGTTTTGGCCTTCAACTCCCAGAAATCTTAACAGCTGGTAAACTGACTGGGATTTCTGGGGACCCAAAGGTTGAGAACTACAATATATTAATATATAATACTGATATTGTACTATGCTAATAATATAATATATTGTATGTTTATATTATATATATATATATAGTAAGCCACTCTGAGTACCCTTCGGGATGAGGAGGATGGCATATAAATGTCGTAAATAAATTGCTGAAAGCTAAACCAATTTTGTTTAAAAAAAAAACCACTGGCCTTCCAGAAATTAACATGTTCCAACTCTCCCCATCTCAAGCCTTCAACTAGAACTAATGAGAGGTCAGTCCAACATCTACAGCAGTGCTTCCCAAACTGTGTTCCCCAAAACCCTAGAGTTCCAAAAGCATTCTGCAAATATCTTTTTAAAAATGTGTTTTAAAAGCCTGTGCCAACATATGAAGATCTTATTAAAATTCAATGTACCTCTCTTTTAAAACAAGATTTGGATCCATGCCACTGAATGAACATCAGGGGGGACTGATAGACATATGGCTGCCAGTGGCAGGAAAGCTATCTAAGCAGTGTTCCCTTTCATGTCCAGCTACTGATGTGAATCAGGCTCTTTAGCCAAACCAAATTTAGGAGTAAGTTGAATGCAGCCCCAGAGATACATATTTAGCTTTTGGACATAAAGCCCAATACAAAAACTATTTTAAGTTCAAAAATTTAATAATTCATCACCAATATTTTCCTGTACCAAAATAAATGTTTGGTGTCGTATCCAATATTTTATTTTACCAAAATATTTAAAGTGTTTCCCTTTTTTCCTGAGCCAACTACATTACACCAAACACTCAGGCAATAGGAGTAGATGAAGTAGGGACAGAGTTTGGGTTCCACAGGGGAAAACGTCTTCTGAAGGGACCCATGACCAAAACAGTTTGGAAACAGCTGTCCTAGAGGGTCATATATTCTTTTTTTTCTGACTGATTCAACCAAAAACTTACTGAAGGGCACTTTAAAACAAGTCTGCATCAAACTAGGCTGGGGTGGGGGGAAAATCACACTTTTCTGCTAGCAATCCTCTAGGAACTTCATGAGTGTCTGCAAAGAAACTCTACTTCCAACTCCAGGAAACGTTCAGAAGAATATATCCAGTTTTGAAAAATATGGGCAGCAGGGCACTGTTATCAAACATTTCCTCTCCCAGAAGCTGCCTACCTCGCCTTGGGAAAGAAAATTGGCCATGAGCGCTCCTTTCACAGCATTCGTAAAGACACAGTCAGAAAAGATGATGAGGGGGGACTTGCCCCCTAACTCCAGAGTAACTGGTTTTACTCCTTTAGCTGCCATCTCCATAATCTATTGAAGAAAAAGACAAGACAAGGGAAATCAACAAGACAATTTAATTAACATAGAATCTCCAGATTTAGAAAAAAGAGGCAATTTCAGCAGGACTCCACATTAATACTTTCCTTTCAAAACAGACTTTTTATTCATCAGCCAGGATTCAAATGACATGTGCTGGGAATTTCTAAGGATGCATTGGCTTCACATAAACACAGTTTTCCTATTTAGTTTGCATGCATCTCATAAGGAATACATGTTGTGTGATAAGAGTAGTTATCACTCAGTAGTTATCACTACAGATGTCACTGAAACAACGGAGGACCAAAACTCAGCAGCTTCCACAGGCATACACTTACACAATCTAATCACTGGATCCTCTCAAACTGGCATCTCCCTTCACGGGCACAAAAACCAGTCATGACTTTAGTCCAGCATAGCCTAGCTCTGTGATGAACCAACACATTGAAGACATGGTATTCAATGGCAATTCATCTCTTGGGAATCCAAATAAATGTTAACATTTACTGTTCAGCAGTGTCGGTATTGCTACTTGTACCTTGCTGCCTGTTGGCACACTCCCAGTAAAAGAGATCTTGGCGACCTTTGGGTGTTGAATTAGAAACTGGCCTGTGGCAGCTCCACCTTGCACCACGTTGAAAAGCCCCTTGGGAACACCAGCTTCATTGTAGATTTCCGCCAGCAAAAGAACAGACACTGGGGTGAAGGGCGAAGGCTTGAAAACCATGGCATTACCTAGAAAACCCAACACAAAAGGATAAGGAAAAATGGAAAGAAGATGTGATATGTCTGCCTAGAGATAGCTACATTTGCAAAGGAAATAACAGAGGGATTCAAGAGTAAAACAAACCCCTTCTGGCTCATGTCCCTTCCACACAGCTGAATAAAATCCCACATTTTCTGCTTTGAACTGGGATATATGGCAGTATGGACTCAGATAACTCAGTTCAAAGCAGATATTGTGCTATTGATATTCTGGGTTAGATGGCTGTGTGGACGGGCCCTCAATCATGGCAGATCAGTAAAAGCTATCAATAAACAAAGGCCAAAAGCCACACTCTCAACCAGCCAGAGAGGGGAAAATGCATACAAGTCATTGCAAGCCTACTGTATTTGTTTGTTTGTTTATTTACCATATTTATATACTGCCATTCTCAGCCCAAGGACGACTCAGGGCAGTTTACAAATGGCACAATTCGATGCTCGCAATAGCATAAAAAAACAATTAAAACATTTAACATAAGTAAAATTCAATAAAATAATAAAATCAATAAAAGTATAGAATCTCAGTGTCTCATTACTAAAATCATTATCCAATCGCATTGTCCAGTCATTCTGAAGATCAGAGTTTGTCTGCTACACTGCATTTGGGAAAGCTTGCTCAAAAATCCAGGTTTTAACTTTTTTGCAAATGTTAAGAGGGTGGGGACCGATCTAATGTCCCTAGGGAGGGCGTTCCAAAACGGAGGGACACCGCTGAGAAGGCCCTGTCTCTCATCTCCGCCAACCGAATTTGTGAAAAAGATTCTTCCCCAGAAGATCTGAAGGTCCTAGATGGTTCATAAGGAGAGATACGTTCGGACAGATAAGCTAGGCCAGAACCGTTTAGGGCTTTATAGGCTAAAGCCAGCACTTTGAATTGTGCTGTTTTGTTCCCTCCATAATGTGTTTTTTCAGCTCTGTCTTTAGTACATTTTCAATTTCTGCTCCTTTCTGAATCATTTAACCTTTAATTGATCTGTTTTCCTCCAGAACTCATGTTTTTTTAAATAAAAAATTCCCTTTACATCTCAGTGTAAGCACAGCAGAACATTCAGGTTTTATTCCTTGCTCCATTTTTCACATACTTAGTGAAAAATGGTGGCACTAAGGGCTTCATAGCAATAATCTGTAGCTACTACTTTTGGGGAATAACCTCTTCTCAAACAGAAACATCTCCTTTACCGCAGGCTAAAGCAGGAGCTGACTTCCAGCAGGCAATCTGAAAAGGGTAGTTCCAAGCTCCTATCCCAACACACACTCCAAGAGGCTCTCTTCTGGTATAACCAAAGGATCCTTGAGAGAGCTGGACGTGCTGACCTAAAGCGTAAAAAGAAGACAAGGCATGCATGAGTTGAATAGATCAGATATATAAAGAATGCCACCATAAGGGCAAGTTGATTCTGAGGCCAATATTTGCTTACTGCTAAGCAGACTGCCAGGGAAGGCTAGGTTAATTCCTCATCTCACTGTACTCCTGAGGTGTTTCTGGAAGAAAAGACTCGTATTCTTTATACTCAGCACAGAAACTGAGAACTCTGCTAGCAGAAGTGGGGAGTACGTACAACAGCCATTTTCTGCCAAGCAACTTCTAGACAATCTACAGGTTACGAATAAGATAGTTTCTGTATGTTTGTTGCATGTGTACGTAAGTTGGAACATGTACAATTTAAAGTGTAACTCCAGCAAATATGGTAGCACAGCGAGTTAAACCACTGAGTTGTTGAACTTGCTAACCGAAAGGTTGGTGGTTCGAATTTGGGGAGCGAGGTGAGCTCCAGCTGTTAGGCCCAGCTTCTGCCAATTTAGCAGTTTGAAAACATGCAAATGTGAATAGATCAATAGGTACTGCTTCTGCGGGAAGGTAACAGCACTCCATGTAGTCATGCTAGCCAGACGACCTTGGCGGTGTCTATGGACAACGCTGGCTCTTTGGCTTAGAAATGGAGATGAGCACTACCCCCCCCCCCCCCGAGTCTGACATGACTAGGTGTAATGTCAGCAAAACCTATATATATATATACACACAGACAAGCCGTACCCTGCCACGCGTTGCTGTGGCCTAGTCTGTGTACCTGTGTTTTATGTGTGTATATATGTGTATTTGTTTGTATATATATATGTGTGTATGTGTGTGTATACATGTATATATATTTGTGTTTGTTGTGTATATGTATATTGTGTATATGTGTCTCCTTGTGTATATGCATATATGTGAATGTATGTGTATACATATATGTGTGTAGGTGTATATGTATGTTGTGACGATGTGTAAATTTTATTCCTTTGGTTATGTGTAGTTTGGACGATGGTTTAGGGATGGTAAGTATGGGAGGTTATGTTTTGTGGGAGTGGCTTGGCGTTAGCTGAGTTGCCATAGCAACAGGGGCGGAGCCAACCGCCTCTTGAGAGGCAGCTGTGTTTTAAAAAATCTAGTCTGTAGCCGGTTAGCTACAGGAAGAGACTAATTTCTCTAGTGGGAGAAATAGGGAATTAGTCAGTGGCCGGAGAGCTGCTGAAAAAGACACTGAATCTTTTGGGGGAGATTCAGGGAATGTGTCTGTAGCCAGTGTGCTATAGGGAAAAACTGAATCTCTTAGAGATTCAGGGAATCAATTGGTGACCAAAGTGGTTGCAGAGAAGGACCCGGTACAGGGGTTGTTGATTCTGAATTAAGAATCAAGGTTTGGCTGGGTTTAAGCCTGTTGTGCCAGCTGTGAAACCTTATGAAGTGTTTGCCTGAGTTTACTCATGAAACCTTTCCAATGTAGCCATCAAGATTTATGCCTCTTTTGAAGAACAGTTATACATTGTTATACTCCTGTTAAAATAAACTTGTTGCTGTTTTCCTCAAGCCTTGCCTGATACAGTTTCTTCTAAGTTGAACGGCCTGCAATAATAAAGTCAGCCAGAAACAGTCCCTTTATAAAATAGTTCCTAGGCTGATATTGATCGTTGCCCGGCTTCCCTCATAGATCAGGTGGCAGTGGGTGCTTTACCACGCGCACCTTCACAATTGGTGGTATTCGGTGGCATTAAAACGGTCATCGTTACAATTGGTGGCAGCAGTTTAATAACGACTCCTTCACAATTGGCGGCAAGCGGTGGGATACGTTCAACATCTAATTTAGTGCCTAAGATCGCCTAAAGAAAAAATCCTGAGGTAAAAGTTGGAGCCAAAGATGGCGGCTAAAAAGCAAGGCAAAGTAACAAAGGAGGTTGAGTCTTATCAAGAAGAGGGAAGCTCAGACTCAGACCAAACTCCTATGTCTGAGTTACAGTATAAATATCAGATAGAGTTAAGGAAATTAGAAATGGAAGCCCAACAGAGACAGGCAGAAATGGAGTTTGAGGAGAGGGAAAAAATCAGACAAGCTGAGGAGAGAGTTAGGCAGGCTGAATTACGGAGAATGGAATTAGAAATTGAAAAACAACATTTAACTCTCCCTCAGACACAAGTGAATATACAGGAGAGACCAGAGGAGATCCCTATGGATCATATTTTGAGAAAATTCCCAAGATACAATAAAGAAGATAATATCGAAAAGTTCTTAATTTCCTTCGAACGATGTTGTAGAGACTTCAATGTAGCTGAGGAAAAATGGATGGCATATTTAAGGCCACAGATTTGTGGTAAACTCCTGGAGATTTACAGCGACATGGCAGAGACAGAACATAGAGATTACTCTAAGTTTAAACGAGAAGTCCAACAGAAATTGCAGCTGACACCTGAATTTTATAGGATGAAGTTCAGGATGATCAAAAAAGAAAAATATGAGAGTTATTCTCAATTAGCTTCCAAACAAGCACAATACTTTGAGAGCTGGATCAAAGGCGCTGAGGTAAATGACTTCCAGCAGCTCAAAAATTTAATTCAAAAGGAGCAGTTTTATCAACAGGTCCCCCTTGATTATAAATGGATTATACAGGATAGAAACCCCGAAACTTCAGCACAAGCAGCTATCATGGTGGACCAGTTGATTACTTTAAAGGAAGGATTTAAAGAAGAAGAAGGAGTCAAAAAGGAAACAAGACATTCCCAACCGCCATTTAAAAAATCCCCTCACAGTCAGCCAGGGAGAGGCTTTTCAGTAGAAGACACCACCTGTAGGATGGCAGGTGCCATGCAGCCTAACAGTGCTGAGGGAAATAAGGCTTGTTTTCATTGCGGAAAATTAGGACATTTTAAGTATCAATGTAATCTCCTAAAAAAAGAGAAGTCCACCTTCTTCATTAGGAAAAGAAATACCCCTGAAGAAGAAATGGAACCCAGTGCTAAGAAAGATTGCACTGAGGTGGTTCAAAAAGGGGAACAGATTGAAAGACAGTGTTTGTTTGTGATGCTAAACACAGTCCCAAATGACTATTTGGAACCCATCGAAATAGATGGAAACCTGTTACATGGATGGAGAGATACTGGTTCCGAAGTCTGTGTAATTCATTCAAAGATGGTACCTGAGAAGTATCAAAATCCTACTTCTCAGATTAATTTAAAAGGTTTAGGACCAGCGATTACTTCAAACGTGGTCTCTTTACCTATAAAATATGGCAATTGGACAGGCATGTGGGATTTTGCCATGAGTTCAGAGATCCCTTACTCATGCTTGATTGGAAATGACCTGGTCAGAAGAATTAAAAAAATATCAGAGTCACCTAAAGAGGGAAAAGACCTGACTGTGGAACAGACTGGAGTACAAAACACTTCATGTTTACCCATCTGTCAACCTATGGGACCGAAACCCGAAGCAAGTTTTATTGTAACTGAGTTGGTTCAAGGGACGAAAGGAGAAAATGAAATCTCTAAAGAACAAAAGGCTGAGAACACACTCCAGACCTTGTTTGATACAACTCAAACCGAAAAGACAGAGTTAACCCCAGAAAAACCAAACCAATTTGTAATCAGAAATGAAGTTCTATGCGGGGAAGTTTTGGACCACAAGTCTCCAGCTGTTTCTTACACCCAAAGTGTGGTACCTCAGAAACATGATGAGCACCCAGATGGAGCTAGTGATGAGAATGTAGGGACAGTGGTTCCTGCAGAACAAGTGATGGATTCTGGGGAGAAAGGAGAGCTGGAGGAGTCGTTGACTTTGGAGGAGGTATTACCTTCAGCTACAATAGACATGGTTGAGAGTACAAAACATCAGAAAACCTTCTGTAAAGCAGAGATCAACACACCTAAAAGACTAGTTGAAGTGAAGATAACTTCCAGGCATGATTCATTCACTATGGAGGTTCCAGATGATCGCACAAAAGAAGTTTTGAAGATTGGAACTGTGATTAAAGTTAAGAATCTAAATGAAACTTATCAAAAAGAAGAAGGACATTTTGCTGAGAATGAAACATTGGATCAGCTTCTTCTTGCTAAACATGAACACTTCAAAATGCCTACAGATGAAAAGAAAGTAAGCAGAGAGAGAAGATCTCATCATACATCGGAAAAAGAAGAGGATAAAAACCAAGCTGATGGACTGTTAAGAAAAGGGATATACACTGACTATGTTAGTCTTGATAAAAAGACAAATCTCCAGTTCCAAGGTTTAAAGGTTCATCCAGACAGCAGTGATGAGACTACAATAGAGAAAGACAATGTTCTTGTTTGTTCTTCCAACGGTGGCGGATTCTCTTCAATACCAAGAAGAGATGTTCAAGGAACTACAAATTCTTCATTAAGACCTGATGCTAGGTTGGAGCAAGCCTTTATTCGAGACTTGAATCTCAATGAAAGCAGAACTGTTCCTGATAATTGGAAGGTCAGGCTGAAGGAAGAAGCTCCAGCAGCAAAAGAAGAGAAGGGAGAAAATTTCCTACAGCAGCGTGGTAACTTCGTGGAGAACCAAGAGACTCTTGATTGTGAACAACCTGTGGTTGACTATAGAGACTTGAATCTCTTCAAATTGTTCAGACTTCCTCATGATTTTGAAGGACTTAATGATATTGTAGGACTGATATATATACAAATATTGAGAATGTATGTCAGTAGAGTCACAGGGAAATTAGCCAAGTATGTTGCAAAGGAGATGGGAGGAATGTTGGAGATGTGAGACTTTGATATTGCATACATGGATGATATTGGATAACTGATCAATATATGGTTTGTATATAGTTATATGATGTTGGTATTATCCAAATTATTTTTGACCATTCTAGTTGGTAGAAAAGCCAAAAATAATCCCTATGGGTTGGGAGGTGTGACGATGTGTAAATTTTATTCCTTTGGTTATGTGTAGTTTGGACGATGGTTTAGGGATGGTAAGTATGGGAGGTTATGTTTTGTGGGAGTGGCTTGGCGTTAGCTGAGTTGCCATAGCAACAGGGGCGGAGCCAACCGCCTCTTGAGAGGCAGCTGTGTTTTAAAAAATCTAGTCTGTAGCCGGTTAGCTACAGGAAGAGACTAATTTCTCTAGTGGGAGAAATAGGGAATTAGTCAGTGGCCGGAGAGCTGCTGAAAAAGACACTGAATCTTTTGGGGGAGATTCAGGGAATGTGTCTGTAGCCAGTGTGCTATAGGGAAAAACTGAATCTCTTAGAGATTCAGGGAATCAATTGGTGACCAAAGTGGTTGCAGAGAAGGACCCGGTACAGGGGTTGTTGATTCTGAATTAAGAATCAAGGTTTGGCTGGGTTTAAGCCTGTTGTGCCAGCTGTGAAACCTTATGAAGTGTTTGCCTGAGTTTACTCATGAAACCTTTCCAATGTAGCCATCAAGATTTATGCCTCTTTTGAAGAACAGTTATACATTGTTATACTCCTGTTAAAATAAACTTGTTGCTGTTTTCCTCAAGCCTTGCCTGATACAGTTTCTTCTAAGTTGAACGGCCTGCAATAATAAAGTCAGCCAGAAACAGTCCCTTTATAAAATAGTTCCTAGGCTGATACTGATCGTTGCCCGGCTTCCCTCATAGATCAGGTGGCAGTGGGTGCTTTACCACGCGCACCTTCACAATTGGTGGTATTCGGTGGCATTAAAACGGTCATCGTTACAATTGGTGGCAGCAGTTTAATAACGACCCCCTCACATATGTGTGTATATATATGTGTATATTTGTGTGTGCTTGTGTATATATATGTGTGTGTGTCTGTATGTGTGCATGTGTATATGTATATGAATGTATATGTATATATAGTTTATTTTGGGGGGGGGGGGTTAAAGTCTGTTCTGCTGTTTTTTGTGTTTTTAGGTGTAATGGACACTCGTTGGATTATTAGGCGCATTGTGTCAAAATTTCATGTCAATCCATCCAGTGTTTTCTGAGTTATGTTTCTCCCACAAACAAACATTACATTTTTATATAGAGAGATATAGATATATACAGAAAGGTTAGGCACCTCTGGTGCTTGTTTTGCTGTCTATGACCCTGTTCAGAAGATTTCACCTCACTTTCTGTCCCTGTGACAATTGGATTTTGAAAAAAATGGCTTGCCATGGAAACAAGCACTGGCAAAAAAGCTTCAGTGGAGACACATTTTTTCAATGATAACTCTTAGTGAAGTGGAGTTTCCTTCCTAGGAGTAGATTTCCTTTCAGTTCATGTTGTCTCACCACGTTTGTAAGTAGGAGTTGAATGTAAGTCAGATGTTTGTAATTAGAGGACTGCCTGTACTTACCAGCATGGAATTCATAGCCACCTATAAAAGCTGAGTTTTCAGCCTTTACTAAAGTGACCAGAACCAAGAAGCAGATTTCTGCAAAAAAAAAAACTATAACGTATAAGAACCCTCTGATGGAGGAAGAGCAGGGCGGCTCAAATTAAAGCTAACCCTCTGTGCACAATCTGCCAGCATCAGAATAGACACTATCCCTAATGGTAGTCAGTGCCTATGTCAGTACACTGTAATAGAGAGGGGTGGGGGTTCTTTTGCACTACACAACTATAGTAATGTAATTTCACTTTAACTGCCATCAATGCATCCTACAGAATTTTGGGTCACGTAGTGAGACACTAGAACTCTCTGGCTGAAAATTCAAGATTCCATAGGAAATTAAAGTGGAATCATAGCTGCAGCATCTATTAGGTTGCAGAGAGCTGACTGGCATTCCTAGTTGGTAGGAGAATTTTTAATTTGAAGTTCTGACTGCAGGGAAGTAAGCCAATGCTTTTTTCTTTCTTTCTGCAGCACAAAAGTGATTCAAAAGACAAATGGGCATGTTTTTAATATTACAGTTACAACAAACTTACAACATAAAAGACAATCAGGTTATTGTATATCTGTAAGTGTATACAATGTATCATGCAGTGGCCTTTATATATATAGCAAGTGTGTAATTCTCCAATAACTACTGTACAAAATGCGTTAGAAGAATCTAAAGAAAACATTTCAACCCAAACATGGTTTGTAACATTTCAACCCAAAAGTACGCTCCATCTGAAGCTCTTCCCATGACCAAGATATATTTTACCCACATTTAAACTTCTGTGCTCTACCATGGAAGACAAGCTGGGAATAATAGCAGATCCAAGCAGAGCAGAACTATAAAAACCAACAAGCAAACAAAAAGCAAAAGTGCACCCACCTGCCATGGAGCCAGCTAGGCCAGCATAGTACTGCAGACTCTGCCAAGATACATCAATGTCCACAAGGGCTTCAGTGATCGACTTTCCATTATTTATCGTTTCCATTGTAGCAATTTCTGCCCTCCGCTCCTGGAATCCCAACACAGAACACATTCAATTGACTGGTATGGATGTGGCTGAAGGAAACAGCCATAACAGATTCAGCCTGATTTGTATTTTGCACACAAAATGAGGCTGAGTGCTAATATGTTTCTAGGATGTATGGCACATGTTTGTATATATTCTCTCTGGAGCACTGGTGTCAAACTTGTAGTCTTCCAGGTGTTTTGGACTTGAGCTCTCATAATTCTTGACCACTGGACACGCTAGCTAGGGTTTCTGGGAGTTGGAAGCCCAAACATCTGGAGGGCTATAAGTTTGATACCTCTGCTCTAGAGATTCAGGTTATCAAAATGTTGGGAATTTGCCCGAATCTGGGCCAGTCATTTATAGATTCTTTTTTTGCACATTTCAGTCTTGAAATGTGCAAAAACTAAGGAAAACAAACTCTTCTTAGTATAAGTGAGCCTCCAGTGGTGCAGCAGATTAAACTGCTGAGCTGCTGAACTTGCTGACTGAAAGGTCAGTGGTTCGAATCCAGGGAGCAGGATGAACTCCCACTGTTAGTTCCAGCTTCTGCCAACCTAGCAGTTCAAAAAATATGCAAATGTGAGTAGATCAAGAGGTACTACTCCAGCGGAAAGGTAACAGAGCTCATTGTAGTCATGCTGGCCACATGACCTTGGAGGCATTTATGGACAATGCCGGCTCTTCAGCTTAGAAATGGAGATAAGGACCATCTCCAGAGTCAGACATGACTAGACTCAATGTCAAGAGGAAACCTTTACCATGAGTATAAGTGACTTTTTCTTACCACCATTGGATAAAAAAGTCTGTGCTCATATATTACAAAAAATATAGTACATATCTTTTATGCATTCATTATTTACTTTTTAAAAAAGCTTTACATTTTCTAGTCTATGCACATGATCTGTCATTTTCTATAGTAGGCCAACAAAGCTCCCTGCAACCTCCCATTTAATATTGTTGGCAAACTCATGAATAATCAAACCTGTGAGAGCTAAGTCAGCAAAAGTTGAAGTTTAACTGTAATTGTACTACTGCAAATTGACTTATGCTTCTTTCTTTATTATATCCTACTTTTCACCCATCACAGGACCAAAGGCAACTTTTAGCAAGTGAAAAACAAAGTACACTAAAATGCCTGTATGATGTAAGTTTAAAAAAATCAAACATAAATTAAATATATCTATTAAAACACTAATTTACAGTAGTTAGAACCCATGGGAACATAGTAAAAAGACAAAAGAATAATTCACCTCATAAAAAAGATCCTTCTGCCACAGTATTTTATGAATTGTCGAAAAAACACTGAATGCAGGAACAAGAATATATTACATACTAGCTGTCCCCTGCCACGCATTGCTGAGGCACCGTGTGTGTATATGTGCTTTGTGTGTGTATATGTGTGTGTATATATTTGTGTATATATGTGCGTTTGCGTATATGTGTGTGGTTTTGCGCATGCGTTGTAATGTATTATTTATTTTTTTGGCTTTTTAAGTCCCTTCTGCTATGTTTTTCAGTGTTTTTATGAGTGATGGTCACTCGTTGGCCTGACCGATGTATTGTGTCCAAATTTGGTGTCAATTCATCCAGTGGTTTTTGAGTTACGTTAATCCCACAAACGAACATTACATTTTTATTTATATAGATGCCATACATTGATAATACAGAAGGTCTTGACTAATATGTGGTAAATGGATCTAAAATGTTGTTTATAAGAAACCTCCAGTTCTCAGTGTTGCATACTACAATGCTTTGGTGCAACAGCTATGGCCTTCATTGATTTCTCAGCAGAATCTGGTTGGTCACAGTGGGAAACAAACAGCAGCGTAGATGGACAAATCACCTTGTGCTCTGGTGCTTATAATTTAGCTTCAGAAAACAAGTAGAAATGTTGTAAATTTAATTCAGTATACTCAAACCACGTGCTAAGCTTGTGGCATTTCCAAGCAGCATGAGAGAACTAGGAAAGGAAGATCATCTCAAGGCTTCTTCTGAGCAAAGGTTATGTTAGTTTATCTGAATATTCTACTAGATTAGTAATTAACATGTTGTTTCTGAGAATCTATGTATTTAGCTGCCAACCAAATTGTATCCCACTCACCCCACCAACTGACATTCACTCCTTTGCACAAAGGTCTCCTCTTGTCCTCTAAACACCATAAATGAATTGGTGAAAAGAAATATTGGTGATAATCACAAGTCATAGCTTGCTTTTTAAGCCAAGTCAAACAAATAAAGGCCTTGAGACTGCCGTGACAGCCCTGTGGGGATCTTTGACCTTCGAAAATTCTAGGCAAATTCACACTCCATTGCCACATACCCGGATAATCCTGGCAGCCTCCAGTAGGATAGTACTCCGTTCCATGCCTGATTTCTGGCTCCATATTTTAAAGGCAGCCTGTGCACTCTGCACAGCCAGATCTACCTCCTTCTCTCCTGAGAAGCGAAACTTGCCAATAACTCTGCCTGGAAAAGAATAAATACATTTAGATATCTTATGCTTTACTAAAAATATCTCTGCTACGAAGACTATATATGTAATGTAATTTCGATGATGTTGTTATTTGTTGTTTATGTTTTGATTTTATTGCTGTAATATGTTGTCCGAGCTTGGCCCCATGTAAGCCACTCCGGGTCCCCACAGGAGAGATGGTGGCAGGGTATAAATAAAGTTTATTTATTATTATTATTATTATTATTATTATTATTATTATTATTATTATATAAGAAAGACCACATGAACTCTGGCTTTTAAAAAGTTCAGTTCTTATTACTCTCTTAATGGTCATACCTCTTAATTTTGAAAGCTACAATGAAGGAGGTTTCCCCTGACATTAAGTCTAGTCGTGTCTGACTCTGGGGGGTGGCGCTCATCTCCATGTCTAAGTTGAAGAGCTGGCATTGTCCATAGACACCTCCAAGGTCATGTGGCCAGCATGATTGCCTGGAGCCATGTTACCTTCCTGAAGAACCGGTACCTATTAATCTATTCACATTTGCATGTTTTCGAACTGCTAGGGCTAGAGCTTGTTACAGTATATGGTTTTGTAAGTCTTGACAAGAATCATCTCTTGAGTATATGTGTGTGTTGAGGAAGAACCACTCCCTGATTAGGATGTATATCAGGTGAAGTTTTCTTGATGCAGGTAGTGGGTGAAATGAAGTAATCAGAGATGGAACTATGCTGCAAGGTTTGCTGGAAAGAAGCAGATTAATGCATTGTTTTGTAAGTTTGTTTTTCCTTCTGCGATGGACAATGATGGACAATGTGTTTTCAAGGCTACTGTGTTTTTCTTTATAAAGCTACATGTATTAACTACTCCAGAGTAAAGACATTTTTCCTTTATACTCTGTGTAATTCAATTTGGGATCTGGAGCTGGGAAGGCTGCTGGGTAGCTTCCATATGAACTAACAATCCGCAACAGGTTATGGGCCCAGCTTGCCCAGTCTGCCCAGCTTGCCCAGTCTGACCAGATTGCCCAGTTGGATATTATTTTTTCTCCAGTTCCAGTTTTGAAGACATTTTTGATTTTGCATTGTGTGTTTTATTGGCAAAACAAGAAGATGGATACTGGAATGAATTTTGCTTTCCCTATGGCCAGGTTAAATGGCAATAACTATTCCATTTGGAAAGTCAGAATGGAAAGTTATTTGAGGAGAGAATCCTTGTGGGAATGCACAGAGAACCCAGTGCAGGAGCCAGCTACAGCAGAGCAGCTGAGAGCTCTGGAAAGAGCAAGGTCTACTCTGATGTTAGGAGTTGACGATGAACAATTGGTTCATATAAGCAGCCTGCCAACTCCCAATGCAATTTGGGTGAGACTCAGAGAAGTATATGCTTCTAGTTCTGCAGCAACAGTGGCTGTACTGGCAAGACGACTTTACAGGAAGAGATTGGAGAAGAATGAAAGTCTGAAAGACCATTTGCAGATATTGCAGAGTTTGTTTTTGCAATTGGAGGAGAGAGACTTTCATCTCACAGAGCCAAACAAATGTTTCATTGTCCTGTCATCCTTGGATGATTCGTTTGACGGCATAGTAAATTCCTTGGAATCACTCCCACAAGCACAATTAAACCTCCAATATATTTGTGCTAGACTTCTTGCTGATTGGGAAAGGCGAAAGGATCGTTGCCTGGAGACTGCAAACACAGCAGGACATTCTCAAGGAAAGCAGTCAGCCGGAGTTGCACTCGAGGAGGAGACAAAGAAAGTTTGTGTGGTGAGAAGGTGCTTTAATTGTGGGTCTCCAAAACATTTAAAGAGGAATTGTCCTAAGCAGCAGCAGAAGAAGCAAGGATGGAAGAGGGTGAACCAGAGGAGGAGTTCCTCGCATGTCAGCATTGTGAAGTCCCAAGGGAGTCCAACAGATGAAGACATATTTTACGTGGACTCTGGATGTTCACAGCATATAGTGAACAACAAAAGTTTGATTTGTAATCCTGTAAATCCTAAATGTTCAAATGTTACCCTTGCAGATGGAAAACAGTACAAAGTACAGGGACAAGGGGAAGTTTATGTTAAGCATTTGGGTAAAACATTAAGGAATGTGTTTTTAGTTCCAGAGATTGATTACAATTTATTATCAGTTGGAAAACTGGATAAAGAAGGTTATGAAGTTAATTTTTCTGGAGGAAAAGTCAGAATTTTGAAAGTGAATAAGTTATGTGGAACTGGTGTATTACAAGGGGATTTGTATGTGTTGACTTCAGGAGGTAACACAAGTGATGTAAATGTAGTAAGTAAGAATGCTCCATTACACCAGGGATGCATTCATGATTTACATAGAACATTAGGTCACCCAAGTTTCAAAGTGTTGTATAAAATGCCAGAGTTTAGTGAAGGCATAAAATTAAAACATTGCACGAAGTTTCTAGATTGCAATGTATGCAAGAAAACTAAAGCACAGTCAGCTCCAATTAGTAAGAAAAGTTTAAGAAATTCAGAAGAAAAGTTTGTTAGTACATGCTGATTTAATCGGACCGTTTCAACCAAGTAAGGGTGGAGCCTGTTATATACTGTGTATATTAGATGACTATTCTTGTTTTTCTTGGTGTTTTTTGTTGAAACAAAAGAGTGAAGTTTTTGAGATTATTAAGAATTGGGTGGCATATGTGAAGAGACAATTTGGAGTAGGAGTAAAGGCTCTCCAAACTGACAGAGGAGGAGAGTTTACCTCACATAGTTTAGAACATTTTCTGAAAAAAGAGGGGATAAAGCACAGACTCACATGTGCTTATCAAAGTGCAGAAAATGGAAAGATAGAAAGACTAGTAAGAAAAGTTCAAACAGTGAAAGATTCTTTGTTAGAAGATTCTGGATTATCCCAAAATCTATGGGGAGAAGCAGTAATGACTGCATGTTATTTAATTAATAGACTCTGGTGTGAGCCTATTCAGAACACTCCTTATTTTATGTTATATGGCAAGAAGCCTCCATTAGGGCATTTAAGGAATTTTGGGACACAGGCATGGGTGTTCATACCCAAACCATTGAGAAGGAAAGGCCAAGATAAAGCCAGGAGATTAACAATGGTTGGCTATGCACAGGGAGCCAAAGCTTGGAGATTTTTAGATAATGAAGGAAACATTGTTATATCAAGATCTGCTAACTTTGCCTGTAGCCAGAATTGGGATAAGATTCATGCTAATCAGGAAGTTTTCTTTCCTATTTCAAAAGAGGAAACTCATGAGCAAGGTAGACAAAACACAAAGCAAGAAAGTGCTGCTACACCTCAACTCATAAGTAAGCCTATAATTAGAAAATTTAAGAGGCCTAGGCCCTCAGATGAGGATGATGAGGTGAATGAAGATCCTGAAGAGGGAACTAGTCAGGAAATTTTACTCAGAAGAAGTGAAAGAACCAGAAAGAAACCTGACAGGTTCACAATACAAAATGTAAGAGTTTGTTTAGTTAATTATGAGCCTCAAAGTTTTGAGGAAATAGAAAGTTTGCCACAAGAAGAGAAAGAAAAATGGTTAGAGGCTATAGATGAAGAGCTGAAAAGCATGGAAAGGTTAAATGTGTGTGAACCTGCAGATTTACCAAGAGGGAGTAATCCTATTGATACAAAATGGATTTTTAAGCAAAAGATTGATGCTAATGGTCAAGTAAGGTACAAAGCGCGTCTTGTTGCTAGAGGGTTTACACAGATTAAGGACATAGATTACACAGAGGTGTATTCGCCCACTGTTAGTCCTAATTCTGTAAGATTGATTTTAACTCTTGCAGCATGTTTGAATTTAAAGGTATATCATTTTGACATAAGTACAGCATATCTGAATGCTACTCTAAAGGAGAATATATATATTGTACCTCCACCAGGTTCAAAGTACAGAGATACCAATACGTATTTTAAACTGAATCGCGCTTTATACGGGCTTGTCTGGAATGATTGTTTAAATGATGTTTTGACCAAAATGGGTTTCCAGAGAAGCAGAGCAGATCCATGTGTGTATGTAAGAAATGTACAACATGATTATCAAGTATTGTTTGTGTATGTTGATGATGTATCATTTTTGGCTGAAACTCAAGCAGAAATTGACAAGTTTGCAGAAGAGTTAGGAAAACATTTTAAGTTAAGAAACCTTGGTCCAATTCAGTATTTTCTTGGTGTACAAATTATGAAAACTGAACAAGGTTTTGTGTTAAGTCAAAAAGGGAAGATAATGCAGATTTTGGAAAAACTAAACATGAAAGAGTGTAAAGGAGTTCAATCACCCATGATTTTAGGTTTTCAAAACGAAGTAGAAAATGCTGAAATATTTAAAGAGAAAGCCTTATACAAGAGCATTATTGGTCAGTTATTGTACATATGTAATTACACCAGAGCAGACATTGCATTTGCTGTGAATTTTCTAAGCAGGTATGCAAGCAACCCAACCATTGCTGCATGGAATGGACTTAAGAGGGTGGCAAGATATTTAAAGCAAACACAAGATTTTTGTTTGGCATTAAGTCCAGATGATTCACTATCTTTGCAGGTATATACAGACAGTGATTTCGGCAACTGTACTGATAGGAAATCGACAACAGGGGTTTTAGTTAAGTTTTCTAATGCTGTAATTGACTGGAAGTCGAAGAAACAGAGTTATGTAGCTTTAAGTTCTAGTGAGGCTGAGTTTGGTGCACTTAGCTTAGCATATACAGAGATTTGTGTAATCAAACAACTGCTTAAAGACTTGCAAATACCTGTTGAAGATCCAACAACAATATATGAGGATAATCAGACATGCATCACAATGGCAACACAGGCCAGAGTAAAACAAAGAAGCAAGCATGTAGATATTAAGTACAGTTGTGTAAGGGATGCAGTGAAAAATGGTGAAATTGATGTGGTATATTGTAATACAAATCTAAATCTAGCTGATGTACTAACTAAGCCACTGAGTGTACAGAAACATCAGAATGTTTTGAATGATTTGGGAATTTTTGAGTGTGCCATGTAATTGTATTATGTATTGTGTTTTCCTCTACACACAAGGAGGAGTGTTACAGTATATGGTTTTGTAAGTCTTGACAAGAATCATCTCTTGAGTATATGTGTGTGTTGAGGAAGAACCACTCCCTGATTAGGATGTATATCAGGTGAAGTTTTCTTGATGCAGGTAGTGGGTGAAATGAAGTAATCAGAGATGGAACTATGCTGCAAGGTTTGCTGGAAAGAAGCAGATTAATGCATTGTTTTGTAAGTTTGTTTTTCCTTCTGCGATGGACAATGATGGACAATGTGTTTTCAAGGCTACTGTGTTTTTCTTTATAAAGCTACATGTATTAACTACTCCAGAGTAAAGACATTTTTCCTTTATACTCTGTGTAATTCAATTTGGGATCTGGAGCTGGGAAGGCTGCTGGGTAGCTTCCATATGAACTAACAATCCGCAACAGAGCTCACCCTGCTCCCCGGATTCAAACCTCCAACCTTTTGATCAGCAAGCTCAGCAGCTCAGCGATTTAACCTGCTGCGCCACCAGGGGGCCCACAATGAAGGAAGTGAAGGGGAAAAGATTTGCTTTTTATATTTAAAACTATGCACGCTAAAACAGCACAAACTACATATCAAGGTAAAAGTACATTCTGCAGTTTGTAGATTAAGAACGTTTACATCACTTGTCTAAAAATTGTATGCCTTGGATTTTTATTGATTTACATAATCATTTCCTATTCTGCTGTTCCTCTGGCAGTTGGAGTTTGAAAAGTCCTTCAAATTAGTGGGAACTATATTGTCTCTTACTAGAAGAGCAACATGCACCTGTGGATCTTGAGGCAAAAACATACACTCCATTATTAAACAACTGCCAATCAGAAATTCTTGCCTAGCTATTGCCAATCACGCTAAATTGTACCAATAGATCTGGATCCTATCTACTGTTAGTCTAAGATAAATGTATGTGAGTTTGAAGGTGTGAAACTCAGTAAAAATAATGTGAATTTCTTTGGAAGCTGAATTTCGGGCTGCAGTTTATGCTCTCCAGTCGAATGAGTTGCTTCCTGAACTGTGAAGAAATGCAAGACACATTACATAACTACCTCACATACAAAGAGGTATGCTGTTTAACAAGGTCACACAGAGTTTTGGAGTCCGGTGTCCTATATATGCAGATGACGCTCAACTCTATTACTCCTTTCCAACTAAAGTCAAGGAAGCTGTTTTGGTCCAAAACCAATGTCTGTCATCAAGAATGGACTGGATGAGGGAAAACTAATCAAAACTTGATCCAGACAAGACAGAGGTGCTTCTGGTCAGTCAGAAGGAAGATCGGAGAATAGGGATTCAGCTTGTGCTAGATGAGGTTACACTTCCCCTGAAGACACTGGCCTGCAATTTAAAGTTAATATTTTGAATTGCAGTCAGCATTGAACCTGCTCAGCATTGGACCTGGAGGCCCAGATGTCTGCAGTTTAAAATATTTAAAATATGTGTGTCAACTGTATTCATTACTTGAGATTCCAGACCTGGCCATGGAGGGACATGCCTTAGTTACATACTGTCTGGATGTGGGGCTGCCTTTGAAGAGTGTGTGGAAACTTCAGCTGGTCCGAAGAGCTGTGGCCAGATTGCTAATTGGAGTTGGCTACAGAGATTGCACAACTCCGCTGTTGCAACAGCTTTACTGGCTGTCAGTCTGTTTCTAGGCACAATTCCAAGTGCTGGTTATGACCTCCAAAACCTTATACTGCTCAGGTTATCTGGAAGATTGTATCTCCTGGTGCAAACCTGCCTGGGCCCTGAAATTGTCACAAGAGGCCCTCCTCTCAGTCCCACCACCAGTGCAGGCTGTCCTCCTTGCTGTTTTTGGGGTGACAGGATAAAACCTTTCTGTTTGGCAAGCTTTTAAAGAAAGATTTTTAAGCGTGAGTTAAGTTATGATGTGTTTTACTGAGTTTAAATAAATTATTGTTTAACTGATTACATGTATGTGCAGCACACCCCCAGAATTCCAAGCCTCCAGACCATCATCACCCCAGGAGATAACTACCAGTTGCGGGCTCATAGGTCTCCTCCATGTGGTCCCCGTCTGCTGGCTCAGTTCGGGCGCCATCTCGGTAGTTGAGCGCATGCTCCAGCTGAAATGTACCAGTGACAGTGCTCATGGCAGCGCAATGGAGGAGACGAGGGGCACCACGAAGAAGACACAAGAAGCTGGGACTGAAAAGCATCCGAGGTGTGGTATGTAGGAACAAAGCTGCAGAGGAAGGAAGGATTGCAGGGTGTTTCAAAACAAGGGACCCCATGTCAAAATATGATGGCAACATGTTACAACTACAGAGAAAGTCACCAATGGTTTAATGAGTTGTTGCATTATCAACTTTTACTAACCATTTGCAGCCAGAAACAAATCTAAAAATAGAGACTATCTACAGGTCCTTGCTCCCCAAACAAAAAGTAGTTTTCTGTCCTCCCGGTGGGTCCAGTAGACCAGTGACTGAGCTCAGCGGGGTCCCTTTAGCGCAGTGGTTATCAACCTTTTCTGACCTGGGACCACTCCCCAACATTAGTACCAAAAGGGTTAGGAATCAGTTTTTGGTCAACTTTAGATTCGGTTTGGTTATTTGGAGTGCTGATTCAGAAAACTGCATTGGATAGACCACATTAGCTCTACTTTCTGATACAGAACATATGCCATCCAGTAGTCACCATTTGCTCACCCAGAGAAAACCATCTATATAAATAAAAATGTAATGTTCATTTGTGGGATTAACATAACTCAAAAACTACTGGACGAACTGACACCAAATTTGGACACAATACACCTATCAGGCCATCACTCACAAAAACACTGAAAAATACAGCGGAAAAGACTAAAAAAATCCAAGAAACAAAATTACATTACAACGCATGCACAAAACCATGTGTGTGTAAACACACATATACACAAATATATATACACACATACAAAACACATATACGCTGTGCCACAGCAACGCATGGCAGGGGATGGCTAGTATTTAATAAGACTTGGCACTATAAGGTTTCGTGAGACCAGTTGATCTCATTCCAACAGTATAGTAACGGTGAGGCCGCAGACCATATTTTAGTTCTTGTGGATGACTGGTGGTCCACAGACCATCATTTGGGAACTAATGCTGTAGCGCTTAGCTCAATCCTGGGCTGGGGGGAAAATGGGCAACAGTAAAACGTTTCTGAACGCCACCTAGATATTTACACAAACTTGTTGGCAACAACATGCAATGTTTAAAAGCATAGAAAACACTTCAGCCATAGGGTTGTTGTAGGTTTTTCGGGCTAAATGGCCATGTTCCAGAAGCATTCTCTCCTGACGTTTCGCCTGCATCTATGACCAGCATCCTCAGAGGTTGTGAAGTCCTCGCAACCTCTGAGGACGCTTGCCATAGATGCAGGCGAAATGTCAGGAGAGAATGCTTTTAGAACATAGCCATATAGCCCAAAAAACCTACAACAACCCAGTGATTCCAGCCATGAAAGCCTCTGACAATACATGTGCAGGTACAGCTGTACCAGGAGCTCCAATTTTGTTTGCTTTGCATTGAATGATTGTTATAGTCCTAAGTTTCAGAGACTCTGCAGATAGGTGGCTTCTTTTGGCTGCAATCATAGGGCAAGCTACCTGTCAATTATAGTTAGGTTCCCTGGTCCCGCCCCCGTTTTGGGTTTTTGGAGGGAATAGGAGCCAGTTTGGGTTCAGTCCACATAGAGAAGCCTTTCGCACAGGACATAAAATGAAGAGCTCCTGTAGAAAGCTTCGTCTTCTATGGCTTGGCCGGGGAAATATACAGCCTACAGCTTGGCCGGGGAGATATACAGCCTTACAGCTCATTTGCGGAGGGACTTCAGTCAACCATCACTGAAACCTGAACTCCTTCTTTTCCCCTGGAAGTCTACAAAGCTCTGATTGGTAAGGGTCTCTCGCGGAAGCCAGACGCAGTTGATACTGGGTGCAAGGGCTCCACGCTAACAGAGGCAAGTACAGACTGCCCAGATTAGAAGTTAAGGATTTCCCCATAAATTAATTACAATTAAGAAGATAGTGCCTGTTCCCAGTGAACAAGATTGCAAGAGCGAATAGACTGTTAAGAACGCTTGAAAGTACCTGTTTGTTCTCATTAATAAAGAACTTTGTTGGACATACTTTAAGCCTCTAAAGACTCTGTTTTAAGGAAATCCAAAGGCCTTTAATCTGAGGCAGCCCCGGCGTCCCGTTGGGCACACAGAATTTATGTCCTGTCTACAGTCATATGCACAGGCCCAGCGTGCGACAGCACAATACACGTCAGCCATACTTTATAAGAAGAGATTATTTAGCAAAGTCTTGTAAGGGGTTGTGTTCGCATTTTTCGGGCGGAAAGGGGTTATGAGTGGAAAAAGTCAAAGAAATTTGCTCTAGATCTTTGCAAGATCTACGAAGACATGTTTCCTTTTGCCAGACCAAAGACAACAGGCCCCTCAAGTGCCTAGCAGTCTGGAAAAAAATTGCAAAACTTGACCCTCAGCCAACTGTCAACTGCAGGAATGCGAGATAAGTGAGCTCCCTGAGGCAGGCAGGCAAGCAGGGGGAAGAGGCATGTAACTGGAGCAAAAACAGTTGCTTTTTAACCCATTCTGTCCTGGCACTCAGGAAGGACTCTCTCTTCTGCTTCCACAAGGCCAACATTTCCTCTTGCCCACAGTTCTTAGGAAAGGCAGAGGTTTGCTTGAAGGGAGAAGACGACCCCACAGGCCAAAGTCAAGGGAGGGCTCAGGGAGGCAGCAGGGAAAGAACTGACTTTGGTGGCTAAACTATGAGGGGGAAAGAACAGAATAAACCATTTTGGGGGAGGGGGGGGCTTAAAAAGTCAAGCAGTGCAAGGATCCCCCTCCCCCCTCGAAAGGACCCAGTTTACCCACTTCTTCTTGCCAGAGGAAGCCTGCTGTAGCCCCTTCCCCTTCTTCCCTTTCCCCTTCCCGAGGAACCACTCACTTTGCAGCTCCACTTGGCGAAGAAAGGCCTCTTCGGTCCTTCTGCTCCCCTATAACGGCCTTTGGACTCCCCCTCGCCTCGCTCGGCCACGCCCCTTCTCCCTCGCGCCCACCCGCGGCACAACAGAGGCGGACTTGGACTTGGACTTGGGGAGGCCCCGCCCACCCCCTTTCACTAGGGGATTTCCCAAAGGGGCCTCGAATCCGCCCCGCCCCTCGATGCCTATTGGTCGGAGCAGGAAGGAAGGGGGCGCGGCCTGTGATTGAGAGTTGCCCAATTTATTTATGTCCTGTGTTTATTTCCCACCTATCTCCTGGAGGATAACATCCTCTTGTCTTGTTGGAAACCAAGACAATTCTGAAGTTTCCTTCACATTTCCGGGCTCAATCTTTCCCCTGAATTAGTGAGAAATGTACTTTTGGGAACTAAAGACTCTGCCATCCAACATACCTCCTACTTTACTGGCTCAGACGTTGTAGGGACTGTCCTTTTGGATTCTTTGCGGGTTTTCGCTGTTCCAAACTCTGGGTCAGGTGGATTTCTACCACCTCATCGCATTGAGATGGGCAAGCATGGGTGACTGTCCCTTTAAGAGTAGAGAAATCGCCCCTCTTATGACGTCAGCCATAAGGAAGGCTGAGTGAAGGAAGAGAGAGGCTTTGGAACTGTGGGGCTGGAGGGAAGTTCTGAGAGTGCCTTGGACAGCAAGAAGGTCAAGCCAGTCCATACTGCAGGAAGTAAAGCCCGACTGCTCATTGGAGGGAAGGATAGTAGAGGCCAAGATGAAGTATTTTGTCCACATCATGAGAAGACGGGAAAGCTTGGAGAAGATAATGATGATGGGGGAAAGTGGAAGGAAAAAGGAAGAGGGGCCAACCAAGGGCAAGATGGATGGATGGTATCCTTGAAGTGACTGGCTTGACTCTGAAGGAGCTGGGGGTGGTGACAGCTGACAGGGAGCTCCGGCGCGGGCTGGTCCACGAGGAAGCGACTGAATGAATAAACAACAACATGTCATCAGTCCAGTCAGGGAGCCACCGGTGGCAGTGGCACAATTGGTTAAACCAGTGGTTCTCAAACTTCCGAATGCCGTGACCCTTTAATTCAGTTCCTCATGTTGTGGTGACCCCCAACCATAAAATTATTTTCATTGCTATTTCACAACTGTAATTTTGCTACTGTTATGCATCGTCATGTAAATATCTGATATAAGGTAAGGTAAGGTTTCCCCCTGACATGAAGTCCAGTCGTGTCTGCTCATCGCCATTTCTAAGCTGAAGAGCCAGCCTTGTCCATAGACACCACATGCTCCAAGGGCATGTGGCCGGCATGACTGCATGGAGCGCCGTTACCTTCCTGCCGGAGCGGTACCTATTCATCTACTCACATTTGCATGTTTTCGAACTGCTAGGTTGGCAGAAGCTGAGGCTGACAGCAGAAGATCACGCCGCTCCCGCTCCCCGGATTCAAACCTGCAACCTTTCGATCAACAAGCTCAGCAGCTCAGCGCTTTAACCCACTGTGCCACCGGGGGGCTCCTAATAGGATGTATTTTCATTCACTGGACCAAATTTGGCACAAATACCCGATATGGCCAAATTTGAATTCCGGTGGGGTTGGGAGATTGTTTTGTCATGTGGGAGTTGTAGTTGCAGTGATTTATAGTTCACCTACAATCAAAGAGCATTCTGAACTCCACCAACAATGGAATTGAACCAGCCTTGGCACACAGAACCAACAGACAATACTGGAAGGGTTTGATGGGCACTGACCTTGGGTTTTAGAGCTGTAGTTCATTTACACCCAGAGAGCACTGGGGACTCTAACAACAATAGATCTGTACCAAACTTGGCACGAATACTCGAAGTTCCCAAATATGAATGCTGGTGGAGTTTGAGAAAAATACACTTTGACATTTGGGAGTTGAAGTTGCTGGGATTTATAGTTCGCCTACAATCAAAAAGCATTCTGAACCCCACCAACAACAGAATTGGGCCAAACTTTCCATGGCTTGAAGGGACTCGTTGGCGCAGGCCTCCCTCCAGCTTCACACACTCTCCCTTGCCCGCACATGCACACCATGCTGCTGTGCTGCGAGCATGCCTGCTCTCCCCTCCTTGCTTAAAGTCTCAGAAGCAGCCCTCCTCTTGGCTGAGAGGCCGGAGGAGCAGAAGATCTTTTGGTGGGAGGATTTGCCATTTGTTTCCAAAAAGGAAGAGATGGACAGATGGAAAGATCTTCAGCCTTCTCTGCAAAGACCATCAGAAATATATGTTTTCTGGTGGTCTTTGGCGACTCCTCTGCAACCCCCTCGCGACCCACCCAGGGGTCCCAACCCCCAGGTTGAGAAACGCTATGTTAAACTCTTGTGCGGGCAGGACTGCTGACCTGAAGGTCAGAGGTTCAAATCTGCAACGGGGTGAGCTCCCACCTGTCTCCATGCAGGGACATGAGAGAAGCTTCCCATGGGATGGGAACACGTCCCCTGGGCAACATCCTTGCAGACAGCCAATTCTCTCACACCAGAAGCGATTTGCAGTTTCTCAAGTCACTCCAGACATGAAAAAAATCAGTCCAGTTTCACATTTTGCCTCCCCATCACATTCACACATAGAAACTTAAGAGCTGGCAATACATTCACCTTTCACAGGATAAGTATTATTTTTTCTTAAATCAGGAGAAACAACAATATCCAAAAAGAAAGAGATCCCTTGCCCTGCCTAAAGCCTCTAACACTAAAGGAGACTGAGACCAGTTTAAAAGCACTTCTTTTTATGGGATCCTATTGTTCATCACCAAACCCCATAGGATACAAGAGACAGTGGTCCAGGTTAAACCCATTGCTTTCCATGGGATCCTATGGTTCTGCATCAAAGCCCAGACAATATAAGAGACTGCTGATGGTTGGGCAAAGAAACAGGATGGGAAATGTGTGGTGGTTCCTATCCCACCTGTTTTTCGCTTGTAAAGATGGGAGGTGTCTATGGACAACGCCGGCTCTTCGGCTTAGAAATGGAGATGAGCACCAACCCTCAGAGTCTTAATGTCAGGGGAAAACTATTACCTTTACAGTGGAAGGGACTTGTTAGGGAGCCAAATACCTTCTTGCTGTGAAGTGCTCTCCTCAGGAACAAGAACAACGCAGATACAGAGCTGTTCTTTCAAATTGGAAGGCTTTTCTTTCTTCAGCAATAGTACAAATACTAACACAGTATTTATACTATGTACAACAAACTTTTCCTCTTCCCTCTTCCTTCTTCATCCACCAAACTCTCTTCCTTCTTCCCACTTCATCCACCAAACTTCCCCCCCTTGTTTTTAAGACCAGCTTCTCCTTTTGCTTTAGGGTGCAACAGCAACAAAAGTCCTGAAGGCAAGCAGTGTTCACAAGCCCTATGATTAGAACATTATGGCTGCCACTTTATGGCCAGTTTCACAACAGGCGCATAGCTCCCAGTTATTTGTATGCCAATAACACCACGACACTACTTTTATGGGGCAGTAAGACAGGATGCGCCTGTGAGACTAACAGTAGATGATAATATTTCCAGGGCAGAAGGCACCAAGGAGCACTGTGGCTTAAGATAAGACTAGACATGAGATGAAAGGATGTTCAACTATGTTGACACACACCGAGGTAAAGGGTAGGAAGGTCTGGAAGTATCCAACACATATTACAAGAACATGAAATGTGAGGAATATGAATCAGGGGAAACTCAATGGAGTAAAACAACATATAGCCTCATCAAACTAACACAGGGTTACTACAATGTATATGCAATGGTATGAGTACTCAGCAACCACACCACAATCACAGTGACACCTGTGGTTAAGCCTGAGACACTGATCCTGTTAGCAGTTAAAGAAATGCTGAGTAACTTACAAATCCTGATATTACCCTGATTAACTTGTATGCTAAATATATCATACATGATTAGATTCCGAGAAAGGAGGCATGAAAATTGGAGGAAGGAACATATAGTCAACTCTCAACATTTGTGCAGGATAGGGATGCTATAAGGATGTCATAAGGAAGAGGGAGCAGGAATGTTTTCTGCTGCTATGGAAACTAGGACTTGGAACAATGAGTTCTCACCACAAGGGAGGAGATTCCACCTGAACATTAGGAAGAACTTCCTGACTGTAAGAGCTGTTCAGCAGTGGAACTCTCTGCCTCACAGGGTGGTGGGAACTCCTTCCTTGGAAGCTTTTAAACAGAGGCTGAATGGCCATCTGTCAAGGATACTTTGATAGTGCTTTTCCTGTACGGCAGGGGGTTGGACCAAATGCCCCAAGTGGTATCTTTCTAACTCTATTATTCTATGATTCTATGACCACATTTGGCACAAATACCCACTATTCCCAAATTTGAATACTGGTGGGTTTGGGGGAGGGTATTGATTTTGTCATTTGGGAGTTGTAGTTGCTGGGATTTATAGTTAACCTACAATCAAAAAGAGCATTCTGGACTCAACCGATAATGGAACTGAACCAAACTTGGCACAAAGAACTTCCATGACCAAGAGAAAATACTGGAAGGGTTTGGTGGCCATTGGCCTTGAGTTTTGGAGTTTACCTACATCCAGAGAACACTGTGGACTCAAACAATGATAGATCTGGACCAAACTTAACAACAACAACAACAACTTTATTTTTATACCCTGCCACCATCTTCCCGAAGGGACTTGGGGCGGCTTACAAGGGGACAAGCCCACGTTACAAATAAAAATGGCATTAAAATAAATCAAATAAAAACATAACACAATCACAAAACATCATCTTAAAACAATAAGGCTGAAACAAAGTTCAAAACTGGGATCAGGCTAAAATAAGTGCAATGATTCTGAAATAGGGCCAGTAGAAAGTGTGGAATTCAAGTAAACAGAGGCTGAGGAATACCCTTAGAGAGTGTCGAGTAACCAGTAGGTGGGCCAAAAATAAAGTGATGGCTTAGAGTAGGAATGAGATAGTTCTCTGGTGAAACTACCTAATCAAAGGCATGAACTTGGCACAAATACTCAATATGCCCAAATGTGAACATTGGTGGAGTTTGGGGAAAATAGATCTTGATATTTGGGAGTTGTAGTTGCTGGGATTTATAGCTCACCTACAATCAAAGAGCATTCTGAACTCCACCAATGATAGAATTGGGCCAATCTTTCCACACAGAATCCCAGTGACCAACAGAAAATACTGTTTTCTGATGGTCTTTGGTGACCCCTGTGACACCCCCTTATGACCCCCCCCCCCCCCCAGGGGTCCTGACCCCCAGGTTGAGAAACACTGCATTAGTTACTAGCTTAAAGAATCTTTGGTCCTTTGTCCAGCAAGTAGAAATGAATAACATTGATATCCTTTAACCACTAGATGGTGCCAAATACCAGAGGTCTGTGGGGATACTGCTTGAAAGATTATTTCCAGCAGACATACTGTAGTAGCAGTTCTGTAAAAAGTATAGAATTTTTGTATCATTCAGTCAACCAGAGTTTGCACACATGTGTCCTGGTTCTAGGCATATGCTTTCTAGTAGCAGGGGCCAACCAGTTCAAAACCATAGAAAATAAGATCATAAGGAGTGATCAGGAAAAGCAAATGTTATCCAAAGCCAATGACTAGAAAGCAGTGTCAGTATACAAAATCTACAAGATCCTAGCAGTGATCAAAGTAAGTAGAGCCAAAACTATAGGCAAGTGACATCCTAGAGCAGGGGTCCTCAAACTAAGGTCCAGGGGCCGAATACGGCCCTCCAAGGTAATTTACCCGATCCTCGCTCAGGGTCAACCAAGTCTGAAATGACTTGAAAGCACACAACAACAACAACAACAACAACAACAACAACAACAACAACTCTATCTCATCAGCCAAAAGCAGGCCCACACTTCCCATTGAAATACTAATAAGTTTATATTTGTTAACATTGTTCTTCATTTTAATTATTGTATTGTTTTAAAGTGTACAGTATTTTGCACTACAAATAAGATATGTGCAGTGTGCATAGGAATTCATTCTTTTCTTTTTTTCAAATTATAATCCGGCCCTCCAACAGTTTAAGGGACCTGGCCCTCTGTTTAAAAAGTTTGAGGACCCCTGTCCTAGAGTTTAACCAGTTTAGAACAGCCATGTTAGAAGAGTTATATTCCCAAGGAGTATCTTTGTTGGGTTGTTGTAGGTTTTTTCGGGCTATATGGCCATGTTCTAGAGGCATTCTCTCCTGACGTTTTGCCTGCATCTATGGCAAGCATCCTTGGAGGTTATGAGGTCATTTCCATCCAGGGAAGTCTCCTGAACATTAGGCTTTGTTATTGTGAATCAACGTTTGAGTCAACTTTTGAAAATGTATCTGGTGAAGTGTGAATTTTAACCTGCAGTTATGTATAATTATAGATAGGCATTTGAAAGGGTAAGTATTTAAAGTTGCATAAAGTGGGGGGGGGGGGTAGCCAGCTCAGCTCACTTTGAGCTGGGTTGCTGTGGAAAAAGGTGTGGAGCCAACTGCCACTTGGCAGGGCAGCCATTTTAAAATGGTCAGTCTGTAGTCTGTGAACTACAGGAGAGGCTGGTTCTGTAGTAGTGAGAACCAGGAAGGTAGTCTGTAGTTTAAAAACTACAGGGAAAGGCTGATTCTACTGTAGTGAGAATCAGGAAGGTTTTGGTTTTTAGCCTAAGTAGTTTAGATAAGTTGAGTTGACTTATTTATATTAGTGGTTAGTGTATGAGTAGAAAGGGTGAGATAAACCCAGTGAGAATCTTTATTGCAACAGAAATATCACAAAGGAAAGAACTATAGTTTGAAGAAAAATAAGTTTGAAACCTGTTTAGTGGAAGGAAGAGTCCTTTCCAGAGTTGTTTTAAGGAATGTTATAAATGTAACCTCTGAAGATATGTGTCTCTAAGAGTCAAGAAACATTGAAACCATCAAGCTTCTGCTACATTTCAATAAACTTGTTACAGTTTCTTATAAAACCCGGTCCTTTCCAAGTTAAGTCACACTACACCTTGAAGAAAGACCAAATCAATATTACAAGCTATGAGCTACGCTATCAATTTAATAAGCCCTTACAAAGTGGTGGCTCCTTTACAAAACCGTTACAAACTGGTGGCTTCTTCACAAATTGGTGGCATCTTTACAAATTGGTGGCATCATTGCAGTATCTTTTTCCTAACCTGAAACCATCTCACACATCTTCTTTTCAGATAATAGACTGCGTTGTAAGTATTTTGAGAGATGTATTGTCGAAGGCTTTATTTTGAGAGACTCACAATATAGTCTACAGATGACTGCAATAGCTCCTTGAAGCACTGGAGCTTTTAGAAGCACTTGAGGCATTCTGTCCCATAGAGATCATCTTTGAGACAGAAAGGTACATATAGTGGTTATATAACTAATTGAGGTAGCACTTACTCTTCAGTACTTCTGCATTCAAGTTTTGAAGTGGATCCATTCATTATTGAAGTATCTAGCATGGGAGTGTGATATTTTCACGGCTGCTTTAAACCACGTCTCTACAGTATTTCACCAATTGATGCTATCTTATTCACTCTTGTAGAACATTTTTCTGCACTAAACTTGCTGGCATCCGAGGGCAACCATCAGTGCAGATATTGTGCAAGCATATTCTTCTGTGATGGTATTTCTACAGGATTGATGTTTCTGCTATATATTTTTTCCTGCAGTTTCCTCCAGTGCATAATAGTATAGATTGAACTCTCCTTGCCCCATAGTTGGTTTGTGACATTCCTTTTCAGACATCAATGTCTGCAACTCTCTGAGTCTTTGGGTCTTTTCTATCAGTAAAAAAAGAAAATCTGGGTTTCCAAACAGATACATATCAGTCCTCATTAACAGTTAACATATTACCCACTTCAATATATTATAAGGTAAAGGTTTCCCCTGACATTAAGTTCAGTCATTTCCAATTCTGGGGGTTGGTGCTCATCTCCATTTCCAAGCTGAAGAGCCAGGGTTGTCTGTAGACACCTCCAAGGTCATGTGGCCATCATGCTTCATGGAGCACTGTTACCTTCCCAGCGGAGCGGTACTTATTGAATTACATTTGCATGTGAGTAATTCACATGCAAATGTGGATTACTCACAGGGGGCTAACAGCGGGAGCTCACACCGCTCCCCAGATTTGAACCTGCGCCCTTTTGGTCAGCAAGTTCAGCAGTTCAGCACTTTAACCCACTGCACCACTGGGGGCTCTTCAACATATTAGCAAGGCATTTAAAAAGTTTCAGAGTGGAAAGCAAGCTCATCCTACATGACATCCATCTTCAGATACTTAAAGATAGCTATTATGCCAACTTTCAGTCTTATTTCCTCCAAACTAATCATACCCAGTTCCCTAAGGCTGGATTTATACTGCTCTATATCCCAGGATCGGATCTTAAATTATGTGCTTTGAACTGGATTATATGAGTCTATACTGCTAGATAATATGGGATCAGACCCTAGGAAATAGTTGCAGTGTGGAAGGGGCCTAAGTCATTCACATAAGCCGCATTCCTCATAATTTTCAAGTATAACATTCCAAACTCTGTAATTTCTTGAAAGCAGACGGAAACAAGTGGTGGTCTCTTGAGAAATCATCATTCAGAGACCATCTACTATTCTTGTTTTATGTGTATGTGGAAGAATTAAATAAATAAAAATATTAGCAAGTTTACTGTTTTACAGTGAGGTTCATAACATCATGCTAGAATATTTAGATCCTCCAGCGTACCTCTGTGATCATCTTCCAATGGAAGTTGACAAAACAATTGCACTGGAAGTGGTTTCCCTTTGAAGTGTTAGGTCCCCCAGCACGACTCTATGGTCAATTTCCAGCAGAGATTTGGGCATATTATTAGACAATCAAATAGAGGATAATTTAGTAATAAGAGGGAAGTAGTTTGTAAACATCTGTGACTTGGGGAGGGATAGGAGAGTGGATGGGGCAAGGCAAGCTTTTATATTGTGATTTGTTGCTGTACTGTGATATGGTATGTATTGTGGAAGCTAAATAAAAAATATGTTAACAAAAGGAGTCATGCTGATGGACCCAGAGATTCCTAAAGGGAACATACTAATCATATCAACAATCAAACACACAAATGTAAAGGCCTAAGAGGATGCCACTTTGTTGTCACTTTTTGTAGTGTTTCAGACAATTTCAGGAACATTTCTAGTAGTTTTTGTAGCAAAATTGCTCCCCAGACTCTCCAAAATTCCCTACCACTGCTATAGAAAGTAAAACAAAAACAACAACAACCTGTTTCCTGAAACCTGCACTGACTAAGCCCTAGGGAAGGGGTCCCCAAACTTTTAAAACAGAGGGCCAGGTCACAATCCCTCAAACTGTTGATGGGTCGGATTATAATTTGAAAAAAAAATGAATGAATTCCTATGCACATTGCACATATCTTATTTGTAATGCAAAAAACACTCAGAAACAATACAATAATTAAAATGAAGAACAATGTTAACAAATATAATCTTATTAGTATTTCAATGGGAAGTGTGGGCCTGCTTTTGGCTGATGAGATAGGATAGTTGTTGTGTTGTTGTTGTTATGTGCTTTCAAGTTGTTTCAGACTTAGGTTGACCCTGAGCAAGGGCTGGGTAAATGAACTTGGAGGGCTGGATACAGCCCCCGGGACTTAGTTTGAGGACCCCTGCCCAAGGGTGTGTTCTAGGTCTTGGTTCTCAGTTACACGTCTCTGAGTCCCCCTTGGGGTGAGACAAAGCGGTATAGAAATGCAGTAAATAAATAAATAAATAAATAAATAGGTTTAAGTAGGATGAGCATTCCAGAGACTCAGGGGTATCAGATCTCCATATGTTGCTGACTTTCAGTTCCCATCACTCTTGACCATTTACTGTGTTAGCTAGAGCTATGAGAAACTGGAGCCTGACATCTAAAGTGTGAGTGCAAGATAGAATCATAGAGTTGTAAGAGATCACAAGGGGCATCCAAACTAACAAGATTCATACCACTGCTTCATTCAAGTGTGTTTTTCCTCCTATTAGTTAGTTCCACACCCTGGTTGCACTTATGGTCAACTTTTTTTTTTTGTCGTGTCAGGAGCTCCTGTTGTGAGAGAATTGGCCGTCTGCAAGGATGTTGCCCAGGGGACGCCTGGATGACTTTTGATGTTTTATCATCCTTGTGGGAGGCTTCTCTCATGTCCCCACATGAGGAGCTGGAGCTAATAGAGGGAGCTCATCCGCCTCTCCCCGGATTAGAACCTGCGACCTGTCGGTCTTCAGTCCTGCCGGCACAGGGCTTTAACCCACTGTGCCACTGGGGGCTCCTGCCACTACTGCCACATGATAGGTTTCCCTATTGTTGAGAAAGGGGTAAGTTTGTTTTCTTCTGTTCTGGACAAAAAGACACAGAACAATTGACTCAAACTGCAGGGAAAGAGATTCCAAGAAAACATAAAGAAGAATTTCTTGATAGTAAGAGCCGTTCAGCAGTGGAATGTGTTATTTTGCAGTCTCCTTCTTTGCGGGGTTTTAAAGCAGAGACAGGATTGCCATTTGTCCAGAGTACTTTGATTGTCTTCTCATGCCTGGGAAGTACTTTGATTGTTGGGAGTACTTTGATTGTCTTCTCATGCTTTGCAGAGTTTCTCTGCAAACTCTGATTTCATAGTAATTGTTAAACTGATCCTACTAAATCTATCAGTAAAATCCAAATTTGGATAACTTGCTCTCATGCTTTGTTTCTTTCTCTACTCTGAACTGTCTTCCCTCAATAATCATTACAGCAAATTGGATAGATTGTTGAGATACACAACCAGAGGCGGCCCTAGGTAATTTTCAACGGTAAGCAAACAGTATTTTGGCACCAACCAATCACTGATATATATTTTCTGTGAGTTGTGGGAGTTCTGTGTGTCATATTTGGTTCAATTCCATCATTGGTGGAGTTCATAATGCTCTTTGATTGTAGGTGAACTATACATCCCAGTAACTACAACTCACATATGTCAAGGTCTATTTTCCCCCAAGAGCGCCTCAAGAGCGTCCCTGGGCAAAATCAACTATACTGCAAATGCTTACTTTGTATAATGGGTTGAGCTGCCTGTGTGCACAACAGAGATTAAAGGATGGTTTTGTTGGAAGTAGCCATAAAATCAAGACCTTCTTTTGGTTGCATTGGTGAGGCCACTTGCATTAGTTATTTGTGTAGCATCTCTCCTTCTCACTGTGGTTCATGGAGTCACAGTGTCTGTGTTGGCTGTCAATGACCATGAAGAGCACCCTACCTTACTGCCCACTTCTAGTTCTGGTGATTCTTCCTGGCTCTTTCTCCATGCAAAACTGATTCACATCATTCAGATCACAGACTGGGCCCTGGTATTTGCTAAATCGACAGTATGCAGGCTGTAGTTTGAGCACTTGGACTACTGCCAAGGTTGGGTTGCTGACATCACACAGCCAGTGGGGTTTGTGGAACACAGACTAACAAAATGCTTCCCTCTGCTCATGCCACTTTGGATCAACAGCAAGAGAGAGCGCAAACATGACAGTGCGTCCCTCATAGGGGCACCCTTGATCTGCCCCTGAATGACTAAAGAACACACCCTCGCTTCTAAAGGCTGCAATTAAGCCCTTGAGACTGGGATGATTCAAAGGGAAAGTCCTAGGCCTCAGAGCTTATTAACAGCAGCATCTGTCACTCTACTAAATACAACACAAGCTGGAATGACTTCGGGGAAAATATTTTTAAATGCAGCCTGCAAAACTATTAAGAGATGCTGCACAAGACACAGGAAGATGCTGAGGCCTCCCACCCACCTAATCTTCTTCCATCAATTCAGGATAGCATACATGGCGGAGGATGCTCACATCCACTTGTGAGCTAGATTGTGCAAAGAAAGAGGGACATGTACTCATTTTGCCCATTTTAAATTTATTTAAACATTTATATCTCACCTTTTATCTGACATGGGTTCTGAGCCCATCCTGTCCAATCTCAAAACTACATAATTGCATGTTATTAATGGTAAGTTGCTTATTCCTTGTAAGTTGTGTAAGTTGTGAACAGAATGTTGGATTAGATCCCCCTCTGGCCCAGTCTTTCATATACTAAGACAGTCCAACCAACACCAACTGGTGAAAACCTGAGTCATAATGTAGCCCAATAAAAAAAAGAATTCTTAGTCTTGGCCTTTAGGCCTCTTCCTGGGGTTATTTGGGGTGCTGAAACAGTAATTTGCATCAGATAGACTGCATAAGCTCTAGTTTCTAAGATATGCTTATGGTTTTCTATGGGTGAGCGGATGGTGACTAATAGATGACATGTATTCTGCATCTTAAAAACTAGAGCAGGAAAACTAGTGCAATTTTTCAAATCAGCAGGTCAAATATACCCAGAAACAGGGCTAATATTTGAGGCACCAAAATGTATGTTGACCAGTGTTATCTATTTTTCTAGTTTCTACACCTCATTGCTGTGTTGGTTTGCTACCTGAAGCCACTCTAATTTATTTTGGGATTGTATTGCTTTGTTGGAAGTCGTGAATCTCTCCTAAATAAATATATGTTTGGATATAGTTTGGATTAAATATATTTTCTGGTTAAGTAACAGGTAATCTAGTTACTGGAGGACTGGGTTGGAAACAACCATTTCTATAACACTGGCCAATGCAAATTTTGGTGTGTTGGCTCATCATCATCATCATCATCATCATCATCATCATCATCATCATCACAGGTAATCCCCCCTGGCTGAGTAGGATTGTCTTCCAGAGGCAGAATCTTGGAGGTGGGTCCGTAAGTGACTGTGGATATCTATTCTGGATCCACACGGTCTTTTGCAATGGGGACATAGATTTCCAGGTAGAAGGCGGTCCTGACAAGGGTTTGCTTTCTCTTGGAAGGTTTCTCCTTTTCTCCCTCTTTGTGCCTCTTTAAAATCTACAACACTGTTGGCAACAGCTGGCCTCCAGTTACAACCCTCCAGTGCCAGGGCTTCCTGGTTCCTGGTGATATTGTCACCCAAAGCACTTTTTCATCAGTCACCCCATGACTGTGGAATGACCTGTGGGAAGAGCTTCAACCACTAAATGAACTGTTAGAATTTAGTGGTTGAAGCTCTTCCCACAGGTCATTCCACATTCCACAATTGAAGACCCATCTCTTCCAGCAGATCTACCAAGTCAACTTTCAGTTGTGAGCTTTGATGTACATTATATTGCTACTATATGCCAATCCTGAATCTGTGTTTGGTGCCAGTTTTTATAGTTTTGTGTTTTTATCTCTGTAATTTATCATAGATATTTGATGTTCATATATAGGGATAACGGCGCTCCATGCAGTCATGCCGGCCACATGACCTTGGAGGTGGCAGGATGGCTCTTTGTCGGTGTGTGTGAATGGCTGGATGGCCCTTTGTCAGGAGGGCTTGATTATGTTTTCTTGCCCTGGTGAAGGGAGTTGGACTGGATGGCCTTAAGGCAGCATTTCTCAACCTGGGAAGTCAAGACCCCCCGGGGGGGGGGGCACCAGGGGAGTGTCAGTAGGGTCACCAAAGACAACCAGAAAACTCAGAATTTTCTGTTGGTCATGGGGGTTCTGTGTGGGAGGTTTGGCCCAATTCTATCATTGGTGGGGTTTGGAATGCTCTTTGATTGTAGGTGAACTATAAATCCTAGCAACTACAACTCCCAAATGTCAAGGTCTATTTCCCCCAAACTCCATCTGTGTTCACATTTCGGCATATTGAGTATTCCTGTCAAGTTTGGTCCAGATCCATCATTGCTTGAGTCCACAGTGTTCTCTGGATGGAGGTGAACTGCAATTCCAAAATTCAAGGTCAATGCCCACAAGACCCTTTCAGTATTTTCTGCTGGTCATGGGAGTTCTGTGTGCCAACTTTGGTTCAATTCCATCATTGGTGGAGTTCAGAATGCTCTTTGATTGTAGGTGAACTATAAATCCTAGCAACTACAACTCCCAAATGACAAAATCATTTTTTTTAGTGAAGGGCATACATTGGCCTGATAGGTGTTTTGTGTCCAAATTTGGTGTCAATTCGTCCAGTGGTTTTTGAGTTCTGTTAATCCCACAAATGAACATTAGATTTTTATTTATTTACTAGCTTGGGAACCTGGCGCTGCCCGCGTTATTTGAGAAAGGTTGTTCTTTATCAGTTATTTATATGGCTCGCAGTGGTCTCAGGAAGTGAAGGTACTGCAAGTTCCATCATCCATGGTCCATCCTCCTCCAAACAGCACCAGGGTGTAGAGTGGGTCATGGGGGCTCTGTGTGCCAAGTTTGGTGTGTTTGGTAATTTTCTGACACAGCCTCAGGCCTTTTCCTCTCCACTTGTCACCTCAGAATCTTGGAATGTTCATGGCTGGCCAATCAGAGACCATATGCAAATAGTACCACAGTGGCGGCCAATCAGAACGCTGCCACATACACCTCCCTCCCGTCCTTCCTCCGCATACAAACACTGACTTTTATTATATACATAGATAGACTAGCCGTCCCTTGCCACGCGTTGCTGTGGCCAAGTCTATGTATATGTGCTTTGTGTGTGTATATGTGTGTGTATATATTTGTGTATATGTGTATATACATGTGTTTGCGTATATATGTGTGGTTTTGTGCATGCGTTGTAATGTATTTTTGTTGGTTTTTTTTAAAGTCTCTTCTGCTATGTTTTTCAGTATTTTTATGAGTGATGGTCACTTGTTGGCCTGATAGGCGTATTGTGTCCAGATTTGGTGCCAATTCGTCCAGTGGTTTTTGAGTTATGTTAATCCCACAAACTAACATTACATTTTTATTTATATAGACTAGCCGTCCCCTGCCACACGTTGCTGTGGCCCAGTCTGATGATCTGGAAAATAAAGTAATGGTTTTTAATATAGGTAATTCCTTTATGCTCGTGGGTAAGCAGCATTCCTTGTTGTTTCTATGTCAGTGTTGATGTGGAGATTGTCTGGTTTGCCTACTCTGTAACATGCGACATATAATTGTCCTTCTTTAGGGGTCCCTTTCAAATCGATGATACTATATCTCTGTGTGTGTGGAGTGAATCATATATATCTATCTATATCTATGGCTGGATGGCTCTTTGTCAGGAGGGCTTTGATTACGTTTTCTTGCCCTGGTGAAGGGAGTTGGACTGGATGGCCTTAGGTATGGTGGTTCTGTGTGGAAAGTTTGCCCCAACTTCTGTCGTTGGTGGGGTTCAGCATGCTCTTTGATTGTAGATGAACTATAAATCCCAGTAACTACAACTCCCAAATGTCAAGATCTATTTCCCCCAAACTCCATCTGTATTCATATTTGGGCATGTGGAATATTTGTGCCAAGTTTTGTCCAGATCCATCATTGTTTGAGTCCAAAGTGTTCTCTGGATGTAGGTAAATGACAACTCCCAGACTCAAGATCAATGCTTACCAAACTCTTCTAGTATTTTCTGTTGGTCATGGAAGTTCTGTGCGCCAAGTTTGGTTCAATTCCATCGTTGATGGAGTTCAGAATGCTCTTTGATTGTAGGTGAACTATAAATCCCAAGAACTACAACTCCCAAATGACAAAATCAAATTTTTTTGAGTGAAGGACATACATTGAGTTGTTAGGTGTATGCTGTCCAAATTTGATGGCAATTCGCCCACTGGTTTTTGAGTTCTGTTAATCCCACAAACGAACATTACAGTTTTATTTATATAGATATATAGATAGATAGATATATTGATATAGATTATTCAAACCCATTGCCTTTGGAAGATACATATCCTACTTATCTATATAAAGGGAAATGGGCCTCTCCCTATTGCCAGAAGCCATTGTTACTCCAAAGGGGGAGCTGCAGGTGCCTCCCGCCTTTGCCTGGGAGGCAGCCGCCTGTCTGACACACTTCCCCACGTCATCCCCTGCGGGCCTGCCTGCCTGCCTGCCATCCAGCTCTTCCTCCCTATCATTCTCCTTCTCCCTGGCGGGCGCGCGGACAGAAGCGGAGCTGCGCGCGCGCCCCCTCCTGAGAGCAAGTGCCACAGCGCGAGCGCGCGCGTGCGAGCAAGCGTCGGAGGGAGCGCGAGACGTGCGCCGGGCTGCCCCGCGCGGGGCCAGGGCTGGCGCGAGGGAGCAGGTGAGCGGGCCCTTCCCTCGCTCCCCCACCGCCTGGCGCCCCTGCGGATGCGGCCATGACCCGGCGTTGGCGGGGCCGGCCTGGCCATGGGCTGCCTGCAGAGCGTGGCGTGCAAGGCGCGGGTGCGGCGGGAGAACATCGTGGTCTACGACGTGTCGGCCTCCATCGAGCCCAGCGCCACCGCCATCGAGGAGACCTCGCCTATCGTGCTCCGCTACCGCACGCCCTACTTCCGCGCCGCCGCCCGCGTCCTCATGCCGCCCATCCCGCGCCGCCACACCTGGGTGGTGGGCTGGATCCAGGCCTGCAACCACATGGAGTTCTACAACACCTACAGCGACCTCGGCATGTGAGTCCTGGCGGGGAGGGTGTGTGTGTCTGTGTGTGTGTGGAGAGGGAGCCTAGAAGCGCGAGCGCTCAGGCCTCGCCCGCCCTTGTTCCCAGGTGGGCGCGCGGTGCTGTCAGTCCGTCAGTCAGGTGGCACTGCGCATCCCCCTCCGCGCAGGACCCAGGTTCGGTTGCCATGGTGAGGGGAGGTCGCGCGAGCCAGCCTCTCCTTCCTGCCTCCCTTTGGGATATTCCTCAGGGTCACAGGGGAAGCTCATGGCCAGGAGGGGAGGGGCACTGCACATCTCCCAGAGGCCCCTTCCACACAGCTGAATAAATACCTGCTTCGAACTGGGATATGTGATAGTGTGGACTCAGGGCCCTTCCACACAACCCTATATCCCAGAATATCAAGGCAGGAAATCCCACATTATCTGAGCAGATATTGTGGAGTTTTCTGCCTCGATATTCTGAGATATTATAATAATAATAATAATAATAATAATGATAACAATAACACTTTATTTGTACCCCGCTACCATCTCCCCAAGGGACTCGGTGCGGCTTACATGAGGCCAAGCCCAAACACAACAATACAAGCAATAATAACAACAATACAAGCAAATTAAAAATAAAACATAGACAATAACATATAACACTATCAATAAGACAACCTACAATTAAAACTGTGGGAAGGCCAAATGTCAAAATTAAAATTGGAAATAGTGCTGAGGCATGGACAAAAAGGTGATAGTGGCGTTTGTGGAAGACATACGAACAGACCTAAAAATATAAAGTGCTTTGGAGGGACAAAGTGCTATGGAATCATTATTCCGGGAAGGCACACTGGAACAACCATGTCTTCAAGCTCCTCCTGAAGACTGCCAGGTAGGAGTATAGGGCTGAAGACTGCCAGGGTAGGGGTATAGGGCTTCATAGAGGATATTGTGGGATTTTCTGCCTTGATATTCTGGGATATAGGGCTGTGTAGAAGGGCCCTGGGTTATCTGTGTCCACATTGCCATATATTCCAATTCATAGAGGATATTGTGGGATTTTCTGCCATGATATTCTGGAATATAGGGCTATGTGGAAGGGCCCTGGGTTATCTGTGTCCACATTACCATATATTCCAGTTCATAGAGGATATTATGGGATTTTCTGCCTTGATATTCTGGGATATAGGGCTGTGTGGAAGGGCCCTGGGTTATCTGTGTCCACACTGCCATATATTCCAGTTCATAGAGGATATTGTGGGATTTTCTGCCTTGATATTCTGGGATGTAGGGCTGTGTGGAAGGGCCCTACATCCCAGAATATCTGTGGTTATCTGTGTCCACACTGCCATATATTCCAGTTCATAGAGGATATTGTGGGATTTTTTGCCTCAATATTCTGGGCTATAGGGCTGTGCGGAAGGGCCCTGGGTTATCTGTGTCCACCTTGCTATATATTCCAGTTCATAGAGGATATTGTTGGATTTTCTGCCTTGATATTCTGGGATATAGAGCTGTGTGGAAGGACCCTGGGTTATCTGTGTCCACCTTGCCATATATTCCAGTTCATAGAGGATATTGTGGGATTTTCTGCCTCAGTATTCTGGGATATAGGGCTGTGTAGAAGGGCCCTGGGTTATCTAAGTCCGCAATGCCATATATTCCAGTTCATAGAGGATATTGTGGGATTTTCTGCCTCAATATTCTGGGATATAGGGCTGTGTGGAAGGGCCCCCAGAATATCAAAGCAGGAAATATCCACTTTGAACTGGGTTATTTGAGTCCACACTGCCATATAACCCAGTTCAAAGCAGATATTGTGGGATTTCCTGCCTTGATATTCTGGGTTATATGGTTCTGTGAAAAGGCCCTGGGCCTCCCCACCTACATAGAGTTACAGTTCACAGCAGGCCTGTAGCTGGGGGGGGGGGGGGGGGGAGGGGGCTTGAGGGCCTTTAGCCCCCCTCCCGAAATTCTCAGGGTGGTTCATGAGAAGCAGGCATGTAGCCGGGGGGGGGGGGGGGGCTCGGGGGGCTTCAGCCCCCCCCGAAATTCTCATGGTGGTTCGCGAAAAGGCCTTACTGGTGCATTATTTAAACTGTTATGTTTATTCATATCATGATCTGATCGCCATACTTAATATATCCCACATGCATGGGGGTATTGGGGTAATGATACAAAAGGTTTGCTAGGCTAGACCCTCTTTCACTCAGACTCAGCCCCCCCCCCGAAACCCAGCCCCCCCGAAACCCCCCTGAAAATTTTTTAGCCCCCCCCCCCCCCGAAACGAAATCCTGGCTACGGGCCTGATGAGAAGGCCTCAGTGGTACATTATTTAAACTGTTATGTTTATTCATATCAATAAACATATGCTCAATATATCCCATATGCATGGGGGTATTGGGATAATGATACAAAGGTTTGCTAGGGTAGATCCTGAGCCCCCCTCCCGAATCAAAATCCTGGCTACGGGCCTGGTTCACAGATAGTGTCATGTTATCTGAGTTCACACTGCAGTATAATCCAGTTCAATGTGGATTTTATGCAGCTGGGTGGAAGGGGGCCCAGATTTTCAAGAAAGATAATCCACAATATCTGCTTTGAACTGGGTTATCTGAGTCCACACTGCCATATAGTCCTGTTCAATGTGGATTTTGTACAGCTGTGTGGCAGGGGCCTAGGCTTTCCCACCTACACAGAGTTACACTACACAGATATTGTTATGTTTTGGCATTACTGAATGTCACTGGTTCATTCCATCTTCCTTATAAGAAGAGTTCTAGGCTCCTTCGGAGGTTCCCAATCCCTTTTTTTTGGCCATAACTCACATAAGGCCCCTTCCTTTTCTGCTTTGGAATATATGACAATGTGGACTCAGGGCCCTTCACGTAGCCCTATATCCCAGAATATCCAGGCAGAAAATCCCACATTATCTGAGTGTGGACTCAGATAACCCAGTTCAAAACAGATATTGTGGGATTTTCTTCCTTGATATTCTGAGATATAGATCTGTGTGGAAGGGCCCATACATTATCAAGGCAGAAAATCCCACAATATCTGCTTTGAACTGGGATATCTGAGTCCACACTGCCATATATTCTTGTTCAGTGTGGATTTTATACAGCTGTGTGGAAGGGGCCTGGGATCCACCATCTACACAGAGTTACAGTTCACACGTAGTGTTGTGTTTTACATTAGTGAATGTCACTTGTTCATGATGCCTTCCTCCACCTTATTATATTTATATCCTGCTTTTTCTTTCTATATGGAGAATCAAAACTGCTAACATCTAAAAAGCACTGCAATATAACTTAAAATATACAAATATACAATTATTCCCTTATTTACTCAAATTGAAGGCTCGCTTTTTTTGACTAAATTTGTCAGCACATTAGATTAACCTTATAATTTTAGCAGTATTTCCAAAAACTTTGTATTGTATGCCTTTTTGAGGTGAGTTTTTCCTGATGTGTAGAGAAATCAACTTGAATTGTTTTCTCTTCCAGATTCTTGCTTGCTTATTGAAGTGCCTATCTTCTCTCATGCCTTTCTTCCATACTTGTCCAAGTCCAGCCAATGACTATGGAGTCCTCAATTAGGACGTAACACTGTTCCCGTCCAATCCTGACCCTTCTGTAGTCCTACGAACCAAAAGACCTTAAGATCTCAAGTTACATTATTTTTTAAAAACTTTCTCATCTAATACAAAGTATTGAGTCTGGCATAGATGGCAGTGCTACCTCTACTGGATTTGGTTGCAGACTGTTTCTATATATAAAAGTCTGTTGGTCCATAATGACTTTTTTTCCCCTGTATGCTTTTTGCTTTTATAATAGAACAATGGATGGTCAAACATAGGGATCAGCAGCATTGCACGTGGAGTAATCTTGCTGATATTTTAAGGCTCTGTAATAATACTGCCTGAGTGGCTATTAAGCTTATTTAGGATCTAGTCAAGCAGAAATTGTATCAAGCTTTAATGCCTAGTGAGATGACTTCTGTTTATGTAGGCTTTTCCTGCTCAGCAATAATCATTACTGTTATGTTATGTATTTGCATTAGAGGGTTTTTAAAAGTCATAATTACTTCCCACAAGTGCCATAGATGATGTGTGGCCTAAAGGTTGCTTGTAAATTGAAGTTCTAGATTGTTGAGTTTAAGTATCTTTGTCTAGGGTAGGATGAAGATAATTTAAGGAAAATGTAGGCAAAAACAAATGTTGTTCTGTCTTTTTCTCCCTTTTGCCCTAGATTAAGTTTATACCCAATCCTACTTGTTTAAATGCCTGATACAGATTACAAAATTTGCCGTATGCGGTGGAAAACAATCAGCTGTGTGGTCCAATTTAGATAAACTATGGATTGAGAGGCACCTTCTGAGTGAGAGCTAGGTGTATGCAGATACAATGTGATGCCCTGATCCACAGGACTGATATCTCTGGTTTCATTTATCCACATCTGAAAAAATATGTCTTCTTTAGACATTTTCTACATCCTCTGGCATGACTCTGGCGTTCTTGGGCCAGATGTCCTTGATTTCAATGGAGTTTGCTATTATCTGTGGTTTCAAGTATCCATGCAATGTCTGGGAATGTTTTCCCTGTGAATAGGGGTATGTACTGTATTGCGTACTGTGTGTATTGTATTGAATAGGTTTCAGTTGGCTCATTGTCTGTCTAGGAACAGATCATTTACCGACCCTTGTTCTGAGGTTCCACTGATACATGAACATGAACAGTGGAACCTCCTCATGAACATCAGTATCTTCCAGAGCATCAAGATTGGCTACTTTTACTCACAGTCCCCTAGCCTATAGCTCAGTGTTTTTCAACCTGGGGGTCGGGATCCCTGGGAGGGTCACGAGGGGGTGTCAGAGGGGTCGCAAAAGACCTTCCGAAAACACAGTATTTTCTGTTGGTCATGGGGGTTCTGTGTGGGTATTTGGACCAATTCTATTGTTGGTGGAGTTCAGAATGCTCTTTGATTGTAGATGAACTATAAATCCCAGTAACTACAACTCCCAAACGTCAAGTCTATTTTCCCCAAACTCCACCAGTGTTCACATTTGGGCATATTGAGTATTCATGCCAAGTTTGGTCCATCATTGCTTGAGTCCACTGTGCTCTCTAGAGTTAGGTGAACTACAACTCCAAAACTCAAGGTCAATGCCCACCAAAACCTTCCAGTATTTTTTCTTTGTCATGGGAATTTGTTTCAATTCCATTGTTGTTGGAGTTCAGAATGCTCTTTGATTGTAGGTTAGCTATAAATCCCAGCAACGACAACTCCCAAATGACAAAATCACCCCCCGCCCCAACCCCAACAGTATTCAAATTTCAGCGTGTTGGGTATTTGTGCCAAATTTGGCCCAGTGAATGAAAATACATCCCGCATATCGGATATTTACATTATGATTCATAACAGTAGTAAAATTACTGTTATGAAGTAGCAACGAAAATATTGTTATGGTTGGGGGTCACCACAATATGAGGAGCTGTACTAAGGGCATTAGGAAGGTTGAGAAACTCTGCATAGCTTCTCAAACTTTTCCTATTCCTTTCCACCTGAGAATTTTTTTACATATGAGTCCCTTTCTGGAGAGGGAGCAGGATATTAATAATAATAATAATAATAATAATAATAATTATTATTATTATTATTATTATTATATAGAATAGGTATAAATTGAACATGTACTGGTAACAAATTATCATTTGCAAGCTTTGCTAAAGCTTTACATTTTTGTGGAGTGAAGCTGAAGCATTTTCTGCAGAATCCACTGTAAACACTGCATGTTATTGCTAACTGAATTGTGGAAATGTCTAGCTGGCTTTCAGAAACCTTTTCCTGTTGCCAAATTTTCGTGATTTCAACATTATGACCCGGCCCAAAAACGATAACTATGCATGGTCTTAAAGTTTCCTATGTCTATTTTTTGGAAGATCTCACAATTGTCCTTGCAATAGGGCTGAAGCTCACCTTTGCAAAGAGACACATTCACATCTGTTTAAAAAAACTTAGCTGACCCTTGCCTGTTGGTGAGAAACAGTCATAAAGGACCAGGGCAAGTACACAAGTGCAACTGTGACTAGAGACATGATCCCAAGTATGCTCTCAATTTTTCCAAGCAATATCTACTGAAACCTATCTAAACAACTGTCTTCTAATTAGGAATTACACTAAGCATAACATCTAAATGGGAAGACATGCTGACTGCCTGTTATGAATCGCTAACATACTGATAACTTCCTTCTCTAAACCATAAATTTTGAAAAGAGGTAAACTGCAACTCTCCAATAGTGGACTACAAATGCTCTTATTTCCATTCACCACTGTGCTTCATGAAGCCAAATGGAAAATTGGGTACTTGTAATTTTGTATTCACCCTCTGCTTTATCTCAGTTGTTTCTAGTAACCATAGCAACAAAAACTCCAGCCACAGTTTTAATCGGTTTGTTTAAGCGTGACTGTGCTGGATTGGGGCCCTAATGAGGCCTGATGGACTTGTAATTCCTCCTCAATAATTCCTCCTCAGTCATCCGAGTCTCTTTCTGAGTAAGTGCAGCAGCCATAGAAAATGTGTAGAAAATTAGAGTGTGTGGTAACAGAGATCCCACCCATCACTGATGAATTTCTCCTACAGTACCAAAAGGCAGCCAAGGTGATGGTGGTAGTATAGGGAATAATACTTGTGTAAGGCTGTTCATCCACATTCAGCTTGGTGGGCCACATATTCTGCAAGCCATTTATGAACATTTAATGTGAATGACAACTTGCTCACAAACGCTTTTTATGCAGCATGAGTGTACCAGCTATTTCTGTGCTGGGCATCTTCTCTGAAGGCTGTGTGTTGCTTGGCAATGATGAAGCTATTTGGGATTTGAATTGTTTGCTCTGTGCAAGGAACAACCTGGAAAAAATCACCAAGTGCAGGTATTTCAAGCAGTCTTGTTAGAGTTATAACTAAGTCAGAGATATACAAACAACCCCATTTAAAGTGTGATTTAAATGGATGTTAGATGATGTGTGGTGCTGCTGAATGGAGACCAGAAGTTACAAGGAGACTTGTATTTTCAAAATTATGAAACAGACTTCATTACCATTCCCCTTTACAGCAAAATTCCAGGTGATATGTAATATTATACCAGTTTACAATATTTAAGATTTTGTAGAATTTCTTCTCCATAATATCTCAAGATAGCAGTAGGCAGAAAAGGCTTCCCACCATTTTTACAGCTTTCCAATTTTGGAGCATCTATCCTGATGAAGAGATTTGAATTTCCTGAAAGGTTGTTGACAAGTAGTTCCCTTCACCATGTTATTATGCTTACACTCTCAGAATTTTGCCAGTCTCAAGCACTCCCATCAACTGTATATGGATTTGGACCTAATTTCTGTTAGGGCAACTGACCAGTTACTGGGAAACAGGATACTGGGTCTTTGGTCTAATCCATCACAATTCTTCTTTTGTTGTTATGAGTAGCCAGTGCTGTCCAATTTAATTAAGTTATTGGTGTTTTGTTTATTTAGTTAGCCAGTTAAAACATATCCGCCCAGGCAGATTCCGTGTAGTCACGGAAAACAATATAATAACCTGATGTGAAAGAAAGAGAAGATGTGGAGGAGTAGGCAAGCAAGTTTCCTTTCAGAATTGCTTCCAATCTCACCTCCCTCTGTTACAGTCAACCAGAATGGTTCCCTAGAGTAACTGTTGAGGGAAAAGCCTGATGGAAGCGCAGGATTGAAATATATACAGTGGTTCGTGTCAATTCAGGCATTGTGTCACAGAGCTTGATAGTGAAAAGGAGCTTCACTTCATAGCATACTGCAGATGTGTCCTGGTTGTGAAACGCTGGTTCTTGTCTCATGAAGTAAATACCTAGACCAATTTTTTTGAACTTAAGTAGAATAATGTTTAACCTAATTTGAGAGTGTCAACAAACATTTGAGATGTATTCTGTTTGGCAACTTTTTGGAGTTTTGTTGAGGATGTGCTTTTGAGACCTTGCTGAGTATCTCAAAGGCTGAAGGAGCAGTGAACAAGCAGTGAGCATGAATTGGCATAATCGTGATAATGAAGGCATCTTGACAGACTAGGTATCTACATAGGAGAGCTCTTGCAACAATAATTTTTGTTTTGTTTTGCAAGAGTCTTTGTTACTGCAGCTACAAGTGGAATAGAAGCTGTGAAGTTCTTGCATTTGAGGAGGCTCCCTACAGTTCTGATTATATGGAGTGATTCAAGTTACTGGAAGAAGCCTGCATTTGTAAAACAGGTCTCCTGTAATTTAATTTTATAAATTAATGACGATCAAGTCCAGAAAATGTCTTGAAAGGTGGAGGATGTTTCTTTTGATTGCAATGTGTAGCTACAACCCCCCCCCCCTGCAAATGACTTATAATTGCCTGCCTTGAGCATAAAACCTACACATGATATTTTAAGTAGGCTGAAAAACAATCAAATATTTCAAATTCAGCTTGTTTCCAGAGCTTTATAAAATTATTAAAATAGTTTGGGAGAACATGGAGGATTTTTCTCAGCCAGGCTTGTTTCTTGCCCTTAAATTGCAAAGGCTCTATTTCCCTATCTACCAAAATACTAAAGGAAGCTGGAAGGAGATATTGCATTGCACGGCTTCTGGAAGTGGGAATTATGCCAGAGAGCAAATGTTAGAGAGGACAGTCAGTTGTATATCCAAATGGAGTGTTTTACTTTTCTCCAAAGGAACAAATGGCAACCATTTATTTACATTGGAAATGCTAAAGGGAGCTCTTGGGACCATGGATGGGATGAATGATAAACTTGGGTTGCTGTGAGTTTTTTTGGGTTGTATTGCCATGTTCCAGAAGCATTATCTCCAAGTGTGTCACCTACATCTGCAGCAGACATCCTCAGAAGTTGTGAGGTCTGTTGGAAACTAGGCAAGTAGAGTGTATATATCTGTGGAATAATATCCAGGGTGGGAGAAAGAACTCTTGTCTGTTGGAGGCAAGTGTGAATGTTGCAGTTGGCCACCTTGATTAGCATTCAAGCAAGCAAGCAAGCAAGCAAGCAAGCAAAGCTTTCTGCCTTTGTTGGGAGCTGTTAGCTGGCCCTGATTCCCCTTTTTTCTTTGTGTTGTTTATGATTTGTCTCCTCAATTGAAGAACCCCCTTTTCCAGTGTCAGGGTGGGCTTATCCCACTTTCAACCAGTTGGTCACATTGTTGTTCACAACCAGTTGGGTTTGTTTACATTACAGTGTGATAGGATATTGTGAAATTGTGTAGAAATTGATCAAAACCTGTAAAAGGTCTCTGAAAGTGTTTAATATGTGGGCGTTGCTGAAGGTGTAGAGTGCCATCAGTTTCTCTGTCTTATAGGACTGTTGCAAAACTTGCAAATGTTGTGATATTGGTTGTGTACGAAAACCACAGGCTGCCTGAATATATTTGTTTAGTGTGATGTTTGCTGGTACTATGGTTTAAAGCCTCTTGCTTTGGTTCCTTTGCCATTTACATTAGCACTCCTCAGAGGCTGGAGAACTACCTTTAGACTCAGCATGAAACATAGGATCCATTTCCAAGAAAAACATTTTTATTGTTATATGTAGCTGCTTCCTCCTCTTTCTCCTCCTGCTGTATATCTGCTACCTTTTCCTACTCTTAAAAATCTTAGTTTGGAAAATTTTAAGTGCTGCTTCTGTTTGATAAATTGATTAGTAATGTTTTTTGCTGCTTCTCTCATATGTTTGTCTGTTTTACTCTTCTAGGTCAAGCTGGGAACTTCCAGATTTAAGGGAAGGACGTGTGAAAGCCATCAGTGATTCTGATGGAGTGAGCTACCCTTGGTATGGAAACACCACAGAAACAGTGACCTTGATTGGCCCCACTAATAAGGTCTCCAGGTTCTCAGTCAGTATGAACGACAATTTCTACCCTAGTGTAACATGGGCTGTCCCTGTGAGTGACAGCAATGTGCCACTACTAACCAGGATCAAACGGGACCAAAGCTTTACGACGTGGCTTGTAGCTATGAACATGACCACAAAGGAAAAAATTATCTTGCAGACTATAAAATGGAGGATGCGAGTGGACATTGAAGTTGATCCCATGCAGATCTTGGGCAAGCGAGCCCGGTTGGTGGGGAGGACTCAACAGGAACAGCCCAAAATTCTGAGCAGAATGGAACCCATTCCACCAAATGCACTAGTGAAACCCAATGCCAATGATGCCCAGGTCCTCATGTGGAGGCCCAAAAGAGGCATGCCTTTGGTAGTGATACCACCCAAGTAGAGGACATAGAGGACTATACAAGTGAGAACTTTTGCCACCGCTGGTGTTCAATCTGAGCCAAAGAAGACCTCTCAAGTTCACCTGCTTGTTGCAGCTGTAAGTGGAAAGAGGGCTTCTTCAAGACAGTATTATATGTCTATGGCCAGTGCTGTGCCACAGCGAAAAACCTAGATCTGGGGATGCTGGAAGATGAAATGAAGCTGTTTCTCCCTTCAAGAATTTCTCATGGAGAAAATGGCACACTGAAATATTTTGATCACAAGTGTTATTTCCAGTGCCTGTGGCTAATGCTGCTTCCCAGCCAATTAGATGTAGTTATGGAGGTCATTCTTACCAGACATTCATGGATTTCTAGTATGTTGCTTATTACTGGGGAATAGGATAGGAAGGGATGGCATATTACCACAACATTATACCTATGCATTTTTATTGATAATCAGAATTATTTCCCTGCTCATTGGAATGAAAGGAAAGTTTGTGAAGCAGGAACGACAGTGCTGACTGTCGAGCTTCACGCCTCTAGAAAGAAAAGCCCTGTACACATGGAACTGTCCACGGTGCTGAACTAAAGCACAACCCGAATTACCAGTAATATTGTCCACTTTTCCTCTTTCAGGGGATAATTTATTTGGACTAATGGCGTTAAGACCTTTTGCATGTTTCTCAGTGTGTTTCAAGTAGTTGTAAGTGTAGGAATTTTGCCATAGTTGTCCATGTTGTGGGGAAAATACAAGGTAAATCAACATTGCTGTTTCCACACAGCATTCCCTACTTCTGTTTTTGTCAAGGAACAAAATATGGTCTGCACACAGCATGTTTGTTCAGCAAGGAGAAAGAAATTATTAGTTATGTTTGACATGGGTAGAATGATGCTACTCACTGAGAATACTGAAAAACAGGAGGAACAAATTACCCTTAAAACATGATCAGTGAGAAATATTAAAAACCCAGTATATCTCCATCCCACTGCCTATAATATCTCATCTTTCAAATGGTGAAGGAGGAACCCTCAAAGGGAGAACAAATATGGAGAAAATTCTTGGAGCATAAGCACTTAACGAAATCTTGCAAGGCTAGATGATACCCTCAGGCTATCTTCTAGAATTGAATTTTTGTAAATGGAAAGTTCCCATTTTGCAAATAGCTTTGAAAGGTTAATTTTAATCTTTCTCTTTATTTAAAGAGAATACATCATCATACACTGGATAGTGAGCACTGGAAGCTAATGGGACTCACTTTTGACATCTTCTTAAGCACTTGTTGTCAGATTAGTAGTATGTCTGATTATTATGATGAGTGAAAGTATGCCTACAACCCATATTATAGCCGGAGGAGTGCTTTCAGTCTTTTTGTGTTACTATACTATTGTTGACTTTAAAGCTACACCTCCTATGGGAATTTTACAAAAGGTAGTGCAGAAAGTGGTACACTTCACGGAAGCTCTGTGTATAGTTTTTTGGTCCATACACAGTTTGGGGCATTAACAGCATTGAGAACAAAGGAGATTTTTTTGAAAACTGAAGAAAATCAGAAATACTGCTGATTTCTTCAACTGCATAATAGTGGGTCATAGTTCTATGGCTAGTAGCTATTGCATCAATATGAAGATAAGGCCAATCAACCAAGATTTGTGATGTGTTTAAACACTTTTAGGAATTATTACATGCAGAATCCATGTTGGTACAAAATGTATGGTATGTTAACACATTTTTGCATCAAGCCAGTAGCATTGGAGATTGTCATTCTTATGTAAGCAGAGATTAGCACTTCCAAAGAAAATGATGCGTTTTTCACTGAGGTGGTTGTGCTCTTTCTCCATATGTATATATATACGATGCACTAATAGTAGTCTGTTGATCTGTCATTAGCTAGGTCTTCACTATGAACTATTTGGGCAGCTGAAACACTCTTTTGTATGAGTGGGATCTTTGGGATGGCAGGACAAAATTCCTGGCAATCTTACTAAAATTACATCATTGTTTTTGAGAATGCTTCTTGGCATATCATGACAGGAAGCCCGAGGTAAAAGTGTGTGTAACCTAGCATTAGCACTAGTTTTGGATTTGATCTCAGTACTTGAACTTCCTTGTCTTCAGGTCAGCTACACAACATGTTTCTTCTGTTGATCTGGATTGTTGCCATCATTCTGCTTCTTTGTAATGCTTTTAATGATCCTGCTTATCTCAGATTCCATACACTTGTTCTATGAAGCTCTTGATTCCACACTGGCCAAACGTATAAGGACTGCTGTGCATCCATGGGCAGGAAAACCTGATTCCCATGGCTAGTTCCTTTGGAAGATTATGTGAAGTATTTTGAACTTGAAGAAGCTGCTATACAAATGGTGTTATTAAGCCATGGATCTACATATAGTAGGGCAAACACTACTGAAATTACTTGAGTCTGCCATATAATAATTAAGGGAATGAAATATACCGCTGTGCCATCTGCTGTGAAATTTACTGCCACACAGAGTACACGCTCTGTGTGACACCTTTGTTGTAGCAAGTTTCAAAGAGCTGTGTTGCATCATTCTTTACCTACAATATAATAGATGGCATGTTGATTGATACTAATTAGACTAATATTAGCTTTGTATGAATTACCCTCTAGAAATTCACTCAACACTGCTGATTTCCCATAGGAAGCTTGCCTGATTCTAGAACATCATGTTAATACTGTCCTACCACCCACATTGCTTTGAGTTTTGCTCCACTGAATTTTTTTGCATGATACATACTTTGTTTGTCATCCTAATAGTGAGTTAGTTTGCAGTCATTGTGGAAGTCAGAATTCTCTACTTAACCTTGCACAATGACCAAACCCTCCCATTTAGATGACCATTTACCTAAAGCAGTTCCCCAACTGGGTTGTGGGACTATAGATTTCAGCTATAGTCCAATTACTGAACACACATCAATTGTGTTATCTTCCAGGACCCCTGAAGGACCCTCAGGTGGTCCAGAAGAATGCCTTGTTGCTGTGTTCTTCCCTAGATGGTAAATGGTTGTTTTGGGGAGCCTGAAGCAGGTAAAAAGTGAATTTTGGAAATGGCAGGTAGGATATAGTATAGTCTTGCCTCATAGAATTTAATGCTATGTCTCTCTGATCCAGGATTTTAGCCATGAACTCATGAATGCTTGAAAAAATAGGGATGGAATTGGGAGAATATGAGACTACCAAATTCTATGCCTTCTAAAAAATTGATTTAAGTTGTGTCAAGCTCAGCTTCGCTTAGGTCACCTCATATTAATTTTATTGATGGGTTTCTGTTTACACTTGACACATGCTGAGCTTTGGGACGGAGACCAAAGTCTTTCTGCCTAATTTCCCCAGGTTTCAATGACCTGTGCCTTTGCTTGGCCCTGGCTAGGATTAATTGCTGTTCTCCATTACCTCAGAAAACAAATAGCTAATTTAGGATATGTAAAGCTCTGGCAGACTGCACAGTCTATTTCTGTGAGCATTCTGAGACTGTGAGGAAACTTTCCTAATTTCTTTCCTTTTAAGAAAAAGAGGAGCACTATTTTAATAGCTCATTGGAAATGAATGGTCAAAAGTGTGGATGAAAACAATTGGATGGTGTTATACAAAAGGAGGGACACCACATATTCAACTGCCACAAATGCAACATTTCTTTGATGTCAGTTTTTGAATATCTTGAGTGAAAGCTGATAGTCTTCTTTGGTGCATTTTAGAAAAACTTAATTGGAAGGAAGTACAGAAACATTCAAGATTTATTTAATATATAATTTCCCCACATTTAACATTTCTTCTGTTATGTGTTATCAACAGTAATGCCTGAGATGGAGAACCTAGGTGGTTGACTGGTTCAAAATGTAGATATTGGAGGATTGAAGGCTGATTAACCCAGTGCACTCAAGAAGTGATTCTAAACTAGCCATCCTGAGCGCAGGATAATCCATTCTTGTCTCCCTGGGGAAAAAATACTTCCTTCCCTCTGTGAAAGGCAGAAGGTGCTTTCCCTGGGGGAAGGAAGTCTGGCAGAGTTTGGTTTCCTTGACAAGAATACCCAGAATGTATTAATTCTGGTCATGGGTATACCTTGATGTTTTGGCAGTGCATGTGATAGAGCCACATTGCTCATTGGGGTGGACATTGATTATATTCCTTGCATCACATGGCCTTGCTACTCATTGAGTATGAGAGAGCAGCATTACATTTCCAAGCCAAGCCTAGGGTGCACAAAACTTGTGGCCTTCCAGGTATTTTGAACTTCAGCTCTCAGAATTCCTAACCACGGGACAAGCTGTCTAGGACTTCCAAGAGTTGGAATCCCAAACACTCGGAGGGTCACAGGTTGTGCAGACCTGGCGTAGATGAACAGATCATTGCTTGGGTTGAATCCCAAAAAGAATTCAAGGTTATCAAGGTGTATTTCAGGGATTAATGTTATAGAATAGAAGTGGTGGCTCTTAAAATATATCATGCATTTTAGAAAATATGTTCCTGAGTGTGATGTATTTATAGAGGGAACATTTCTTAGTAGTGTTGTGTTGGCTAGTTGGCTCATATCAGAGGAAATCCCAGTCAAAACTGGTCACCTGTCCCAGGGCATCCCATGAAGTTGTTCTAATACTTTAAGCTGTACAAAGTGAGGTGCTTTTTCTTGATAGTAAAAAAGATAATTAAACAAAGTATGTTGCAACATGCAATTTGTTGGTATTGATGAAGCATTTGGCAGGGATTGGCTAATAGCATCATAGGAGTCTTGGGCAGTGAAAAAACTATTTGATCTATTCCAATCTTTGAAATGGCTGTCAGACAAGTTACAGGAAAGGCATGGAAGAGTCAGGGACTTGTGGAGGCAGCTACTCAATAGGAAAGAGGAGGTATGTGTTCAGATCATGTTTGCAAGAGCTGAAAATGGCCTGAGTCCTTATTTCAGGAGCAGCTAGAGTTGCAAGCATCCCTCTAATGATCTCAACATGGCCTTTACATATGAGCAAGGCATTCTAATACTGAGGAAAGTTGTAACATCCCCCCTCCCCCAAATGGTGAATCATGTCCGTTTTTGTAAATGGACCATATGTCCTCTTTAGGTCAGAATAAAGCCGTGAATGCAAAAGTTGCTATTCAGCCACTTCCTGTTTTGAAAGCAGACTGAAAAACATTTGACATTTGAGCCAACTTTCCCCCCAGAGAATCATGGTTGTGATGTTGAGCAAAATAACCAACAGATCGGTCAAGGTTGCCCAGCCCTGCCTTTCTGTTTCATGTTGTCCCTTTAGTTGTTCTTTTAGAAGGGTGCAGAAGATATGGTTTGTCTAATACTGGTAGAACTCAAAGTGGAGTGGAATCATGGATTTGTTAATTTCCAATTTTTCCCTGATCTTTTTATTTTTGTTTTTTGAGGACTGCAAGAAGTATGCTTCTGGGAAGGGAAGCTAAGGTAGAAGAAAAGTGTATGTGGCAAACATTGGTCAAGAGAGCTGAAATTCATACTGACTTGAAGTAACTAGCCAGATCTTTGACATTGGTACTTCTTGTAGTCATAACATCTAATATCAACTGCAGGCAACCTTTTGAGTTTACCTTCCAACTAAATAGGTATCATGGTTACTTGTAAGGGAAGAAAACTTTCATCATCCCAGAACTGTTGGGAAATAGAGTCTAATAAAGTCATTTTTAAGAATAGATGTGGCAGTCTTAATGGCTTCTAAATTAATTTTAGAAGCAGCAAAAAATAGGTGTCGGTGACTGCAGCAATAGAGCAAGGAATTGAATAGTCTTACTTTGAACAGAGTTTCATTGTGTATGTGCTAGAAATCTATATAAACATAAAAATAACAAGTATAAGCTTTAATTTGGATACAATGAATTAGTGCATTATTAAGTATCTACCAACTATTTTAAGATTGTGGCTGAGAAAGACCCTCCATTCTACATAGCCCAATGACTTTTTGTGCCTCAGTTAAGAATGAACATTGTCACAATAGAGGTTACTAATTCTATTATTTTGGTTTTTGTCTTGGGAGCTGACACAACAGCTGAGATATTTGTGGCTCTGGCACTTTCTGCCTTTCCCCTTTCTTCTTGCGACTTCTTCCTTGGCACAGCTTTCAACTTGTGGCCTGTTACAGTTTAGTTATATAAGGTAACCCATAGGAAACTCATATAGGTTGGAGCCTTCCTTGGGAGAAGGCCTTTCTCGCCTTGCTATTCTGAAGCATGTATCTGAAGCTATCAGTTGACCATACGTGTGATTCCCCCAAAGGGTGAGGCATCTTTACTCTCAGGGAAGAACAGGGGGGCTAGACCACAGATTGGGAATCTAGACATTTTCTCCGCCTGTGAAACTGGATTAAAAGCGCCTCCAGTGTCTTGGTTCCTTTTAGCACATGTCCACCTTCACATTTGTGCCTCTGTGCCACCAGGTCCATACTCCTGGGGGGAATTGTTGCATTGGATTCTGAGCCGAATGACTCCTGTTGCAGCAGCCCGGGCTGACTGGTGATAGACAGAGCAGGAAGAGGCTCTTCCTCTGTAGATAGATTTCTAAGGGCATTGGCTGTCACATAGTGTCCATCCTGTGAAGGAATCCCTGTGGGTACTCATTGATCCACAGAGGTCTGTGCTTGTAATTCCAGCAGAAGAATCCCTTTCCCCTTTTGCAGGAGAGCTGTCATCTGTATTTGCTGAAAGGGAGCAGCCCTCCCATATTGCATTCTGTGTAACTTTACACCAAATTCTGTACTTGCATCCATGTTCCACATCAGGGGAACATGTACTCTGGATTGTAATATCAACTGTTTTAAACTACAAGACAATATACACTACTTTTGTTTATTGATTGATTGTTTTTGACTGAACTTTTCACCCCCTGAGCAGTCCCCTGATTCCAGTCCTTACAGTAAATGTCTACTGTTTGCATTGAAACAAATCACTAAACTTAGCGCACAGGAAATGCCTTTCTCACATATACAATTTATTGTCTTAAACTTCCATCTTGTTTTTAATTCTTTGTTTGCACCACAATTAGCAGCTATGAACAAAAGCCGTAGTAAGCTGGGAATGAGAACAAATAGAGAAACTTACATCTGTTTTCTTCAGGCCATGGTTCTCCTTTCATGTTTTAATCTGGACTTTCTAGAAATTCTCCTTTTTACTCCTTTGTAGATTTTTTCCTTTCACTGTCTTTACAGTTGTTAGCAGTTTCCATTGATACTGACAGGAATAGAAACTAAAGTCAGCTTGGAACTAAAACCCCAGGTCAAGACTGAAAGAAGAAAGCTGTTTTGCAGAGTGCCTTAAAACAACACTGACATTAACTGAAGGCAGGGAAAAGGAGTAGAAGCGCATTGCTCTTTATCTGTGGATTTTCCAAAGGCTCAATCAATGTGGCATTCTATTTCTCTGGGATTTGAAGAAATGTTAAATACATGACGCATTGCAAATAGAAGTCCACGTCCATTATTTATATGGGATGGGGTAAGTTTAAATTTGAAATATACAAAATTGACAGTACCATTTGGGAAGAGAAAGAAGGGTTTCTACTTGAGATTCTTGGTGTAGCTAGCAGGAAAAAAATGGATCAAACTAGACAAGCCTTACAAAGTTTGCTTTCGGAAAACCTTTGATTTAACTCAGTTTGACATTTCCCTTTGATTTTTTGCAACAGTTTCTCTCAGGTACTTAATCAAAGGTACTAAAATATGATGTTCAATTTACACATAATGTGGGAGGAACTATAATATGATTTGCAATTTCCAACTCATTGTTTTTCCAGTGATTTGATTTTTAAGGATCAATCCATTTGAGTTCAGAGTTGGGGAAACATTCAGTCTTTAACTACAGTGACAAGGTGAAAAAGATGAAATGCACCAAATGGCAGGATTTTTGCTGCAAAAGAAAGTAGTACACTTGGAATAGTGCCCAAAGCTTTTCTAAAAGGACTAGAAAAGCACATTGATGCCAGAATAGTGCCACTCAATGGAAGATGCTCTGTGTGCGCTAAAAGAAAGAAAGAAAGAAACTACTGTTGTCAATGGACACTCACAAGTTCTTGGTACATCAGATATCTTGAGAAGCATGGATCTAAGGAGAAGGGTTGTATATTAAATACTATGTTTCTGAGTCTCCCAGAATACATCATCTCTATAATAACTGCTATCGAGGTGATTATCTGGAAAATGCACAACAGATAAATAACTGCATATCTGTTCTGGCAAAACTGTTCTGTCATTGGAAACAGGGGATACCGACATTCACAAAAGTGGGGTGGAAAGTAAGAGAGACTATGTTCAGCTTGATCTGAATGCGGAGTTGAGATTTTATGTAGAAATTCAAACCTGAATTATAGATTGAAAAATGCAAATGTGGTGGTGTCTTAAGAAACTAGGCTGAAAACTGCCTTTTCTTCTGGTTGGCATTGCAGTACCATCCTTGATTGTAACAGCATTAAACAACTATTATGCTGTGGACCTGAGCCTTACCTTTCTTTCTAGACTTACGGTGATGTGGTACCGTTATAAGCACAAGCTCCTATTGCTCAAATTGAACACCAAGCATGCTTGTCTAATGGAAAATTACATAAATGGTGTGTATAAGTCTCAAGTACTCTTCCCTTTAGTGAACAAAACTTTATATGATATAACTACCTCAATAACTAAACCTAGTTCTAGCTCTCTTGAAGGATTAAGCACTCAATTTGATTTTCTGCGTACAACTTTCGTTCTTTTGATAACTCCCAGGACATGCACACACAAGTAAATATTTATATATTTTAATCCACCTGAACAGGTTGGTTTGTAGAGGTATCCTGTCAGCAAGAGAACCAAAAAGGCAATTGAAAAGGAGCAATATACCCCTTCATTTTCACTCTGCTGGATTTGGAGGATAGGAAAATGATCAGTCCCTGGAGAGAGGCCAACAACAAGATAGAATCACAGAATCATAGAGTTGGAAGAGACCTCATGGGCCATCCAGTCCAACCCTCTACCAAGAAGCAGGAATATTGCATTCAAAGCACCCCTTACAGATGGCCATCCAGCCTCTGTTTAAAAGCTTCCAAAGAAGGAGCCTCCATCACACTCCGGGGCAGAGAGTTCCCCTGCTTAATGGCTCTTCACAATCAGGAAGTTCTTCCTAATGTTCCTAATGATGAAGCCACTTTCTTTCCCAGGAATGCCTCTTCACTTCTTAGGGTTCCTTAGAAGGATATGTACTTCTTGGGAGAGCAGAGGAACAGATATTCCTGCAACAGAATGTCTTGGGAGGCAACAAATACGTTTTATGACCAACACATTCTGACAGGTGTGGTGACCTGAAAATGCAAACTAGGAGGTTGATTCCATACTGTCGCAGAGGCCTCAGTACACAGCTCTGCTCAGCACTTTCAGAGAGACAGATGTGATAAAAGAAAATCAACCTTCTGCCACATTTGTCCTGTGTTTTAAAAGGACTCAGACATTAATTACATATGGCAATTAACAAAAACTGAAAAATACAACACAAGCAAAATGTTTCCGGTTCCACCTTCTTTCATTGCTTAAGATGAAATTGAGCTGCATCGAAGGTGACTGCTGAGACACTCCAGCATTCGTAATGGAGGGATTATCTTCTAGGTTGAGACTTTGTGACATTAAGGTCTTAAGTTTAAACATTCAGATACTGTTTTGTCTAATGTGTCTGAAAGAAAAGACCAAATGGAGATAAATCAGATAGGGAAGTTCTGATGCCCCATCTACGCTGCCATATAATGCAATTTGAAGCTGCATTATATGGTCAGTGTAGAGACTCATATAATGCGGTTCAATGTACTTAAACTGCATTATATGAGTCTACACCAGTGGTTCCCAACCTTTGGTCTTCCAGGTGTTTTGGACTTAAGTTCTCACAATTCCGAACAGCTGGTAAGCTGACTGGGATTTTTGGGAGTTGAAGTCCAAAAGAACTGGAAGACTAAAGGTCTACACTGACCATATAATGGCATATAATGACCATATTATGGCATTTCAAACTCTACTATATGACAGTGTAGATGGGATCTAAGTTGACCAATGGCTGCAAAATATTGTATTTTGGCCAGAACTTTTGTGCCTTTCCAGGCCACAATAGAAGCTCTTCTTTGAAATCCCATCCAACACATAACAACATACATCAGGATTACTTTAGAATAGATTGGTTCTAGATGTATTGTTTGGCCCTGGTCTTTTTGTGAGACTGGTAGCTAACTGTGGGGACTAAAGGTTGCTTGGTGACGACCCACTTAAGCTGTGCCAAAAGAGTATCCTAAAACGGTCTCCGCTTGGGTTTTTATTTAGCTTGTTAGCAAACACATCCCTTAAAATTAATTGCACCTTTTCCAATAGAATATGTTTCTACTTCTTTTCTCTGCCTCTCAAGGAAATATGAATAAGGAATATGCACAGATATAATCAGCCATTAGTTGTTTTATTGTCCCATGTTGAATTAAGTCTGAAATCTCCTCCTACGCTCCACTTCAAGATGGCAAGTAAAAGCAGACTTTGTAATTTCACCCTCATGTGTTATTTTCTCTTGCCTGCTGCCTCCCCACATTTTGCTTAACTCTCAGTTTGATGAAGAAGACACATGGAAAACGTCAAAAGGTACAACACAGTGACAAGCTTCTCAAAAATGGGGACCTAGTTGAAGAGCAGAGTCAAGAGAATCCTATCTCTCTGTAGTACCTGACAATCATGTAAAATAATAACAGAAGATCAGATCAAGGAAGCCACCAAAGGTAAGGCGTTTACATTATCTGTGATTAATAAGCAGACTGAAGGAAGTTGTATAGCACAAGTTACACATGGAGTTACTTGTCACAAGAAGGCTTAATTTGGAAAATGGAAGTTTGATCCAAAAGGTGACGAGAAAAGGGGATAGGGACACACACTATTGTAAACCAACAATATGTGTAATTTGAAATATTTCTCTCAAGTCCCAAATTGAGTTGGCTTCTGTTTTCATTTTAACACAATAACCCAATACTGTTTTTAAGGAAACCATTATTATTATTATTATTATTATTATTATTATTATTATTATTAAACTTTATACCCCCCGCCAAATCTCCCCTCAGGGACTCGGTGCGGCTAACATGAGGCCAAGCCCAACAAGTACAGTAAACAAATAAAATACGGAAAAATGGTTTAAAATTTAAATAAAATTAAAATTAAGTACAGCAATAAAAACAACATACAAACAGTTAAAGAAAATTAACACAGGGCATGAAGTAAATAAAAATTAGGGACAAGGAATTAATCAAAATGGGCTGGACCAAATGTGAAGAAAAAAACGGCATAGGGCGAGATAGGATAACTGTACTACATGATACAGTTGATAACTCACGATAACTCAAGTGATTTATCTGGTGGGAGATACAGGGGGGGACAAGCTATGGGTTTTTGTTTTGGTTTTATTTTGCTGTAATATGTTGTCTGGCTTGGCCTCATGTAAGCTGCCCCAACTCCCCGTTGGGGAGATGGTGGCGGGGTATAAATAAAGATTATTATTATTATTATTATTATTTATTTATTTATTAATTTATGTATTTACTTGTTAGGAATAAGGTGAGGTGCATCAAGAGGACAACTATATGCTGGGATGGTCATGGTATGGGGATTATTGTTCATTCATCCAAAGCAAGGTGGAACATAACTGAAAAAACGAAACTAAGCATGTACAGATAAAGCAAAATAGACCAGAATACATATATTGAAATAACACAAATGAACACAACAAACGGGTAAGAAGAAAAAGCTTGACTCCTTGAGCTGCGAGATGAAGAAAACCTGCCAGGTGAAGTTCAATAGATCATTGCAAATCCACTAAGATCATTATAGGCTACACCGTGTAGCTTAATCCACTACAGTTGTTGTGACTCACAGAAGAATAATGCAGAAAGCAAGTCTTTCCATGTTGAAGATCTATCTATCTATCTTAAGCTTGTTTTTGCAGCCTCTCTCACTACCAGTCTGAGTGGTCATTTTGTAAAAGTCCTTACTTATATTCCTCATTTCAGCTATGAAAGCATGTTCATATAAATTATCACAAGCCTTAGCGATTGACAAAGTAGACTACACAATTCTTACAATATGCAATATGTGGATTTTCCCAAACATTTTTAGAAGCTCGTCCAGAAAGTTGTGTGTGTGTGTATGGGGGGGGGGGGGGTGTGATGTATGTATGTATGTACGTACGTACGTACGTACGTATGTATGTATAGGGCAACCATACATACATACACAATTTGTTTAATCTGTGCTCAGGGTTTGCAACATTTAAATAATAAAAGTAAGCTAGAGAGAAGGAACAAAAAGTGGCTCATAGAGAAAGATCTAGAGAAGATCCAGATGTGACCAAGCTATTCCAGGGGTTGGTGAATTTGACCGAGGGACTGCAGGCTAAGCTCAGTGCTCCAGTGACTATATGTAACTTTGTTGCAAGGCCTGCTAAGAAAGAGTGGGAGGAGGAATACGTGGCTTGCTAACACAGTCTTGAATTCTGTTGGCACACTACGTGAGTGGTTGCACCTTTTCAAGCATAGCACAGCGATGGTGAGGGAAGCTAGATCTCCATCTCTAAGTACCTTATTTTCTTCTGATTCACAGCCTGCAAGGCCATGTTCCTCCCACTCAGTTTGCCAATGTAGTAACACTTGCACGTGTATTACAAGTGCCCATCTTAAATCATATTCTGTAGTACTTTAAAACAATTGCCAGCTCCAACTAAAGTAGACAATGAGAACTGAGTAAGACAAAATGTATGTATCTTCCTTGACTTCAATGTGTCTATTTTATGTGGGACTGATAACACAACCCAACAAAAATATTCCTGGTGTCTTAGTTTTTAGGCCTATTCGTGGAGTTATTTAAGGTACTGATTCAAAAAATTGCATTGGATAGAACACAGAAGCAATACTTTCTTAGATGTGGTTATCATAGTTTCTTATGGGTGAGCAGATGGTGATTGGTAACAACAACAATAACAACAACAACACACTTTATATTCCCTTCTCCCCTAGGAGACTCAAGAGTGGATTACAGCATTTACATACATAAGAAAACATTCAATGCTTTTACAATTACATGAGACACACAAACACAAACAAAGGCAAGGCTTCTCCTTTGATTTCCAGCATCTGGAGGAGGTGCTCGTCTCTGTCTCTAAGAGGTGTTTTCCTCCATTTTCAAGCCGAAGAGCCCGCGTTGTCACCTCCTGGTCATGTGGCCGGCAAGATTGCTTGGAGTGTCTCTTTGCCTTTTCCCACTGAAGCGATCCGTATTTATCTACTCACATTTGCATGTTTTCATACTGCTAGGTTGACAGGAACTAGTGCTGACGGACGGAAGCTCACTTCATCTCACAGATTCAAACTGCCAGCCTCCCAGTCAGTAGTTCAGCCAACCTTCAGGTCAGCAGTTAGGCAGCATAAGGGTTTAACCCATTTCACTACCACAGGAGATGGCATATGTTTTGTATCTCAAAATCTAGAGCTAATAGGGGGAAACCTTGGAATCAGCAAGTCAAATATATCCAGAAATAAGGCTAACATTTGAGGCATCAAAATGTGTGTTGGCCAGTGCTATTGGATTTGAGACTACAACTCCAAACCTGACCACAAGGAAAAAGCTTGCTGTGTTACTACAGGGTAAAATTACATGTAATATCCAGAAATAACATATTTGTTTTGTTCTTTAATGTAAATTCTGCTCTTTCACCTATGAAGGTCCAAAGCAGCTCTTATCCTACATTAAAATCATACAGCCCAAAACATTCTGAAATACAAAAATAATTTTTTAACAAATAACTTAAAAACATTGGTTTAAAACAATTAAATGCACTTTAAAACCTAACCATTGCACTTCACCAACCAGTTAAAAACGGAAGGTTTGTTTGAATAGAAAGGTCTTGGCCTGCCAATGAAAGAGGCCAATGTGAGTTTGAGGTCCCATCTACACTGCAACATAATGTAGTTTGAAGCAAGATCAGATGGTCAGTGTAGACTCATATAATGCAGTTAATCTACTATAATGCGGTGAGTTTACTGTGATCATCTAATGCATTTTCAAAGGAAGTGTAGGTGGGGCCTCATTTGGTAGAAGAATCTGAGAGAAAGATCCTCAAACTTGGCTAAGATTGCAAAAAGATAGACAGCCTTTCAGAAATTAAATGTATTTTAAAAAATAAAGCTGGGATTTTCTTTTAGCGACCGGGAATTCACTTGCTTATAACTACAGTTGCCAAGGAGATCCAACATCTGGAGTTCAGCAGATGAGGATTCTGCATGAAAGGGAAGGAATCAGACTGAATACTACCTTGCAAAAGAAGCCACCTTCTCCCTCATGATTCTTTTCCAGATCCGAAGGGTGTACATCTACACATAGGAATTGGTGAAGCGGGACTTTGTGTTTAGAAGGAAAATTGAATCCAACTCAAAACAACTGAGGAAGGGGGTTAGAAAGTTTTTTTTTGCTTTGAACCCTTCCCATCTGTATTCATGGCACAAGGTGAAAAGGGTAATCTGAAATGGGACCCAGATGTGGGAACTTTAACAATTAATTAGGGAATAAGGATGGGTTTGCTTTCTAATGCAAAATTAGAACATCTTCCAGCCAAAAGACTACATCTCTACTTGGCCATAATTTGTCATTGTCACTATCCCAAAAAGAAGAAAAAATCCACATGGGAATTATTTTAAAATACTTTTTAAAAATGTGCACAAACATACTTTGATTAATGGATACATGCATTGAAAAATATTCTCATTTAGAAAATACACTCCAACAAATGTACAGATTATTATTTTTAAATGGACAAAACTATACATATGTTTTGAGGGGAGAAGACAGAAAACCAGCTTTGCAACTGAGTGGAGGATAGAATGAGCCAAGTAGTGCAAAAATTAGAACAGCAATAAATATAAGTTTTGATATTTTGTCCCATCCCAGCCACTGATTTGAATGTTGACACATGTAGTTTAGCCTTGTAGGAAACAAACAAAAATCTGAGGAAAATACTTGTTGTTGTTCATTCGTTCAGTCGTCTCCGACTCTTTGTGACCTCATGGACCAGTCCACGCCAGAGCTCCCTGTCGGCCATCACCAGCCCTGTAAGGAATGAATGTCAGTATGCATGTAGAAGAGCAGAAGAAACAGGCCCGAACAACATGGAGTCCCCGCAAAGCATTATGTGGGACGGCCTTGGCAGCTGAAGCGAGGACGCAGCAAGGCATAACTGGAGGACAATGGACAATAAGGTGTGCGACCGAGCATGTAAGGAGAACATGATCATACAGGAGGTACCCCATAAATCATGAGGCCTAGAGTCTGAATGTCCCAAACTTTGGACAGAACAAAGTTTTGAAAGGACTTGAAGGAGAACGGGACAACCTGACTCTTGAGATGAAGAAAAATGGATTTTGGCCTATAAATGTAGGGGGCTTCTAACAACCTGCACGTCTCCTGATCCGCGGCACCGGGAGCGTCCATTCCTCTTCGGAAAGACTGATCACCTTCGCCGGAAGAGGCCTGTGTGTGCGTGAGTATGAACGAGTGTGTGTGTGCAAGAGAGCTCTCCTTGATGTGATTCTGATGTGATTATGTAATGCTGGTGCTTCAATAAATGTTACATGAATAGTGGCAAAACCAAATTTGGTCTCCAAAGTGTCTCATTGATCTAAGCTACCTTACCATTCCTTATACACTCTGCACAAAAGAACAGGAACCTCTTTGGGTTCATAACAAATTGGCGTAGTCGGCAGGATTGCAAGTGTAAAGGAATTGAGGTTGATAGATCCTTGGGATACTTGGGAGTGGAATTGGAGGGACGCCTCCACTCTGTAAAACACTGAAGGGCATAGGTGTTTTTCCAGAGGAATTGAAGTTGGATCCAAACCGGAAAGCGTTGAAGGACATATGGCGCTTTTTCGGACTGATTGTGGGATCTAGTGTGCGAAGTACTGAAGGAAATAGGTATTTTGCAAGTGAGATCCAACCGGAAAGTGCTTAAGGGCATGTGGCACTTTTTCGGACTGAATTCTGGGTTTGTGTGAAGTGCTGAAGGAAATAGGTGCTTTACTGGGAGACCCAGGCTGGAAAACGCTTAAGGGAATGTGGCGTTTCTCCGGACTGAAACTGGTTTGATTTTCAGGTTTTGAACTAAAAGTGTTGAAAATAACATTGTGTGTTTTCATTTGATTGAAGGGAAAATATCAGAAGTGTTTGGTAAACATGGCATTTTTTGGAAAGAAAACCTTTCTGGTTAATAAGCCAGGGAATAAGGTGAATGATGTTTCTGAGAGAGCACAGTTGTGGAGAAAGTTGAAGGAACAAGGATAGGATATGCAAAAGTTAGATGGAATTAGTATGGATTGTTTGAGACAGATGGTCACAAAGGGAGAACAGGTTAAGAAAGTTGTTCAGCCGACGGCACCTCCCATAGATCAAAATCAAGTAACACAAACAGCTTGTAACTCTGACAAGCCAAAATGGGCAAAAACAAAACTGCTGAAACAGGGAGACAAGCCGCCGGAAGAAATAACTTACCAGGCATTGAGGGATGAAGCAAGTAGGGCAGAAGCCAAGAGTGGGAGAGTGGAAGTTGATTCGGAAGGTGAAGAGGCATGAAAGTTATTAGGGATGCCCCGCTGCCAAGCATAAGAAAACTTTTCAGGTACGACCAGGTCAATGGCAGTATTTGGGGAAATTAACTACAAGTCCTGGGGATAGCAGAAAATATGTAAAAAGCTACAGATGAGAGAGAAGAATTCTTAAGCACAGACGAGACTGCAGATAACGGAGAGAGGACAAGCATAATTAAAACAGGAGCACAGTACCCACGGAAAGGAGGAAGGAAAAGAATTACAGAGATAATAACACAAAAACCTTTTTGCAATGTAGTATTTTGAAAAACAAGTTTCTGACCCAAACGCAGATGGGTTGGAGTTACTTTTTAAAGAAACAGCTTTATACTGTGAGCAGACAGGCTCAGCAGTAGATTTAGAAGACAAATTGCAGGAGGAATGTGGAAAAAACAAAGTTTAAACATTACAAACTGTAACTAGGATGCAGGAAAATAGAGAAAAAGAAGAACAGAATAATCCCCTAAAAGACAGTCCTTATGACTGTTGTTACGATGGAATGTGCCCTGACAATCCTGACTGTATGTCACCTTTAGAGGGATTGCAGAGAAAGAGAAAGGAAAAAGCCAGCAGAGAAAAGCACTGTTTAGGCAGATAAATGGGAACAAATCAATTCCATTCATAACAAAACTGGAATTGTAAGAACACAGAGAAATGAAATATTGAAAGAAGAATTGCTGAGGATGAGGGAACAAAAGAGAGTCCCAATTCTCTGAAAAGTTAATGTGCTGGAGTGGTTTAAATGGGATTGGAATTCCCATATGGAAGGGGAAGAAGGTCCTTGGTGTAGATGTTTGCTTGGAAACTTGGAAGTTTTGTTTTAAGTTTCAAAAAGGCTAAATATGTTTAGAGATTTTTATGGAATGTTAGGGAAAAATCTTTCCAATGAAGGGAAACAGCATTTTGAATTTGGAATTGTTTTTATAGGGAATCTTGGTGTCAAAAGTCAGGTAATAAGTAATGGAGGCTGTAATTTAGAGTAATATGCAGTTTTTGACCCTTGATATATAGAAAAAGAGATCTAAAATGAATTTTAAGTCTTTGTGCAGGAGGAGTCTTGGTAACTTTTAAGAAGAAAATGTGCAGGAGGGAAGAACAAAGGAGAAACTGAGTTTGTTTTCTGGGAGATTTTAAAAAGAAAAGCCTACCTAAGGAGAAAATGTGGGGACTTGTTTTATAAAATGGCAATAGGATGTTACCTAGAGAGAGTATTTTATGGTTCAATAAAAGGCAATTGGAGTTAAGATTTTGCAAATTGGTTAGAGAAAATGAAAAAGATCAGACAGATGAGTTGCATTTTGGTTTTAATAGTTTGATTAGTTTATTGGTCAGATCATTATTGGTGTTTTATTTTATTTTACTTTTGGAAGAAAGTTCTGTTTGGAAATCCAAGACATTTGAATTTCTTAGAGAATATAATAAATTGGAAAAAGTTTTACAAAAGGAAACAATGAATTGGATACAGTGAGTTTTTAAAGAAATTTTGTACAACCAATTTGGAAGCTTTTATCTGGAAGTGTTAACTTTTGTTAATTCTGTCCTTTTAACTAAGTTTACTGATAAACAAAAGAGCTGGAGTCTTAAATAATGGACAGTGATGTTAAACCAGGGAAAAATATGTATTGTTGAATGCTTTCATAGCTGGAATCACTGGGTTGTTGTAAACTTATCGGGCTGTCTGGCCATGTTCCAGGAGCATTTTCTCCTGACATTTCACCCACATCTATGGCAGGCATCCTCAGAGGTTGTGAGGTTTGTTGAAAACTAGGCAAGTGAGGTTTATATAGGTGTGAAAGTAGGTGTAAGAGAAATGGATTTTCAGACAATATAAAGTCTAGATTTAATGTTATCAGTTTTAAAAGATGGTCCTGTGAAGGAGAAAAGTTTGCAGGGGGAAGTAGTTAACTAGAAGATACCTAAGACTGTTTTACAGGAGTGAAAGATTATGGCAGGGAAAAAGCAGAGTGGATTACTGTATGGGCATGGTAGGAGCTGTATTAAATGTTCTTTTGTTCATAAAAGAACAAGAGGGGGAGAAGAAGAGGAAAGTTTTATAATGACAGCAAGAATGTATGTAAGGTTTTAACTGAAGGAAAGACAGGTTCAATTAGATACAGAAAGGGACCATACGTGATCTTGGATTTTATTTAGTCTCACTCTTATTGATTACAGATTAAATGACAGTTTTCATAAAGTGTTTGCAGTTTTGAGCAGAAGACCCTCATTCTTATTGATTACAGGTTAATGACAAACAGGTGCAAGTTCATCGGAACCAGGAAAAACTTGGAAAGCTGCACAAGTTAATTAACAGTTTTATTTGGTTTCTAAACAGGAATGCAGGTGGCCACCAACTAAAAGGAGACAAAACTTATGAAAAAATTGCAATTGGGTAATTAATTAGAACAGTGAATATATGTGTGTGTATTGTTTGTGTTTTATAGTTTTTAAGGAGTGCACTCATCATATTAATAATAATAATATTGGTGATTCATATTACTATCTGGTACCAGAACCTGTGATTCAAAATGTGATTCAATAGAGATTTTAGTTTCTTTGGTTAAATCATGGTAAGAAGCCAAACCAATAGTAATAGGACTTTGATTTCACAAATGGGATTTGCAATTAAACATGATAGTTTTAAATATGAGTTCTTGGAAACCTGGATGTGCAAAATATGTTCTAAGTTTGAAGGAATATCTACAGCTGAATAAAACATAATATACAATGAAGGATTTAAATGATGATACCTCAAGAATGCTAGGGAAAGCTTTGATGGGTATAGTTTTATAACAAATGACTATTAATCTGAAAAAAAAAAATTCTAAAGGTTGCTTTGCTGGGAAATGATGCAAATATGTTCACACAAATGGGAAGGTTACAACTGACAGGGAAAATGTTTGTGGGAACATTCAAAAATCATGTGATTACTACTGGATTGCAATTAAGTATATTTGACCAGCTGAATCAATCCTTGGTTGCTTTAATGAAAGCCGAAAATGAATCCTTGCAACAAATAAGTAAGGCCATGAGTTGCTTAACTATACAAATAAATTTGAGAGATTGGAGAGAAAAAATGTTAATGCTGATAATGGGAGGACACTCAGAAGCCTTCCTAGAGTTAACAAAACTACATAATTGGTTAAGAACTGATTATAAAGGATGGAGTAAGCTTGTCAAATATTCTTGAAAAAAATGATATGCTAAGTTTAAAAATTGAGACTTTGGAAAAGACAGCCGATACTGAAAAGAATTTGGTTTGTGATATAGTTCCTATGCCTATACATGTGGGAAAATGGTTTTGGGTTCCATATTTGTTATCCAAGAAAGCCATATGCACAAGGTCCAAATATACAAATTTAAATGAAACAATTGATATTGATAGATGTGAAAATTGGGAAATGGGATATGTGTGTCCCTTAACAATAAGACAAGTTGAACCATATGCATTGGAAATATCAGATGCAATTTGCAGGTTGCAAAAACTAAAACCCAGAACCATGGTATATGACAATGGAATGCAGTGCCTATGTGCTATATCACCTAATGATTTATATTGGTCTGATGGGGAAACACAAACAGATAATCAATTGAAATGCAAATGTGGTATAAGTTTTGTTCAAGATGTTCAGACTGGAAATTTGTTATATATAATGGAAAACAAAGATACTGAAATCTACCTTACATTAAAGAAACAATCAATGGATATAGAATTGGGAATTAATTGGGAAAAATTAAATGCATTAATACAGAGCAATGAACAAGTGAGAAAGCATTTAGAAAGTTATGAAGAAAAAACTAAAAAGGATTTTGTTAGAATCCAACAAGTTAATGGAGAATTCCAAAGAATAGCAGCAGAAGAGAGTACTTTGACAGAACATCACTGGTATGATATCTTCATGGGCTATTCACCAAAAGCAACAGCATTTTTACATTTAATGATACATCCGATAGTATGGATGGGGATACTTTTATTGCTGCTAATCATTTGGATCTTATGGCTTCTTAGACGGATGACAGGATTGACTAATCGATTTTCTATATTTGAAAACAAGCTAACGTATTTAGAAACACAATTGTGAACTATGATGTTTGATTAATCATGTAAGTTCAGTATTAACCAAAATATATATACCTCACACTTAATCAAGTTTGATTACAAAAACATATATACCTCACACCTAATCAAGTTTTATCATAAATATAACCATCTCTGAATTGCTTATCATGTATGAATCATGTATGTGATACAATAAATTAGTATTTATGTATCAAGGGGAGGAGTATGTAAGGAATGAATGTCAGTATGCATGTAGAAGAGCAGAAGAAACAGGCCCGAACAACATGGAGTCCCCGCAAAGCATTATGTGGGACGGCCTTGGCAGCTGAAGCGAGGACGCAGCAAGGCATAACTGGAGGACAATGGACAATAAGGTGTGCGACCGAGCATGTAAGGAGAACATGATCATACAGGAGGTACCCCATAAATCATGAGGCCTAGAGTCTGAATGTCCCAAACTTTGGACAGAACAAAGTTTTGAAAGGACTTGAAGGAGAACGGGACAACCTGACTCTTGAGATGAAGAAAAATGGATTTTGGCCTATAAATGTAGGGGGCTTCTAACAACCTGCACGTCTCCTGATCCGCGGCACCGGGAGCGTCCATTCCTCTTCGGAAAGACTGATCACCTTCGCCGGAAGAGGCCTGTGTGTGCGTGAGTATGAACGAGTGTGTGTGTGCAAGAGAGCTCTCCTTGATGTGATTCTGATGTGATTATGTAATGCTGGTGCTTCAATAAATGTTACATGAATAGTGGCAAAACCAAATTTGGTCTCCAAAGTGTCTCATTGATCTAAGCTACCTTACCATTCCTTATACACTCTGCACAAAAGAACAGGAACCTCTTTGGGTTCATAACAGCCCCAGCTCCTTCAAGGTCAGTCCAGTCAGTTCAAGGATGCCATCCATCCATCTTGCCCTTGGTCGGCCCCTCTTCCTTTTGCCTTCCACTTTCCCCAGCATAATTGTCTTCTCAAGGCTTTGCTGTCTCCTCATGATGTGGCCAAAGTACTTCAACTTTGTCTCTAGTATCCTTCCCTCCAATGAGCAGCCGGGCTTTATTTCCTGGAGGATGGACTGGTTGGATCTTCTCGCAGTCCAAGGCACTCTCAGCACTTTCCTCCAACACCACAGCTCAAAAGCATCGATCTTCCTTCGCTCAGCCTTCCCTAAGGTCCAGCTCTCACATCCGTAGGTTACTACAGGGAATACCATGGCTTTGACTAGGCGGATCTTTGTTGCCAGTCTGATGTCTCTACTCTTTACTATTTTATCGAGACTGGACTGGAAAATACTGGTATCTGTCTAAGGCTAACAGGATCACATCTTCATATACTTCAGAATAAAGCAACCAGTCTTTGGAGTCTAGTGCAATGTTAAATAAAAATGGTGATATGGGAAATAAAATGAAAGAGAAAGGTGTGCCAATGGAACAAGCCCCTCTCTTAGGCTTGTACATCAGGAAAAACACATAGATACTCAGCCAAATATACCTCTGAAGGCTATCCTTTGTTAGATTCCAAAAGAATCCATGACTTCACAAAAGGCTTATTTATTTATCGTGTCAGGAGCGAACCAAAACAGTTGTATTGCATTAAAAAACAGACAAACAAACAAACAAACAAAACACAAAACTTGGTATTCTATTAAATGTCCTTTGACCAGTAGCTGGCCACTTAGAGTGCCTCTGGTGTTACTATAAGAAGGTCCTCCATTGTGCATGTGGCAGGGCTCAGGTTGCATTGCAGCAGGTGGTCTGTAGTTTGCTCTTCTCCACACTCACATGTCGTGGATTCCACTTTGTAGCCCCATTTCTTAAGGTTGGCTCTGCACCTCGTGGTGCCAGAGCGCAGTCTGTTCAGCGCCTTCCAAGTCGCCCAGTTTTCTGTGTGCCCAGGAGGGAGTCTCTTATTTGGTATCAGACATTGATTGAGGTTCTGGGTTTGAGCCTGCCACTTTTGGACTCTCACTTGCTGAGCTGTTCCAGCGAGTGTCTCTGTAGATCTTAGAAAACTATTTCTTGATTTAAGTCGTTGGCGTGCTGGCTGATACCCAAACGGAGGATGGGCTGGAGATGTCACTGCCTTAGTCCTTGATCACAAAAGGCTGAGACAAGAGGAGTTAGTTTACTGTTGATGCTGGAGTTTAAATTTCACTGTCTTTTTTCTTGGTCCTCACATGGTCAAAAGGGAGTGGGGCTTGCCTTCAATGAAACTGGATCTACACTGCCATGTAATTTAGTTTCATAATGCAGATTAACTGCATCAAACTGGATTATATGAGTCTGCACTGCCATGTAATCCAGTTAGAGTACACAGTAGTATTGTTAGAAACAGATGGTCTTGATAATTGGAGACTGATTCCTCCCTCCTGCCTTTCCTTCCACTCGATTTGCATTAATGATGACCTTGTACATGTTAGGCTAGAACTAGAAGTGCCAATGGATTAGAACTTGACACTAGGAGGGTGATGTGTTAATGATGTAGCCCAGGGGTCCTCAAACTTTTTAAACAGACAGTCCCTGAGATTATAGTTTGAAAAAACAACTATGAATGAATTCCTATGGACACTGCCCATATCTTAATTATAGTGCAAAAATGAAAGAATAATACAATATTTGAAATTAAGAAAAATTTAACCAACATAAACTTATCAGTATTTCAGTGGGAAGTGTGGGTCTACATTTAGCTGATGAGATAGTCAATTAGGATTGTTGTTGTTGTGTACCTCTAAGTCATTTCAGATCCGAAGTCTAAAGTTTAGGTTGGGTGCCAGGTAAATTACCTTGGAGGCCGCATCTGGCCTATGGACCTTAGTTTGGGGACACTTGATGGAGAATAATTCAGTGCCCTGACCAATTAAGCCTGACAATTATTAATTGACACCCTGTGTACTGTGAAACTATAAAAACTATTTAAATGAATTTAATTGTAGCTTTTTCACCTCTTTAAAAATGTTATTTCTTTCTGCGGCCAAGAAACACCTGTTTCACCTCACTACCTCTGAGGATGCTTGCCATAGATGCAGGAGAAACGTCAGGAGAGAATGCCTCTAGAACATGGCCATATAGCCTGAAAAAACCTACAACAATCCAAATGCATGTTTCTTGCCTGCAGCATCCTAAAGCTGCAGGCTTTAAGAGTTTGGGGTGACACCAGTTCCACGCAGTTAATCTGCATTCTGAAACTGCATTATATGGCAGTGTAAGTCCAGCCTCAGATCCCTCCAGAGTCCAGACCAACTGAATGAAACCAAGAACAACATCTGATACAAAATATAAGCCTGTGACTCCAACACCACAATTTTTAATGTGTTCTGGATGTTTTTTTAAAAAGCATCTTTTGGAAGTGGAGCTTTGAGATCTCCCATGGAGTGTTTCATGTATTATGGATGGGATAGCCAATAAAGATACCACTCTTCTGTGTTTGTTTTATTTTGCTGTATACCCCAACATATGTTTCCAAGAGACTAAGGTTGCCTTTCTGTATTGCTTTAGCTGTCAGTTGTTTGTGTCATGCAACATCTATGCTGAATACCAAAAGTACACAAGGTATGTAGATCAAGGGCTGACAACCCACTGGGAGACTGGAAGGCACAACATGAAAAGGTAATGCACAGAGACATGATCACACACTACTCTGTGTGCTTTATTGTGCTATATGTTTAATAGTACCATATGTGTGGCTCCATACACTCTGCCATCATCTTGACTTGACTATTGCAAATTGTCAACAAGAAGTATCCCAACTTAATGCCTGTATGCATCACTAGTAGGGTGACAGCCTTAGTACCTCATTTTAGCATATCTTGTCTTAAGAAGTAACACAAAAAATATTGATGGTTAATAATGTATTGCTTTGTTTAAAATGTGGTAACCCTTTTGTCTCAAAATTAGCAACAGGACAGCACAGAATCAAGAATCACAGAAGGGAATCCAACAGTCAACGAGAACAAGAGGAGTGGCATAGTTGTGATGTATCCACATGCATAGCAGGGGTCTGCCCCTAAGTTTTAATTAGGCAAAAATCCCTGAAGCTAGGAAACATATTGATTATTGACGTACAGTGATGATGTAAAGAGCTGCCTATATTGTGACAGGCAGCTGGTGCTATGTGAGGGAATTATTTACAACAGGTCTCTGGTGTGGTGGTCATCATCATCATCATTGGTGATCCCTCATGGTCAAGTATGATTGTCTTCCAGAAGTAGTCTTTGTGATAGCTCCATAAATAATACTAATAATACTAATAATACTACTAATAATAAATTAATTAATTTCATATACTTGCACCCCATCCTTCTCACTCCTGAGGGGGGCTCAGGGTGGCCTCACAGCAAACACCATTCGGTGCCATTTATTTATTTATTTACAGTATTTATATTCCGCCCTTCTCACCCCGCAGGGGACTCAGGGCGGATTACAATGTACACATCCATGGCAAACATTCAATGCCATAGACCCACAACACATATAAACAAACAGCCAGAGGCTATTTAACATTCCAATTTTCAGGCCAACAGGGAAGCTGTCGCTTCACCGTCCATCTGCGACACTGATGAAGTACTTTCCGCATTCCCCGCATGCTTTTGCTGGAGATTTTTTATGGCCTTGTAAATTTGTTAAATTAGCCTCCCCACACATAGGTGGTACCCAAATTTCCTACTTGACAGATGCAACTGTCTTTCGGGTTGCAAAGGTCAACAACAAGCTACACAAATTGGCCGGAAGCTCACTCCAACCGGGCTGGCTTCAAACTCATGACCTTTCAGTCAGTAGTGATCTTAATGCAGCTGACTCCCAGCCAGCTGCGCCACAGTCCCATAATGATAAAAACAATCAACACATTCATTAAAACAAAACATTAAATAAACAGTTGTTAAAACATGCCAATTAAAATCTGGGTCCAGGTCAATTCATTGTCACTTTGAAATTGCTTATGTCTTCTTCATGCAAGCTGCTGTTCAATGGTCAAATGCAAGATCCCACAGCCAAATCTTGAGTTTCCTTCTAAAGGACAGGAGGGAGGTGGCCAATCTGATGTCTTTGGGGAGGGAATTCCACAGACAGGGAGCCACTGTTGAGAAGGCCGTGTCTCTTGTCTCTACCAATCATGTTTGCGACGGCAGAGGGATTGAGAGCAGGGCCTCTCCAGATGATCTTAAACTTCGTGATGATTCATACCAGGAGATATGTTCAGACATGTAGTCTGGGCCAGAACCATTTAGAGCTTTAAAGATTAAAACCAGTACTTTAAACTGTGCTCGGTAGCAGATCGGTATAACTTTATTTTTATACCCTGCCTCCATCTTCCCAAAGGGACTCAGTGTGGCGTACAAGCCCAAGGATTACAATAAAATACAGTAAACAACAACAAATAATAAAAAATTAAAATCAATTTAGATCATAAGAACAATACCCTGGCTGGCTAACAAATTGAAGCTGGGTTCGGGCTCAGAGTAAGTGCAATGATTCCTTGGTAGAGCTGAAATAGTCAGAGGATTGAGTTGCCAGGATAATGCTCTTGGCCATTAAAGTGTCATAAGTACAAGAAAGGGGCCAACTAAAGTGCAGGAGCTTAAATAAAGTCAGAATAATTCTCTAGTGAGTGACCGTAGAGACCTATTCTGTATCTGCATAGTCTATCATAATGAGGATATTCATTTCCAGGTGGAAGGTGATCCTGACAAGGAATTCCCCATGTAAGAATGGCAGAGGTATAATAGACCTCTCTTTCTCCAAGATGAAGCAATGAAGGAGGAGAAGTGTCATACTCTATAATGAAACAGGAAACTATAGTTTTGCCACAGAACACCTGAAGCTGTGCCATCCAAATATACCTGCATTTTCCAACTCCATTCACACAGTTCTATTCACCTTCAAAAATAATTTCCTTTTTCTTCAATAAAAATGCACTTAATGTGATATTATTGAGTTTCAGATTCCTGCCTAATGTATGGAGAATGTGGGGGCGTATACAAATTGTCTTGCATGAGGCAGAGGTTACAGTCTTCAGGAGGCATCCGTTGTTACTTTCTGTACGTTGCTGGCGTCACTTCCATCTCTTTCAAATTATCATACCGTTGCCAACTCATTTCTGTTTTATCATGAGATCTTTATAGCAACCACTTGTGCTGAGGAGAACTCTTTGCAGTCCAAGCGTGACTGCAAAGAGTTCTCCAGAAACCTCTCAAAACAACCTTGCAAATTACAGCTTTATTTTATTTATTTATCATGTCAGGAGCAGACCGAACAGTTGCATTGCATTTTTAACAAACAAACAAACACACAAACAAACAAACAAACAAACAAACAAACAAACAAACAGGCAAAATACAAAGTTTGCAAGCTTGGTAGTTGATTAAATGTCCTTTGACCAGTAGCTGGCCACTTGGAGTGCATCTGGTGTTACAATAAGAAGGTCCTCCATTGTGCATGTGGCGGGGCTCAGGTTGCATTGCAGCAGGTGGTCAGTGGTTTGCTCTTCTCCACATCGCATGTCGTGGATTCCACTTTGTAGCCACATTTCTTAAGATTGGCCCTGCATCTCGTGGTGCCAGAGCACAGTGTGTTCAGTGCCTTCCAAGTCGCCCAGTTTTCTGTGTGCCCAGGGGGGAGTCTCTCATTTGGTATTAGCCATTGATTGAGGTTCTGGATTCAAGCCTGCCACTTTTGGACTCTCGCTTGCTGGGGTGTTCCAGCGAGTGTCTCTGTATTTATTTATTTATTTATTTATTTATTTATTCATTTATTATTTACAGCTTTTATATTCCTCCCTTCTCACCCCACAGGGGGCAGATTACAGTATGCACATATATGGCAAACATTCAATGCCAATTTTTGACATACAAACATATATAGACATACACAGAGACTATTTAACTTTTTCTGGCCGCCAGGGGAGCTTTCACTTTCATCGTCCATCTGCGACGCTGATGAAGTACTTCCGCATTCCCCACATGCTTCCCCGCTGGAATGCTCTGCTGGAGTCTTCTTTATGGCCTCATAAATTAGTTAATTTAGCCTCCCCGCACTTTAAGGTGGTACCTAATTTTCCTACTTGACAGATGCAACTGTCTTGCAAACTGGCTACACACAATTGGTTGGAAACCCACTCCAACCCGGGCTGGCTTCGAACTCATGACCTTTTGGTCAGAGTGATCTTAATACAGCTGACACTCAGCCAGCTGCGCCACTATCCCGGTGATCTTAGAAAACTATTTCTTGATTTAAGTCGTTGACGTGCTGGCTGATACTCAAACAAGGGATGAGCTGGGGATGTCACTCCCTTGGTCCTTTCACTATTGGCTGCTACTTCCCGGCGGATGTCAGGTGGTGCAATATTGGCTAACCAGTGTAATTTCTCCAGTGGTGTAGGACGCAGACACCCCGTGATAATGCGGCATGTCTCATTAAGAGCCACATCCACTGTTTTAGCGAGGTGAGATGTGTTCCACACTGGGTATGCATACTCAGCACAGAGTAGCATAGCGCAAGGGCAGATGTCTTCACTGTGTCTGGTTGTGATCCCCAGGTTGTGCCAGTCAGCTTTCGTATGATATTGTTTCTAGCACCCACTTTTTGCTTGATATTCAGGCAGTGCTTCTTGTAGGTCAGGGCACGGTCCAGAGTGACTCCTAGGTATTTGGGTGCGCTGCAGTGCTCCAGTGGGATTCCTTCCCCGGGGATCCTCAGAGCTCGGGATGCTTGTCTGTTCTTAAGGTGAAAAGCACATGTCTGTGTTTTAGATGGATTAGGGATCAGCTGGTTTTCCCTGTAGTAGGCGGTAAGGGCACCTAGAGCTTCAGAGAGCTTCTGTTCAACCATCTCAAAGCTCCCTGCTTGAGCAGTAATGAGCATAGATGAAGCTCTCTGTCCCTTCTGGCAGTGGCTGGTCATTTGTGTAAATGTTGAACATGGATGGAGCAAGCACGCTCCCCTGAGGCAGGCCGTTCTTCTGTTTCCGCCATCTGCTTCTCTGGCCCTGGAACTCAACAAAGAAGCTTCTGTTTTGTAGCAGGTTTCCTTTGAGGCGGGTGGTGGTACAAATGTAAGTTGCTGCTACATTTGGTTCTGAAGAATTTAATTGTATTTGGATTGTTGTAGGTTTTTTCGGGCTATATGGCCATGGTCTAGAATGCCTCTAGACCATGGCCATATAGCCCAAAAAACCCTACAACAACCCAGTGATTCCAGCCATGAAAGCCTTCGACAATACATTAATTGTATTTCTAGGTACCTATTTTGTAAAACAGTCAAAGATTCACGTTTTTCCCCTTTTAGAAGTATGTTTCAGAAACCAATTTAATTCTTTGCCTGCCAATGTATAACAGGTTTAATTCATCCCTTAAGGATAGCTGATCTGCCAGCAACTGATTCCCCTCTCTCTGGCTTGTATTGAGTGCTTCTGCCTGCGAACTATTCAGCATTACCTTTTCAGCACTTAGGACAGCTCCCCTGCCTCTTGTATGGCATTCATGGCGCCTGTAACTGCTCCCTCAGCTGGCATTTTCCGATTCCTACATCCTGGCTCTAGCAAATCTTTCTTGAGATGGTCAACTCAATAGATTTTCAGATTTCTTTCCACCCTCCCATTACCAACTGATTCTCAGTACCCCTTTGTAAATTTTAACTCTTCCAATGCTATCCTGCCCAGTTAACTTAGCATAGAATCTGTCTGGACAGGACCTAAACAACTTCTATGTTCAGTTCAGTGCCTTGGCAACTGTTGGCAGTACATGTCAATGCCAATGTTGCTTTTGCTTATTTTAATTGCATTTATTATTTAATGTATTGTCGAAGGTTTTCATGGTCAGAATCACTGGGTTGCTTTAAGTGTTTTGGGCTGTATGGCCATGTTCCAGAAGCATTCTCTCCTGATGTTTCACCTGCATCTATGGCAGGCATCCTCAAAGGTTGTGAGATTCTCACAAACTCTGAGGATGCCTGCCATAGATGCAGGTGAAATGCCATATACATATAGGAAGCAAAGGAAAGAAGTGGAGAAGCCAATAAACAAAAGGTTGAAGAGGAACAGGTCCTAGGACCACCCAATAGTATCAATTGCATTCCTTCAAAACTCTAAGCAAGGGCTTCTCATAAACAAAGTAACTCATGCGATTCAGCAAAATTCCCTTCCAAACATGGATCGATAATGAAGTATAGTATGTTAAGTGCTGCTTCACACACCCTACAATGTTTACTTTAATGATATATGATAGATAATTAATCCCCCCTCCCCTGCATTTTTTTTAATTTGGCAAATGCAATGAAAAAAGAGGGGACATAATCACCAAGATCCTGTATTTTCTGTAGCTACATTTCTGTAGCTACATCTTATGAAGTCAGTAGTTTTTCCCCTCCAAATCCTAACTTTTAAACCACATGGGGCTTTGTCACAGCTTCCTGTCAGTGTGACTTACTACTGGGAGAAGGCACATTATGTCATTGCTCACTACTCTGCTCACCAGTATTTTGAAACTAAATTTGGGCAGGGGCTACGTGGTAGTGAGATTATAATTACAGTATTCCTGGATAAAGAGCAATCATTGGTGAGTACTATCTATGCACAATTCAGGAAGAGAATATTATATACACACACACACATATATACACACACACATATATACACATATATACTTTATTTATGTATATTTCTATATATTTATTTATCTCTCTCTCTCTATGTATATATATGTTCTTTATTTATTTATATTTATGTTTATTTATTTATTTCTCTCTCTTTCAATATATAGATTATTTATTCATTTATTTCTGCCAGCCTAGCAGTTCAAAAACATTCAAATGTGAGTAGATGAATAGGTACCACTTCGGCAGGAATGTAACAGTGCTCCAGGCAGTCATGCCGGCCACATGACTTTGGAGGTGTCTATGGACAACACCGGCTCTTTGGCTTAGAAATTGATATGAGCACCACCCACCAAGAGTCAGACACGACTCGATTTAATGTAACTTTACTTTAACAGCATACTTGGTAAAGAATCATTCTACCATACAGCCAGCATGTCTAAATTTTAAAATAGAAACTACAACGAATATTTCAGAAAATCAGCTTTATTAAGGTTCAAGGGAAGTATATCACATCCAAATCATAACTGATAGTGCACAAAGGCTCCACACCCTGCAAGGGATATATCCAAACCTTCTCCTCAATTTGCAGACAAGAAATAAGTTTTGGAAAACTCCTTTTCCAGCTCTCACTGGTTGAAAAAAACACTAAATGCTGGGCTTTGTGCAATGGGGAAGAGGAAGAGATGTACAGGGCAGAAGGCAGGGTGCATTCACTCTCTGTTTTCTTTCTATAGCCAGCAAGATACCAAAATGAAGGAAAAAATGAGACTTTGGTCAATAATCTCATTTAGCGGAATCACAATTTGTAGAACAGAGAGTGGAATGATGCCTGAGGTCCCTTCTACACTTTCCTTATATCCCAGGATCTGATCTGCTTTAAAGTGGATTATTTAAGTCTCCACTGCCAAATAATATGGGATAAGCAAATAATCTGGGATATAGAGCAGTTTAGAAGGAGCCTTAGAGAAACACATGTGTCACTGAGAAAGTACACTGGGGCCAGTCCATTTTGTATCACACAAACCTTCCCGGCCCCCACCCAAATGGTGCACTTCCTTGTCCTTGGCTTTATTTCAGACCTACACAAATAGTGACCTCCAAGTGTTTGGGCCTCCAACTCCCAGAAGCCCTAACCAGCTTGTTCAATGGTCAGGAATTCTGGGAGGTGAAGTCCGAAATATCTGAAGGGTCACAAATCATGTAGACCTCCTTTATATCATGTAAATCCCCAAGCGTAGTGGCACCAACCCTAAACATCCAAGATGACATAGGCCTAACTATCCCACTCCATGGCTGAGATGAAAACTAGACATTAATTGTTCACACCACTTGAACAGAAATATAGAATCATAGAGTTGGAAGTGACCTCATGGGCCACCCAATCCAACCCCCTGCCAAGAAGCAGGAAATCGCATCCAACATCACGATCATGGTTGATGGGCATCAATGGAATACCAGTTCCCAGGTTGGTATGTGGGCACTTAGGAAAGCAAGCATGCAATATAGCCAGACAACACCAAGACCCCTTCCACACAGATATATAACTCAGAATATCAAGGCAGATAATCAATAATATCTGCTTTGTACTGGATGATCTGAGTCCATACTGCCATATAATCCAGTTCTGTGTGCATTTTATACAACTATGTGGAAGGGCCCCAAGTGAAGCTGAAGAACAAGGAAAAATCAAAATGGTTTAGCCTCACATGTCAAGATTAGCTAACAAGCTGAAAAACAAGTATTTAAATTCTGGCATTTAAGCAGTTTTGGTGGAGCCCCCCGTGGCGCAGTAGGTTAAACCCCTGTGCCGGCAGGACTGAAGACCAACAGGTCACAAGTTCGAATCCGGGGAGAGGCGGATGAGCTCCCTCTATCAGCTCCAGCTCCTCATGCGGGGACATGAGAGAAGCCTCCCACAAGGCTGATAAAAACATCAATTCATCCGTGCGTCCCCTGGGCAACGTCCTTGCAGACGGCCAATTCTCTCACACCAGAAGCGACTTGCAGTTTCTCAAGTCACTCCTGAGACAACAAAAAAAAAAAGCAGTTTTGGTGTGGGAGTTGAGATGGGGTAAAAGTGGCATTGCCTGTTTGTGTTGTGAGATTGCTGAAAATGGGATGGAACCTCTTGTCGTCTTCTCACCATCTCTGCTCTCTTCCTCAAACCCACCAAAACAAGACTGGATATGACACATATTTCTGAGAAATGGAAATAACAACAGCACCCTCTGCCAGTATTCTTTCCTTTCTTATTCATAATATAAAATTAAGGTTCAGGTGTAACATTTAGCTAATGACATAATCTTTTGGCCACCCGGTTCTGTTTCAATTCCATTGCATGCATCAGGTAACACCTCGTAATTGCACGGTCTCACCAGCCAGACTGAGGTGTCATCTTGCCATTGCACACTACAGCTTATTGAGGGATTTAGCCCTTCCTTGTGGACTCTGGAGCAAAGGCACTGCAGGCAGGCAATATCTGGCCAGGGAAGAGAAGATCCTCTTTCAGTAGGGACGCACTAATCTCCTCAGCAGACAGGCACTCAATCCCGGCAGGTGGGGGAAGGTCTTAAATACAGGGCAAAGGCCAAGAGGAGCAGCAGTGCAGGACCTCCTGGCATCGTCGAGGTCAATGCGGCGGGCTGCTTGATTCTGAGGGCTGTCGTTGGCGGGGAGGAGTACAGCCATTCAGGTACCCATTGGGCTGCCGCTTGCCAAGGCCTCCATTCAAGATGTCCTGGATGTGTTGCACGATCAGGTTGATGGCCACTGCGTAGAGGAAAAGGTGGCGGGGTTAGAAAGTCTGTCAACACAGAGTCTACATGTAATCCTTAACGGTTCCGGCCCAGCTTATCTATCCAAACGCATCTCCCTATGAACCTTTTAGGAACTGGAGATTGTCTGAGGAGGCCTTGCTCTCAATCCCACCTGCCCCACAGGCACGTCTGGCAGGAGACAGAGACTTCTCTGTGGTGACCCCTCGGCTGTGGAACTCCCTGCCTAGGGATATTAGATCAGCCCCTTTCCTCCTGACCTTTCAAAAAAGTGAAAACTTGGCTCTTTTAATGTATTGTCGAAGGCTTTCATGGCCGGAATCACTGGGTTGTTGTAGGTTTTTTCGGGCCATATGGCCATGGTCTAGAGGCATTCTTTCCTGACGTTTCACCTGCATCTATGGCAAGCATCTTCAGACCTCACTACCTCTGAGGATGCTTGCCATAGATGCAGGCGAAACGTCAGGAGAGAATGCCTCTAGACCATGGCCATACAGCCCGAAAAAACCTACAACAACCCACTTGGCTCTTTTAGTTTGGAACTTCACCATGACCAGATAAACTAATTGTATTGCTTATTTTGCTTATTGCTTGTTGTTTTTATTGACATGTTGTTGGGCTTGGCCTCATGTAAGCCGCTTTGAGTCCCTTGGGGAGATGGTGGTGGGGTATAAAGTTTTATTATTATTATTTTATTATAAACCCAAATTGGAATATGAACAAGGAACGGCTAAGACGATGGAAATGGTTGATGAACTGAACAGGAAGACATAGTTTTATATTTTTTATTGTTTTTATGGTTTAAAAATTATTATGATGTAATTTTGTGCTTTTAACCGACATATGTATTTATATACGGCATCTAAATGTTGCAGATTTGTATGCTGCCCTGAGTCACCTTTGAGCTGAAATGGGCGGGATATAAGTAAATAAATAATAAAAAAATAAAAACCTTGACATCTTGTTATGCCGACAAAAACAAACTATGTCCCCAAGTGCTCTAATCAACAAAGACAATCTCCCCTGAATTTTCATTTCCTTCCTTCTCTGTCCCCTGCTTGCCACACTTCTCCCTTATCAGCAGAAAATTCTTATTTGATGCTCTAAAAAAAATATATATTTGTTGTTTTTCCCCATTTCCTTTTTGCTGAAACAAAAACCAAGGCTGAAGGCTCCAATTTAGCCATTCCCCATTGCGCAAAACAAGAAGCAGCCAAGATTGAACTGTTGTGACCCCATAAGTGCCTATCCTTCTTTCTTTTGTTCCTGTAAGAGTACTATTAAAAACAACTCTGATGTCACAAAATCTAAAAGGTACAAACAGTGTACAAGAAAACAATGAACACTGTTCAAGAAAACAATGTAAGAAAACAATGAACTATCCTCAAATATTTTGAGAAAAAAGAGTTCAACACTTTCTGAAGTGTCATTGCTGAACAGCTCAAACTAAGGCCCCTTCTACACTGCCATATAATCCAGATTATCAAGACAGATAATCCACATTATCTGCTTTGAACTGGATTATATGAGTCTACACTGCTAGAAAATCCAGTTCAAAGCAGATAATCTGGATTATAGGGCAGTGTAGAAGGGATTTTCTAATCTTGGATAGTTTGTTGACTGTGGCGTAGCTGGCTGGGAGTCAGCTGGGAGTCAGCTGCATTAAGATCACTACTGACCAAAAGGTCATGAGTTCGAAGCCAGCCCGGGCTGGAGTGAGCTTCTGGCCTTTGTGTAGCTTGCTGTCGACCTTTGCAGCCTGAAAGACAGTTGCATCTGTCAAGTAGGAAATTTAGGCACCGCTTATGCTGGGAGGCTAATTTAACTAATTTACAACGCCATAAAATCTCCAGCAAGCATGCAAAGAATGAGGAAGTACTCCATCAGTGTCACAAATGGACGGTGAAGTGACTGCTCCCTTGGTGGCCAGAATACCCTCATGAAAGCTGGAAGTTAAAAAGCCTCTGTGTGTCTGTCTATATATGTTGTGTGTCTATGTCATTGAATGTTTGCCCTGTATATGTACACTGTAATCCGCCCTGAGTCCCCTGCAGGGTGAGAAGGGCGGAATATAAATACTGTAAATAAATAATAAATAAATAATAAATATTTGCTCCCTACAGGATCTAGTGGGAGTAGGGTAACAGAGGAAGTAGTAACACTACTAAACAGATAGTATTTTTAAAAGTACACTAAATAATTTGCTCTTCATAAATACAATAAAAATACTTTCTTAGTCCTCTCATTTGTGTACTGAAAAGAGTGACAGATGTCTTGCTAGCTGCTTCTCTTTGACAATTTCCTGACATTTTCTGAAACTAATAGTCAAGATCTCAAATGTAGGGGCACCTGAATAATCTAGTTTGTCACCCAGCTTATCCCCTACTCACCAAGGTTATCCACCCCTCTTGGGATAATCACATCAGCATATTTCTTGGTCTGCCAAAAAGAAAGAATCTATGTTATTGGAGCTATAGGTGGAATAATTATCATCCTTACTCTCCTTCCTTCAGAGTTCACATAGGCTTTCCCCTCCCCAAGACTGAGGGCCCTTCCACACAGCCCTATATCCCAGAATATCAAGGCAGAAAATCCCACATGATCTGAGTGTGGACACAGATAACCCAGTTCAAAGCAGATATTGTGGGATTTTCTACCTTGATATTCTGGGATATAGGGCTGTATGGAAGGGCCCTGATTTTCCTTTGATTTTTTTTTCTTTCCCAGGCAAGACTGGAACCAGGGCTCATATATCCCAGGATCTGATCCCAGGTTAAACTGGATTATATCAACCCGCACTGACAGATAATTTGGGATAAACAGAAAACCAGGGATTAGATCTTGAGATATAGGGCCTGTATGGAAAGGCCCAGGGTAAAAATTATCCAAAGAATTGCTCCTCTTTTCGCCACAGAAATTCTTAAGAGTTTCCAAAAGGACAACAATGTCCATTGGTTGCAGAATGTTATGTCCTCATAATTTCTGGTGGTCTAGAATCCACTTCATCAGATGTAAAGTGAACTCAAGTCTAGAAAAGCACATGCCTGATAGATATCTTAATTTCTTATTTTTGTCCCCTAGATATGTGAATAATGTGACTGCACAACCGAAAGATGCTCTCCATGTTAGCTCTTGCTGAAGCCAAACTGAAACAAGATTTGGAAACACAAGCCAAACAGCATGATTTATGTTGAGCACTCATTTATGGGGATTTCAGCATATAATTGGAATTCATTGAAAGCAGTGGTTGGCTCAGCAAATGCTAAACATATATAGCTTTGTTTGTTTATTTAACATCCGGCCTTTCTCCCAACATAGAACTCATAGAATTGTTTAGAACCAACTCACAGCTCAGCTTGTTTGCCACAGTTTCTATAACCTTCCCCCTAGTCAGTCAGAACAAGCCTGTCACATCATCTTAGGGTCTTCCACACAGCCCGGTATCTCAGAATATCAAGGCAGAAAGTCCCACATTATCTGAGTGTGGAATCGGATAACCCAGTTCAAAGCAGATATTGTGGGATTTTTTGCCTTGATATTTTGGGATAAAAGGCTGGGTGGAAGTGTCCTGAGGCCACTTCTAAACTGCCATATAAAATCCAGATTATCTGCTTTAAACTGGATTGTATGGCAGTGTAGACTCATATAATCCAGTTCAAAGCAGATAATGTGGATTATCTGCTTCAATAATCTGTATTGTATGGCAGTGTAGAAGGGGCCTCACTGCATCATACTGCACTAAGTGAGATTCTATACACAAGGTAGATTACTAACTGAAGCTAGCTATAGGGAACAAACTATGCCCCTACTCAAGCAGCTCCACTGGCTTCCGACAACTTTCCGGGCTCAATTTAAGGTGCAGGTTATTACCTACAAAGCCCTATATGGTTCAGGCCCAACCTATCTTCGAGATTGTATCTCTAAGAACCAGCGTGGGCTTTGAGATTTGGAATATCCTCCCAAAAGAGGGTGGTTAGCCCTCACCCTTGACTCCTTCCAATCCAGCCTAAATATATGAATTTTTAAGCAGGGTTTTTGGCCTCAAGTAGGCTGAAATGGGCCTACATGAGATTGACACTTTGGCACTTTAGTTGTGATTTGAAGGCAGCTGGTTTTAACTACAAATGGTCTGTGTTTCAAATGGTGTTTTTATTTTATATATTAATAGTGGTTGTTTTTATAACTTTTATGTGATATTATTTTAATACTCATGTACTGTTTATGTTAAACCTGAAAACTTGGCTATTCTGATGTGCCTTTGGAGAGTGACCATTTATCCTATTTCTGTTTGTTCCATCTATAGTGATGCACTTTCCCCCGTTCTAAACTGAAAGCCTTACCCCACTGTTTAACCTTTTTGAGCTCCTCTCAATCACACTTTTTCTATTCCTACCTCATCCAGGGTTTTATCATTTTACTTTGTCCATTTGGCCTGCCCATTCTGTTCGATTTTATATTGTGTTAATTTGCCTTATTTATTTTATTTTACTACTGTATGTATTTTATTCTGATGTAATTTTTGTTGTCTGCATCCTGTATTTTATTTTGCTCTATTGTATCTTTGGGCTTGGCTTCATGTTAGCCACCCCAAATCCCCTTCGGGCAGATGGTGGCAGGGTATAAAGATTATTATTATTATTATTATTATTATTATTATTATTATTATTATTGACACAAAAGCACAGTATGTCACAGCAAACGAGATCTATATGTTGGATTTTGTATCACAAAGTCACAAGTCGAACACTTGCCAAGCGTCTAGGACTGATGTATTTTCGAATGATGTGCACAGATCCAAGTAAGGTGGCCTTTTGCAGTTGACAGATCATGATTTTGTTGATGTTTATTGTTTCCAAATGCCGGATAAGGTCTCTTGGCATGGCACCCAGTGCGCCAATGACCACTGGGACCACCTGGACTGGATTATGCCAGAGCCTTTGCAGTTCGATTTTGAGGTCTTGATAGAGGCTGAGTTTTTCCTGTTGTTTCCTCAATGCGACAGTCACCCAGTATGGCAACATCAATAATTTAGACTTTTTTCTTTTCCACAATCGTGATGTCTGATGTGTTGTGTTCCAAAACTTTGTCAGTCTGGATTCGAAAGTCCCACAGTATTTTTGCATGTTCATTTTCCATGACCTTTGCGGGTTTATGATCTCACCTTATTATTATTATTATTATTATTATTATTATTATTATTATTATTATTTACTATACTTGTAGTGCCTTGTAAGCCATCCTGAGTCCCTTTTAAATAAAGATTATTATGATTATGATTATTATGATTATTATTGAGGTGGTGATGGGGATCCACCCTAGGTGGTGGCAATAATAGGCTGCATTGTCTGTAGAGAATTTAAAATCAGTAATAAAACACTGTAGTTGTTCCTTGTGCAATCATGCTATTACTTCAGACAGGAAATGAAAGGCTGCTGGAGTGCCAGGTTCCTTGTACCTTACATTTTCCACTGCTTTTGCAAGATGAGGGATTCAGGCTTAGCAAGTATTACTCAGATTATTTGTTTCATTTCATGATTATTCCTAAAAGAATTTGGACATTTAGATGAGAAAGGTGTTAAAAAGGGATCTGCCCAGAAAGTCAAATTTGCTAGGTACACTACTGACTTCTTTCTCTGTGTGAATAATTTGGCTTCAAGTCACCTGTTCACTTATGGCATCGCCATGAATTTCATAGAGTTTAGCTTCCAAGATCAGACAGGATCACTACAGGCTTCACTAGCTGGGAGGGAAGAGCATCCACCAAAAGCCTCTCCTTTTGAGCCTCCCAGCTACCCACAGACTTCCACAGAGAATGGACAGAGGAGTAAATCTCCTTACTCACAGGCAAGCAAAATTCTTCAAAGGCTGGCTTGACGAATGTAATATACTGAGATAAGATCTGCTCGAGGTCCCTGCCACGCTCACTGATGTCTCGAAGAACTAGAAGGGACAAACAAACAGTAAGACGGTGAGTGACAACAATGGAAATCATACACAGCTACATTACAATTACACAGTTGAGCAACATATACTGAGCAGCAGTGGGTTGTTGTAGGTTTTTCGGGCTATATGGCCATGTTCTAGAAGCATTCTCTCCTGATGTTTTGCCTGCATCTACGGCAGGTGTAAACGAGAAGGCCGAACCAACAAATGACAAATATATTTTAAAAAGTAGGGCAATGAGGATACCAAGATAGTAGTGATGCGTGTTGCTGAGGCTTGACTTTTAAAATGTTTTTACTTGAGGCACTTTTTAAAAGGACTAACTCATTACCCCAACCATTACCCCAATATTTCTTCCGATATATTCAGCCGCCTTCTTCTGAGGAAAATCTTTTCCTTAATAATTAAGACACCAGTTCTAGTATTTAAACTAAACAGAAAAATATTTATTTAAAGAATACTCAGGTTCACACAAGCCGGACGGTTACACAATATTTTCTTGTTGTTGCTACAGTTAACTCTTTGTTCTTCTGAAAACATGAAACTGTTACTATTAAACTTTAAGAATGGCTTCTCTTCTGCCACCTCAATGTTTGTTGTCTCCTTTTCTTCAAAACGTTGTTTCTTTCCTCAGTTTCTTGACTGGGTTACTTTAAACTTATGGTTCCTTAACTTTACTTATAATTCAACTAAATATTCACTCATTGACAAGCAATTTCCACGTCAGTCTTTCTGACTGACATTAAATCCAAATTTCCACTTTTATTACTTCAGATTTGACACTGAAGACACAATAAAACGATCGGGAATCTCTTTCCTGTAGCATCCCGGCTAGATTATACTTCACAGTGAATTGTTTTGACTCTTAAAATATCAAGGCTGAAGATCAAACTGGTTATACTAAACCAGGGGTCCTCAAACTAAGGCCCGAGGGCTGAATCCGGCCCTCCAAGGTCATTTACCTGGCCCTCGCTCAGGGTCAACCTAAGTCTGAAACGACTTGAAAGAACACGACAACAACAACAATCCTATCTCATCAGCCAAAAGCAGGCCCACACTTCCCATTGAAATACTAATAAGAGTATATGAATTAAAATTTGTTCTTTATTTTAATTATTGTATTGTTTTAAAGTGTTTTTTGCACTACAAATAAGATATGTGCAGTGTTCTTAGGAATTCATTCATGTTTTCTTTCAAAATATAATCCAGCCCCCCAACGGTTTGAGGGACTGTGACCTGGCCCTCTGTTTAAAACATTTGAGGACCCCTGCACTAAACCCTTGAGTCCTGCCCTTGCATAGCTAGGATCAGTCCTTCCTTTTAGCACTCCGGCTAAAGACTAAACCCCTTTTGTTCAGTTTCCCAACGAACCCATCTTCCACTTTGGTTCGCTGACCAAAGTCTGTGCTCTCTCCTCCAGTGGCAGTTAGCTCCGCCCCTTTTGCGTCTGCCTGGAGGCCTATGTCGCTATGGCAACACAGCCAAAAAAACAGCTACATTTCAAACTAACCTGCTTGCACTGTATATCACTCAAACCTTTATTTTAAAAACTCCTGTAAATTAAGGAATTTGTTACAGCAGGCATCCATAGATGCAGGCGAAACATCAGGAGAAAATGCTTCTAGAACATGGCCATATAGCCCAAAAAAACTACAACAACCCAGTGATTCCAGCCATGAAAGCCTTGGACAATACATATCCTGAGCAGCTTGGTTTTTTTTTTCTTTCTAGAAAAGGTAAAGGGTTACAGGGAGGAGGACTAATAAACAGGCGGAAAAGCTGAAGTAGTTTCTTTCTAAAACCAGTGCAAACAAGGATCTGTGCTGGAAGAAAAAAGTCAAAAGTTAGCCTTGAAGAAACTGAAAGACAAATCCAACCTTTGTCATCACTTGGGGATATGATATAATATATTATAATGTAATATAATATATTGTATATACATATAATATTTACTACATTATAATGTAATACAATATAATACTAATAATATATTATAATTATGTTTTATATTACTTGTAATATTACTAATAATATTACAATATAACGGTATAGTACAATATAGTAATATATAATACTGATATTGTACTATGCTAATAATATAATATATTGTTATTGTTCCCACTCTTTCGTTGTTATTATAGAAAATCTAATACAATTCTTTAAAATATATATAATATAATATATTGTATGTGTATGTATCTTGTAAGCCACTCTGAGTCCCCTTCGGGGTGAGAAGGACGGCATATAAATGTTGTAAATAAATAATTAAATAAAGGAACCTGATCCTGGAGAAGTATTCAACTTTCAATACATTAGAAACCCCCTTGTTTTCCCACCCACTCCCTCCCACCTACATAGGTGCTTCCCCCCCTCTCTTGTTGCTATTTCTTTCCTGTTTCTCATCCGAATGCTTTTTCTGTTTCTCATCCTGTTCTCCAGTGTTCATTAAGCATTTCCCTCTTCTCATGACACATTCCTTTTCTATCTTAATATTTGAAGAGTTAGGGTAAAACAGTAGCCATGTCCAACAAGTTCTCTTTCTCTGGCAGATCACGTTGCCTTGTTTGCATGAAATGACTATGCAAAGTCTGATTATATGGTCTTCTCAGTTCACATCTAGATTTCACATTCTGCGTTCCATAGGTTATGGGACAGACATACACTTGTCCACAAATTCTCTTTTATTATTACAGAACTAATGACATTGCCTTGCTTCTCTTGGGTTCATATTTGCTCTTCCACCCCCACTCTGCTACTTTGAACTAGCACTTGCTTAGCCTTAATTAACTTCCCACACAGCTTTTATCCTTCCTTCGCACCCACACAGTTTTTCTTCTTTGCTAGCAATTCTCTTCTTTGTCTTCTTCAGGGCTCATTCAGCCTTCCCCTCTCTTAATTCTCCTCCCTATCCTTACCAAATCCCAGGAATCTCTCCCCCTCTTTCTAGGTTTCTATTTCTAGTTCCTCAAATCCAGACAACAACACTTGCACATTATTGCTTCACTGTACAGACCATGTGGTATGTCATGAAACAGTTGACCAGTATAACAACACAAAATGAAAACTGCTAATTTCTCCCTTGGAAGAACCTTTATAAGCAGGAAACAAAAGGATATGTTTTCTTAGGACGGATCTAGGCAGCCCCTTTGATGTGGAAACTTCCTCAATAAAAAGGAGGATGTCCAGACGACCCGAATTAATCCGTCACAAACCAGGAAAACCCTAGTTTGTGGCAAATTAATTTGATAATGGGTTTACTGCGCACCTTCTTAGAAGGCGCAGGATAGGCCCACTACTTCCAGTGTCTGGACTGCAGTCCGTATTTCTACAGTTCTAAACTGGGAGAATATCAAATCTCCAAAGCCCCTCAAAAAACAAAAGAACTCACCCGGGCTCCATGAGACGGCTCCTGCAGTTCTCCTGGTGCATACAAATGATGCGCCAGGAGAAATGGGGGGGGGGGGGGGGCAGGGGAGAGGAAAATTGCTTCTGTCCCCCCCCCCCCCCCCTTTCTCCTGGCACATCATTTGGATGTGCCAGGAGAACTCTAGCAGCCGTCTCATGGAGCCTGGGTAAGTTCTTTTGTTTTTTGAAGCTGTTTTGGGGAGCTTTGGGGGAGGAAGTTACAGTATCCCAGGGTTTTCCCAGAAAGTTCTGGGAGAACATTTGGACATCCACCCCAGAAAGTGCGCACTTTCTGGGGTGTGTGTAGATGGGCCCCAGGAACATCCGTGTTGCTCTTGGGATAAAGGCCTGTTTGGAAAGGCCCTTAGCTTCTTTGCATTTGATGTAAACCCACACCCTCCTTGTGGAGAGAAAAATCAAGATATAAATAATAATAATAATAATAATAATAATAATAATAGTAACAGTGTGTACCCACAAAAGCCATTTTATTTCCCTTTCTCCTGACAAAAGAGCCCCCGGTGGCACAGTGGGTTAAAGTGCTGAGCTGCTGAGCTTATTGACCGAAAGGTCGCAGGTTCAAATCCGGGGAGCGGCGTGAGCTTCCGCTGTCAGCCCCAGCTTCTGCCAACCTAGAAGTTCGAAAATATGCAAATGTGAGTAGATTAATAGGTACCAATCTGGCAGAAAGGTAAGGGCACTCCATGCAGTCATGCCGGCCACATGACCTTGGAGGTGTTTATGGACAATGCCGGCTCTTCGGCTTAGAAATGAAGATGAGCACCACATCCGAGTCGGACACGACTGGACTTCATGTCAGCGGAAAACCTTTACTTTTACCCTCTCCTGTGGGTGCATTTAAATTTCCAGTGCACTTAAAAACTGTAGATGATGCAGGTATTCAACAGATATAATTTCCCCAGCAATATTGTTGTTCATTACCATCAAGTCAACTTTGACTTATGGTGGCCTTATGAATGCAAGAACTCCAAGACATTCTGTCATCAGCTCTTGCAATAAAAAATACAATCCACTTCAAGGCAGATAATGTGGATTATATGATAGTGTAGAAGGTGCCTTAGTTGAAGGATATTAAAATAATTGTCAGAAGTAATCTCATAATCCGTAGCAATAACCTTTTAGAATACTTAGGAAAACAGAAGTATCAGTACATTGGAGGAGGGAAAACGTTCTCCCCGTCTTTGAAAAAAATAATAATAACAGATTCTGTGATAAGATTCATAGCATTCAAACAGAACTTGAGATGCGTCAGCACATACACTCAAAGCATATTTCAGTTACCTCTGCATGCCTAGCAGGGAAGGAACAACCTGCAACCTACCCCTTCGGGAGAGCCGTGTGTCTGCATCCGTATCCACAAAGAGCTTCATCTGGAAAAGGTCCCGGACCTCCTGGCTGTAGAAAGCCAAAATCCCTTCAAAGAGAACCACATCAGCAGGATACACACTTACAGTCTCTTCTTTGCTGTTAAGACATAAAACATCCAGGTATATATGTGTTAACTATCAGTCAGGTGGGCACTTTCTAATGGGATGGGTAGAAAAGAATTATATGATGCGGTTGTTTCAAATATGTTTTGTTTTGAAACAGCATTTACCTTTTTTGGGAGATTTTTGTAGCTGTGATTATTTCGATTTATATCCTGTCCTTTCCCCAAATCTAAAAGTTAACGTAGCTTACAGATAGTGGCCACATATATACATAATTGATAATGTAGTAGGGGAAATGCAATACAGAATAAGTAAAGAGATAGTGGAGGAATTGTTGACTAGTCTAAATGAATTCAAATTTCCAGGGCCATATTAACTAAGGGTCCTTCCAGACAGGCCCTACACCCCAGATTTTCTCCTTTAAACTGACCCTTTTGGAGATTAAATGGTATTCACATTATTTGGAGGAATCATAATCTTTTGGAAAAACATGACCTTGTTAGAGATCGTAACCTTTTTGTAAACTATGATCTTCCTTAGAAGAGTTAAAAATCACTTGAGTCAATCCTCTCCTTAGTGGTAAATAAATATCTACTAGTATTCATGTAAGGCAATGATCTCGCCACAGTGGTCCACGCCCTTGTTACATCCTGAATAGATTACTGCAACGCACTCTACGTAGGGTTGCCTTTGAAGACTGTTCGGTAACTTCAATTAGTCCAGCGGGCGGCAGCCAGGTTACTCACCGGAGCGTCATACAGGGAGCATACCACCCCTCTGTTATGTCAGCTCTACTGGCTGCCGATCCAGTTCCGAGCACAATTCAAAGTGCTGGTTTTGACCTACAAAACCCTATACGGCTCCGGCCCAGCGTATCTGTCCGAATGCATCTCCCTCTACGTCCCACCTCGGAGTCTGAGATCTTCTGGGGAGGCCCTGCTCTCGACCCCACTTCTATCACAAGTGAGATTGGTGGCGATGAGAAGCAGGGCCTTCTCGGCAGTGGCCCCTCACCTGTGGAATTCACTCCCCGGGGAAATTAGGTCATCAACATCCCTCCTCTCCTTCAGAAGGAAATTAAAAACATGGTTGTGGGACCAGGCTTTCAGGCAATCTGGCAGTTAGACGAGGACAATAATGACTAGACAATATGAATTTATGGACTCTGAGATGGTGAACGCTGAGTATTGACTGGTTTTATTGATTTTTATGGATTTTGTTGTATAAAGTGACTGTTTAATTGTTATAATTGCTGTATACATGTTTTATCCATTGTTTATGTTTATGCTGGCATCGAATTGTGCCTTTTGTAAGCCGCCCTGAGTCTCCCCTCAGGGGTTGAAAAGGGCGGGATAGAAATGCGCGAAATAAATAAATAAATAAATTTAGACTTCTTAGCTGTTAGACTGATATACCTGGTTATCTCTCTGACCTGTTAGGAACAAAGATGTACCAACGCATAAAATACATAGCAGATCTTTAGAAGTGTTATTTCGAGTGCCTAAAAGAACATCAACATCTACTCTTCTATAAAATATACTGCTTTCAAATCATGCTCTCAAGAGACCAAAAAACAAGTAGTCTTCATTAAAAGCTAACATAGTTGATTTACTTACAAACTTCATGTATTTAACATGCAGGTACATTGCTTATTGGTTTCATGTTAACTGAATAATACTTCAAACTGTACTATACTGTACTATTCTTCAACTGTAATGTATAATGTACTATATTTCTGCTGCAAACACACTCATATATTAACTAACATCTCACTGCAGCATACTGACTATACTCCTGCTCTAACTGACATCAACCGACTCAACTGACCTCAAAACCGACTCAAATCTCAACTGCCTTCTAACTGACTTAACTGACTCCTGATTCCTACACATTCTAAAATGGAGTCTACTCTGATCATTCTAAGATCAAGTCACATGGTCTGTAGTCCCTCCCACAACCTCTAACAACATAGAGTTAAGGGGAAAACTGCATATCAATATATGCATACAATGCAGCAAGAAATCTCAATTACATAAATAACAAATAACTAGTATAGCAGGCTTGTAGAAGTTTACTATTTCCAACACCAACAAGGAAGCCCAGGAGGATAGCCTGGCCAATGGCATCAAGAGCCACCAAGAGGTCCAGCAGAACTAACAAAGACACATTTCCCTGTAGGTAAGTGAAACTGTGAATATTAAATGCTTTGTACTTTATCTTCTGAATACAGTAAAAATGTCTCTATTTTACTGCTTCTGTTCCGTCTACGAACCCACACAACCCCTTCGATCTTCCGGAGAGGCTCTTCTCTCGCTCCCGCCCGCATCGCAAGTGTGACTTGTGGGGACGAGAGCGAGGGCCTTCTCTGTGGTGGCCCCCCGGCTCTGAAATTCACTCCCCAGAGACATTAGGCAAGCCCCCACACTGGTAATGCTCAGGAGGAACCTGAAAACCTGGTTATTCCAATATGCCTTCAGTGATTGAATGTAAGATACTCCCTGACCAAACTTTGCATAAAATGACCTCAGAAGCACTTTATTTTATGGTTCGTGCAATTAAATCCTTCCTCATCCCCGGATCCACCTTCCAATAATTTATATTGTCCTATCTCCCAGTGTTTTAAATTTTTTATCATTGAATTTGGCCCTGCCCAGCCTAATCCTCTGTATTTTAATGTTTGATTTGCTTTTGCTGTTCGCTTATTATATTGGTTTTGCTTTTTATGTATTTTATTTTCTGGGTTTGTTATGTTTTTGTGTTATATTGTGTTTACTGTACTGTTGGGCGTGCCATCATGTAAGCCGCACCGAGTCCCCATGGGGGGTGATGGAGTGGGGTATAAATAAAGTATTATTATTATTATTGGTCATTCCATGGCCACGGGGATGTACTGATCTTTCTGCCAGCATATGTTATCTGTCTATATATTGCCACAGTCAAGCAAGATGCAGGTCTGTGAATTTTAAAGCCAACAGTTTTCTTATTCTGAATTATTTTTTTATCTTCCCTGAAGATGTCACTGTGCTTCAAATGCTAGAAGGATTAATGTTGTGCCCCCTTTTTTGCCTAATAAATGTTTTTCAAGCATGTGTATGTTGGGTTTTGGGATGTTTTAATGATCAACACAAGTATTTGTGATACTGATCTGAGTCACTCTCCCATTCCTTATAGGGGTCTCTTGGAACAGTATGACATTAAACAAGCGTACATCTGACTTAGCCCTTATCGCCTCGCACAAACTAGGCTGCATTCAGCACTTTTTAATCCCTCAGAAGATCTGCAGGCTTCAGCTTTTTTCTTCCAACATTAGGCGGGGGAGTGAGCACAGAATCAAAGTGCTCTAAAATATCACATCCGTTTACACTGCATGTTTCCCTTTTTAATTTATTTATATTTCACCAAGAATGTACATGGCACTCTATTTGGAGTTTTAAAAGGGCTTTACAATCAAAAACTGGGGAAGACAATAACAACAACAACAACAAAACAACAACAACAATGCAGACTGTGCAAGGAAGCTGATGAAACCATTGATCATATCCTCAACTGTTGCAAGAAAATCGCATCCAGTGCTCCTCAACCTGGGGTCCCCAGATGTTTTTGGCCTACAACTCCCAGAAATCCCAGCCAGTTTACCAGCTGTTAGGATTTCTAGGAATTGTAGGCCAAAAACATCTGGGGACCCCAGGTTGAAAACCACTGGATAGACAGACTACAAATAAAGGCACAACTCTGTGGCCTAAATAATTCACTGGAACTTAAGTCACAAGTACCACCTACCAGCAGTAAAGAATTGGTGGGATCATAAATCTGCAAAGGTAGTGGAAAAGGAACACGCAAAAATACTGTGGGACTTTCAAATCCAAACTGACAAAAGTTTTGGAACACAATACAACAGACATCATGATTGTGGAAAGGAAAAAAGTCTGGATTATTGATGTCACCATACCGGATGACAGCTGCATTGAGGAAAAACAACAGGAAAAACTCAGCCATTATCAGGACCTCAAAATCGAATTGCAAAGGCTCTGGCATAAACCAGTACAAGTGGCCTCAGTGGTCATCGGTACACTGGGTGCTGTGCCAAAAGATCTCAGCCGGCATTTGGAAACAATAAACATTGACAAAATCACGATCTGACAACTGCAAAGGGCCTCCTTACTTGGATCTGCGCGCATCATTCGGAAATACATCACAGTCCTAGACGCTTGGGAAGTGTAATTTTGTGATACGGAATCCAGCATATAGATCTCATTTGCTGTGACATACTGTGCTTTTGTGTCAGAATAATAATAATAATAATAATAATAATAATAATAATAATAATAATAATTTATTTGCACCCCACCCTAACTCCCCGGAAGGACAATAGGTTTGGGTGTGATGTGTCCGACTGGATGGGAAGTGTCCGACTTGTGATTTTGTGATACGAAATCCAGCATATAGATCTCATTTGCTGTGACATACTGTGTTTTTGTGTCAGAATAATAATAATAATAATAATAATAATTTATTTGCACCCCACCCTAACTCCCCGGAGGGACAATAGGTTTGGGTGTGATGCATCTGACTGGGTGGGAAGTGTCCGACTTGTGATTTTGTGATACGAAATCCAGCATGTAGATCTCATTTGCTGTGACATACTGTGCTTTTGTGTCAGTAAAAGCCTACTACTGTGTTTTTAGTATTACTGTGTATTGATGATTTAATTTTTAATTTGTAATTGCTTAATAGTTTTTATATATGTATGTATATGTGACAAGGCATCGAATTGTGCCTTTCTCTGTAAGCCGCCCTGAGTCCCCCCTAGGGGGTGAGAAGGGCGGGGTAAAAGTGACGTAAATAAATAAATAAATAAATAAATAAATAATAATAATAATTTATTTGCACCCCACCCTAACTCCCCGGAGAGACAATAGGTTTGGGTGTGATGTGTTAAAATGTTATATTTAAGTATTTTGCATCAGGAGTGGGAATGAAGGACTAAAACACAAAAACAAACAAACAAACAAACAAAAACTTCATGTAAATATTGGCAGAGAAAAATAGGAAAGAAAGGACAGACTGGAGGTCACTGGGAGGGATTATTATTTTATTAGGGAAATGTATTCCATTTCCCCCCAAAAGATTTATCCAAAGTGGCTGACAAAAATTAAAAATACTGTTTTTAATGACAATCTGCAGAAGAGAGTCACAGGAGATAGCACTAGCTGGCTCTTTTGCGGCTATGCATCAAAACGGAGCAGGCGCATGTTGGCGTCAAAAGGGCAACAGAAGAGAACCTATGCTTATCCGTCTGCTTTAATGGCAGCCAGACTTAAGCAAAAGATTTTCAGGTGCTTTTAGTTGCAAAGAAAAACTGGAGATAAAGCCACAAGCTACTTAGGCAACGCTTGGGCACTATGTTGTGCAAAAAGAACAAATGAGCTGATCCAATTAGCCAAGAAGGGCAAGCATATGGCAGCCTCCGCTATTCTGTGAATCCTTCATCAGGGTATGCAAACTGGAATGTGTTCATAGATAAATGAAAAAAAGCTAGACGAGTCTGGAAGAGTTCATTTTAGCTTTAATCTGATTAGTGGCGTGGTTCCCAACCTGTAGTCCATGGATGACCAGTTGTCTGCAAGAACTAAAATACGGTCCGTGGCCTCACCGTTACTACATCATTGCAATGAGTGTGATTGGTTTTGCAAAACCCTCTTACAGAGCCGAGGCTTATTAAATATGGTTTTCTGTGGGTGAGCAGATGGTGGCTACTGGATGGCTTATGTTCTGTATCAGAAACTAGAGCTGATGTGGTCTATCCAATGCAGTTTTCTGAATCAGCACTCCAAATAACCAAACCAAATCTAAAATTGACCAAAAACTGATTCGTAAGCCTTTTGGTACTTTTGGCCATAGTGGTCCATGCTCTTGTTACATCTAGGATAGACTACTGCAATGCACTCTGCGTGGGGTTGCCTTTGAAGACTGCTCAGAAGCTTCAAATAGTCCAACGAGAGGCAGCCAGGTTAATAACTGGGGCGGCATACAGGGAGAATACAACTCCCATGTTACACCAGCTCCACTGGCTGCCAGTTTGGTACCGGGCACAATTCAAAGTGCTGGCTTTGGCCTATAAAGCCCTAAATGCCCCCGGCCCAAATTACCTGTCCGAACGCATCTCCCCCTATGAACCATCATGGAGATTAAGATCCTCCGGGAAGGCCCTGCTTTCTGTCCTGCCATTGTCACAGGCACGATTGATGGGGACGAGAGACAGGGCCTTCTCGGTGATTGCTCCCCAGCTATGGAACTCCCTTCCTGGTGAGATCAGATTGGCCCCCTCCCTCCTGTCCTTTAGAAGGATGGTAAAAACTTCGCTGTGGGACCAAGATTTCGGGTCAGGGCAATAAAGCAGCAATAGGAGAGATGACTAGGCCAATGATTTTATGCGGATGACTAGGACGGTTTTAAATGGTGTATTTTAATATTTTGATATGATGTTTATATATTGTATATGAATCTGTGTCCCAACATTGAATGTTTGCTGTGTATATGCTGTGCTCCGCCCTGAGTCCCCTTCGGGGTGAGAAGGGCAGAATATAAATGTTTTAAATAAAATAAATAAATAATGTTGGAGAGTGGCCCCTGGTCAAAAAAAGGTTGGGAACCACTGGATTAGTGTATCATAGTATGTCTCTAGTTCTACTTAGGATTCAGGCTGCAAAAAGGCACTTCATCCATAATGGCTGTTTTAATCAACACTCCTAGCACAACACAAAGTTGTGAAGGATATTGAGGCTTGTTTCAATTATTTTCTTAAGCCGCAGTGGTGCAGCGGGTTAAATCACTAAGCTGTACAACCTGCTGACTGGAAGGTTGGTGGTTTGAATTTGCAGATGGGGTGAGCTCCCGTCACTAGCCCCAGCTTCTGCCAACCTAGCAGTTTGAAAACATGCAAATGTGAATAGATCAATAGGTAGGTAATGGGAAGGTAATGGCGCTCCATGCAGTCATACCAGCCACATGACCTTGGAAGCATCTAAGGACAACGCCAGCTCTTCGGTTTAGAAATGAAGATGAGCACCACCCCCCAGAGTCAGACACGGCTAGACCTAATGCCAGGGGAAACCTTTACCTTTAATTAGTAATCAAATAGGTTTGGCAATTCAATCTTTTGTGCCCCGCCGCCACAAAGAACAACTGTATGTACTAAAAACTTAAGCCACTATGCAATAAAATTCTCCATGAAGGACTCAGGCCTCTTCTACACTGCCATATAATCCAGATTATCAAATCAGATAATCCAAGTTTTCTGCTTCGAATTGGATTATACGAGTCTACACCGCCATATAATCTAGTTCAAAGCAGAGAGTCTGGATTTTATATGGCAGTATAGAAGGGGCCTCGCTGGCATTCTTGGTTTATGACATATCATGCCATATTCCAACTATAAGGAAAAGGTAGAGAAAAGGAGGCTTACCGAGAATGGGACACAAAGTCATAAACAGGTATCTGAACAGTCTTCCCCTCCATGATCTCCCTGAGTGTTTTGACGATCAGCTCATTATCAAACGCATCTAAATAAAGAAGAGACAAGATGTTAAACTGGTGTGGCTTTCAATATGGCCTTTCTACTTTGAGAAGAAGCACTTACTCATTCTTTTTTTTTTTTTTTGTCTTAGAATTAAGCTAAAGTGAGTCTATACTGGCCACTTAAGCCAGGATCAATCCAAAGCATGATGCTCTGGAATGGTCCTAGCGTGACTGTGATTGAAGCCACATACACCAGGTTGAACCCAATGCATCGCCCCATTGGGACCCTGATAGGTTAATATCACATCGGCCTCACTGGACCATCACCTCATCTTCTGTATTGCCATTACTTATTCCAGGGCAAAGAACTCTATGCAAGTACTTGGTTGTCATCTGTTGCATTTAGTGCTTGTGCAACCAGAAAGAAAGGGATAGATCAACCATCTCCTTCTTGCTGGTCATGCAGATACTCCATTCTGACTTCTGCAGATACAATTGTGATGGCTAGGTGACTGACTAGAGTTCTGTAACCAGAAGGGAGTCAAAGTGGCAACACAGAGATGAGCTATCCTCTTCTTCTGCACTTATCAGCACAAGGAAAACATGATGGCAGAAGTGTCCTAATGAATAGGGATCATCCTGGATCAGAGCTGAGACTGCCACAAAGCCCTGGATAGTACAAAGTTTTCTGAGTATCTTCTGACTTTGCTTAAATCATATTAAGGGAATATAACCCAAGGTACTCACCAGAATCCCTGTACATCGTGGAGACAGACAACAGTGGATTCACCGTCAGTCCAGGTTTTTTGGTGAGTGAAGACAAGCCCTTAGTTTCCTAGATCATCCAAGCTAAAATGGGTGCTTGCCAATGTCTTGCCACTTTTCCACCTGGCAGCATTGGTTTGGGAAACCTTCATGCCCTCTTTTTGTATAGGATTGAGTTATTGGTGTCTATTATTGACTATAGGAGACCAATGCCTCTCTGGAAATTCAGGGAAGTCAAGATATTGAGGTTTGGTCTTGCATAGATGAGGTGCTCCAGGACGCACACAGGGAATGCCACCCCCCCCCCCCAAAAAAAAAAGGATTTTCCAAAGCTTGGGAATGGTGAGGTGCTCCATGCCCATCTCTATAGCATCAAGCTTGGGAAGAAGAGTTGTCAAGGGCAGTAGGCCTCTAAATATAGTGAGCAAAAGAAAGAGTCCTGTGGCACCTTTCAGACGAACAAAGTCTATGAAAGCTGTCGAAAGCTTTCATGGCCGGAATCACTGGGTTGTTGTAGGCTTTTTCGGGCTATATGGTCATGTTCTAGAGGCATTCTCTCCTGATGTTTTGCCTGCATCTATGGCAAACATCCTCAGAGGTAGTGAGGCCATATAGCCCGAAAAAATCTACAACAACCCTCTATGAAAGCTTACACCATACATTTTTTGTTCTTTAAGTTGTTGTGGAATATTTCCTTCATTGGGTAGGTCTTAGTTTTACTGCTGCTTTTTCCTCTGTGGTTTGTGTCACACACAAATACACACACACACACACACACGTATTTTGGGTTAATTTCATTTTTGTTGGATAATATTTGGATCTCCCATGATGACACCTTTAATGGAACAGTCTTCAAGTTAATGTAACAGGTTCATTGGTTTTCATAGTGTGACTGCTCTACACATTTCATCCTGAAAAACACAAGCTGCTGCACTATGGCATCCCAGTTTCCCAAACTGATCTGCGGGAGGCCTAGCTAGGGGTGAAGAAGCATGGATGTATGTATATCTACCCCTTTCCCAGCCCCAGTGACAGGTCACCTGGGTGGTCAAAGTTGAATTGCCCCTTGAGGGCTTTGGCTTTCTGCTCAGTGGTGAGTACCCGATAGAAGCTGTCTTGACTCAGAATCACAACTTGCTTGTGGTGATGATCTACATCATTCTGGCCCAGCAGCTGAACAATTTTGGCACAGACAGAGGACTGCAAAAGAGGTTTAAAAAAAACAAAACAGAATGAGAAGAAATTCTGGCATTAGCAAAAGAAAGTTTTATTCAAAAAAACAAAATATCTGGAATGGTCTAAATGACTTTCCAAAAAGATGTGGCTTTCCAGCTGCCTATGGCCTCCACATCTCCCACCTTCCAAGGGACACATCAAACTACCTACTCAAAATTCAGGGTGTGTACTAGAGGACATACATTCAAATACTAGCCCAGGTTTGTATTGTGGGACTGGGGAGGGAACATACATCCAAATACTAGTCTGGATGCTAGTCCAACATTTCCAAATGCAAGTTTAGATACCAGTCCCCTTTTCAACACAAAGCCAAGGACATTCTAAAACAGCAATTCTCAATCTGGGGGTTGGGACCCCTGGAGGGGTTGCGAAGGTGTGTCAGAAGGGTCGCCAAAGACCATTAGAAAACACAGTATTTTCTGTTGGTCATGGGGGTTCGGTGTGGAAAGTTTGGCCCAATTCTATTGTTTGTGGGGTTCAGAATTCCTTTTTGATTGTAGGTAAACTATAAATCCCAGCAACTACAACTCACAAATGTCAAATTCTATTCCCCCTAAATTCCACCAGTGTTCACATTTGGAAATATTGAATATCTGTGCCAAGTTTGGTCCAGATCCATTATTTTTTGAGCCCACAGTGCTCTCTGGATTTAGGTAAACTACAACTCCAAAACTCAAGGTCAATGCCCACCAAACTCTTCTCGCATTTTCTGTTGGTTTTCGGAGTTCTGTGTACCAAGTTTAGTTCAATTCCATCACTGGTGGAGTTCAGAATGCTCTTTGATCGTAGGTGAACTATAAATCCCAGCAACTACAACTCCCAAATGATAAAATCAATACACCCCCCCAACCTCATTAGTATTCAAATTTGGGTGTATCAGGTATTTGTGCCACATTTGGTCCAATGAATGAAAATACATTCTGCATATCAGATATTTACATGACAAGCCATAACTGCAGCAAAATTACAGTTTTGAAGTAGCAACGAAAATAATTTCATGGTTGGGGGTCACCACAACATGAGGAACTATATTAAGGGGTCGTGGCATTAGGAAGATTGAGAAACACTGTTCTAAGAGCTGACAGCAGAACAATATATATATTGTCCTCTTAGGAGCAGAGCTGCCTTTCACTTCCAAATGAATACACATATATAATTCTCTATACTTCTCCCACCACAATTTGGATTGAAGATTGTCATCAAGTATATACTAACTCAGAACTGCACATACTTTCTATTGATTCAAAGCTTCGTTCCAATGAGGGGCAGTTTCACCACTGGTAGGGGCATTGCATCGAATAATGCGTGCAGTTCCCAGTAAGGTGGCCTTTTGCAGCTGGCATCTGGTAATTTTGTCAGTGCCAATTGTGCTTAAGTGCAGGCTAAGGTCTTCAGGCACTGCACCCAGTGTGCCGATCACCACTGGGACCACCTTTACTGACTTATTATTATTATTATTATTATTATTATTATTATTATTATATTGGACTCATAGAGTTGGAAGAGAACTCAAGGGCCATCCATTCCAACCCCCTTCTGCCCAAAAGGAAGATCCCATTAAATCGTTCCTGACAGATAGCCATCCAGACTCTGCTTATAGAATCATAGAATGCTAGGGGATTAAAGGGACTCCCAAAGGCCATCCAGTCCAACTCTACTCAACAGGCGGGGGACACCATCCAATCATTCCTGACAGATGGCCACTGTGTTTCCATGACCAAATGTGGATTTAAACCATGGTAACCAGAGTTGTAGTCCAACACTCAAACTATGAACCGTCAAGGTTACTAAGATCTTCCGGAGGGGGCCTGCTCTCAGTCCCACCACCCTCGCAATCGCGTCTGGTGGGGATGAGGGACAGGGCCTTCTTGGTGGTGGCCCCTCAGCTTTGGAACTCCCTCCCACAAGAGATTAGATCTGCTCCTTCCCTCCTGACCTTTAGAAAGCTAATAAAAACCTGGCTTTGCAATGTGGCATTCGATGATTGAGTCAACAACCCTTGTCCACATGGAAGGATGACGATGAATTATGACTGTATTTGACGACTTGGCTTGTGTAATGTGATGATGTATTTTATTGAATTTTATATTTTAATGTATAATGATGACGCACTGTGCAGTTTTTTATATTACTGTATTTGAACACATGTTGTGAACCGGCCTGAGTCCCTCCTCGGAGGTGAGAAGACCGGTATATAAAACGTCTAAATAAAATAAATAAACAAACAAACAAACTACTACACCACATGAACACGTCATCCTTTTAATACTTTTGTCATTGTCGATGTGTTACTAGAGAACTAAATGGATTCTTTTTCTAAAATGCGATTTGTTGGATTTGTTATGAGTGTAAAACTTTTGAATCAAGGAGTATTTTTTCATCAAAATCTGAATCCTTTGTATGTGAGTCAGCTAAAACATAAAGTGTAACATTTCAAATATACTAAGCAAATAAATGGTACTTTCTGTGCCTTTTGAGGTCTCCTGTTCTGTTGTCTGAACCAAAAACAAGCCCCTCATGTTCTGATGGTGGGTTAAGGGGCTTCCAAAGAACACTAGCTCCTCTGATTATGAAAATCAAGCATTGCAGCATTGGGGGTGAAAATCAAGCATTGCAGCACAGTGTGGAGAAATTATTGAGGAATGAGTTGCAAAATGACTCTTTTTCTGCTAACAGTGAATTATTCCTGAGTCAGCCGCTCCTTTTGAAGGGACTGTTTTTCCGCATGCAGTTACCAGCTGTCACAGATTAGAAGAAAGTTCTGGCTTTTGAAATGCTGGTCCTCCCAGTTGAAGAGCCCTCTCCTTAGACACAACAGATTGCAAAGACATAACATTGCTGGGAAAGTGTTTCTAAAAAATCTCAAAAGGTTCAGGTCAAACTCAGAACATAAATGCTATCAGTAAAAGAAGAATAAGTAACTTTGGGTCCTTCCAGACAGGCCCTGTAACCCATGATCTAATCCTAGATTTTCTGCTTTAAACTGGATTATATGAGTCTAGACTGCCAGATAATCTGGGATAAACAGAAAACCTGGGATCAGATCCTGGGATATAGGGCCTGTCTGGAAGGGCCGCCTGAAATCTTCAGCAGCCTTGAGGTCAAACGCTCTGTGCCAAAATTATTTCATGAATCACCCTGAAGTCTAGAAACAATGCGACAACAAACCTATATCAAAACGCAATCACAACAAAACCTGCACAATCATGAGCGTCTCTCTCTTGACAAGAAATGGCAGGCAGAGACTAGGCTGGTCATGCCAAAGAAGTGGAAAGTTTTTATGGCACAGGGCACATTGTGCGTAACTCAAAAGTGTGCCAAAAGCAGCTGTTTCGATATTTGACACCAAGGAATCAAAAGAGACAAGCAGATAGTTGTGCACACTATACAATGAACAATAACAAGGCTTGGGAAATATATTGCAAATGTCATGAGTCCCCCTAGGGGTGAGAAAAGCAGTATATAAATACTGTAAATAAAATAATTAATAAATATAATGTTCTTGGGGATAGGAAAGCTTTCCCAACACTGGCACTCTTTGGATGCATCTGACAAATTCCCATTTTTCTGCCAGCATGGCCCATGTTTTGACAAAGGCTTTCATGGCCGGAATCACTGGGTTGCTGTGAGTTTTCCGGGCTGTATAGCCATGTTCCAGAAGGATTCTCTCCTGACATTTTGCCCACATCTGTGGCAGGCATCCTCAACTATGAGGATGCCTGCCCTAGATGTGGATGAAATTATGGCAGGGAGGGATCCCAGTCCAAGTTTATGGCCCAATATGAATCCATGCAGGTTTATTTGACAACGCATGCAGGTTTATTTGACAACGCAAATTGCAGGGGTGTAAAACCCGCTCAGCCCAATATGACCTGGACTTGCAGGAAAGAGTCTAGGACAGGACAGCAAGCCTACATGGCCCTTCACTTCTCATTGGTAATTTCCAACATTTGGTCTTCTCTGTGCTTTGGACTCCAGCTCCCAGAATTCCTGGTCATTTGAAAAGCTGGCTAAGGCTCTTGGGAGTTGGAGTCCCAAACACCTGGAGGACCAAAGATTGAAAGTGTGCCAGTGTTCCCTTCTCTAAACCATCAGAGCAAAGACTGGCTGGAGGGAGCTATCTGCCTCCAAATATAGATGCCTCTAAAGACCCATGTAGGATGGGGATCTTTAAAAAAGGGAAGTGAGGACACCCAACTGCATCACAATCCTCAAAGAGGCACTGAGGGTCCTTCCAGACTCGCCCTGTATCCCAGGATCTGATCCCAGGCTTTCTGTTTATCCCAGATTAACTGACAGTGCGGACTCATATAATCCAGTTTAAAGGAGATTCCACCTGAACATTAGGAAGAACTTCCTGATTCTGAGCCCTTCCATATAGCCCTATATCCCAGAATATCAAAGCAGAAAATCCCACGTTATCTGCCTTCTGGGATATAGGGCTGTGTGGAAGGGCCCTAAGAGAGCTGTTCAGCAGTGAAACTCTCTGCTGTGAAGTGTGGTGGAGGATCCTTCTTTGGAGGCTTTTAAGCTATAGTGGTCCATGCCCTAGTTGCCTCTAGGTTAGATTACTGCAACGCGCTCTACATGGGGTTGCCCTTGAAGACGGCCCGGAAACTACAGTTGGTCCAAAAATCTGAAGTCAAGACTACTTGCGGGAACTCGTTACAGGGAGCAGTCTACCTCTCTGTTTAAACAACTCCACTGGCTTCCAATAAGTTTCCGGTCCCAATTCAAGGTGCAGCTATGTTCTTTTTCTCAGCCATATTGTTTTGATGTTGGTTACAAGTGTGATTGTTTTTATATTTTATCTGATGTTTTTTAGTTGGTTGTGTTCTATTTGTAATTTTTGGGCTTGTCGCTTGTAAGCCACCCTGAGTCCCATCAGGGAGATGATTGGTGGGGTATAAAAATAAAGTTGTTGTTGTTGTTATTTGAAACACAACAAGATGAGTCCACAACAGACACTCTGCTGGCTGTTGTATTGGATCACACGTCGGACACTTCCCAAGTGTCTAGGACTGAGTGATGCATCTGCGAATAATGTGTGCAGATCCCAGTAAGGTGGCCTTCTGCAGCTGGCAGATGGTAATTTTGTCAGCACCGATTGTGTTTTGAGGGCAGCCAAGGTCTTTAGGTACTGCACCCAGTGTGCCGATCACCACAGGGACCACCTGGACTGGCTTGTGCCAGAGTAATAATAATAATAATCATCATCATCATCATCTATATGAATAAAAATGTAATGTTCATTTGTGGTATTAGCACAACTCAAAAACCATTGGACGAATTGATACCAAATTTGGACACAATACACCTATCAGGCCAATGAGTGACCATCACTCATAAATACACTGAAAAACACAGCAGAAGATACTTAAAAACACCCCCCCCCCCAAATTACAACACATGCGCAAAACCACATATATATATACGCAAACACGCACCTATATAAATAAAAATGTAATGCTCGTTTGTGGTATTAACAGAACTCAAAAATCAGTGAGCCAATTGACACCAAATTTGGACAGCATACACCTAACAACCCAATGTATGTCCTTCACTCAAAAAAATTTGATTTTGTCATTTGGGAGTTGTAGTTGCTGGGATTTATAGTTCACCTACAATCAAAGAGCACTCTGAACTCCACAAATTATGGCATGGATTCAAAGGTGACACACAGGACTCCCATGAGCAACAGAAAACACTAGAAGGGTTTGGTGGGCATTGACCTTGAGTTTGGGAGTTGTAGTTCACCTTCATCCAGAGAGCACTGTGGACTCAAACAATGATGGATCTGGACCAAACTTGGCACAAATATTCCATATGCCCAAATATGAACACAGATGGAGTTTGGGGGAAATAGACCTTGACATTTGGGAGTTGTAGTTACTGGGATTTATAGTTCACCTACAATCAAAGAGCATTCTGAACCCCACAAACGACAGAATTGGGGCAAATTTCCCACACAGAACCCTCATAACCAACAGAAAATACTTAATAATAATAATAATAATAAAGCAGAGGCTGGGTGGTCATCTGTTAGAGGTGCTCTGAAAGTCATTTCCCTGCTTCTTGGCAGGGGGTTGGATTGGATGACCCATGAGATGTCTTCCAACTCTATGGGCCCTTCCACAGAATATCCCAGAATATCAAGGAAGAAATTCCCACAATATCTGCTTTGAACTGGGTTATGTGAGTTCACACTCAGATAATGTGGGATTTCCTGCCTTGTTATTCAGGGATATAGAGCTGTGTGGAAGGGCCCCATGATTCTATGATGAAAGGCCAAATGGCTGCATCCTGCCTACCATTTCATTGTATGTGTCCCTCCAGATGTTGGGTGACCACTCCTGTATTGCCCATCATTGGGCACGATGACTAGCATAGACTGGAGGAAGGGAGAGGTGGGAAACGTGATGCACCCTTAGGAGAGTCACTCTCTGACCAAGCGTGCTGGGGCGGAAGCGGGGCGCGAGGCGGCGCGCGCCGGGGAAGAAGGGCTCTGCGCACGTGGCGGGCCTGTGCTGGGAGGCCGGCTCCGGCCCACGTGGAGGGCATGGGCGATCTAGCCGGGCCCTGAGCAAGTGCAGCAGGGAATCTCGCTGGGGATCTGATCGCTCACCTTGCCGCTGGCTGTGCCGCCGCTGACGCCGATCAGGAAAGGCTCTCCGCTCTGGCCCTGGCTCCTCTCGCCCTGGCCTTGGCCCTGGAGCCGCTGCTCGCTGTCGCCCGCCATGTGTCTGTGCCCGGGATCTCTGCTGAGAAAGGCTTGGCCCGCCCGGCTGCCAGGCTCCTGGCCAAGGGCCGCCCCTTCTCCGCCTCCCGCCCGAGCCAAGGGTTGCAGGGGGCGGGGGATCTCCCACCCTCCTCCTCCAATCCCCCCTCTTTCCAATTCAGTTCGACCTGAACTATCTTATAGGAAAACTGGAAACATCACAAATCATATTGCAAACCATTCTGCTTGCAATCACACTGTGCTTGTAATGTGATGGGTTATACAAACCATTTCCTAATTGGTTCTATCAAAAACGTGGGGGTAAGGCCAATGTATTGTCGAAGGCTTTCATGGCCGGAATCACTGGGTTGTTGTAGTTTTTTCGGGCTGTGTGGCCATGTTCTAGAAGCATTCTCTCCTGACGTTTCGCCCACATCAATGGCAGGCATCCTCAGAGGTTGTGAGGTCTGTTGGAAACTAGAAAAATTGGGTTTATATATCTGTGGAAAGTCCAGGGTGGGAGAAAGAACTCTTGTCTGTTGGAGCTAGGTGTGAATGTTTCAGCTGGCCACCTAGATTAGCATTTGATTTATTTGTCATGTCAGGGCAACCAGTCAATTGTATTACATTTCTAACAGAACAAACAGACAAAATACAAAATTTGCGAGTTTGGTAGTTGATTTGGTAGTCCTTTGACCAGTATCTGTCCACTTGGAGTGCCTCTGGTGTTGCTGCAAGGAGGTCCTCCATTGTGCATGTGGGAGGGCTTAGTTGCATTGCAGCAGGTGGTCAGTGGTTTGCTCTTCTCCACACTCGCATGTTGTGGATTCCACTTTGTGGCCCATTTCTTGAGGTTGGCTCTGCATCTCGTGGTGCCAGAGCGCAGTCTGTTCAGCGCCTTCCAAGTTGCCCAGTCTTCTGTGTGCCCAGGGGGGAGTCGCTCATTTGATATCAGCCACTGATTTGAGGTTCTGGGTTTGAGCCTGCCACTTTTGGACTCTCACTTGCTGAGGTGTTCCAGCGAGTGTCTCGGTAGATCTTAGAAAACTATTTCTAGATTTAAGTCGTTGACGTGCTGGCTGATACCCAAACAGGGGATGAGCTGGAGATGTCACTGCCTTGGTCCTTTCACTGTTGGCTGCTACTTCCCGGCGGATGTCAGTGGTGCAATACCGGCTAAGCAGTGTAATTTCTCCAGCATTTGATGGTTTGTTGTTACTGCCTGGAGGAATCCTTTGTTGAGAGTTGGGATATGACTTGGCATGGTTTTATAGCGGCTCCTTTCCATTCTGGACAGATAAACCCAATAAACTATTGATGGAGGATTTCTGTTCCTATTCTGGTCCCTAAGAAGTTGGTTCTATCCACCATGAAAATACACATAGAGCCATTGGTAGAAGTTGTCTGGGGTTTGGGGTCTGGTGCCATCAGTATGTTGATGATGCCCAGATCTGTTACTCTTTTCTACCTTCATCCAAGAAATCTGTTTCAGTTCTAAATAATAATAGTAATAATAATCTTTATTTATACCCCACCACCATCTCCCCAAAGGGGACTCTGGGCGGCTTACATGAGGCCACACCCATCAATACAGAAACACAATATAACACAAAAATACAACAGAAAATCAGAAAATAAAATAACATAAAATACAAAATGGTCTCAACCAATCCAGCATAGTTTGTGGCAGCCACAAAAACAAAGTGCCTGAAGTGTGACTTTCAAAAAAATAAAAAGTATTGCACAGTGAAACAGTAAATAACACTTTCAAACCAGGAACAATTTTGTTATGTAGTGTTAGATAGCCTTACAATTAGTCATCAGTAGGTGTTTTCCAGCAGTCGGAAGGAGCTTTATTTGAATCAAAAGAACTATTTTTTTACTTCTACAGAACACAAGCAGTACCCAAGTTATGAACAAAATAGATTTTGTTCTTAAGTTGAATTTGTATGTAAGTTGGAACAGCTACATTTTTAAAAGTTTAATTCCAGCCTTATATGTGTGTGTGTTTAGGTACCTGGTGATGCCTGGGTTAGTTAATGCGTAACACTATTTATTTTTAAAAGTGAGTCTTTGCTCCTATTAGAAAATGCATAAGGATGTTGGTGAACTACAATTCCCAAGATTGTAAGTTATTCACCCCCAAATCCCGCCTGTTTTCAAAGTCGGCCATGTAGGGTCTGTGTGCCAAGTTTGGTCCAGATCTATCATCGGCTGGGTTCAGTGCTCTCTGGGTGCATGTGAACTGTAACTCCCCCAAACCAGGGTAAAATAATAATAATAATGGGTTGTTGTAGGTTTTTTCGGGCTATATGGCCATGTTCTAGAGGCATTCTCTCCTGACGTTTCGCCTGCATCTATGGCAAGCATCCTCAGAGGTAGTGAGGTCTGTTGGAACTAGGAAAATGGGTTTATATATCTGTGGAAAGACCAGGGTGGGACAAAGGACTCTTGTCTGCTGGAGCTAGGTGTGAATGTTTCAACTGACCAACTTGATTAGCATTTGATAGCCTGGAAGTGCCTGGAGCAATCTTTTGTTGAGAGGTGATTAGATGTCCTTGCTTTGTTTCCTTTCTGCTGTTTTGCTGTTTTAATTTTAGATTTTTTTTTAATACTGGTAGCCTGATTTTGTTCATTTTCATGGTTTCCTCCTTTCTGTTGAAATTGTCCACATGCTTGTGGATTTCAATGGCTTCTCTGTGTAGTCTGACATGGTGGTTGTTAGAATGGTCCAGCATTTCTGTGTTCCCAAATAATATGCTGTGTCCAGGTTGGTTCATTAGGTGCTCTGCTATGGCTGACTTCTCTGGTTGAAGTAGTCTGCAATGCCTTTCATGTTCCTTGATTTGTGTTTGGGCAATGCTGCGTTTGGTGGTCCTTATGTAGACTTGTCCACAGCTGCATGGTACACGGTAGACTCCTGCAGAAGTGAGAGGATCCCTCTTGTCCTTTGCTGAACGTAGCATTTGTTGGATGGACTACGGATGATGGGAATTGCAGTACCTTCACTCACTTCCCAAGACCACTGCAACCCTCATTCAATAACTGATCAAGACCAAACTTGGTGCACAGAGCCCTCATGACCCACTCTACATCCTGGTACCGTTTGGAGGAGGATTGACCATGGATGATAGGACTCACAGTACCTTCATTCACTTCCCAAGACCACTGATAACCACACCAATGACTGATCAAGACCAAACTTGACACACAGAGTCCCCATGATCCACCCTACATGCTGGTGCAGTTTGGAGGAGGATGGACCATGGACGATGGGACTTGCATATGGGAGTTGTAGTTCACTCACACCCATTAAACCCACCAGACATTGGATCTAAACTAAAACTGCAGCACAGACAAACAATGCCTATCTCAAATAACCCGGGCACTGCTGGGTCCCCAAACTAGTGTGTGTGTGTGTGTCTATATATATATATATATATATATATACACACACACACAAAACTACAAAAATACATATACAAATACAAAAAATACAAACCAAATGTTTGTATCATGGATACAACAGCTGTAATTCTATTAAATTTATACTGAAAAACTACACATCACCCACAATATCCTAATGGAGAGAGGGGGGGAGGGAGCTGAAAGCGGAACTCGGGCGCTGGGACGCGCGTGCCTCTGCGCCTGCTGTCCCCCAACTTCCGGTCGGGGCCTAACTTCCGGGGAGGCGCTGCATTCGACCGGGTCCCAAAATGAGCACCATGTTTGCAGACACCGTCCTCATTGTTTTCATCTCGGTGTGCACGGCGTTGCTGGCTGAAGGTGAGCGCGAGGGGAGTCCTCGTGGCCTAAGTTGAAGGACAGCCCGGTTGTGCCTCACTCAGGGGGCAAAGGGTATGTCTTTGCGGTGGAATTAATGCAGTTCGACAGCACTCCAACTGCTATAGCTTAGTACTATACAGTCCTGAGATTTAGAGTTGATTAGCATATATATGCAACGTTGCTCAGGCTTTTTTTTAAGGGGGGGGGGCGCTGCCTGCCTATTTTCTCCCTTCTCCAGCTCTGAGAGTACCTACCTGACAATGTCTCCATGGCAACACTCAGGTAACTCTCTGTGTTTCTTTCCCTCCTCAATTTCATAGAATCATAGAATCAAAGAGTTGGAAGAGACCTCATGGGCCATCCAGTCCAACCCCCTGCCAAGAAGCAGGAATATTGCATTCAAATCACCCCTGACAGATAGCCATCCAGCCTCTGTTTAAAAGCTTCCAAAGAAGGAGTCCCAACCACACTCCGGGGCAGAGAGTTCCGCTGCTGAACGGCTCTTACAGTCAGGAAGTTCTTCCTCATGTTAAGATGGAATCTCCTCTCTTGTAGTTTGAAGCCATTGTTCTGCATCCTAGTCTCCAAAGAAGCAGAAAACAAGTTTGCTCCTTCCTCCTTATGACTTCTTCTCACATATTTATACATGTCTATCATATCTCCTCTCATCCTTCTCTTCTTCAGGCTAAACATGCCCAGCTCCTTAAGCCGCTCCTCATAGGGCTTGTTCTCCAGACGCTTGATCATTTTAGTCGCCCTCCTCTGGACACATTCTAGCTTGACAATATCTCTCTTGAATTGTGGTGCCCAGAATTGGACACAATATTCCAGGTGTGGTCTAACCAAAGCGGAATAGATGGGTAGCGTTACTTCCCTAGATCTAGACACTATGCTCCTATTGATGCAGGCCAAAATCCTATTGGCTTTTTTTGCCCCCACATCACATTGTTGGCTCATGTTTAACTTGCTGTACATGAGGACTCCAAGATCTTTTTCACACGTACTGCTCTCGAGCCAGGCGACCCCCATTCTGTAACCTTACAATTTGTTTTTCCTGCCTAAGTGGAGTATCTTGCATTTGTCCCCGTTGAACTTCATTTTGTTAGTTTTGGCCCATCTCTCTATTCTGTCAAGATCGTTTTGAACCCTGTCCTCTGGAGTATTGGCTATCCCTCCCGATTTGGTGTCGTCTGCAAACTTGATGATCATGCCTTCTAGCCCTTCATTTCCTTCATATGCCTTCACTCTCCCTCTCTTCTTTCTTTCTTTCTTTCTTTCTTTCTTTCTTTTCTTCCCTACTTTTCCCCTTTCCCTCCTTGCTTTCCTTTCCCTTTCTTTCTGCCTCTTCTTTTCTTTTTCTCCCCTTCAACCTCCTCCCCTTTCTTTCCATTCCTTTTCCCTTCTTCCCTCCTTTCCCCCCTTTTCCCTTTCTTCCTTCTCCATTACTTTCTTTCCCTTTTTTTCTATCCTTCCTTCTTTCATTCCCCCTTCCCCACAGACATACATGGCCTTTATTAATATTATTATTAATAATAATAATTAGCTGTATTTATTCCTTGCCTTTCTCCCTGTGAGGACTCATAGCGACCGGACCCTTTGTGACATCAGGTGAAGTGACAGAGGGCCACATTACTTAGCAACAGCCAATCCAGTGACATCAAAGGGCCACTTCACCTAGCAACAGCCTTTATGGTACAAACGAATAAACAAACGCACACACATGCTTTGACTTATCTATCTATCTATGCCATCTAGGCTGAGAAAGGCGGTATCAGTGTCAGCTGCATTAAGATCAATCTGACCAGAAAGTCATGAGTTCGAAGCCAGCCCGAGTCGGAGTGAGCTTCTGGCCAATTTTGTGTAGCTTGTTGTCAACCTTTGCAACCCGAAAGACAGTTGCATCTGTCAAGTAGGAAAATTAGGTATCACCTATCTGTGGGGAGGCTAATTAACTAATTTATGAGGCCATAAAAAGACTCCAGCAAAAAGCACTCCAGCAAAGCATGCAGAGAATGCAGAAGTACTTCATCAGTGTCGCAGATGGACAATGAAAGCGACAGCTCCCCTGGCGGCCAGAAAAAGTTAAATAGCCTCTGTGTATGTCTATGTACGTTGTATGTCTAATTGGCATTGAATGTTTGCCATATATGTGTACATTGTAATCTGCCCCGAGTCCCCTGCAGGGTGAGAAGGGCGGAATATAAATGCTGTAAATAAATAAATAAATAATACTGTATACAAATACAGTAAATAAATAAAAAAATCTATCTGACCTTTACAGATCAGAGAGCTGAGCCAGAACAAGCAAAATGAATGTATTGTCGAAGGCTTTCATGGCCGGAATTACGGGGTTGTTGTGGGTTTTTTCAGGCTATATGGCCACATTCTAGAGGCATTCTCTCCTGACATTTCACCTGCATCTATGGCAAGCATCCTCAGAGGTAGTGAGGTCTGTTGGAACTAGGAAAATGAGTTTATATATCTGTGTAATGACCAGGGTGGGACAAAGAACTCTTGTCTCTTGGTGCTAGGTGTGAGAGGATCCCTCTTGTTCTTTGCTGAATGTAGCATTTGTTGGATTTTCTTGGTGAGTCTCTAGATAGTTTGTATGTTGTGTTTCCTCATCCGGCCATCATATGCTAATCAAGGTAGTCAGTTGAAACATTCACACCTAGCTCCAACAGACAAGAGTTCTTTGTCCCGTCCTGGAGAGAATGCCTCTAGAACATGGCCATATAGCCTCTCCATCCAATCTTAAAGCTCTTGTAGGCTCATAAAGGGAGATGCGTTCAGACAGGTAAGTCGGACCAGAACCCTTTAGGGTTTTATAGGCCAAAACCAGCACTTTGAATTGAGCCCGGTAGTGATTTGAAAAAGATCTTGAGAGGCTTCAGGGATAACAAGTTGAACATGAGCCAACAGTGTGATGCAGCAGCTTAAAAAGCCAGTGAGATTTTAAGCTGCATTAAAAGGAGTATAGTGTTGAAATCGAGGGAAGTCATGGTGCCTCTTTTATTCGGCTTTGGTTAGACCTCATCTGGAATACTGTGTCCAATTCTGGGCACCACAGTTCAAAAGATATATTGACAAGCTGGAAGGTGTCCAGTAGGACAACTAAAATGATCAAAGGTCTGGAGACCATTTCATATGAGGAGCATCTTAAAGAACTGGGCATGTTTAGCCTCTAGAAGAGAAGGCTGAGAGGAGACATGATAGCCATGTATAAATATGTGAAAGGGTGCCATAAGGAAGAGGGAGGTGGTTTGTTTTCTGCTGCCCTTGAAACTAGGACTTGGAAGCAGTGGGTTCAAATTACAGGAAAGGAGATTCCACCTGAACATTAGGAAGAATTTCCTATCCATATGAGCTGCTCAACCGTGGAACTTTCTGCCTTGGAAGCTGCTTCCTTGGAAACTTTTAAGCAGAGGAATACTGTCAGGAATACTTTGATTGTGCTTTTCCTGCATGACAGGAGGTTGGATTAGAAGGCCCATGTGGTCTCCTCCAACTCTTACTCTATGATTCTACATAGGTAGGTAGACAGATAGATAGATAAGGCACCAGCACTCTTTGTCAGAGAAAGCTAAAGAGACATGGCAGCTGAAGTGGCATAAAACTACATTAATTCTACAGCATACAATAACCCAGTGCTTGGAGGGCAGGTTGCTCATTTGAGAGGTGTGTGTGTGTGTTATCTGTGCCTTGATTATATACCCTCATTGTTTCAGGTATAACGTGGGTGTTGGTCTATAGAACAGACAAGTATAAGCGGTTGAAAGCAGAAGTGGAAAAGCAGAGCAAAAAGTGTAAGTATTACAACAAAATGCAACAACGCAGTAGAGGATCATGGGAATCATAGGAATGGATTGATAAAATGCATGATATATTGTTTTTATAGGGTTTCTTAGTTTTAAAATTGTTCATCTATTTATACTTACATTATTTTGTTATTTTGTTTCTTGTTAATTGATATGTCATTATTTTTAATGTCATTTATTGTATTCGTTTGTTGTGTTGTAAGCTGCCCAAATCCCTTCAGGGAGAGGGGGCAGGGTATAAATAAAGCTTATTATTGTTATTAATGTTATTATAGAGCTGGTCTTCTCCGAAGGATACTGAGATTCTGGACAATAGCTATAATATTTGCTATAGATGATAAGATCATTAGTGCATGCAGACCTCATGGCTATGCATTAGATTGAAAATGGGAAGCTTTACAAACACCAGTTGCTGGTGTACATGGAGGGGGGATCTCTATATGCATTTGACTGTGGAATATGCCACCTTGGAAAGTGATCAGGTCTTCTTCATTAGAGGTTTTTAAGCGGGCTGTATGGCCATCTGTCATGGCAGGGGATTGAATCGTCTGATGCTCGTGGTCTCTTCCAACTCTGTGATTTTGTGTTTGACAAAATTCTGTTCAGGTGTTAGCCAAATTCTTTTTCCAACTGAACACACTCAAAACGATTATGCTTCAGGCCACAACTAATACTATTTTTTCTTATAATAGTACAGTGGCTTTTCCTGATCACTTGAATATATTTTGACAAAAGTGAGAGTTTTAATCAGCAAGTTGTGCTGTATACATGCATTTTGAAGGCAAAAATAGATCCAGCTAGCTTTTCCATCTTGTCAGGAAGTCTGTACTGAAAAATGTGGCTAATGCCCATGTGCCTGGCTTCTCTGAGGCTTTTGTGAGCACAGAATCTCTCCATAAGATGTCCAGGAAGTTAAAGGAAACCTTCTGTGATCCATGAGATTTTAAAATTTTGATTTTGTAAAATTCCCTTGGTATCATGATGAAGAACAAGGCGTATTTTAGGTAAATAAGAAAAGAAATTGCATTCAGTAAAGGTCAAAATATTCTGACTGGTAAACAAGAATTAGCCGGTTCAGCTTAATACATAAACATAGGAAATATCCTGATTCAACTTTGACTTTATGTCTGTGTCCTTCACTGTCACCTTGCAGTTTCACATTGTGATTCAGTCAAAAATTTGTATGCATTGAAAACCTTTCCTGCATGTGAAGGTAGGCAGTGTTCCTCTGCACCAACCAGACCACCCAGGTTTCATTAGACAGTTTATCAAAAAGCCATTGATTATCATGGGACATGCCAATCATCAGGAAGTTGACAAAATATTTTCTAAGCATATTTTTTTCCATTATAGCTTGCAATATGCATTCTGCCATCAAAATCAATTCCTAGTTGTTTTTTGTCCAGCTAATTCACTGCATTGACTCAATGCTATGCTGCAAGCTGCAAGCTGACAATTTGGATATGTTGAGGGCAGTCTATAGTACTTGCTGAAGTATATTCTGGAACATCAGATCTACTTGGCTGACATTCTCCCCTGATAACTTTGAAGATGTTCTTAAGCTTCTCCAGAGAGCAAGCAACAAATTAAGCTCTTGTATATCTTGGTTTTAGGTATAGTTTGAAAATAAGCATTAATGCTCTGTTTCAGAAAGCCTTTACACATCCAGCATATAATTATGTGGCAAAAAAATAGACGTTGATTCTTAATGAAAAACTTAGGATGAGAAAAATGCCTGAATGAAGATAACCCACTGGATTTTTGCCATGTATTTGTGTGGCAGCGAGAAGGACAGTGTTATCCATTTATTGATAGTTCTGCACAAAAAGCCTTGTGCTGCTTAAAAAATCTTGACAGTCTATCATGTGGCATACCATTTAATGGACTAGAGAAGCCTTTCTTGCCCTTTTTATCTTGAGGGCAATAATTTTCAGATCTCAGGGAACCTTACATAGTTATTATCTCTGGAGCTCAAAGAACATTTATTTTCTTTTTTTAAATCACAATCTCTTACAGAATTTTTGGTGACGTTGTTGAACTCTAGTTTTTCAGGGGACTCTGGCTAAGAAACCCTGGATTAGAGTTGTTGACAGATACCTTTCTATAAGACTGTGGACAGAAAAGCAAAGTTGGCTACATGAAACATGTTGCAGTACACTTGATCCTTCTTGATACTGATCTAAAAACAATGTTTTTTTTTCAAAACTGGATATTTTATCACTCATGTATCCTGTTTGTTCTGATTTTTCTGTAAATGCTTTTTCAAGTCTTAAGAGGCAGAAAGAAAGAGGCAGGGTGCTTTCTTTATGAAAAGAACTCACTATGTTTTCTTATCCCTGCAGTGGAAAAAAAGAAGGAAACAATAACAGAATCAGCTGGCCGGCAGCAGAAAAAGAAAATAGGTAATACTGGGATCTGATGTATGTGGAAGTGTGTGTTTTTCTGAGGAGTCATATTTTTTCATAAATAGGAAGTATTCATTTTGTGTATATTGAAAAATTATATTCCTGCTCTAAAGGTTAGTGGGTAAATTTAGCTATTTAAACTGGTCTTCTAAAATTAAAAAAACATTTTAAACATTGTTTTTTTAAACAAAATATTACTGTAACAATAAATGTGATTAGTACCAATAAAGTCCCTACAACTTGAAGTTAATCTTTGTATCAAGATTATTGTCATCGTGTAAATTGTGTAATTTATTTTGGGCAACCAATTTTAAGCTTCATTGGGAGAGAAGATGCACAACACTGTGCACTAAGCGTTTGAAGAGGAGGAGATTGTAGTCTTCTCTGGTCATATAACCCAGGCCTGGGCAAACTTTGTCTGTTAGGAATTGTGTGAGTTGAAGTCCAAAACACCTGGAGGGCCAAAGTTTGCCCATGCCTGATATAAGGTATAGTTGGAAATCTTGCATTGGACTGACTGCCTCAGCCTCCAATATACCTTTCTGTTATACTAGGAAATAGTTCAAGTCTCCTTTTCCTGCTACAGAGTTTCTTCTTAGAGTTTCTTTCTTGTAGCATTGTTGGAAATGAGTCCTTTACTTTGTAACACATAGTAAGCATTTTCTCACTGTTTTGCAGAGAGGCAGGAAGAGAAACTGAAGAATAACAACCGGGATCTTTCAATGGTAAGGAAACATTATGTACTGAATAAATCTATGTATAAAAATCAGAGTATATATACATGTTTATTGGTTTGTTTGTTTGTTTGTATTGCAAAGGCTCCTACATGGTTTGATCTGGACAAAACTTGACACACATACCCTTCATTATCCAACTTAAAATAATTGAGGGTTTATACTAAAAAAAAAGCCACCCCTTTTGGGTCTAGAGCAGAGGAAAAGAAAAGGGACAAAGTGAATTTGCTATGGTAAGGCTGCTCTAGAGCTGTGCTTTTTTATGGTGTCTTTCACTAGACATCAGGCTCGTAGCCAGGATTTTGTTTCGGGGGGAGCTGAGTTTGATTGGGGGGGGGGGGCTGAGTCTGAGTGAAAGAGGGTCTACCTTAGCAAACCTTTTGTATCGTTATCCCAATACCTACCTGCATTTGGGATATATTGAGCATGGTGATCATATCATGATATGAATAAACATAACAGTTTAAATAATGTACCAGTAAGGCCTTCTCACGGAGAATTTGGAGGGGGGGGGGGCTGAAGCCCCCCAAGCCCCCCCCCCCAGGCTACATGCCTGCTAGACATGTTTAAGGGACATTGTTTTCAACTGTGTCTTTCTGTTGGCCTTATCAGTGATTCCCGACCTTCAGGTGTTTTGGACTTTGGCTCCCACAGTTTCTAACAGCTAGTAAGATGGCTGGGATTACTGGGAGTTGAAGTCCAAAATGCCTGGAGACCCAAAGGTTGGGAACCATTGCTAGATGATATGGCTCAAAAAGTGCATATATGCAGACTACAGACTCTAGATTTAACAGTAGCAAACATGTTGAAGACACCATCTTTTCCCCACAATTTTTGTGCCACATTAATCTCCCCATTTCTCAAACGTTAATAAGCTCATTTGTTCTTTCACTTGCAGGTTCGCATGAAGTCTATGTTTGCAATTGGGTTTTGCTTCACTGCTCTGATGGGAATGTTCAATTCTATGTAAGTTGGTACCTCTCAGTTTTTAAAGACAGTTGAGCCCTTCCTTCCTTCCTTCCTTCCTTCCTTCCTTCCTTCCTTCCTTTTTTCAAGTAACCACTATGTCTGAAAACTGTATTTATCATCTCCTGAAAGTTATTGTGATCCTAGTCTCTTATGGAGGAGCAACTTGACAATCTACTACCATTGTCATTCCCTTTTCCATGAACTTCTAATATGGGGACTTTCACTATTTTCAGCTCTTTTACTTTCTTTATGAAAATAATATCTAGATAAACAGAAATTGCTGTGGATATTGCTTCTTGGTTGCAAACATGAAATCTTATTGTGGACAGAATATTGCCAGCAAGAAGGAAAAGTTAATTGGATCATCACTGAAAAAGATACATAACGTGGGTATTGAATCAATTATGAGTCCTGACCCCCTTAACTGTCTCCTAGGGTTCTGTTTTTTAGCTTTGTAACTTAGAAAGCCTGGGACGGCTGGGAATTGTTACCAAATAGCTTAGGATGCTTTGTGGTTGTTAAGGATTATAGCTTGTATAGGATATTTTTGGCATATATCACTATAGGTTTTAGAGAATTTCCTAGTAAATATGATTCAGATGACTGTAAAACAGCTTCAGCATTTCTCCTTAATTCTGAAAGGGTGGAAAACCTCAGTTTTCAGTGTTGATTGGAAGTCTCTGTGTAATTCCCAGTTCTTGCAACCTTGGTAGTCCTCACTGTATGGACAGGGTAGACTAAAAGTCACAAGCAGGTCTGATGTTTTGATAACTTTTTGAAAATTATTTCTTTTTAGATTTATATATACTTTCCCCCATGTTATTATTGTTGTTGTTGATTTTATTTATATTTTTATCCCACTTTTTCTCTCAAATGCTGGGTGAGCAAAATGGGGTTTGTTAGCCATGCTGGAGAAATGGGATTTCATATGAACTTTCCATTGTGATCATTTTCATTTTGGTGATTAGGTTATTGAGATCAAGGAAAAAGAGTTGACTTGGATTTTCCACTGCTTCTTTCGAGTTAACATTCCTGTCTTTAGTTGTTGTTTTTTTACTCAGTACAGTGACGGAGGCATTGGGGCCCTACACTTTAACACTTCCTGCTTGTTTTTCTCTTTTTAGCTGTGCTCAGAAGAGGAGACAGGAACCACGTAGAATGCTATAGCACTGGGGGGCTATCAAAGGGAGACAAACATCCGTTTCTTGCCATGCTGCCAAACTATCTTGGTTGTTAGTAGGATTGGCACTTGTTGGACATGGAAGCTGTAGCTTGTTGAATTAATGTTGCTACAGGAAAAAACACTCATTTAAGAGTTTACTGCAACAGAAGCACCTGCTAAAATTGAGCAACACGGGGGGGGGGGGGGGTATAGTTGTGTGGCACAAGAAATACATTTAGAATTTTCAAAGTACCACAGACGTGAATTTAACTATTCGTATTTACATCCAAAGTAACCTTAATTTACTCATGCAGTTCTCATCTCACAGGAATTTGAAATAGGTTTTCTCACCTTTTGCTTTAGTAACTAAATGGAGCTTGCTTTCTTTGCAGCAAATCATAAAATGCTTTTGTTTATATTTCTATCTATATGTCTATTTATTTCTTCAGCTGTGAATGGGGAGGATTTTGTACTCTGCTGAGGTGTCTGTCCCTTAAGTTACATATTGTACAAACTGTTGCTCTGTTGGAATTAGCTGGCCTGATCAATGGCAGTCTGTATTGGACCTGAGTGAGCTCTGTTCAGCTCCGAGCCACACTTGCAGACTAATATTTTTTGTTTCAGTAGTTTTTATTCAAAACAAACAATATGCACATGTGCAATGAAATCTTGCTTAAATAAACTTTTCGAAGCTCTGAAAGTTTCTTCCAAAATGTATCCAAAGGTATCTGTTTCTTTCTCAAGCATCCATACATTTCCTTATGCATTCTCTTTTGGTGACCATACTTATAAAGCTCTGCTTTTTTAACATGTTGGAGTGGGAGGGAGCTTATGAGGTAGGCTTATAAGCTGTCCCCTTTCCTTTCTGTTTTGCTGCTCACACATGTTCAGTACAGGTTTGTGGGGTTGCTGCTGTTTGTTGTAGGCAGATGAAGTTTACTACAGATAAACCTGATACTGAAAGAGCTGCACTTGTTAACCAGGAGCATTCTTTGTTTTCCCCAGATTTGATGGCCGAGTAGTAGCAAAACTTCCGTTTGTACCACTTTCCTATATCCAGGGCTTGTCTCATCGTAATCTTCTGGGTGAGGACTACACAGATTGTTCCTTCATCTTTCTTTACATACTCTGTACTATGTCTATTCGACAGGTGAGTAGTGCATTATTTTATCGTAACTGTGCCATTTACTTCTGCAGGACCATCTATAACTTTAGATAATCACATAAAGGATTTTTCCTGTCAAGAGTGATCTTGACTGTGCGTTTTTCTAGTAAATTATTGCAACTTCCTATGTGGGCAGTATCATCTCTTGTGCTTTGATAGTCTTTTGGTGGAAATTCAAGAGATATTTAGCAGAAAGTTAGATTTAAAATGAGTTGAAGTGTTCCCAGCAAGCCTACAGATAATTATCTGCAATATGTGTTCTAAAAAATGACACAGGAGTGGTAGTCCAAGTATCTGGAAGCAGATTTTACCCTCTTTGTCGTAGCAAAATAATCTTCCCCATGATTTTGTACTGTTGTAGCTAGCAGGGTTTTTTCCCTCCAACAATGCAAAGGAGTAGACTTAAAATAAACTCAGTTTCTTTATCCTCTTTAAAGAAAGAAGGAGGCAAACAAGGCACTCTTAACTTACCTGCAAATGAGAAATAATGTAATTGTGAGGCTGGCTGTAGGATAGTACAAACTATAATACGTCTTTCGACCAAACTTGGATTGGAGAAGTCGTGGGAACACACTGGATGGACAATGAAATAACAGAACTGCTTTTCTTTTGTTTGTTTTATGTTGCCTGGGAAGGAAAGCTGACATTTGACTGCTTCACACTTTAGGAAGCATGTTTACGGTCGTGGTTTTGGTTAGATTCATGAAGAGGTGTAGCACTTTACAGGGTTTATTTGGCCTTGATGTTGTGGAAATATTTTGACCCTTGGCAAGGACATTTCTTCTGACCTGAGGTTGATCATGCCTTAAAAATACCTCCTACAATGAGCAATTTCCTCTGTGCATTTTCCGTGTTCCTGTGGCACGTCAGTCGTGCCTTGGAGTTCTTCCTGCCTTCCTGTTGAGGGTGTGAAGTGCTGCGTAGACTAGTCTTCAAGGGCCTTTAAGTGTCTTGGAACATGGACCAAAATCTGGGCTGGGTGAGAAGATTTATATCCTGCCCCCGTGAGAACTTTTTTCCTGCTTTCTACAACTTGCCTAATTAATGAAATGCTTTCACAGATTTTTCTCAAACTTTTCCATAACTGAACTAATGGTTGAGGTAGATATTTATTTATTTCCATTCTTACTATTGGCTCAAAATCAGGGATGGGCAAAGTGTGGACCTGGAGCCATTTTTGGTCTCACATGGCTTTTTTGTGGCCTCTGGCTCCTGACCATCGCCTCTGGGTCACTCTTCTTCTGTTGAAATGTGAATTAACTATTCTAAAATATCTCTGGAAGTAGTTAGTCATGTTTTAGTATGAAAAATACTGTCTTTCAAAAACAGATTTGGCCTGTCAGTCAGTCAGTCAGTCTTTATTACAGTCAATAAACCATAAGGCAATGCAATGGCGCTTTGCCTTCCTCCCTCCCTCCCTCCCCCCTCTCTCTCTCTCTCTCTCTCTCTATATATATATATATATATATATATCTTAAAACACATGTAAAAGAGGTGTGGGCACACTATATTTGAAAATACAAGCATGCCATGATGGGATGGAACAAAGGATATAATTAAAAACTTGAAGAAACATTGTAGCAGCAGCTTAATAAAATATGTTTAAAATTTAGTACAAAACAGATAACAATTAAAGTCATCACTATGTGGAGTAAGTATAAATTAAAACCACGCAGCCATATTATCAGTGGGCAAGATTTTGATATCTCTTCTACTTCTGTGTCTATGATCTCCATATGGTCCCTGGCAAGTTTAACCATCAAAGATACTCATGTTCTTACAGATTAAGACTGGTTAGAACACAGGAAGACATGCTAGGGAAAATACATACAATATTAATGCAAAGGCTGATTTCAGCCTGAGTCTGATACTGTTAGATGTCCTACCCTGGCAGGTTCCAGATCTGACTTCCAGGCACTTCTACTTTGCTTTACTTTTGGGGGGATTAAGGAAATCATAGCACCAGGTGCCATTGCTGCACACATAGAAAAGCTCTGGTTACAAAGATGATGCCAGAAAAATGCACTTTAAATGAATCAGTCAAAATTTTAAGTTTTATGAAAAGTAAATCACTGTGTGGAGCCAGACGTTTTGAACAGCTTCACAAAGATATGGACAATGCATGCCATAACTGAACAAAATGTTAAGGTAGATATTTGTGTCACTTTATGTCATATTTCCTCCACTGAGCTCAGAACAGCATATGTAGGCCAAGATTCTTTTATTTTCACGACAACACCATAGATAAGATTTAGATTAAGAGGCAGTGGCTTAGGGAAATAATGGGTGTCAGGAATACTGAAAGAGAAGATAGTTCATGATGGAAGGGTGTTTCTTGAAAGTAAGACATTGAGGGCACAATTTTAGACAGTTCCATTGAAGAGGGAAAATAGTGTGGGAGGGGAGTTGATGCTATTTTGGAGTTAGCATGGATTTAGTTAGCTTTTCGGTCCATTGATTTGGATACTTCAGCATATTATTAATGTGGACGACGAGGTGAAAGTGTTAGCTTTAATGACTGCAAACAAGCCTGTAGATGTCTATATCACTCCTGCACCCCACCCCACCCCAGTCCTTTTTGTTTCTGCTTTGGGAAACATGAAAACACTGTATATCATTATTCATTCTAATTCATATTATATCTAACATTTTGAAATTGCACCCCTTTTCTGTTGTCTTCCTTTACCTTATTCCATCTGCTCAAAATTATGGAATGAAATGCTACACCCACTCACACATATATCCTGATACTTCTGCATCAATGGACTCGTGTGGAGGAGGAGCACTAGCAAATTGTTCCCACTCCCCATAAGCACATGGCTTGAGTACACTTACCTTTAGTTTAAATTCAGAAGTCCTGGTTCCACCATTGCTACCACATGTGGCCTGGGAACAGGGGCAACGGCAACTGAAACACTGTTAGGAAGCCTGCCTTCCAGTCTGCCTGCCTCAAGAAGATGAAAATGTAGAATATTTTCAAACGTATGCATATTTGCTTTAATATCATTAGTTTCATCACTCATGAGCAGTTATTCAAGATCAGTTAGTAAGTGTCTATTACACAGCGACGTGTTTTGCCCAAAGCCCAAATGCAAAAGACTCACAGACCAGAGTAAAAGTGAACAGAAAACTCTTTACTCTTTACTCAGCAGAGATATAAACTTGCATACAAAAATCTATAATGCAAAAAACTTACATAGGCTACAAAATAAGGCATCTTCATTTTACAGCAAACAAGAGAGCAAAAATAAACCTTGGATAAATACTATTTCACCATAGCCTCCTTCAGAGTAGCTCTCCAGCATCCACCAGCTCTCCACTACTCAAACCCACCAACAACCACCTACACCCACACTGTAAAACCCCTTACAGAAATATTATACACCATTGGGTGTAGTTCAATCTTGCTGGTTGACCTACTTTTCCAGCTGTATAAGATAATTAACACCACAAGGTTTTTCTTTACACACAAGTAAGTCTTGCTATGACTTACTGCAACAGTGTCAAATATATTTTCTCACAAAAAGTATAGTTGAATGGTTACTGTAAGATGTACTGAATCTATTTTTTCTGTTTTGCTTTGTGTGGAATGACATCGCTTACCTGTTAAGTGAGAACCAAAGAGTAACAATTATTTGAGGGTAATCGGGGTTTGTTTAGTTTCTTTGTCAGCCTCATTCTTATGTTTCTGTTTCTTACCAGAATATTCAGAAGCTGTTGGGTCTGGCTCCTTCTCGAGCAGCCACCAAGCAGGCGGGAGGATTCCTTGGCCCACCACCTCAACCTGGGAAGTTCTCCTGAATTGCACCTCACCAGTGGAAATATGAAAAATATTTCGACTCTGAAAGCAGCTCTGATTGTACTGAAGGCTTTCTAAACATATCTAGATGACTAACGGAAACTGTGACATTTGCGTTTGGTAAAGGTGTTGGCATCAAAGCACGTTGTCAATCAGATTTATCAATTCTGTTGGTGGTATAGTAACAGTCCTTAAATAGGACGCTGCTCTGGCTCATTGAAAACTGCAACAAAGCTGTATAATTGGAAGAGTAAATGACTAAGGGAACAATGATTGAGCCACAACTTCATGCAACATTCTGTTAAGAGATTATTATGCAAGAATTGTTGCCAAAGTGAAAATAAAAGTAATTGTGCTTTGACCCTCTGCTGGCTGTGAATGTATCACTCTCTTTTGTGCTTTAAATTAAAACACCACCTAAATGAGTGGCAGTTGAGAAAAAAGTAAATGATTGAAAACACAACAGTTTATACCTTAATGTTATGTACACATACAAGCAATCTTGATGTAATTTGCACGATACAAATTGAGAATGATATAAATGGGGTGAGCCATTTTCATAGAAAATCACTGAGAGTTTGTGGGGTGTGTGGGAGGGGTATTTACTCAGCTTACCACAAATTTTAAACATAACGCATCAGAACTTACACCTTTCTAAGCTAGAGAAACACCTCCACTCCAGATGATAAGACTCCAGGTGCTCATACACAGCCTGGCTAAGCTAACAGAGGAATCCCTGCAGCCACTCCCAAGATTCCAGTTTTTTCATATCCTCAGTGCCCCTTCTCTGTAGGCAAAGGAAACATTTTCCTACAATGATAACAAGACTCCAGCTTCTTCCTGTCAAGCCAGTGTTGTAAATAGTTAAAGTCCTTCCTTCAGTGCAGAGATCTGAGTTTCTTCTTCTCTCTCATGTTCCCCCATTTCAGCAGCCAAAAGGAAACTTCCTCTACTACTTCCGCCATATACACAGGTAAAAGAAATAACCCGTTTCTCTTGCAAGTATAAATAACCTTACTCTCTTACTTCACTGTCCTCACGAAGATGAATTGAGAAATAAGAAGTATTTATAAGAAGTATTTATAAGAAGCATTTTGAATTTGAAATGCCGCCAATTGCAGCAATATTTAAAACACTATCTTAGGTTATGGTTTTATTGCTTCTTGCTAAGGCCAAAGTAATACACACTCTGCCAACTTGCCATCTTGATTGCTGCAGTGCATTTTATGCCCTTGAAGATTAGTGTTGCAGTTAGTGCATAAACTGATGGCTAGATTGCTGGCAGAAATATATTGATATATTATGTTGTTTCTGCCCCCCCCCCCCTTAGCACAGTGAGTTAAACCACTGAGCTGCTGAACTTACTGGCCAAAAGATTGTTGGTTCATATTAGGGGAGCAGGGTGAGCTCATGTTGTTAGCCCCAGCTCCTGCCAGTCTAGCAGTTCAAAAACATGCAAATGTGACTAGATCAATAGGTACCGCTTCTGTGGGAAGGTAACGGCGTTCCATGCAGCTATGCCGGTCACCTGACCTTGGAGGTGTCTACAGACAACACCAGCTTTTCGGCTTAGAAATGAGATGAGCACCACCCCCCAGAATCAGACATGACTTGATGCCAGGGAAAGCCTTTACCTTTTATAATGCTATTTGTAAAATGTGGTTGTTTTTAGTTTGAGATCAAGGTCTCAAAGCACTTAAGTGGCTGAGAGGAAGTGCCATCTACACATACAGAGCCTTGGCTGACCATTAAGATGAACTGGGGGCAAGGAGTTCCATGTGATGAAACTGGAAAGGGCTTTCGCAGTTGGTGTGTCAGCTGAGGAATGCTATGACTTGGAAAAGTGATTGGCTCTATTATTGGCCATATTTTGGCATCAAGTTACGACATCACTATTCTCTTATGCATTTGGAATTTAAAGAGATCACAGATTGGTTTTCTTTTGGTTTTGGGGTTATGTTTTGATTGCTAAATCATTGAAATATTTTTACTGTTTTAAGTTTTTAAAACTACTATTCTAATGCTAATTCTAACAAATCTCATGTAGTACTTATCTTCTGCTCTAGGTGGCATGCTTATGTAACCTTTACAAAATACTGTTATTTGTTTCCATCAACTGAGCTTTGAATTAGGACGAACTCATGAATGAGAGATCTCCAAGTCACCCTTTCATCAATAGCTTTTTTCCGGTCATAGGACTTGGGGCTATGGCTTCCTTGACTGAATTTATCTACCTGGAATTTGGGGTGATTTTATGGACACTTTACCCTGAGAACCGATCCATAGTGTCAAATTTCAGATTGGACCCTGGATGAGTTTGACTGCCAGCCCCCAGGGCCGGTGTAAAGGAGTATTGATCATCCACTAGCATCAGACAGCCACTCCTACCATCTGCCTCCTGTTCCAGTCATGCTGGTGGCCTGGGCATGATAAGGCTAGTGTTCCTCTCGCATCACCTCAAGTGACATTGTTAGAGGCACCAGAGAGATGCGGGAGGGAGGCCAACAAGAATCACCCTCTCCTTTCACTCCTCTTTCTGCAATCACCCTTGCAACCTCGACAACACCATTCCAGGTAATGAGCGACAGACATGTTGCACCCAGTAGCCCCGCACTATGATGAAAACAGGTGCAGGGATGATGAGTGTCATCCGTGTTCTCAGGCTGTCCAAGCCTGGGAAATACAAGATCGTGCTAATCAGGCATGGGCAAACTTTGGCCCTCCAAGTGTTTTGGACTTCAACTCCCAGAAATCCCAGCCAGCTTACCGGCTGTTAGGAATTGTGGGAGTTGACGTCCAAAACCCCTGGAGGGCCAAAGTTTGTCTATGCCTGGTGTAAACAGTTGTGTCTGGTTCAGTAACCAGTCAAACTGTTTACATTGCCCCAGTTGCTGTTTGCTCTGCATTCTAGGAGAAAATTCAACTCAAGGCTGCATTAACTTGCATCAGTTCCGTGCATCCTGCAACTCCCATGAAGCTGATCTGCTCCTTTTGAGATACAAAAGGTCAGTGTAGATGTGCCCATGGTCTTCCTCTTTTTCTACTATCTTGTATCTTACAAGCATAATTGTTTTTACTAATGAATCATGTCTTCTTGTGGCATGAGAGTCTCAGTTTCGTTACCTCCACTTCTGGAATGCGGCTTGCCCAAGGTCTCCCAATGAGTTTCTCAAACAATGACTTCAAAGATTTCAACATGCTTTGCTCAGGAATAACATCTGGTTTGAACAAGCAATCTTGAGAGAAGCAATGGTTTTTTTCAGCTCAGAAATGCAAGAAACATCTAGTTTCTCTTCCCATGCTTAAAATAATGGTTCATTATAAGAAGAAAAGTAGGAGACGTGGACGTGCAGTTTGAGACACAGGAATTCAGACCAGGGAATAAGGGGAAATTCACTCCTGGAAGAGTTACTATCATGAGAACAAGATGTCTCCACTGAAGCTTTGTCACTCAAGCCCAAAAATTACAAATAGAACACAACCAATTAAAAACATCAGGTAAAATATAAAAGCAATCACATCCATCCATCCATAATAAAAACAAAAATATGTATGTATGTGGTTGGGATTCCCACTTCCATAGACAGGCTCTCACTTACACAATGATGTGGCCAAAGTACTTCATCTTTGCCTCTAATATCCTTCCCTCCAATGAGCAGTTGGGCTTTTGCTGCCACAATGTGATGTGGCGGCAAAAAAAGCCAATGGGATTTTGGCCAGCATCCATAGGAGCATAGTGTCTAGATCAGGGGTCCTCAAACTAAGGCCCGGGGGCCGGATACGGCCCTCCAAGGTCATTTACCTGACCCTTGCTCAGGGTCAACCTAAGTCTGAAACGACTTGAAAGCGCACAACAACAATCCTATCTCATCAGCCAAAGGCAGGCCCACACTTCCCATTGAAATACTAATAAGTTTATATTTGTTAACATTGTTCCTCATTTTAATTATTGTTTTGTTTTTAAGTGGTTTTTTGCACTACAAATAAGATATGTGCAGTGTGCATAGGAATTCATTCTTCTTTTTTTAAAATCATAATCTGGCCCTCCAACAGTTTGAGGGACTGTGACCTGGCCCTCTGTTTAAAAAGTTTGAGGACCCCTGGTCTAGATCTAGAGAAGTCATGCTACCTCTCTATTCTGCCTTGGTTAGACCACACCTGAAATATTGTGTCCAATTCTGGGCACCACAATTGAAGATAGATGTTGACAAGCTGGAATGTGTCCAGAGGAGGGCGACTAAAATGATCAAGCGTCTGGAGAACAAGCCCTATGAGGAGCTGATTAAGGAGCTGGGCATGTTTAACCTGAAGAAGAGAAGGCTGAGAAGAGATATGATAGCCATGTATAAATATGTGAGAGGGAGTCATAGGGAGGAGGGAGCTAGCTTGTTTTCTGCTTCACTGGAGACTAGGACGCGGAACAATGGCTTCAAACTACAAGAAAGGAGATTCCATCAGAACATGAGGATGAACTTCCTGACTGTGAGAGCCGTTCAGCAGTGGAACTCTCTGCCCTGGAGTGTGGTGGAGGCTCCTTCTTTGGAAGCTTTTAAACAGAGGCTGGATGGCCATCTGTCAGGGGTGCTTTGAATGCAATATTCCTGCTTCTTGGCAGGGAGTTGGAGTGGATGGCCCATGACATCTCTTCCAACTCTATGATTCTAAACAACATCAAAACAATATGGCTGAGAAAGACCATAGCTGAGGTACAAACTCAATGAGTGCAATGCTAACCCCTCCATGGGAAAATAGCTTAGAAAGAAGAAGGTTGGAGCTACTTTAGAAATGTACCTGTTCCGACTTACAAATTCAACAACAAACCAACAGAACCTATCTTGTTTGTAACTTGGGGACTGCCTGCATCCTGTAAACTGAACTAATGTCAGGCGTAGGTTTGGGTCACAATGGATTGAATGCTAAATATTTCTCTGTTTCAGTGTTTCAGCCACTGCCAGAAGGGACAGAGAGTTTGATCTATGCTGATGATCCTGCCATTACCACTCAAGCAGAGAGCTTTGAGATGGTTGAATAGAAGCTCTCCGAAGCTCTAGGTGCTCTTACTGCCTATTACAGGGAAAACCAACTGATCCCTAATCCATCTAAAACACAGACATGTGCCTTTCACCTTACGAACAGACAAGCATCCTGAGCTCTGAGGATTACCTGGGAAGGAATCCCACTGGAGCATTGCAGCGCACCCAAATACCTGGGAGTCACTCTGGACCGTGCTCTGACCTACAAGAAGCACTGCGTGAACATCAAGCAAAAAGTGGGTGCTAGAAACAATATCATACGAAAGCTGACTGGCACAACCTGGGGATCACAACCAGATACAGTGAAGACATCTGCCCTTGCGCTGTGCTACTCTGCTGCTGAGTATGCATGCCCAGTGTGGAACACATCTCACCACGCTAAAACAGTGGATGTGGCTCTGAATGAGACATGCCGCATTATCACAGGGTGTCTGCGCCCTACACCACTGGAGAAATTACACTGTTTAGCCTGTATTGCACCACCTGACATCCGCCGGGAAGTAGCAGCCAATAGTGAAAGGACCAAGGCAGAGACATCTCCAGCTCATCTCCTGTTTGGGTATCAGCCAGCACGTCAACGAGTTAAATCAAGTAATAGTTTTTTAAGATCTACAGAGACACTCGCTGGAACACCTCAGCAAGTGAGAGTCCAAAAGTGGCAGGCTCAAACCCAGAACCTCAATCCATGGGTGATACCAGATGAGAGACTCCCCCCTGCGCACACAGAAGACTGGGCGACTTGGAAGGCGCTGAACAGACTGCGCTCTGGCACCACGAGATGCAGAGCCAACCTTGAGAAATGGGCCTACAAAGTGGAATCCACAACATGCGAGTGTGGAGAAGAGCAAACCACTGACCACCTGCTGCAATGCAACCTGAGCCCTGCCACATGCACAATGGAGGACCTCCTTGCAGCAACACCAGAGGCACTCCAAGTGGCCCGATACTGGTCAAAGAACATTTAATCAACGACCAAGTTTGCAAAATTTGTGTTTTTTTTAAATCTGTTTGTTTGTTTTGTTCTGTTAGAAATGTAATACAATGTTCTGGTTGCGGATGACACGATAAATAAATAAAGGTTTCCCAAATTTTGTTCTTCCAGGTATTTTGACCTTGGGTTCCCATAATCCTCGATCACTGGCCTAGATCACTGGGAACTGAACTCCAAAGCACTGCCCTAATTGATCAAGCTCTGTTGTCTTGCTGCGCCTTTGTTGACATGAGCCTCACGCGCCGCATCCTGCCTCCCTTCCTCCTTGGGCACAGCGGAAGCGGAAGTGAACCCGCGTCGCCAGGGCTGGGAGCGGTGGAGAGGCTTGTTCGGTTGCTAGGCAACAGCCAGGCCGGACAGCGGAGAGAGGTGCCTGTGTTGATTTTGGGGGGCGGAAGTGGGGGTGTCGCGGAGGACGAGTGGGGCAGGAAGGGGACTCACCCTCGGAGAGAAACAGGGAGTGGGCGGGGGCTGGGCTGGGCCTCTCCTCTTCCTGACGTCCTGCCAGGCCTTGAGTCCTTTCTAAGCCGGGCTAGAGAATCCCCTGCCTGGCTTGAGGCCTTGCTCTCTCTTTCTCAGCCTCTGTCAGCATCTCAGGAGGAGGAGGAGGAGGAGGAGGAAAGTCATTGCTCTCCTTGGAGATCATGTCAGGAAATGATGATGATCGTGATGTTTATTTGTACCCCGCTTTGTCTCTCACCCAGGAGGAAAGATGGGATGTTAAAGGCCCCTTCCACACAGCTATATAAAATCCACATTATCTGCTTTGCACTGGAATACAGGGCAGTGTGGACTCAGGGCCCTTCCAGACAGGCCCCATATCCCAGGATCTGATTCCAGACTTTCAGCTTTATTTATTTACTAGCTGCCCCCTGCCATTTTCCAGTCTGATCTGGAAAATAAAGTAATGAAGAAAGTGTTGCGTTTCTAATATATATAATTTATTTATGCTTGTAGGCAAACAGTATTTCTTTGTCAGTGTTGATGTGGAGATTGTCTGGTTTGCCTACTCTGGAATATGCAACATATAATTGTCCTTCTTTAGGGGTCCCTTTCTAATCTATAATATTATCTCTCTGTGTGAATCATATATATCTATATTTATGATTGGATGACTCTTTGTCAGGAGGGCTTTGATTACATTTTCTGGACTGGATGGCCTTAAGTATTTTCTGTTGATCATGGAGTTTCTGTGTGGGAAGCTTGCCCCGATTCTGTCGTTTGTGGGGTTCAGAATGCACTTTGATTGTAGATGAACTATAAATCCCAGTAACTACAAATCCCAAATGTCAAGGCCTGTTTTCCCGAAACTCCATCTATGTTCATATTTGGGCATATGGAATATTTGTGCCAAGTTTGGTCCAGATCCATCATTGTTTGAGTCCACAGTGCTTTCTGGATGTAGCTGAATTACAACTCCCAAAATCAAAGTCAATGCCCACCAATCCCTTCTAGTGTTTTCTGTTGGTTATGGGAGTTCTGTATGCCATGTTTGGTTTAATTCCATAATTGGTGGAGTTCAGAAAGCTCTTTGATTGTAGGTGAACTATGAATCCTAGCAACTACAACTCCCAAATGACAAAATCAAAATTTCTGAGTGAAGGCCATACATTGGGTTGTTAGGTGTATGCTGTCCAAATTTGGTGTCAGTTCGCCCACTGGTTTTTGAGTTCTGTTAATCCCACAAACGAACATTACATTTTTATTTATATAGATTTATTTACTATATTTGTATACCACCCTTCTCAGCCTGCAGGCGACTCAGGACAGTTTACAGAGGCAACAATTTACTTCTCGTAGTTAAAAACCAGGTTATATGAGTTCCCACTCCCAGATAATCTGGGATAAACAGAAACCCTAGGATCAGATCCTGGGATATAGGGCCTGTTTGGAAGGGCCCTGGGACTCATCTCCAGCATGCTCCCTACTAGATGCTCACTTCCATGATAACCCAGGGTCCTTCCACACAGCCCTATATCACAGAACATCAAGGAAGAAAATCCCACATTATCTGAGTGTGGACTCAGATAACCCAGTTCAAAGCAGATATTCTGGGATTTTCTGCCTTGATATTCTGGGATATAGGGCTGTGTGGAAGGGCCCCCAGGAACAAATATTGTGTTACAGAGGTTCCTTCCAGGCCCCTTCCACACAGTTGTATACAATCCTCATTCTGTTCATGCAATACTTGGATTTTGAAAAAAAAAAAGACTTATCGTGGAAACAAGGATTGGTGAGAAAGCTTCATTAGAGACACCTGTTTCAAATGATAACTCTTTCAGGAGTGAATTTCTCTTCTGAGGGGTAGATTTCTCTCACTTTCTGTTGTTCACTCCTGTTCTTAGCTATGAATCGTTTGTAAGTTGGATGTTTCTAACTTGCGGATTGCCTGTAATAAGATTTGAGTATATATAAATTTTGGTATGGAGCGGAGGGTTTGGTGGTGATCCTGGAACCGAGCTCCAGTGAATCAAATAACAATTGTGCAATAGATTTTAAAATCATCAATTGAAGTTTTATTGCATTTGTTATGTGAATTGAACAAACTTGGTCATACTGAAACTAATGTTTCTCTTCTATCAGTGCAGCTGTTATCAGTGCCATTATGCCCAGCCCTCGAAGTAGCCCAAAGAGTAGCCATGAGAGACGGGCTCATGGCAACAAGCTGGAATTTCTATCGCTGACAAGTATGAGGAACCCAGGCCCTCCAGAAAGTCCATCTCGCCGTAGGGAATGTACATCCAGCACGGGGCCTCCACAGGCCCTGCCTGAAGAAGACTGCATGAAACTGAACCCATCTTTTGTGGATATTGCCCTGCGCTCTTTGTTGGCCATTGATCTTTGGGCCTCTAAAAAGCTTGGGGTGTGTGCCGGAGAGAGTTCTGCTTGGGGCAGTGTCCGTCCTCTTATGATAGTCGTAGAGATCTCCGGACATGGCATTCCTTGGCTAGCTGGCACACTCTATGGGCTTTGTCGAAGTGGTAGCTCAGCAGGACGCGAGGTGCTGCTCAACTTGCTCTTTGGTAAGAGTTCCTTTTCCTTGCCCTATGTGGTTCCTTATTCCTTGTATGACACACTCCTTCTATTATTTGATTCTATGTTTACATTACAGCATATCAGGGAGAAATTGTAGATTTATATTTTACCCTTCATCCTCCTCCAAGGTGCCATTATGGGGAAGTATTTCCCATATCAAAGATTTCTGCAGGGCCTTAGAAGATATCCTTGCCTGTTTAGGAAGTGTGTGACTATCTCCACTGAGCTGTTTGGACTATAATAGATATGTTTGATAAGGATAGCAATGACTTATATTTACTTTCATGTTGAATACTAAACAGTGGCTTTTTATTTCTATAAAGACACTGAAAGACTAGTGTGTGTTTTATGTATATTTTCATTAATATGTGGAAGCTCCATGAGATAAAAGTTTGATGTTTGCTGCAGTAAAGAGTCTAATGCTGATCTTAATGGGTTGATCATAATGCTAAACGTTTGGATGTTAAGAAGCCTCTTGTTGAAGATGTCTTATTTGGGCTTTTTAACTAAGACCCTTCCAGCCAGACCCTGTATCCTAGAACAGGGGTCCTCAAACTATGGCCCAAGGGCCGAATACGGCCTTCCAAGGTCATTTACCCGGCCCTCACTCAGGGTCAACCTAAGTCTGAAACAACTTGAAAGAACACAACAACAACAATCCTATCTCATCAGCCAAAAGTAGGCCCACACTTCCCATTGAAATACTAATAAGTTTGGTAAAATTGTTATTCATTTTAACAAATTGTTCTTCATTTTAACAATGGGAAGTGTGGTCCAAAAGCAGGCCCACACTTCCCATTGAAATAACCAGTTTATATTTGTTAACATTGTTCTTCATTTTAATTATTGCATTATTTTAAGTGTTTTTGCATTACAAATAAGATATGTACTGTGTGCATAGGAATTCATTCATGTTTTTTTAAAAGTATAATCCTGCCCTCCAACAGTTTGAGGGACTGTGACCTGGCCCTCTGTTTAAAAAGTTTGAGGACCCCTGTCCTAGAATCTGATCCCAGATTTTCTGCTTTAAACTGGATTATATGAGTCTTCACAGCCAGATAATCTGGGATAAACAGAAAACCTGGGATCAGATCCTGGAATATAGGGTATGTCTGGAAGGGCCCATACACTGACATATTATTAAATCGGATAATCCACATTATCTGCTTTGAACTGGATTATATGACTCTACACAACCATATAATCCAGTTCAAAGCAGATAATCTGGATTTTATATGATAGTGTAGAAGGGGCCAAAGTATCTTCCTAGAACCACCAGCTTTTGTGTTTGAATAGTTGTAATTGCTTTTCAGGTGCTTGGTATGTTTTCTTATTTGATGTCAAGGGGAACAAACTTACTGTATATACTCGATTATAAGCCTAATTTTTCAGTCCTTTTTTTAGGCTGAAAAAGTCTCCCCCATCTTATACTCGAGTCAATGTTATTTATTATTTTACTTTGTTGTTGTTATTATTATTACATTTATTATTCTATTATTGTTGTTATTATTACATTTATTATTTTACTGTATTGTTGTTATTACATTTATTATTTTACTCTATTATTACTGTTATTACATTCCATTATTTTACTCCATTATTATTATTATTATTATTATTATTTTATTCTATTTATTATTATTGGAGGGCATGTAAGCTTACTTACATTAAAGAAGGTTAGAATAATGGTTTGATCAGAGTTGGACAGTCTTATCTTGAATTACAGCTTTATGTAAATATTCAAAAACATTTAACCTACTGATGCCTAAATTAATATAATTTTATTGGTATCTATTTTTATTTTGAAATTTACCAGTAGCTGCTGCATTTCCCACCCTCAGCTTATATTCAAGTCAATCCATTTCCCCAGTTTTTTCTGGTAAAATTAGGTGCCTTGGCTTATATATCCGGGTCAGCCTATACTCAAGTATAGACGGTAATTTTAGTTGGCTTCCCCATCCCGAAAACTGATAGTATCTTAGGTTTGAAGAGAGTTATTATGATATATTTACTTAGTAATCATAATAATAGCTCCCCAAATCTAAGGTAAACTGATTTCTGTATGTAACACTGATATGAAATTACCAGTGAGTTCTGTGACTCCTAAAAAATTAACTAAAATATTATGATTTAAGCCTACTTGCATCTGATTTGAGTGTTAGTTCATAGATATTCATGATATATTTGCTATTCTCCAAGTTTTTTTATTTTTAGTGTTGCTCTTTAAAATGTCTAAGAGATCTTTATCTATCATGTTTCACAGCACTGGTGCTCGATCTAGTTTTGGTGGCAGCAGCAAAAGGACTGGTAAAACGAAGGCGCCCGGCCCACAACAAGATGGACATGTTCGCCACTGTCTCCGTGGATAAATACTCCTTTCCATCAGGCCACGCTACCAGAGCTGCTTTAGTTTGCAGATTTATTCTACACCATCTTGTGCTAGCCCTCCCTTTGCGAGTGCTGATTGTGCTCTGGGTTTTCATAGTGGGAATCTCCCGGGTCATGCTGGGAAGACACAATGTAACAGATGTTATCTTTGGCCTACTAATGGGCTACATGCAGTACAGCCTGGTGGAGTATTTCTGGCTGTCTCCAGTCACTGCCCCTGGTCTCTTTATGTTGTGGAGTTGATAGTCCTTAGTGAACAAGTATACTAGCTCCACAACAAACCATTAAAAATTGTTAAGCTTCATCTAATCAGCAATATGAATTTGTTGGAACTAGCAAAATCATCTTGAGAGGATATACGGGCTGCTTTGGCTCAAACTAACTCATCTTGCTTTATAAACGTGTTGTTGGGATGGAGCATGAGCCAACTCGTAAAATTGCACAAATCATTGTATAGTCAAACTGTGTTACTTTTGAGATGACATTCTAGTACAGCTCTGGAGTCAACTAGTCAGTCATTTCTTAAGGTTTGTGAATAGCTGCAATACAGTAAATGATAAAATCATGGTCTGCCTGTAACACTGCCAGTACATCATATTTGGTAGGTATGTTTATTACACTGTGATTGTTTAATAGATATTTTGTCAGATTGATTCTGTCAGATGTATATACTGCAATTGATGCTGGTGACTTACTTTTGAACTTGTATTTATGGCATGTTTTATGGGAATTTATTTGTTTACAGATTTGACAGGCTTTCATCTTCAGATTTGAATACTTTCTTTCACAGATCATTCTTTCTTAGCAATTTCACTTAACTGCTTTCCTCATTCGTTTTTCTCATGCAACTGCCTCCTAACAAGAATATAAAAAAATATAAAAATGTAGGTATCATGTCAAAGCGTCAAAAATGTTGAAAAATAAAGATTTTGGCAGCTTCAGGTGAAGGAAGTGGCTCACTTAGTAGCCAGCTCACACCTACTCCAATAAATGTTACAGTGTAAGATTTATTGTAGTTGGAAGATGTCTGATTATTTCAGCATTTATTTGACATTTTTGTCGATGGAAAGTGAGTTAAAGTAGTGTAAGGCTCCTTTCACACAGCTGAATAGAATCCCACATTTTCTGCTTTGAACTGGAATATATGGCAGTGTGGACTCAGGTAGCCCAGTTCAAAGCAGATATTCTGCCTTGATATTCTGGGTTATGTGGCTGTGTGGAAGGGCCCTTACAATGTGTATTACTACAAAAATACACTTAATGTTCCTACAGCTTGGATTTTAGGTGCAATGAATGAAGGTCTACACAAATTTGAGATACTGTTCCTTAAATTACAGATAGCTTTTTGCCTCATTTCATCTAGTGATCTCATTACCATGATTTATTATTGTATTATTATCATTTAGATCCCACAATCTTTGCTTACAGTCTTGAGCTAGTTCTCATGTGTCAAAAGATATTATAAAACTGAAGGAACACTATGAAAACTCATTTTGCTCTCTTCAGGGGCAGTACAGTCCTGTTTCAAAGATGAAGGGGCTGTAGCAGGTCAGTTTTATGCTGTCCTGTACAGATATGCTACTATACCTCTTTCCCAGCAGAATTGCTCTCATTGGTGAGATCTGCTGGAAGAAGAACCGAAAATAGGGACCACAAAGGGGTAAGATGAGGGGGAGTCAAGTTACACCAGATTAAAATTTCCTTCAGCCCAAGGACAGTGCTTGTGTGTAGTGCTGGTGCAAATTCACACCACAGCAAGGGAAGGTCTTAGTAAATTTGAACAACTGATGACACGGAAAGTCGATTCATTACAATTTTAGTTGGCTAGTGGAGGCTGAGCTGGCACTTAGCCATCTGTTTAAATTTAATATTTTAATTGCTACAAAGTTCATTGTGCCTTGTAAGTGCAATGGAAACTTGTATTAAACACATGACTTTATGTGAATTTGCATTTCTGTACCAATTCCATTTCCACAAAAGAGTAGCTCTTAGAATCCAGGTGGTTGGATTGTGTCAAAAGACCAGGTTGTCTTTTTTTTATACTGAAGTGCCTTTATACTATTCCATTTCTGTGAAAGCAGTGAAAATAGGTGCTAGGAAAACTGCTTGCTAAAACTGTTCCTTATAGGTATAAAAATGCTTAAACTACAACAACAGATGGCAAGGGATAGGTCATTTCCAGAATGGCAAAATAATTTTGCTTTTCAGAAGCAATAATAAGAAGTATGAGCATTTTGCTCTAAAATGAAAATATTTAAAAGCTGTAGAATATAAACCAGAAAATTTGGAATTAATAATACTATAGTGTCTGCCTTCTGTGATGGATTAAACATCTGTGCAATATATTTACAGAACCAAAACCAGGAGCCCCTGGTGGCGCAATAGGTGAAATCTCTATCTTCAAAGAGATAATTTATTTGAATAGTTACTAACTCCAAAGAGGTTAGTAATTTATTTGAATAATTAAGATAGGGAGTCCCTGGTGGCGCAATGGATTAAATCTCAATCTCCAAAGAGATTAGTAATTTAGTTGAATAGTTACTAACACCAAAGAGGTTAGTAATTTATTTGAATAATTAAGATAGTGAGCTCCACTTGTGGTACAATAGGTTAAACCCTTGTGCTGGCAGTTTGAATCCAGAGAATGGGGTGAGCTCCCATCTGTCAGCTCCAGTTCCTCATGCGGGGACATGAGAGAAGCCTCCCACAGGATGGTAAAACGTTCGGGCATCCCCTGGGCAACGTCCTTGCATATGGCCAATTCTCTCACACCAGAAGCGACTTGCAGTTTCCCAAGCCACTCCTGACACAAAAAAGTCCTGTCAGAAATACTCCACAACGGTTTAAAATACTGAAATTATTTGATATGACACCTAATTCTCCAACTATAGTTCAGTCTCTATGTAAAGCTCAAACAAACTTTGAAGCTTTAACAAAACGATCTCCACTTAAAATATTAAGCAAATGGCTATTCCAGCTGATGTTAAAGGTTTACTCATGCTTAATCTTGCCATCCTAGATTGATCAGGATGTTTAAAATTAGTCAAAGTGAATCTAGCAGATCCTATTCAGAGCCTGGCCACTATTGAAGCTTACTGAAGCTTCAAATTATTTTATCCTTCTCAGTTTGAAGGAGACGTGACTCTCCTGCTATAGTCAAGCAGCAAAGCAACTTCCAGTTGGTACCCAGATCACAACCTCTTTCTTTTTAGTCATATAATTTTCTTCTCCCTTCTGTTAGAATAATAGAATTAGAGGAGATCACAGGGGACATCCACTCCAACCCCCTTTATGTTGACCCTACCGAAGTTGATTTTGTTTTGTTCAGAAGTGTGTCCTAACCTTCCTGTGAATATAGTCAACAGCCCCAGGCTTTCTTTGACAGTCCCTTCTTCTGAGTACTAACCAGACCTTATCCTGCTTCGCTTCTCAGATCAGACAGGTTCTGGTGCCTTCAGGATATACAGGTATACCTCAGTTAGAATTAAGCAAAGCTGTTCCTCAGCATTAATTCCTTAAAAGAATTTTTAGTACCAGAGGTAAAAATAGCAATGAAAGAATGGGGATAAGTTTCTACACCACCAGCCTGATTATATTTCAACAGACTATATTCAGACCTAAACAGCCTAATGACGTAAGCACTGCATAAATCAACAAAAACATTTGAAACTTTCTAGAGTCCACTTTAAGACTTCTTCCAAAATCCAGAGACAATTTTCTTTTCCTTTTACTAGACACCACTTTTCTAATAATTTCCATTTAGTGTCAGAACCAGAACGATCCCTTTCTGTAACATGCCGGGGTAGCTGTTGAGACTTACCGATATCTCCTCTCCCCTATTCTTTCTGTGTTGCTGTTCATACATGCTCAGCAAGAGATTCCAAAGCTTCTGTTTACTTTGCCTATTGTCGAGACGCAGACATGGCTAATTTTGAATTGATTGAAATATAATATAATTGTCCTTCCACATTTACAGTTTGGATTATTTCCTGATTTGGTTAAAAATATTATCTCTGGGAATCTTTGTGTCCCCCAGTGTCACTCTATGGTCAACTTCCTCCAGTCATGCTGGAGGACCTAGAGATTTCCAGGGAGAACATATCTATAGGAAATTCCAGGTCCTCCAGTACAATTCTGGCTCCCGCTTCTGGTAGAAATGTTGACCTTAGAGTTGTTCTGGACAACCTAAACATTCCCAGGTAAAAAAGTAATTTTTCCAATTATATTTTTTCACTTAAATAAGAGTTCTGTGCCCCTAACCCAAGTGAACGTGGAGATCTATTGAGAACTGTTCTGTCCTTGCTCAAACTTTATTGTTTCTGCAACCAACACTAGGGAAGCAGGGAGTTTTGGTTGGTGGCTGGACCTCTCTGAGCTTGCTCAACAGCTCATTCTTGGGAGCTGAGCCAAAGTCAGATCCTTAAATCAGCAGCAGGTAAGAAAATGATGCAAATGCATAGGGCTGTTATTTTCTACTTGAATATCCCTCCCCTATTTTTGGAAGCAAAAAATATCCTTGTAGATTAAAATATAAATCAGCAATAGGCTCAACTTGTTGCTCAAGATTCCATACACATACAATATTCATAACCAACTCTTATTGCCAGTGGATTGTGTGAACACCTGGAAGGTTAAGGAGCAGAGCAACGATAGATGTAATATACCACAATGAGTCATTGTCACAGTAAACTGTGTGTGCAAAAGACGCAGGAAAAGAGTGGGCTGTTATAAATCAGGTTTCAACCTGTGTCTCCTTTGCATGGTCACATCACAGGACATACAACATAAGAGGATATGGCATCTTTGCCCCATCAAACTTTCAAAAATTGTTTACATTGGAAGATGACAATTGTGACTTTCCTTGATCCTTTATAACATTCTATAGCATTTCAGATTGTCTTTTAAAATTGTGAAAATGACTCCAAGAATGTGATAAAATTCAGATTAGATTCAGATGAGTTGCAATGAGTAATGTGGCCATTGTTTCTGAAGGTTTTATTAATACTGATCAGGAATGCAATAGAAAGATGTCATATAATTTAGAGATTTTGTATACTATTGTGTTGCTAGGGAAAGGGGGAAAGATTGGGTGGTTGTCTGTGGAGCTAAAAAAATTGTTCTATGGAGAGAAAACTTTGTTTTTTCCTGCCCTGGACTTACTGTTAAGTAAGCACATGTGGGATTGTACATGTACTTCAAGGTGGGGCTTCAAATAAACCGATAACTCAGAAATTTATCTAAGTTGTGAAATTTGGGAGCCCTCTAAACATGTTTAGCAGATGTTTCTCCTCAAAGCATGTACTAAATACTTTAGAAAGCCCAACAGGCAGGTCAGCTCGTGTCTCCAGTGTTGTTAATCCCCATAAAATGAACTCTGGCATTCAAAAATGCAATGTATTGCCTAAGGTTATCTCCCCTTCTTTGCTGTCTTGTTCTATTATTTAAAAGAAATCTTGATAATTTTCCAATATTTTAATAATGGGTCATGATTAGTGAAGTTACGGAAGATGTTTTTCTTGAAGTTATGATCTGTCTTCCATGTTGTACTATAACTTCATTCAGCTGTAAATCCTATGGGTGACCCTGGGCAAGTCACGCGCTGTCAGAGGAAGGCAATGGTAAACATTTTCTGAACAAATATTGCCAAGAAAACCCCGTGATAGGATTGCTTTAGATTGGAAACTACTTGTAGGCACACAAAGACAGCAGCTATTTCTGTTGGTCTTGCCAATAGTTAATCTAAAGTGACCAAATGATTGAGATGCTGCCAAGTGTCAGTTTTCTTGGAGATCACATTTATAAAAAGGCATGTCCAGCTGGCCAATACTAGCTTGATTGTTTGCTTGCTTGTTTCTTTCATAACTCCATCTTTTATGTTCTACAAATGTTCCTACCCCATCCCTAGCTTTCCCACATCTCTGATTATTGTCTTTAGGAAGATCTTTATGGGTAAATTCAGTTTGAATACTCTTGTTTCCTGAAGGCCAGTATGGCTTTTCTTTTTATTGGGAATACTCATTAGTGAGCATTATTAATAATGTATTGGCATTCTACTTTTCTCATAACAGTTTAGCATAGCAGGTTGAGTTAATGCTAAACTGTTGTTTTCGAGTACATTCCAGACATCCCTGTCAGCTTACTCAATTATATGGCATACAACTGCAATATACATTGTGTATTATGTGTTTTATATATTTGGGGGTGGGGGCAGAACTTATATCTTATGATCAATGTATATGGCTTAGTCACGGGCAGCTGGATTTGTATATTCTTATTGGCTGACTGGCCTCTTTAGTCCACTGAGAATGTGCACATCTCTTCTTTCATTACGGCTTGTTCTGACCAAATGGTTTGAGAATCTGGCCACTCAGACGTAGCATTAAATATGTAGCAGACAATTTATTGCATTTTCTTTCATTTGGACTATTAGCAATAGGGCCTTATTTTTGTTTAGTAATGACATTTTTCATGTACTGTATCAACTGTTTTGGAATGCTGTATCTCATTTTAATATTAAAGAGTTGAACATTTATTCCAAAAGTTGTTTGTTATTATATGTGTGTAAGGGTTCTTTGCTCCAACTGTGTTGCTACGAGTTTAGTCTTTTCTTGAAAGAATATGCTAAGATGCACAGGAGCTGAAGATACCATACATCTTTATTGTTCGGAATACAAGAGAATTCCAAACACTACTGCCAGTCTATATTACGGCCTTAGCTACAATGTCATCAATAATAATAATAATAATAATAATAATAATAATAATAATCCTTTATTTTTACCCCGCTACCATCTCCTGAAGGACTCGGTGCGGCTTACAAGAGGTCGAGCCCAAATACAACAATTAAAACAGCAGCAACAACAACAACAACACAGTAACTCAAAAAACAAAGCAATAACATTAAACAACACCCAATGAAGCAATTAAAAACAATGGCCGGACCAAGTGTAATAATTAAAATTAAAATTAAAAATGCTGGGCATGACAAGGTGGGGTGTTTGGAGGGGGATGGGCGTGCAGATATCCTGGATCTCTGATAAAGTGCGTTGGGACATAATGCTAGGAGTTTCCTTATTCTGGAAAGACGCACTGGAACAACCACGTTTTTAAGCTCCTCCTAAAGATTGCTAGCGATGGGGCCTGCCTAATGTCCTTAGGGAGAGAGTTCCAGAGTCGAGGGACAACCACTGAGGAAGCCCTATCCCTCGTCCCCACCAATCGCGCTTGCGATGCTGGTGGGATCGTAAGCAGTCCCTCTCCAGATGAATGAAGAGATCGTGTGGGTTCGTACACAGAGATGCGGTCACGCGGGTAGGTGGGTCCCAAACCGTTTAGGGCTTTGTAGGTAAGCACCTGCACCTTGAATTGGGACCAGAAAATGAATGGCAGCCAGTGGAGCTTCTTAAACAGGAGGGCTGACCTCTCTCTGTAAGGAGCACCACTTAACAACCTGGCTGCCACCCGTTGGACCAATTGAAATTTCCGGGCCGTTTTCAAGGGCTATGTAGAGTGCATTACAGTAGTCCAGTCTGGAAGTGACTAAGGCAAAACCTCGGGTGCCTGCCCTTTCCCACATACCAGAATCCACCTTCTCACACTTCAGGGCAATTGACTTTTATGGCTGGTTCATGTGTCCTTTTGTTGTCAAGCAATTTAGAATGGCTGTGGATAGTGAGATCTAAGACACTGTGGGTTTAGCCTGGTGAGAAAAAGAAGCTAGTATTCCAGAATAAATCTCACCAAGTTGAAGCAGATGCCACTGAGGTATTTATTTTTGTTCCAGCTGGAAAAGGATGATGGTTGCAGTAAAATGTTATTTACTGGGCATTCACTTTGTTTGTAGATCATTGACTGGTTTGGGGGACAACTAGCACAGTTGTTAACTCATAGCTTAAGGTGTTTGCTTAGGTAGGTCAATGGTCAAATGCCTTTTGTAACATTGGAAAGGATCCTTGTTGTGGTTGTTAATGTTCTGCAGATTGGCCAAAACTTAACTCTTATATCGTTCCAGCCTAGTGTCCTTGGAAAAACTATGAATTCCCTGATTATGAACTATCTTTTATTTGGGGGGAGGAGTCACATTTGACTACACTTTCAGCATCCTGGCATGAATGATCATAACAATGTGCCTTAGTTACAAGTGGCTGAAAACTTTCCTACAACAACACATAAATGGGGAGGGGGGATAAAGAGTACACTGTCCACAGTATTAACCCCTTCAGCCTTTCATTGTGCTATGCCTTTTCATTCCCAAAGTTGTCAAGAAGTGGGATATTGTTACAGTAAGTTGTAAAAGGATCAACACTAAGTGTGTGTGTGTGTGTGTGTGTGTATGAGTGTGTGAAAGAAAACCTTATACTGTTAATCATTATGCACAGCTGCTAATCTAGGTCAGCTAGTAAATTTGAGCCACACTCGGTGGGGTATAACTGTATGTGTTTTAGAATACAGTTTAGCTTTTGCTCTGAGTAGCTTAGGCTCACAGCATTTTGCTCAACCATTTGTGCTGCTCATTTGAAATAAGATGAAGAAGCCGTGCTCTTTGCATTCTGTAATTCTTACAAGGACTATGTAAGTTTGTTGCACTGTTTATTTTATATGCAACACTGCAAGTTTATGTTTTGACTCTGCTGATAAGATTCAAGTTTTTCTGTTCTTTTTCCTCTTGCTTTTGTGCAAAGTTGTTGTGTCTTTTGCATTGGACCAGACGTAACAGATATCCCACCTTTTTTCTAGCAGAACTTTTTTCCCAGAGGAGGAAAAGGTTTTCTTGGTTGTCATAGGTTTTTTCGGGCTATATGGCCATGTTCTAGAGCATTCTCTCCTGACATTTAGCCTGCATCTATGGCAAGCATCCTCAGAGGTAGTGAGGTCTGTTGGAACTAGGAAAAAGGGTTTATATATCTGTGGAATGACCAGGGTGGGGCAAAGGACTCTTGTCTGCTGGAGCTAGGTGTGAATGTTTCAAATGACCACCTTGATTAGCATTTGATGGCCTGGCAGTGCCTGGGGCAATCTTTTGTTGAGAGGTGATTAAATGTCCCAGATTGTTGTTTCTGTGGAGCTACAGACAGAACATGACAGCTAGGTAGAACAATCACAATCTGTGGACAAAGAATGGGACTATAAAATGGCAGTTCTTTCAAGTGAAATTCTTCCAACCACAATTTCCTAATCCCTGCACTGTATCAGTGTTTCATTTGGGACTAGTGTTAGTTAGTGGGTGGAGTTAAGTTATGGTCTCCACAGCCAGAGCTAACTTTGAATCCATGTTGTAAAATGATAAAACAGGTGGATGAACCAATTAGATCATGTGTTCAAAGAGTGGAGAGAACTTCAACCACCTTTGAAACCAGATTATCCTGTCCCATCAAGAACTCCTATTGCACTGGGAATCATGTGACTTTGACAACATGTAAAATAGAAGGGTGGAGATGCCATTCAAAATAATAAATGTATTGCATATGTTGTAAAGAAGGAGAACTCATGATTGCAAAACGGAGTATATGGTGAGGATAGCGATACTCTGATAACTCAGAAAAGCTATCAGTGGAACACATCAGCCAAATCCACACTGCATTCATTTGACGGCACATCATCTCCGTGGGCAGAAAATTACAAAAATCTGGTTTATAAATATTGGCCCAGAAGTTTTAAAAAAAGGTTAAACATAGGAAGATAGTTCAGAGAGCATTCAAGTGTCCCTTAAATGCCTACAGACCATATCCCAAACCACTTCTAGCGTGGGTTTCTGCTTGACAAATGCTTATGTAGTATTTTAGTAAAAATGGGTTCGGAGGAAAAAGCACTTTGAAAATAAGCCGCACAATATTCAAGCCCAATGATTGCTCACATCTGGGTTGTGGTTTTCAAAATGTTTGTAATCTATCTTTAGCAGTCAAAATGATAAATGATTTATTCTGCTAGCACATGTATGTAGACATAAATTTTTCAGCTACAGCATTTGCAGAGAGAGTTTGGGTTTGAGCTTGTTGTCTGACATGATCAGTGCATGTAAAAGGAGCCCCTGGTGACACAATGGGTTAAACCCTTGTGCCAGCAGGACTGCTGACTGAAAGGTCAGCGGTTCAAATCCGGGGAGTGGAGTGAGCTCCGGTCTGTCAGCTCCAGCTTCTCATGCAGGGACATGAGAGAAGCCTCCCACAGGGTGATAAAACATTCCAGCATCCTCTGAGCAAGAAGGTAAATTCTCTCACACTAGAAGCAACGTGCAGTTTCTCAAGTTGCTCCTGACACAAAAAATGCATGTAAACAGTTAATCTCTTCCCCATCTGTGAGTCTCTTAAACTTTGGTCTTCTACAGAGGCTTCCAAAAATCATTAATGAGAACACTTGCTGTTCATGCATATAAAAAATGCCTCTGGAACATGGCTATATAGCCCGAAAAAAACCTACAACAACCCATGCATATAGTTTTGCTGAGTCATGTGATTTCTCAACACCAGTCATGTCCCAACAGTGTGATATTTATGTTGCTTCTTTAGAGTGTTCTTTTGGCAATATCTTCAAAGTCCATTTTTGGAAGTCAGTATTAGGAATCTTAACTATTCAAATAAATTACTAATCTCTTCAGAGTGAGGCAATGTGGAACAAACTGCTGGGAGGGACTATTGTTCAGTGTTGGACTTTGGAAGATCTGGTCTTCCTCTCAAAAGCATATTCAATTGTGGAAGAAGTAAAGCAACACGGTAATTCCTCGTGCTGTCATCTGGTCAGCTGGAACATTTGCAGGTTTGTTGAAACTGCATGTTAGCATTCTTTGTATGTATGCCAGTTGTAGTTGATTATAATGCTTGAACAGTTGGTTTCATTTATTATTAGATAGCATGTAGTATCTACATTTGTTAGTATGTAGTTTGTATATGCAGCATAAAATGCTCACCTGCCTGTTTTCCTGCTTCCCATCTTTAGAACAGATTTAATTGACAGAACTTAGGAAAGCACTGAAAGGTAAAAGTTTCCCCTGACATTAAGTCCAGTCATATCCGACCGGAGGTTGGTGCTCATCTCCATTTCTAAGCCGAAGAGCTGGCATTGTCCATAGACACTTCCAAAGTCATGTGGCCAGCATGACTGCATGGAGCACCATTACATTCCTGCTGGAGTGGTACCCATTGATCTACTCATATTTGCTTGTTTCGAACTGCTAGGTTGGCAGAAGCTGGGGCTAACAGTGGGAGCTCACGCCGCTCCTCGGATTCGATCCTGCGACCTTTCGGTCAGCAAGTTCAGCAGCTCAGCTTTAATCCAATGCACCACAGCATTGAAAAGCAGTATCTAAAGCCTATCAGATATGTGTAAGTGAGTAAAAGGGAAAACTACTAGAGCAGTGTTTCTCAACCGTCCTAATGCCGCGACGCCTTGATACAGTTCCTCATGTCGTGGTGACCTCCAACCATCAAATTATTTTTGTTGCTACATCATAACTGTAATTTTGCTCGTGTTATGAATCCTAATGTAAATATCCAATAAGCAGGATGTATTTTCATTCACACTTGGCACAAATACCCAATATGCCCAAATTTGAATACTGGTGGGGTTGGGAGAGATTGATTTTGTCATTTGGGAGTTGTAGTTGCTGGGATTTATAGTTCACCTACAATCATAGAACATTCTGAACTCCACCAACGATGGAATTGAACAAACCTTGGCACACTGAACTCACATGACCAACAGAAAACACTAGAAGAGTTGGGTGGGCATTGACCTTGCATTTGGAAGTTGTAGTTCACCTGCACCCAGAAAGCACTGTGGAGTCAAACAATGATGGATCTGGACCAAACTTGGCACAAATACTCAATATGCCGAAATGTGAACACTGGTGGAGTTTGGGGAAAATAGACCTTGATATTTGGGAGTTGTCGTTGCTGGGATTTACACTTTACCTACGATCAAAGAGTCCCTTGAATCCCACCAATGACAGAATTGGGCCAAACTTCCCACACACAACCCCTGTGACTAACAGAAAATACTGTGTTTTCTGATGGTCTTTGGTGACCCCTCTGACACCCCCCCCCAGGGGTCCCGACCCCCAGGTTGAGAAACACTGTACTAGAGATTCAGTGCCAGGCTATCCCTAGTCTCATGCCATGCTTGACTAAAAGGAAGAAAGGAAAATACGTTGATTCATGTGTCATTCCTGTGTGCAGTTTTATAGATTGCATGGTGTAATGATTTGAGCATTGGGCTATGACTCTGAAAAACAGGCTTTGAATCCCTGCTTAGCAGGCATACAATACAGTTCAAAGGATGAGCATCTTTGGATTGGATATTCCACAAAATAAAATGAGAAGGCATGATTTGCTTCTAGTAGAATCAAACAAGAGACATAGTTCAGCAATGGCCTATCAGTTTGTGTGCAGAAAGAATAATGATAGGAGTTGAGATGGAAAAACACAGAAGAATTAGAAATGGGAGACAACAGTGTCTGAAAGCTGCCTAATTCTGTAACTGAAGCAGCTTGATTCTGTATTTAAAATCTTATCTATCCCAGTATTCAAAGTCCAAACAGGGCGCCACTGAAAACTTGGGATTCTTTGAAAATTCAGTACACTTGGACAAATGAATGTGCATATAGTTCCTTCTCAAACCAATCAGACTCACATTTCTGTTTTTACAACACAAGATACTAATGCCTGAGCAACATTTATGCAACATTTATAATTCAGCAATAGGCTCAACTCAGGATTCCATACACTTACAATATTCATAACCAGTTCTTACTGCCAGTAAACATCTGGAAGGTTAAGGAGCAAAGCAACGATAGATGTAATATACCATGATGAGTCATTGTCACAGTAAACTTTGTGTGCAGAAGATGAAGGAAAGAGCAGGCTGCTATAAATCAGGTTACAGCCTGCATCTCCCTTGCATGGTCACATCACAGGACATCTAAGATAAGAGAATATGGCATCTTTGCCCCATCAAACTTCCAAAAATTGTTTACATTGGAAGTAGGTGATGGCAATTCTGACCTTCCTTGATCTTTTATAAAATTTTATAGCATTTCAGATTGTCCTTTAAAATTAGGAAAATGACTCCAAGAAGCATGACTGTGTTGTGGTTTTCAATAAGTTTGTGATCTATCTTTAGCCGTCGAAATGATAAATGGTTTATTCTGGCAGCACATGTATGTAGGCATAAAGACTATTTTTCAGCTACAGCATTTCTGGGCACCACAATTCAAGAGAGATATTGACAAGCTGGAATGTGTCCAGAGGAGGGTGACTAAAATGATCAAGGGTCCGGAGAACAAGCCCTATGAGGAACGGCTTAAGGAGCTGGGCATGTTTAGCCTGAAGAAGAGAAGGCTGAGAGGAGATATGATAGCCATGTATAAATATGTGAGAGGAAGCCACAGGGAGGAGGGAGCAAGCTTGTTTTCTGCTTCCTTGGAGACTAGGACGCGGAACAATGGCTTCAAACAACAAGAGAGGAGATTCCATCTGAACATGTGGAAGAACTTCCTGACTGTGAGAGCCATTCAGCAGTGGAACTCTCTGCCCCGGAGTGTGGTGGAGGCTCCTTCTTTGGAAGCTTTTAAGCAGAGGCTGGATGGCCATCTGTCAGGGGTGATTTGAATGCAATATTCCTGCTTCTTGGCAGGGGGTTGGCCTGGATGGCCCAGGAGGTCTCTTCCAACTCTTTGATTTTATGATTCTATGATCACTTGTGCATTGACCTCCACACATTAAAAAAAAATCACGCACAGGCGTCTTACAGGGAAAATAAAAACAAACCAACCAAAGTCCCATGGCTATCAGCGAGTGGCGACAGGGGTAAGACTGTGAAATCTGGAAGCCCCTAGTCACAGACTGTACATGGTCGTTGAATACAGACTCAATCATTCTACCTCAAGATCCGAGGCAGTTGAGTAGTTCGGCAGCTGTGTCCATGACTGAGCAGCCCTTTTGAGGATTCACTCTGCTCACCCCACATGGGGAAGGGGCTAGAAAAGGTGTCCTAAATATAGTTTGCCTCTCTTACCCCTGACTGGACTGCCGCGTCCAGTGGGGTCACCACCCTGCGGCCAAAAAAGAAAAACGAACTTTGGATCATGGAAAGTACAGACACTGATGGACAACACTGACAGGGAATGCCCTGAACGCAGAACTGCCATCATTGCAAGAGAGCTGGGATGCTTTAACATCGACACAGAAGCACTTCAGGAGACCCGGAGAGCAGGAGAGGGACAGCTGGAGGAAGAAAAAAGAGGCTACACCTTCTGGAAGGGACTGCCTGAAGAGGGGTCACCACCCTGCGGCCATGAAACATACGGACACTGATGGACAACACTGACAGTGAATGCTCCAAACGCAGAACTGCCATCATTGCAAGGGAGTTGGGATATTTTAACATTGATATAGAAGCACTTCAGGAGACCCGGAGAGCAGGAGAGGGACAGCTGAAGGGAAAAAAAAGGAGGTTACACCTTCTTCTGGAAGGGTCTGCCTGAAGAAGATCTTCTGGCCTCCCACTATACCCAAACTATTAAATACAAATTTTAAAAAACACATACAGCAGTTAACTCAGCCAACACATCAAACTGGGACTTTGTTATTGTTGCTGTGTGTCTTTTCTGACTTATGGTGACCCTGTCATGGGATTTTTCTTGGCAAGATTTGTTATGAAGGGGTTTGCCTTGGCCTTCCTCGAGGAATGGGTGTGACATGTCTACACTCATCCAGTGGGTTTCTGTGACTAAGTAGGGGTTAAGATCTTGTTCCCAGGAATCCAGTTTAATGTTTACGCCAAACCATACATTTCCCCCTAACTGTTGGCTTCTCCTCTGGTAAACAAGCTCTCTTTTCTCTTTTCTGTTAAGAAGTCCTGGCAGGAGGCAGGGAAAAGTTCAATTGTTTTCATCTAGGAAGTTGCATTCTGTCCAATCAGCATAACATCTGCCAAGTGAGTGGGAAGTACTTGTACATTGATACCCAATCACATTTCAGTATTCTTCCCCAACCCTTCCCATGTTCATTAACCATTCTTCATGCAAAATTGTGCTGTCTTGCTCTGAAGTGCTGTGCATCTTAGCTGCCGCTGCCCTGGAGAAGAAGTTGAGAGTTTGATAAAGGTAAAAACTCAAAGAGTACCTGGAGCAAAACCAGACTGTGTGTATTTGTATGTGATTTTCTTTATTGTGCTTTCTGAATTTGCAGCAGAGCAATGCAGAAATGTTATCTGTGTACGTATTTTCCAGTTCTAACTTGCTCCCTCCATCATTGTTTCACTGCAGCCTGGCAGCAGGATCATCAGGAAGGGGAGATGCTGTAGTTCTTGTTGTTTTAAAGCAACAAGATCCTGGAGGACTGCTGCCAGGCTGCCGTGAAACAATGATGGAGGGACTCTTGGGAGGTTCAGGGCTGCATTCCCTTGGAAAGTTTTGAAGAAACAGATGGGATACTTGCTCACCACCAGGCTCCGTTTCTGTCAGTTTAAGGCAGAGCTGGGAATTATGGAGCTCTCCGGATGTTGTTAAACTGCATCGGTGCTAAGAATTGCAACAACATCTGGAAGGCTGCGCAACACCGAACTCCATTAAGCCTTTCCCTGTTCCTTCCCCTCCTGCTTTTGAACCCACTTGCAAATTGTCAAAGGAATTGATGATTATCTGCAAAGCCTACACTTTTCTTGGCTAATACAGAAATTTCCACAATGGAAGTATTTTTGTTTTTTGTTTTACATTCACGGGTTTCAAGTTCCGACTATTTTCTATAAGGCTTTTTGTTATTTTAATGCATTTTATGGAGAGTGACCATATAGTCCAGATGCCTGACCACCATCTCCCAAAGCAGTTGCTCTATTCCGAACTCAAGAACGGAAAATGGAATGTTGGAGAACAGGAAAAGAGGTTTAAAGACGGGCTCAAAGCCAACCTTAAAAACTCTGGTACAGACACTGAGAACTGGGAAGCCCTGGCCCTTGAGTGCTCCAGTTGGAGGTCAGCTGTGACCAGCAGTGAATTTGAAGAGGCATGAATGGAGGGCGAAAGAGAGAAACGTGCAAAGAGGAAGGTGTATCAAGCCAATCCCGACCGGGATCGCCTTCCACCTGGAAACGGATGCCCTCACTGTGGGAGGAGATGCAGATCAAGAATAGGGCTCCACAGTCACCTATGGACCCACCGCTAGGACACTACACTTGGAGGACCATCATCCTCGGACTACGAGGGATTGCCTTTAGTAATGCCAATCCCGCTGTTTCACCTACACTGTTTTCCTCATATTGTACTTCCCCCACCTTATTGAAAGTCTAATTCCACTTTTCCGTTTATTATTACTACTACTACTACTACTACTACTACTACTACTCAGTGCTAGTCAGAAGCTGCAGCTAATTCACAATGTGGCAAGCAACTAGACTGCTTACCATAATTCCACACAAGAGACCACCAGGCACTGGTTTTGAAGGAGTTGCTCTGACTACTAATAGGTTTACAGTCTGACTTCAAAACTCTATATTTAAAGGAACAACCTTTCCTATATACACCAGCCTGAGATTTGAAGTCTCTTAAATCAAGGCAACACACTACAGGAGGACAGCCTTGTTTGTTGTGGTATCCCAGTTACAGGATACTGTTCCATATAGAAACTTCATTGGTGTCAATATTTAGACGAATAACTTGGTATTGACATCTGTGGCTTTTCAATTCTCATCCCTTACCTAATGAGGAATTATTTATTAATTAGATTCCCTGCACTTCTATCCCATCTTTTCTCAAGGTGATATACATGGCTCTCCTCTTCCCTGCTTTATCCTGTGATTTGGATCACACTGGAAGAAAATGACTGGTTCAGGGTCAGCTATTGTTATTTGTGGCTGAGTGGCGACTTCAGCCTGTGTCACTTGCAAAGAAAATAGTATTCTATGCTCCTGGTGGCGCAATGGGTTAAACCCTTGTTCTGGCAGGACTGCTAACTGAAAGGTTGGCGGTTTGAATCCTGGGAGCAGGATGAGCTCCCCTCTGTCAGCTCCAGCTTCTCAGGAAGGAACACGAGAAAAGCCTCCTATAGGATGGTAAAACATCCGGGCATCCCCGGGCAACATCCTTGCAGACGGCTAATTCTCTCACACCAGAAGCAATTTGCAGTTTCTCAAGTCGCTCCTGACATGAATAAAAAACTTGCAAAGGACTACAACATAGAGTTGTTGTAGGTTTTTTCAGGCTATATGGCCATGTTCTAGAGGCATTCTCACCTGACGTTTCACCTGCATCTATGGCAAGCATCCTCAGAGGTAGTGAGATCTGGCCACGAAAGCCTTTGACAAGACTATAACATAGTAAATAATGGGAAGTTTGAGGCCCAAACCCCTAAATGGCCACAATCACTGTCATGTTTTAAATGTTTTCCGGTGTGTTTGTGCACTGAATAATATCAGCCATTGTAAGCCACGATATTTTTGAGGACAGGCATGGAATGTGCTGTTGTTTGTAGCTACTGTTATCCGCTTTCAGGTCCATTCCCATGTTATGGCAGTGACTCTCTCATAGAACTTTATTGGCAGGATTATTCAGAGGTCGTTTGTCTTTCCTCTTGGACTAAAAGCATGATTTGTCCAAGTAATCCATTTGGTTTCCATGATGTGGTGGAGATCCAAACCCTTTTCTTCTAGCATTATAGTCCAACATCCCAATCATTACAGCACAGCGGTTGTAGTTCTAAAAACTTATTTACAGAATGCACATGGAATTTCCGAATGCCTGCAATATGCCAATGGTGAAATATTATGCCAAGGTTTTTATTGGTCAAGTGGCAGACTTTATAGAGTTTCTTGAGGGGGCAAGGTCCAGTAAACTCTGGTCCAAACTAAGTCTTATGCAAGTTGTGGTTGCGTAATTTTCATGCAAGTCATAGTACTTTTAGCTACAATTTGGCAGAATGTGGCAGATGTTGATGTGCCGTGAAACTGTGGAGGGCAGATCAGTATAACCTGTGCAGTCTGCCCTTCATCCCCTGCCTTTAGGTGCAATAGGCAATGCTGTTCCGTGGCTATGTTTAAAGTAAGATCCAACTGGCAGTCAGTTTGACTCTGGAAATTATGTGCAGCATGGTGTCCTTCACCAGATGCTGATCCTGTTCTTAGAAGAGAGATCTGGAGTACCATTGTATTTTTTATTTTCATTATATTTTATTGTTGTATTTTTAAATTGTATATTTGCTTTGCTGTATTTGTTGGGCTTGGAGATGGTGGCGGGGTATAAATAAAGTATTATTACTATTACTATTATTATTATTATTATTATTATTATTATTATTACTATTTGAGAGGCATTCCCCCCTCTTGGTTTGACAGCAGCACTATTTACTCTGAGTTGCAAACATCCGACTTACATATGACTCCTAGTTACAAACTGCAACTGCTTTTGGTATCCTTTTAGCAAGTATTCGTGTTCTATAAAATAGTATTGCAAATTTGTATTTGAAGAGAAATCTAGTGAAACTCATTTGCCTGGAAGGCTACATTTTTATTTGGTGGAAATACAGGTAAAGACCTGCTGCTGTAATTATCACACATTTTTTTTGTATGTGTGTTTTAAAGACAACTGTGGGCTGTGAAATTGCGGTAAAAGGCAGCTAGAGATGAAGTGCATGGTTCCCTCTTTTCAGTGCTATCAATGCCATTTATTTACCACGAGTGGAAAAGGGAGGCAGCCAATAAAGGCCCCAGTCCAAATTACCTGTCTGAACGCATTTCTCCCTATGTACCATCGCAGAGATTAAGATCCTCCGGGGAGGCCCTGTTTTCTGTCCCGCCATTGTCACAGGCGTGATTGGTGGGGACGAGAGACAGGGCCTTCTTGGTGATTGCTCCCTGGCTTCCTGGTGAGATCAGGTCGGCCCCCACCCTCCTGTCCTTTAGAAGGATGGTAAAAACTTGGCTGTGGGACCAAGCTTTCGGGACAGGGTAATGAAGCGGCAATAGGAAAGATGATCAGGCCAATTAGATTTAACACAGATGACTAGGACGGTTTTAAATGGTGTATTTTAATATTTTGATAAATGTTTTTTAATGTTTATGTATATGTATGTGAATTTGTGTCCCGGCATTGAATATTTGCCCTGAGTCCCCTTCGGGGTGAGAAGGGCGGAATATAAATGTTTTAAATAAATAAATAATAATCAATAGGTTTAGGTTATATATTAACATTTCTGTAAATTCATTTATGCCCAAAGTTGCAAGGGCAGTATACAATAAGTGTAAAAGAATAAGACATGACACAAATTTGTTGAAAGAATGTGGTGGCAGCTAAAATGAGCAAAGAGGCTGTTGTCCCTATTTATGAAAAGTTCGGGGAGATTGGCAATGACTGCCCACTGCCGTGCTCCAGTATTACCACCCCGCCAGAGCTATATCTGACTCATCCTCCAACGTGGGAAGATTGAGTTGTCAAACAGCTACTTGCATTAAACAATAGCTCTGTTGAGTAAAGCCTCTCTTCATAACATATGCTGTAGACATCAAGTAGCTTCTACTGAGCATCCTCCTGCTTTTAATATAATGATGTGTGCATTGGTTCATCTAGAATCGGAAGGGAATACTTTGGTTGGCTCCCTTTCTTCCTTTTCTTTCCTTATAAACCTTCATGCTTTCCTTATGAATCTTAATGCTCCAAGGCCATAGTCTTGAGTATGGCTTTTACAAACTTTAGAGAAAAATAACAAGGTTTGAAAAGATCCTAAATGTGTGTCTTTCTTTTCTTATTTTATAATAATCATAATCACAATAATAATTCATTGGAACTTGTACTACAAATACCATCTGCCTGCGACAAAGAACTGGTGGGATCACAAGCTTGAAAAAGTTACAGAAAATGAACACGTCGAACTACTCTGGGACTTCTGAATTCAGACTGACAGAGTTTTGGAGCACAATACTCCTGACCTCACAATTGTGTTAAAAAACCAAGTACGGATCGTCGATGTTGCAATCCCAGGTGACAGCAGGATTGAAGAGAAACAACTGGAAAAACGGACACAATATGAGGATTTAAAGATTGAACTGCAAAGACTCTGGCACAGGCCAGTCAAGGTGGTCCCAGTGGTGATCGGCACACTGGGTGCAGTGCCTAAAGACCTTGGCCTGCACTTAAACACAATCGGCGCTGACAAAATTACCATCTGCCAGCTGCAAAAGGCCACCTTACTTGGATCCGCATGCACTATTCGCCGATACATCACACAATCCTAGACACTTGGGAAGTGTCCGACGTGTGATCCAATACAACAGCCAGCAGAGTGATCTTGTTTGCTGTGGACTCATCTTGTTGTGTTTCAAATAATAATAATAATAATAATAATAATAATAATAATAATAATAACAACTTTATTCTTATAACAACAATAATAATAACAACTTTATTCATGGCACCGAGACAGCCTTGGTCGCCTTGGTGGATGACCTCCGCAGAGAGCTGGACAGGGGGAGTGTGACTCTGCTGGTTCTCTTGGACATCTCAGCGGCTTTTGATACCATCGATCATGGTATCCTTCTGGGTCGTCTCTCCGGGATGGGCCTTGGGGGCACGGTTTTGTCGTGGCTCCAGTCCTTCCTGGAGGGACGAACTCAGATGGTGAAGCTGGGAGACGCCTGCTCTGACCCCTGGCCTTTGACCTGTGGGGTCCCGCAAGGCTCTATTTTGTCGCCCATGCTTTTTAACATCTACATGAAACCGCTGGGAGAGGTCATCCGGAGTTTTGGAGTTGGGTGCCATCTCTACGCGGATGACACACAACTCTACTACTCCTTTCCACCTAATTCCAAGGAGGCTTCTCAGGTGCTAGACGAGTGCCTGGCCGCTGTGTCGATCTGGATGAGGAAGAACAAGCTGAAGATCAATCCCGATAAGACAGAGGTCCTCCTGGTCGATCGTAAACCGGATCGGGGTATAGGGTGGTCACCTGTGTTGGACGGGGTTACACTCCCCCTAAAGCCACAGGTCCGCAGTTTGGGTGTCCTCTTGGATTCTTCGCTTACACTTGAGGCTCAGGTGTCGGCGGTATCCGGGAGGGCCTTTGCGCAACTCAGACTTGTGCGCCAACTGCGACCATACCTCGTGAAGGCTGATCTGGCCGGGGTGGTCCACGCCTTGGTCACCTCTAGAATGGACTACTGCAATGCGCTCTAAGTGGGGCTGCCCTTGAAGACAGCTCGGAAACTTCAATTGGTCCAGCGGGCAGCAGCCAGGATGCTAACCGGGGCTCATTATCAAGAGAGGTCAACCCTCTTGTTCAAGGAGCTCCACTGGCTGCCATTTATTTTCCGGGCCCAATTCAAGGTGCAGGTGCTCACCTACAAAGCCCTGAACGGTTTGGGACCACCCTACCTGCGTGACCGCATTACCATCTACGAACCCACACGCTCGCTCCGGTCATCTGGGGAGGCCCTGCTCGTGATCCCACCTACATCGCAAGCGCGTTTGGTGGGGACACGGGACAGGGCCTTCTCTGTAGCGGCCCCCCGACTTTGGAACGCCCTTCCAAAAGATCTCCGACAGGCCCCTACTCTAGCTGTCTTCAGAAGGAATTTAAAAACTTGGCTGTTCCGTTGTGCCTTTTCAGACTAGGAATTCCCATCCAAGTCCTAGTAGCACCTTAACATAACTAATTCGCTGCTGCACACCGCACTTTTAAACCGACGTGCCTCCTACCATTTCAGCACTTTTAACCCTTGTACCCCATTGTGCCGGCCGAACCAGTTTTTAATAATGTCTTGATGTATTGCCATTGTCGTTATTTTGCTTATTGTTTTGATTTGCTTTGTATTGTTGTGTTATGTTTCTACTGTATTGTGTTTTGAGGCTTCGGCCTGTGTAAGCCGCATCGAGTCCTTCGGGAGATGCTAGCGGGGTACAAATAAAGTTAATAATAATAATAATAATAATAATAATTATTATTATTATTATTATTATAGCTCGCCACCATCTCCCTGAAGGGACTTGGGGTGGCTTACAAGGAACAAGCCTGAAAATATAGGTTAAAATCCACATAACAAGAAGAAAATGACAACATCAAAAACCATCATAATCACAATACACAAATTAAAAACAGTATCATAATTGTTATTGTAAGAACAGAATAGTGCTCCCCCCCCCCCCACCTAAATATTAAAAAACGGGGAAGGGGGTGGGAAATGGGCATAGTCCAGAAAAAATAAAGTAGTATGAATTGGAAAAAATACATTAAAAAGAAAAAGAGTGAAAATAATTTTTTTTTAAATGGGGTTATTGACTAATCTTCTCCATGGGTTTCCACTTTACCTTGTTTTCTGATATTGCTGTGATGCTTCCCCTCTTCGTGTCTCTTCCTCTAGGGAATGGGTTTTCCTTCATTACTTAAATTCTTCTATCCACTTCATTTTTTCTTGTTTCATATATGTGCCTTTTCAAAGTGGTTCCACAACTTATCCAGCTGTTGTATGGTTTATTGAGACTTCAGGGTGCTGGAGTTTGCATTGTCAGATGCAAGCTTCCAGTCACAAAATCTGTAAAAATAAGGACTGAGAGTAGGAGCTGTTTGACAGTGTGTGGCATCTCTTTTGAACGTTTTTAAACAGTGGCTGGGTGGCCAATTATCATGACTGTTTAGATTATATATTCCTCCATAGAAGAGGATTGAACTGAATGGCCCTGTTGTCCATGCTACTTTGTCTTTGTCTATGAAGTGTGGGGAAATGGGGAAGGGGTTGAACTGTCAGAAATGTTAAAACTTGGTGTTTTTGATTACAGAAGTGTGAATCAAGCACTGAAAGAGCGAGTAGGCCGAAGCCTGTTAGAGTTAGTGGGCCAAAGCTAGTGTCGCCTTGAGGAGAGTGAGTAAGCGAAGCCTGTTAGATCTAATGGGCCAAAGCTAGTGTCGCCTTGAGGAGAGTGAGTAGGCCGAAGCCTGTTAAAAGTTAGTGGGCCAAAGCTAGTGTCGCCCTGAGGAGAGTGAGTAGGCCGAAGCCTGTTAGTGGGCCAAAGCTAGTGTCGCCTTGAGGAGAGTGAGTAGGCTGAAGCCTGTTAGAGTTAGTGGGCCAAAGCTAGTGTCGCCTTGAGGAGAGTGAGTAGGCTGAAGCCTGTTAGAGTTAGTGGGCCAAAGCTAGTGTCGTTTGAGGAGAGTGAGTAAGCAAAGCCTGTTAGAGTTAGTGGGCCAAAGCTAGTGTCGCCCTGAGGAGAGTGAGTAGGCCGAAGCCTGTTAGAGTTAGTGGGCCAAAGCTAGTGTCGCCCTGAGGAGAATGAGTAGGCCGAAGCCTGTTAGTGGGCCAAAGCTAGCGTCACTCTGAGGAGAGTGAGTAGGCCAAAGTCTGTTAGTGGGCCAAAGCTAGTGTCGCCTTGAGGAGAGTGAGTAGGCTGAAGCCTGTTAGAGTTAGTGGGCCAAAGCTAGTGTCGCTTGAGGAGAGTGAGTAAGCAAAGCCTGTTAGAGTTAGTGGGCCAAAGCTAGTGTTGCCCTGAGGAGAGTGAGTAGGCCAAAGTCTGTTAGTGGGCCAAAGTTAGCGTCACCCTGAGGAGAGTGAGTAGGCTGTGACAGCGGACGCCGCCGGTAGCCCAGCCTTTACATTGGTATGAACTGCGGCAGGGAGTTCCGCAGTTCCTGGGTCAAGCTTTGAGGCCAGCAGATGAAATGTGCCTCAGCCGCCTGCTCCAAGACCAGGAAATGCCTGCAACCTCGGCTAACTTTCCCTCTCCCTTTACTTTGTATCTTTCCCCCATAAAACACTTGAAACTTGAAACTTTTTATCTTTCCGCATGCTACTTTTGTATCCTTTCCTGGCTCAGCACTCCATGAACGCTCCCACCAACCCCTTTCTGGGCTCCGGAGGGCCGTGAGCCCGCGGGGGGGCGCCTCCAGGTGCCCCCCGGACCCCGAATCTGCGTTAAATCAAATCGTGGATACGGAAACCCCCAACACGAACCCCGCTATCCACCAAAAACACATAACATGGCGGATCGCCGCCGTTCCAATTTTGTTTTGTTCCATGACTAATTCTAAGCCTATCTACCATCTCCGTTTCTCTGTTTTGGACTACTCCTCCCGGGAGAAAAATTAGTTTTGTTTCGAGAGCTTCTGTCTTGCAGAGAAACAGCTGATTGTCAGTGGCTGGGTTCTTTCCCGCTTCCCCGCGGCAGCCGGCTGCAGCAGCCCCGAGGAGGAGGCCAGATGGCTCCCAGGTCTTGGCTGGGAGATGCGGTTCTCTGAAGGACATTGCTACACTCTTCGCCATTTGCAGACTCTTTGCGGACCTTTCTGCCCTCCCTGATTGACTTGATGCCCTATTATCATGAACTTCCTCCACGAACTCAAAAGCCAAGCCGCTTGGGAAGCATGGCCCCCGCCTGTGGGTGCATGCCCTTGTTGCAAAGGATCATACCTCAGGAACTCTGCTGATTGCCTTTATTAATTGCTGTGGGTTTTCTAATAAACTTTACTGGGATGGGGATCTTTCCTATGAAATCTATGAGTTATGAAAGACTGTGAAGAATATATATATGAAATATATGATATGTAATGAAATGAAATGAGATGTACCCTCACCCTCCTTCCTTACTTTTCCCCTCCTGAACTTTGCCCTATTAAGGTATGTGACCTGGGGATTACAGTTAAGGAATCCAATTTCCTTAGAAGAAACTCCATTCATACCAGCATTGCATGGATCAATACTGGCAATATCTTGTGGCTTTGTTTTCAGAGTCAGACAAACAAAGCCAGAGATTTGTCAGCCTATAACCCGGAAAAACAGACTGATTAAATCAATCATGGTGTTTGTGTACGCTCCCTTGTGACTAAGGACCCCTTTGTCCTCAAGGTTGAGATCCAAATGCCACCCATAGCCCACCCTTTGTGCCTATACACATCTGTTATCGGAACCCAGGAAATCCCTTGTTGCCCCGTCTGCCTCCCTGCCGTGAGAAGAACAAAAGGTGATCAATCAGCTGGCGGACGCCTCCCAGGCATTCCGCCCCTCTGCGCTGTCAAAATACATCCCGCCTCCTGGCCGCTGATTGGACAATCTCCGGAGGCGCTCCAAGGGCTCTGATTGGCCCCCTGGAGGCGACAGCGGCCGGCGATTGGAGGGAAGGCGGGACCAGCGGCCAAGCCTCCTCCCAGCTGTTCCGGAGCCGGCCAATCAGGACAGAGGGGACTGACAGGAGGCGGGCGGGAGATTCAAACCAGGATTTCTTTGTTCTGCCTGTATAAATATGCCTGAAATTCACTGTACTGTATGCCTTATGGAGGATTCATCCCTGTAACGCATCCTTTTCAGCTGAATCGCTAAATAAACGCCTCGGTCGCAGATCTCCTCTTCAGCCTCTGGTGAGATTGATTTTCAACGTTTTGCGTCTTTTTGGATTGGCATCCGCTGGCCGCTCACCAAGGTCAGGACCCCATTAGAGGTCCCTAGGGACTCCCCTCGCTGGGAGAACCCCCCAAAAGAGCTCGATATCAGCTGAAGCCTGTTAGAGTTAGTGGGCCAAAGCTAGTGTTGCTCTGAGGAGAGTGAGTAGGCCGAAGCCTGTTAGAGTTTATTTGCCTCAGTGAGGGAACTCCTCAGTCTGTGTGAGAGAAGCCTCGTGTGATAAAGCTCCAGTGTATGAAGGCTGCTGTGTGTAAAGCTACTATGTCTTTGTTTATTTGTATTATGTAAACCTTTTAAAATATGGAAGGCTGAGCAGCTGGGGAGGCAATGGGCACTGCCTTGGTGCATGTGCTTCTTGGCTTGTTACCTTGTCTCCCAACACATAATCATGGTATTCTTTCTCTCTCACTGACACCTGGTAAACTTCTGATTTTTTTTCTTTCATCCTACAAAAAGTACTGCTTTATCTCACCCCACTACTTCAGACATCAGACAGGGATATTGCTGGGCTCAGGAGAACCTGTTTTGGGTATTGGGTGGTACTGGGTGCATAGGGCTACATATGCAGGCCATGCCTTAGCCCATGTCATTTGCTTCATAGATTATGGTTGACTTATGACTTCATCAGACGGGGTGAATTCAGCATCCTAGGATACTTTCACCCCATGTAGATGGAATCCCATGCCGAACATCACACAAAGGTGTGTGAGTTCTGGCAGAGGCCCCACCCCCAACTGGGGTGAAAGCATTACCGGATGCTTCACCCCAACATGTGAGGTCTCTTCATGAGGGTAATGTTTTCCCCATGTGATGGGGAAAGTGTCATGGTGAGGGAGCTGTGTGTGGGGCAACAGATTCACCCCAATGCTCCCTCTTTCCTCCTGGATGCCAGGTAAAGCGGGACGTTTCACCTGGCTTTTATGATGAGGCCCTTAGGACTGTGTATTTGTAATTGTACTGGCCATTATGTGCAAAGTCTAGTATTTACTGTGTGCTTTATTCTTCTGGACTAAGAATCAACTTCATAGTTGATATGGACAGCTATCCAAAGGGAGAGCCGAGTCAGAGGACATATTTGCAACTGCCCCACTCACACAGTTGAAAAGATGGAAGTTGGTTCTTGGTACACAGCATATATTAAAACACGAATTTTCAGCACCACCACCACACACTAAAGGGATTCTCTTTGTGCTTCTTATGGAAATATTTTTGTTGTAGTAGAGTCTGTTGTCAACGCTGCAACTGGTAGTAGGAGTGGTAGAGGAGGGAAACGAGGCGCCCAGGTGTTAGATGAGGAACAGCAGAGGAAGAGGATCCAGGAGATACTTATGTCACCCACTGATGAAGAGTCCTTTGAAGATTTCTCTGAAAGTGAAATGAGTGAGGAGGAGGAAGGAGATACACATGGGAATAGAGGGACTAAGAGGATTACTCGAGAGCAGGAGTCAGATGAGGAGTGTCAGAGAAAGAAGATCCGGGACATACTTACTGCTCCCACAGAGGAAGAGGATTTCATGGGTTTTTCTGGGAATGATGGGTCTGGGAGTGATGGGAATGAAGAGGAACCACTGGATTGGACCAAGGTACAGGAGGTTCAGAATGTGTATACTCAACCAATGTCCAGTGATACTTTTGTGGGGTTTTCTGGTGGCGGGGAATGGCAATCTGGTGATATTGTGGAATCATGGGGAGACCTAAGTCTTGACAAGAGGTGGAAGAGTTGGAGGGATGGGCGTTGGTGTTCAGCTGTAGAAGCTAGGCCAGCTGAGAGTGATGAGGATGGGGTGGAGGGCAGCTCATAATCAGATGATGAGCTGTAAGATAAATGAAGGCACTGGAGTGATAAAACTTTGCAGTAGGCAAAGTGTTGGTTTCATGCCTTGGGTCTTGTCGCTGCCGCTTTCCTGTTGGGCTTGGGTCCTGGATCTGCAGGTTGCTGTTTTGCTTCATGTACCGACCAGCTTGGATTCTCGTAAGTGTGGATTTCCCCTCTCCTTGACTTCAGACTGCTTTTGACGACGACGCTGCCTTGTGGACTTTGGAACCTTCAACTGGAATTTCTTCGATTTTGGACTGCATTTGGACGACGGCTTTGCTTCACGGACCTTTGTTTGCTTACCCTTTATCTGCTGCTCTATTTTGGGTGACTTTGGACACTACTCAGTTTAATCCGGATTATATCTGTGTTTAATCTGGATTATATCTCTGTTTAATCCGGATTATTTCCTAAATTTGTTTTTTGAGCTAATCTTTGCAGCTACTTTTGAGTTTTGACCAGAGGCACTGAAGTAAGTGTCTCTGAGTCCTTTTGTTTGATTCAATAAACTGTTTCTTTTGGGTATACTCCTGAGTCTGGCTCTTTAAGGCTTCTGGGTTCTGACAATTTTACTGGTGTTACGTTCATGCGAATGCCCTAGATATTCTTATCTGATATGCAAAACCTGTTTCCTTCTATTTCTTTTATTACTCTTCTAAGTTGTGTATCACCTCTTCCATATATTTTGCAATTCCATTATCACAGTCAAGGAAAATATGAAAAGCTTAAGGATACATGTAGGGTAATGATGTGTCAATCTGTCAAGCTCAGTTTTCCTCAGGCTCCCACCTTTTCCATTTCTTACTGTTTTCAATTCCAATTTTACATCAATATGTAAAATCTATTAGCTGGAATATTCATACATATTTTTGTGTACATTTTTCAAACTATATACAGTGCCTAGAATCCTGTATCAACTTATATTTCCCTAAATACTTAACTAAGTAAATCCTCTTGACTGCCCAAAACCTGATAGAAACATTATTCAACCATGCTTTGATCATTAGCGCAATGGCTCTCCTCCCTGTAAGCTGAAAGTAGGCTGGGGAATGAGACACACTTGTGGCAATATGTCAAAATCGTGACTAAGCAGTGATCATGATCGCAAAATAGTTAAGACCTGAGGAAAAGGAAGGCTATTCTGCTGATCATGGTGCTGAATGGTGTTTCTGTCAGGTTTTGGAGGGTCAAGCTAGAAGAAGTTTTGTTAATTCCAGCCACTATTTAGGCAACCTTTTCAGACTTAAGTAAATATCTCCTTCAATTTAGATTTTTCTAAATATATTCATATTTGCATGTAGTTTAAAATTCACAGTTTTCCCATGACTCTTTTTCAGTAGCATGTACATTTGACCCTGCTTCCAGCATTGCAAAACACAGGAAGGTATTGGTTTCAATGTTTAATTTTTCAGTTTTACTTCAGATATAAGAAAAGCTAATTTGGCAACTTCTTATTGAAGGATACAGTAAAAATTTCTTTCATTGTGACTGAGTGAAAGATGAAGGTGTTCTGCTGTAAATGGAGTGTAAAGAAATAATTACTTAATCCTGAAAAATCTAATATTTTCTGTGTTTATTCTTGGGAAACAGACCATGGCAAAGAAGAGAGTGGCCATTATAGGTGCTGGCTCCAGTGGACTTTGTAGCATCAAATGTTGTTTGGATGAAGGCCTAGAGCCTGTGTGCTTTGACAGCAGCGATGATATTGGAGGACTCTGGAGGTTCAAAGTAAGTCTATTGCAAAATGTCAACTTTTTTAAAAAAAATGGTGGATTGTTTTGATGGGGATTTGTAATTGCTGCAACAGTTCTCTTAGAAAAAAACAAAAAGCACAGTTTGAAGATAATATGGAGACAAATAGGAGTAAATACACACTAAGCATGAAGGGAAGGAGACCACACCCTCTTCCTGAGTCTTTCATGCCAGCACCTCCAAACTACTGCACATCTCCTTTTGCCCCCTTTGTTGTTTCTCGAGAGTACTCCCCAAAGTGGTCATTGTTGTTCTAAGGCTCTGGCAGCTAATTCTTTCTAACTGTTGCTCCATAGTCTACTTTTTCATTCTTAATGGGCAAGGGCAGCTGCTGTTACTTCAGAAAAGGTTCCCACTCAAGAGACTCTTCCTCCCTCAGCTTTCCAACTTATGGTCTCTTGCCTTACTCTGTCTCAGATGGGGATGGAAAGCTACTTTCTCCGTGCTCATATTCCACTTTCTTCCTTCTAAATACTTCATCAGATGGGCAGCCGGAATCACCACACATCATGGCAAATCCAGCAGTGCCCGTCTGGGGTCGTGGAGAACTGGTCGCCCCACGCCTCTCATTGGCTGACTCAACAGTTGCCCCATCCCATGGGGGGAAGCATTGGCCGCCTGGCTTCCCCTCATTGTTTCAAAGGCAAGCCTCCTGTGTTGCTGCAGTGGTAGCAGGATACTCCGGATGTTCTATCATTTTATGATAGAGGCCCACTAGGAGTAGTTGAGTGTCATGGGATGTGAGCCGGTGGGCTCCACTAGACAAGAGTTCCATGATATTCTTGCAGACAAACTAGTAAAGTATGCTAGACAGTGCTGTCATTAGATGGACTTGCAAAAGGTTGAAGGTCCAAACCTAAAGAGTGCTCATCAGTGGTTCCTCTTCATCCTAGAGAGCAGTGACCAGTGGGTTGTCTCAAGGTTCTGTCCTTGGTTCAGTATTATTCTATACTTTCATAAATGACTTTGTAAGTGGAACAGAGGACATGAGATTAGATTAAAGTAATATATAATACGCAAGACAAGAATTAGAATGCATTTTTATCAGATTGAAGATCTGAGACAAAACTAACAAACTGAATTCCAACAGGAATATATATAAATTACAAACATTTCCACAGGAAAAATTAAATGCACAAATTGAAGATTCATGGCACCTGGTTTTGATGTATAATTGAAAAAGATCTAGGAATTTTAGGGTACATTTACACTGTAGAATTAATGCAGTTTGACACTACTTTGACTGCAATGGCTCAATATTAAGGAATAATGGATGTAAAACTGCAATCCCATGATTCCATAGTATTCAGCAATGGCAGATAAAGTGATGTCAAACTGCATTAATTCTCTAGTGTAAATGTACCCTGTGTTTGATTTCTTTCTCTGATAGATATTGAGTGTAGGGTAGGGTTGTCTAGGGAGGTGCTCAGACTTCTGATTAGTGATCAGATGTTCTGTGTGATACACCACAATCTCTCATATTTCCTAATAGGTAATAGTTTAAAGGTGCTCTTAAACCCTTAATGGAAAGGTTATCTGATTAGTGGGAAAACCCCTGTTTATTTAGCAGCTGTAACCTTGCAATTGCAATTCACACAGATTTGGACTATGGCAAAGGTTATGTGTAGCAATACCTTTGAAAACAGTTTAAAAACTTAATTTGTTCAAAAAGAAGGCAACTTTAAAATTGCCAATCAGACTTATTGGAAACATACTATGACGGGATTTTAAAATCAGCACTGGTTGCCAGTCAGTCTCTGGAACCAATGCCAAATGCTGATTAGTCTTTAAAGCCAGGTTATCAGAGGGAATGTTTCTTTCCATTTTACTTATCTAGACTCTATTATCACCCAAGGCACTTCCTCCAAATAGGTAAGCTGATCAATCAGTGGACAGGGATGACCTTTTCATTACGTGCCAAGAGTGACATGCCCCCACTATAGAGGCATGCTTTGTGTTTATCTTGTTGCCCCTTCTTGTACTAGTTAAAAATACTCCCTCTTCTTTAGATATTAAATAACTTGTTTATTGGGTTCAAATCTTCATACTTGTATACTACTGCTGTTTCTATTTTGGTTTTGTATGTTTTATCTTTTGGGCTTTTGCTAGTTTTCTATTCTGTTGTCACCAGGCATCCTTACAGTATTGTTTTTAATATAGTACCATACACCCTACATACTCTGTTTAGTGTGTGGTTTTATAGTGTAACTAGTATATCTACCTGGCATTGCCTGGGTGTCAGAAGGGCTGCTGCCCTCCTGCTTTCATCCTTTCTTTCTCTTGCCCTCCCCTCATACATTTCCTTTCCTTCCTCCTTTTTCTTCCCCTTCTCCTTCCTTCCTAATAATAATAATAATAATAATAATAATACTTTATTTGTACCCCGTTACCATCTCCCAAGGGACTCGGTGCGGCTTACATGAGGCCGAGCCCACAATAAATCAATAATATAAGCAATAACAACAAATAATACAGAACAATAAAATAAAACTCATAACAAAAAAATAAGCAATAAACATTAACAGTAACACAGCAATGTTTAAAACCTATGACTGGGCCAAATGTAATAATTAAAATTTAAAGATAATGCTGAGCATGAACAGATGAAATATGAACTAGGATAGAGTTTTCAGAGAGGGATGGGGCATGCTGACACTCCTAGATCCATAGTAAAGTGCATTTAGAGGACATATTGCTGGGAGTTTCCTTATTCTGGGAAGGCACACTGGAACAACCACGTTTTCAGGCTCCTCCTAAAGACTGCCAAAGTTGGGGCATGCCTGATGTCCTTGGGGAGTGAGTTCCAGAGTCGAGGGGCCACCACCCAGAAAGCCCTCTCCCTCATCCCCACCAATGGCTCCTGCGATAGAGGTGGGAGCGTGAGCAGGGCCTCTCCAGATGATCGAAGGGGTCATGTAGGTTCGTACACAGAAATGCGGTCACGCAGGTAGGAGGGTACCAAACCGTTCAGGGCTTTGTAGGTAAGAACCTGCACCTTGAATTGGGACCGGAAAATGAACGGCAGCCAGTGGAGCTCCTTAAGCAAAAGGGTTGACCGCTCCCTGTAAGGAGCACCAGTTAACAATCTGGCCACCGCCCATTGAACCAATTGAAATTTCTGGGCTGTATTCAAGGGCAGCCCCATGTAGAGTGCATTACAATAATCCAATCTGGAGGTGACTAAGGCATGGACCACCCTGGCCAGATCCGCCTTCGCGAGGTACGGTCGCAGTTGACACATGAGTCTTAATTGTGTAAAGGCCCTCCCGGCCACCGCCGACGCCTGAGCCTCAAGCGTAAGTGATGAGTCCAGGAGGACACCCAGACTGCAGACCTGTGACTTCAGGGGGAGTGCAACCCCATCCAACACAGGTTGCCACCTTATACCCCGATCCGGTTTATGATCAACCAGGAGGACCTCTGTCTTGTTGGGATAAATCTTCAGCCTGTTCCTCCTCATCCAGACAGCCACAGCGGCCAGACACTCGTCCCTTCCCTTCCATTTCCCTCCTTCCTTCCTTCCTTCCTTCCTGCCTGCCTGCCTGCCTGCCTGCCTGCCTGCCTGCCTGCCTGCCTGCCTGCCTGCCTTCCTTCCTTCCTTCCTTCCTTCCTTCCTTCCTTCCTTCCTTCCTTCCTTCCTTCCTCTGTCTTCCCTGCCCTTTCCCTGTCTCTCTTCTCCATCTCTGAGAAAACCTTCATCACAATATCTCCATAGCAACATTCTCTCTTTGTGACTCTTTCCTTTCTTCTTCACTTTCCCTCATACACATGTCACCTTTCTTTCCCTGTAACATCATAGAGGGCCAGTTTTCCTAGCAACAGCATCCATCTAGCAACTCCCAACCCAGTTGACACCACAAAGGACCACTGGATTGACACTTTGTGGTACAGGCGGACAGACAGAAATACTTTGACTTTAATATATGCAGCTGACACAGTCAGTGACTATATGCTCTCGTTTTGCAATATGCATAATAAGCTGCCAGCTCATTAATATCCATATCTTGTTCTATCACAAGCACTCTTCCCCACATATGTGTAATTCCTACACTTCAGTATGTGTATCTTTAAAGCCTTAGGACTGCATCACATTGAAGTCCTGAAGTGGGGGAACAGAAGAGGCATTAGCTGAGCAGTGGAGCAAATGCCCCGGAGTGTGGTGGAGGCTCCTTCTTTGGAAGCTTTTAAGCAGAGGCTGGATGGCCATCTGTCAGGGGTGATTTGAATGCAATATTCCTGCTTCTTGGCAGGGGGTTGGACTGGATGGCCCATGAGGTCTCTTCCAACTCTTTGATTCTATGATTCTATGAAATCCGGCAGGCAGCGTGGGAACCCATCACATTATGCCGTGCATTGCCCACTTCCCCATCCTGGGGGGGGGGGGGGGGGGAGGAGTATCGCTGCTCAGCTTCTCAAGCTTTCTCCATTCTCCCTTATGACAACATGGGAAGTCTCCCGTGTTCTCAGGGCTCTGTTGTAGGACACTTTCAACATGGAGCCAGGACAGAGCCCCACTGGAAGTACCTCTGTGTCATGTGATGGGCTCTGTCAGGCTTCATCTTGGCTCAGTGTTGAAAGTGTCCCAAGATAGAATCCAGAATTTGAGGTCATAAGTAGATATTACATGATTCATAGGGTTGGAGGCTACTTCATGGGCCATCAAGGATCTCCAGTGACGACTTCCCCAGCAAGTAGCAGCCCAGCCTTGGAGGGGACCCCACCACCTCTCTCTCTGGTGGGTTCCATTGCCAAACCACTTTTGTTGTGAAGAAATTCCTGCTAATGTCCCACTGGAACCTGTTCTTCCATAATTAAAAACTACTGGACTTGACCTACCTTCTGAGGTAGCAGAGAACAGGCATTTCCTCCATTCCCCTCTGTGACAACCCTTGGGGTATTTAAAGCACGCAGGCTTATCACCCTTAAGTCTTCCCTTCAGCAAATAAAACATGCTCAACTCCTTCGACCTTTGTTCACATGTTTCGTTCTCCATACCTCTTATCATCCTTGTTGCTCTTCTCTCAACCCATTCCAACTTATCTATATCTTTCTTGAAATGAGGCCTTCAGAACTGAACGAAGTACTCCAGATAAGGATTTGTCAGTGCAGGATCTAGCGAGATTATTTTTCCCTTGATTTGGAGATTATGCTTCTATTACTATTTTGCTGCATCATCACATTACTGGCTCATGTTCAATTTAGGATTAATAATTCCAACGTTATTTTCACATGTTGTGCTGCTGAACTGTATATGTCCTGTTATATACCTATGCATTTGGGTTTTGTGGTCTAAATGTAGAATTTTGCATTTGTTCATATTGCTTTGCATTTCATTAACTCTGTCCAATTTTCTAGTTTATTGAGGTCCTTTTGAATTCTATTCCCATTTTCCAAAGTATTAGCTTCCAGATTTGTGTCACCTGCAAATTTGATAAGCGTTCCCTGCTGGAACTTACAGTGATGTAATCCACTGTAACTGTGCTAAATAAAAAGTATTTAGAATCTGGACTTTAACTTTTAATCTGGATCTTGAGAGTGTGTGGACAATAGTGGGGAAAAGAGATTGTACACAATCTCCAGCCAGATTAATGGCGGGGAAATGTCTTTTTCATAAAGTAAAATCCTTACCATTAACAGGTCAAGACAGGATGTGATATGGAAAGCAATTCTACCTTTTGGGGGTATCTCACATAGGATGCCAGTCTGAAAGTAACCTGTATGTACCATGAGTCATTCTACCATTTAGCTCACAGAACATGCAGGAAATAGATGAATACATTTATGGGATTCCAGAAAACATTCTATGGATATGGAGTTTAAGCTTGACTGCTTCTGTATCCATGCACTGCTTTTTCAACTGTGTTCATTTGTGTACTTCAAAACTGAATTTCCCACATAGGAATATGACTCCATTAAACTGTGTCCAAAAACAATCCAAAACCATTCTGTTCCTTGCAGGAGATTCCCGAGGAAGGCCGGGCCAGCATTTACAACTCTGTGATCATCAACACCTCCAAAGAGATGATGTGCTTCAGCGACTTCCCCATCCCTGATGATTATCCCAACTATATGCACAACTCTAAGATCCTAGACTATTTCCGGTTGTATGCTAAGCACTTTGATCTTCTGAAGTACATACACTTCAAAGTAAGATTTGCTGGGCAAACAGGCTATTAACAAAAGACTCTCCTCATAAATGTTTAACAGAGTAACTTATCAGCAGCAGCGTGACCCAGCACCAGTAGCCAAAAGTGATAAAAAGAACAAAAACACACAGACCAATGTTATCTCTTCCATAGGAGGCTTTTCTTTAGAGCAAAATAATATAGTTGTACTATTTACAAAAACAAGGTTTCTACAACACAAATAAAGTTCAACTTTCACACTGGAGCTTCACACACAAGGCCTTCTCATAATGAGGCCTTCCTCACACTCTGAGGCCCTTCTCCCACAGTGAGGCCTACTACCACTGAGACCTATTCTCCACTGAGGTGTTCTTTCACAGAGAAGCTTCACTCACACTGAGAGCTCTCTTAGACTGAGGCATTACAAAGCAACAGGCACACCTGCTTATATATATAGTATATATAGTATGTGTGTGTGTATATGTGTATATATATATATATATATATATATATATATATATATATATATAGTGTCAGGAGTGACTTGAGAGAATTGGCCATCTGCAAGGACATTGCCTAGGGACGCCCGGATGATTTGATGTTATTATCATCCTTGTGGGAGGCTTCTCTCATGTCCCCGCATGAGGAGCTGGAGCTGATAGAGGGAGCTCATCTGCCTCTCCCCAGATTTGAACCTGCGACCTGTCGGTCTTCAGTCCTGCCGACACAGGGGTTCAACCCACTGCGCCACCGGGGACTTATATCGAACTACAGCTTTTGTTGAGTCATTACATCCATTTAACTCTTTCAGTTCTTGACTCACATTTTTGTAATTAAAAATACATAGTTAATTTTTAATATTTCTGATAAGATTTGTGTCTGTAGGGATGCTTCTAGAATGTAAAAAAATAGGTTAAAGAGGTAAGATTTTAAACATATATGTTCACTATCAAAGCAAGGGACTTCTGTCTTTTCTGTCTCCAGAAATAATTTGTTTTATAGTGCATAATGGTATCGTGGCTAAGAACTAGAAGTTATTTCTGCTTTCTTAGTAGCTGTTAATACACTGATTTGTCAAAATCTATTTTAATGAAACTTATGTGTACATGTGCACAGTGCATGCTCAATATGTGAGTCTTCCCTTCTCTCCGAAATAATTAAAAGAATGCCCCCCTTCTCTGTGAAAACAAATGTATCCGCATTTGTTCTTGGAAGCAAATCAAGGGTATTCTATCTTGACCAATTTTTTCTGGAAACCAATATTCTGGGGAGTGGTTCAACTGTCATTATGAGCTCCAAATCAAATTTCTACTCCCAACTGATGTGTGCGCATGTGCATGCCTTTAAGTCATCTCTCAACTCATACAGTTTTCTTAGGCAAGGATTACGCAGAGATGTTTTGCAAATTTCTTCCTCAGAACTCTAACCTAAAACACCTGGTACTTATTGGAAGCCACCCATCGAAGTACTAACTGGGATTGGCCTTGCTTAGTTTCCAAGACTAGACAGAATCTGATGCCTTTTGAGATAAATGAGGCCACAACAGGTAGTGTACATATAAGGCACTGATAATTGAATGGTAAATCAACAGTCATGTATATGTCATTTAGTCTACTCTAACTGGGACTATCAACTGGATTTAGGACCAAATAGGGTGGTTTAAGGCTACAGTCCCTTGAGGTCTAGTCCAATGTCCAAAGATAAAAACTAAGATTATAGAAATAAACCCTTGCCTGTCTAATCATTGCTTTTCCTCCCTTGCCATTTTTTTTTTGCTCCCAGACTGCTGTGCGCAGTGTAAATAAGCGTCCAGATTTCTCTAGCACTGGCCAATGGGATGTTGTCACAGAAACTGATGGGAAGCAAGAGTCATCTGTCTTTGATGCAATCTTGGTATGCACTGGCCACCACACCGAAGCACATTTGCCACTGGACTCCTTCCCAGGTATGCTTCCAATCTGTGCTTTTCCATGTCCGTCCTACAAAGTCACATAGAATGGAACAAAATAAAAAGGTAGAGGTGGTCTTTCTTTGCAGCAGGGTGAGGTTGGCCATCTCTGGTATCAGATTTGGAATGTCACAAACAACGATTAATTGCTAGCCTGTTTGTTATAGTTCTGCTGGCAAAGTGATGAGAGGTGCATGTGGGATTTTTCAGTCTCATGTGCCAAAAGAACTTTGCTGGCTTTGGCTAGTTTGCATCATGACTTGGCAAGAGAACCATTAAGTAGCAGAATACATTGGACCAGCCCCATCACTGATGAATATCATGACCTGAAGGCACAATAGTCCTAAAATGAATTTTTGTAGTTGCCAAGTCTTTCCACATCTCAGGTTTTCCCTGTTCCGGTCAGCGGCACCTGTTCTATGCACTACCATTTCCATGGGGAGTCTCAGCAGAGGAAAGTGGGCTCTGGAGTTTCTTATGAATTAACCAGTCCCTGACTTAATTCCTCATTTCTATTTCTTTTAAAGATACATTCTTAACCAACATTCAATTATTTGCTATCAATTTTTGCAACACTCTTCAATGTTTAAAGTGCTTTACTGTATTTACCTCTCAGTTGTCTTCTCCATAGCGTTGTGCTTGAACAATATGTTTTGCCATCCCAGCCAGTGATCTTCTTTGCTAATGGAATCGAACATGATTCATGATACTGGTAGTTAAGAATCTATGAGATAGGAACCACACCTCTCTGGCATGCCCATGACAACTGAGAGGTAATAACAGTAAAGCACTTTAAACATTGCAGAGTGTTGCAAAAATGGATAGCAAATAATTTAATGTTGGTTAAGAATGTATCTTGTGACAATGATGAATTTTTGGGGTGAAGGACAACATGTTTACATTATCAGAGACAATGGCTCTTTAAGTTAAGGAAATGTTTATTCGGTTCCTTATGTTAAAAAGGAAGTAAACACAAGGCTCCTTACATTTACCAACACCAATTAAGAAGAGTCAACATCTGTCAAGAACCGAGATGAAGCTAGACTGGAAAAAGTCTATCATTCATTTACAGCTTTTTGGAACAACATTAGCAAGAAATATTGTTATATAAGAGACCTTATTACAATTCCAAAGTTGTGGCAGACCGGAGGAGTCTGGCCCACCCGCCATGCTCCATTGAAAGGGATGGTGTGGCAAATCTGCATTGGAGAGCGGATGTCTGGTTACTTGCCTCCTTTTCTCAAGGGAAGAGAAAGGGGTGAGATTTTGAAGTCTTGATACGTTTTCAGGGAGTCCGTTTCTGCTGTAGGGAAAACAGAGATCTGATCTTTGGCATTGTTCTTAGGGAAAGAGGATGCATTTTGGTGTTTTGGAAGTTTTAGAATTGTGCATTGGCAGGCTGCAGGGAAAGCAGGGTCTGGCCTAAGCAGGTACCTCTCCAAGGAGGGAGAAATTGAAATATTTCGATGGATTCAAGAGGATGAAAGAATGTGTATGTGTAATGTGAATGCTGAGTAAAAATGTAATTCCCCTTTGTTAGCCAATTTAACTGTAGGTTGTTTGTGAATTCAATGTAGTTACATAGAATCTGTATATCTGTATGTCTAAATGTTGTTCTGTAGAAGTTCTCATACCCTTTCTCTTACTGGGAAATTGCAGTGAAAAGAACCTATGCTTTAAGGTTATTGAAAATCTATTTATAACACCAGCTGCCCTGAAGACAGTTTGGAATCACTGAGCAGGAATCCAAATGTCATTCATCCCCTCTCCATAGCTGTCGCTGCCATATGACTAGCAAAGGTGCTTGGGACTGGCAAAGGTGCTTGGGGGTGCCCCTCTCCTTCCCCAGATTCCTTTGCCGGTCATATGGCCCAGAAGCAGGAAGACAGACTGCCCAGCACAATGTAGGTTCCTTGGTCATTACTGTTGCTGCCGGGGGGGGGGGGGGGGCAGTTATCCTGTGTTCCCAGGCTGCCCGAGTCAAGGATGCATGGGATGGCTGTCTGGATGCTCACAGCATGGGAATCGGCTGGTCTGCACTCCCAGAACACAGGGGAAGCCTGAACTCTGGTGCAGGATTAAACTGCATTAAGTGGTTTCCCCCAGATTAATCCAGATCAGCCCTCCTGCATTTTGTGTCTGCCCATTGGCTGATCTCACCCCACATTGACTTAAATGGTCACTGTAGGGTCAGATCAGCCTACAGGTGATCACAAAAACTGACCAAAATGATCAGTGTAGATGGGGCCCATACCTACTGCTGGGATCTCTTCTCTTTGTAGCCTAACGATGAATAGGAGTGAAGGGAAAGCAAACAGAGAAACAAAGAGGACTTTAGCCTCCTTGCTCAAGATTACTAGCAAATCTCCAATATCCTTTAATTAACCTACCAACTTGTTTGTCGGGGAGCTGACTACACACCACGCCTTCTTGGTGTGAAATTAGAGTACATATATTATAATATATGGACATTTCCACAGAGCCATATAACCCAGAATATCAAGGCAGATAATCCACATTATCTGCTTTGAACTGGATTATGAGTCCACACTGCCATATAATCCAGTTCAATGTGGATTCTATACAGCTGTGTGGAAGGGGCTTGAGTCAGAATTTGTGAAGTTCCTGACATTCTTAAAAGCTGATAAATGACTACTATTGTGTATGATATAGGATAAACTGAAGAAATGAATCAAATTTTAGAAGCCTGGAGAAAACAGTTACTTTTTTGACATATTCATGTAAGTGGTCATCACTGTTCCTTCCTCCCCAATTCTCAAAACAAAGGGGAGTTTTGCAAGGTCTTTTGCCAGATAATTAAATATTAATTTGCTTGAGAACTGTTTCCTTCTTTGTGGCCAAATGGAATTCATACTTAAGCAATGTTGATTTTAATATCTTATCACTCCCCTGGGCCTCACTCAATCACACCCCCTAAATAAAGTGTGAAGCCAGGAATCTTGGCCGACAGCAATGTGCTGCAGGAGTTTTTCCCTTTTATTATATTAAAATAAGCATAAACATAATAAGAGATTTTTCAACCTAAAACAAAGTCACTAAATAAGCAATATAACTAAAGCACAAGTGGTGTATTATAATTACATCGTAAAACTCACAAATACACACACACACACACATTGCAAAGGCAATATTAGGGTCGCCCTAAATCTGAAATGACTTGAAGGCACACAACAATAATAATCCTACTTTATTTGACTATCTCATCAGCCAAAAGCAGGCCCACACTTCCCATTGAAATACTGGCAAGTTTATGTTGGTTTTACTTTTTTTATTTTGTGTCAGGAGCGACTTGAGAAACTGCAAGTCACTTCTGGTGTGAGAGAATTGGCCGTCTGTAAGGGCATTGCCCAGGGGATGCCTGGATGTTTTTTGATGTTTGTACCATCCTTGTGGGAGGCTTCTCTCATGTCCCCGCATAGGAAGCTGGAGCTGAGAGAGGGAGCTCATCCGCGCCTGGATTCGAACCTGCGACCTGTGTGTTTTCAGTCCTGCTGGCACAAGGGTTTAACCCATTGTGCCACCAGGGGTTCCTGTTTTATATTGGTTAAAATTGTTATTTATTTTAAAATTGTATTGTTTATTTCTTTTGCACTATACAAATACGGTATGAGCAGTATGCATAGGAATTTGTTCAGGTTTTTTTTCAAACTGTAGTCCGGCCCCACAACAGTCTGTGAACCAGCGCTCTGCTTAAAAAGTTTGACAAAACCTGTACATAAGCAGAAAGCTTGAAGTGATTGATCTGGTCTGCCACCCATAGCCTTATGGCATTCGCTGAAACCATTTCCTTCTTTGCTACAGGGATAAGAAACTTCAAAGGGGGCTATTTTCACAGTCGTGATTACAAGAGCCCTGAGCCATTTACCGGGAAAAGAGTAATTGTGATTGGCATTGGGAATTCCGGCGGGGATCTTGCTGTGGAGATAAGCCGCAAAGCAAAACAGGTTTGGCTCAATATTTTGATCACTTTGCTTGGTTTAAGAGTTCCAGAGCGCATCAGAACCTTTGAGAAAGAACAGTAGCAGAAGGAATTAATTTTTAAAATATATCTGTAAAAAGTCTTGTGCTGAATTTGAATGTCAAACCAAAAGGTAAACTGGTCAAGTGGTCAATGACCATTTTAAAAAAGAGTAAGCACGAGTCCATTTGGCTTTCAGAACTGATTCTATGAGTTTCATCATGGTGCCTTTGAACCTGGAAAAAGGTGAATGCGGAGCTGCTTGTGACAGTTAATGCCTTTCTTCTGCATCCTTATCTTACCAACTACACTGTTCGACAGGTTCCCCGAGATAATTAGAACACATTGGTCGAGTGAGGCAATGTGCTACAGAAAAAAAGGGAGAATTTGTTCATGGAAACATCTGTTGGGTTTGAGCCTGGGGACATGACTAAGTGACCCAAAGGCCATTTTGTCAACCATGTTTAACAGAAGACACAACTGTAATTTTCTACTGCTTAGTCAGGATCACCCTGGTCTTTTCACATATATATAAACCCAATTTTCCCAGTTTCTAACAGACCTCACAACCTCTGAGGATGCCTGCCATAAATGCAGGTGAAACGTCAGGAGAGAATGCTTCCAGAACATGGCCATACAGCCCAAAAAACCTTGAACAGCCCAGTGATTCCGGCCATGAAAGCCTTTGAGTGGTTCTGAACCTGAATGGAGATTTGGGAATCCAAAAGGTTATGCCTCCCATTGACTTAGGGACACCGAAGCCAAGGGGCAGAAAATAGAGATGCAGCTATTTCAACATACCATATATACTCGAGAATAAGCCAACCCAAAAATAAGCCCAAGCACCAAATTTTACTACAAAAAACTGGGAAAACGTATTGACTCGAGTATAAGCCAAGGGTAGGAAATGCAGCAGCTACTGGTAGATTTCAAAATGAAAATAGACATCAATAAAATTACGAGGAGACGGGGAGAGGAAGTACGCGCTGCACGAGAGATGAGGAGAGGAAGGAGAGCTGGATTGCTATGCAGAGAGGGGAGGGTTCTGGTAGGAAGGTGTGGGGCTGAAAGAAGACCTCCTTTCAGTGCCACGCCTTCCCGCCAGGACCCTCACCCGAGTATAAGCCAAGGGTGGCTTTTTCAGTCTAACAATGATAATAATAATAATAATAATAATAATAATAATAATAATAATAATAAATTATTTATATACCACTCTATCTCCCCAAGGGGGACTCAGAGCAGTTTCCATGCAACATCACCAAAACATACAGAGTAAACAGCATAACATAAAATTAACAAGACAACATAAGCATAAAACTATCAAAATAACACACGTATATTTAAAATAATCCTGCTTGTTCAGAGCAATTAAAAGGCCGATAAAAGAGCCGAAAAACTAAGCTTATATACTCGAGTATATACAGTACCTTTAAAGGATATATATAAATATGGGCAACCTGGTAGTCCCTGAATAGCCTCAGAAGGGGAGTGGGCAGATCAAAAGACAACCTGGCAAAATGGCACTACCTAAAAGAATCCCATATCTTGTGTGACTGTGGAGCAGAACAGACAACTCTGCATCTGTATGCTTGTCCATTGTGCCCCGCCTCATGTACAGAGGAGGAATTGCCGTTGCTGTTGCCTGTTTTTGGTCAAAAGATATTTAGCTGCCTGCATACCTTCTATTTTATCAGTTTTATACTAATTTATGCAGTGCTTTTGATATGATATATACATAGAGAGAGAGAGAGAGAGAGAGAGAGAGAGAGGCTTTCCAAATTGAAAGTTAGCAGGGATAGGTGAGAAGCACAGTGTCAAGTTTCAGATGAATATGTGTAGAGCTTTTGCAGCAAGAACTGCTCTTCTATTTGGAAGGTGTTTCAAAGAAAGAAAGAAAGAAAGAAAGAAAGAAAGAAAGAAAGAAAGAAAGAGGAAAAGGAAAAGGAAAAGGAAAAGAAAGATCTTTCTAGGTTTCCTGTGAAAATCTCAGGCATCATAAACATAGTCCTAAGTAATAAACCCATAATATATCTGAAAGCTACATGCAATACTTTATGGAGAGAACGAGTCCAAGAATCCATCTCTGAGATGCAGTTTTTTTTCTTGTACAGATTTAAATAGAAGTAGAGTAATAAATAAACAAAATCCTAACATCTTTCTATAATATTGTGAACATTCGCGTGGCTTCTGCTTCAGTAGTGTACTCTCTTACATGTCTAGACCTCTGTCATTCTTGCCACCCCATTACAAAACAAAATATAAGCAAACTCAATATTACATAGCCTTTCAAGTATGTTGCAAGTTGTGGATGTTGCACCTAACAGGCCAATCTCATATCACAAGACAACAGTCAGCTGTGACAGTAATAGGTGTACTGGTGAGAACTGTATCATAAGAGCTGAGATGCAATACAGCACAGGAGCCTCCCTATGTTGACAAGGAAGCATCCTAGGATGCTTCTATGCCAGTTGGGGTGGGGCCTCCATTGGAAGTTGGGGGACATCTGTCCCTCAACTGGCTGGCAAGTGTTCTAGAATGCGTAAATTGGTAAGCGTGATGAGGTTCTAAGGCTCTATAGTTTCTGGGATAGTTGCAAGTGATGGAACAAAGAATATTGGGGAAAACAAATTTAAAGTTGCTTGACTAACTTAATGGATCCTTTCTGCATTGTGCCTAGGTCTTCCTCAGCACTCGCAGAGGAGCATGGATAATCAATCGTGTTGGTGATAATGGCTACCCTGCAGATGTGGTCCTTACTTCCCGATATAATGTCATGCGGAAACATTTAGTTACCACCTCCATGTTAAATCAGTGGATAGAGGATAGACTGAATGCCCGATTCAACCATTCCCATTACGGCTTGAAACCTAAGCACAGGTATTTTATCAATTGTTTAGATATTACTTGTTTTCTGTGCTTGGTCGAGGAGCCCAAAGTTGCTACCATATCAATATGCTACTTTTCTTTATTTTCATCATGTACTTTGCTCATTTATATCTGGCATTTCTTCTATCACAGAGCTCAAGGTGGAATACATAAATTTCCCAATTGGTCTCCTAACCAAATCCTAAGCTGCAATAGATAATAGGATTATGTGCCCTTAGGTCCTCACTTGGGACCGGGTGTTGTCTGGGACAGAAAGACCTTTTGTCTAGGACAGAAAGTATTTAATGACCTAGCAGTTTCAAGGTTTGGCTTCTTACTGCCTGGGGGAATCCTTTGTTGGGAGGTGACTAGCTTGGCCTGGTTGTTTCTTAGTGGCCAGTTTTTGTTCATTTTCATGGTTTTTTCCTTTCTGTTGAAATTATCCACATGCTTGTGGATTTCAGTGGCTTCTCTGTGTAGTCTGACATGGTAGTTGTTAGAGTGGTCCAGCATTTCTGCATTCTCAAATAATATAGTGTACTGTGTCCAGGTTGGTTCATCAAGTGCTCTGCTATGGCTGACTTCTCTGGTTGAAGTAGTCTGCAGTGCCTTTCAACAGAAGGAAGAAACCATGAAAATGAACAAAATCTGGTGACCAGTATTAAAAAGAAACGTCAGGAGATAATGCTTCTGGAACATGGCCATACAGCCTGGAAAATTCACAACAACCCAGTGATTCCAGCCATGAAAGCCTTTGACAACACAATGGGCATTTTTCCATTCAAGGCCATGCTGTCCCAATGTTTGAATTGCTCTCACAGTTAGCTCTCACTTGGTCAATTTGTTCATGTAACTATCACAAAGGGATCAAATATTTATTTAGAATAAATAATCACTTGCACACCAAAAATAAAATAAAATAAAAGATTGCCCTTCCAGTTGTGCTGTCTTAGGAGCCAGGTTGTAAAGTGAATAACTAAGGGCAAGAAATAAATCCTGCTAATTCCACTTGATCATTAGCATTTCATATTTTTACATTTTTCAGATTTTGGAGTCAGCATCCAACTATCAATGATGACCTCCCAAATTGCATCATTTCAGGAAAAGTACTGGTAAAACCAAATGTTTCAGAATTTACTGAAACGGCTGCCATTTTTGAAGACGGCTCTAAAGAAGAGGATATAGATTTTGTTGTCTTTGCCACTGGGTACAGTTTCTCTTTTCCCTTCCTTGGGAACTGCGTGAGAGTCGTCGAGAATAATATTGCTCTCTATAAATTTGTCTTCCCTCCTCATTTGGAGAAACCTACACTGGCTTTCATTGGGCTTGTCCAACCGCTGGGTGCCATCATGCCCATTTCTGAAATACAAGCTCGCTGGGCCACGCGTGTGTTTAAGGGTAAGATCCTTTTTTTTTTCTCAATCAATAGTTCCCAACCTGTGGTCCACAAGAACTAAATATGGTCCACAGCCCCACTGTTACTACACTGTTGCAACTAAAGCGACTGGTCTCGTGAAATCCTCTTCTGAGGCTTTTTAAATATGGTTTTTTTGGGTGAGCAGATGGTGACTACTGGATGGCATATGTTCTGTATCAGAAACTAGAGCTGATGTGGTCTATCCAATACCATTTTCTGAATCAGCACCCCAAATAACCAAACTGAATCTAAAGTTGACCAAAAACCGATTCGTAACCCTTTTGGTACTAAGTTGTTTGACCAGTTGTCCCTGGTCAAAGTGGTCCCTGGTTAAAAAAAAGATTAGGAACCACTTTTCTAGATCCTGCCACTGATCTGCACATAATATATTTCCAAGTAAACATCATTAACTATGATTACAAAAGGATGTGGATAGGAAAGGTATTTTCTGGACATGGGAGATATTTGTCTTCCATTTCCACTAGACGTTTGTTTATTCAGCCTATCAGTTTGATTGATGGAGACAGAGTGGCCTATGGCATGTGTCAAACTCAAGGCCCCTCATGTCACTTGATGTGGCCCCCCAGATGCTACAAACCCTGTATTCCTCGTCATTAAATATTATGACTAGAGCTGAAACAAGTTGTGATACAGGAACATCTGGAAGGCTGCAGTTTGTTCTGTTGAGTCAGGAGAGAGTGGTTTGAATTTAGATACAAGGCTTGTGGATAGGATGCCTGATTTTTCCCAACCTCAGACCCACAAGTAATGTAGGATTGCAATTCCCATTGTCCCCAGTCCATCCAGTTGATAATAATAAAAAGTGATGGGAATTATTGTTCAATAACATCTGGGAATACCAACTCGGTAAAAATGAAAGAGTGCCAACCACTAGTTGGACCTCTGTATCCACAGATTCTCTGTCCATGGATTCAGTGGCCCTTTGAAGGCAACCGTATGGTTGATGTTGCCTTCACTTAAAATGGGTTTGATATCCCTGACCTATGGCACCTATCAAGCCAACCTGTTTATTATAATTCCCCTTTTACCTTCAGGAAGTGGCAGCATAACTTCCTTTTTTAAAATGCATGCCATTCAGTTGGTTGAAAACGTAGCAGAGCGCTAGTGGTCTCGTTCGAGAGGTGAGAGTATAAAGTTTTGTCCTGACACAGTTCTGTCGCCATCATGCGTTGGAACAGTGAGGAGCGTGCTTTTGCCGTTGAGGCCTACTTTTCGAGCAGATGTTCTGTGATCGCAAGCCAGCGCACCTTTCGGAATTGCTTTAATTTAGCCCCATTGGCCTCTGTCCCGGACCAGAAATCAATTGTGACGTGAGTCACTACATTCAGGCAAACTGCAAGTGTGACAAGACGAAGAACTGGAGTCCCTCAGCCCATTAGATCACCTGAGAACATTGAGGCAGTGAGAGCTTCAATGTTGCGATCACCACGGCGTTCTGTGCGCAAACATGCGTCTGCCCTTGGACTTCCCGATCGTTCTGTGAGGAGAATTCTTCATGATGATCTTCCTTTCCATCCTTACAAGATGGCGATTGTGCAGGAACTTTCTGAACGTGACTTCAGTTCTCGGAGGAATGCGTGTGAGGTTCTTCTCGAAGTCGTTCCTGAGGACGCTATTGTTTTTTTTAGTGATGAAGCCCATTTTCATTTGTGTGGATCCGTCAGCAAACAAAACATGCACTACTGGGCTGACAGCAATCCTCGAGAATGGCATCAAAGGCCTTTGCATTCACCTAAAATCACAGTGTGGTGTGCAATTTCCTCAGCTGGGATTATTGGTCTCTAGTTCTTTGAGGAAAATGAAGTCGCAGTGACAGTGAATTCGGACTGGTATGTAAACATGTTACAGGATTTTTTTCCCCATGGCTAGATGGGTTGGACTTAGGGGACATTTGGTTCCACCAAGATGGTGCAACTGCACACACTTCAAGAGCATCGACGGCTGTTTTCAGGGGACACTTCCCAGAGTGCCTCATCTCAATTAGGGGGGATTTGGAGTGGCCGGCCCGCTCTCCAGATTTGGCCCCTTGTGATTTTTTTCTATGGGTTTTTTTGAAATCCCGTGTTTATGTGAACTGTCCATGGACCCTACAAGATTTGAAGACCAACATCCAGGAAGAAATGGCCAACATAACGCCTGCTATGCTGGCAAGAGTCATAACAAACGCCAGAAATCGGTTTACTCTGTATGGAGAATGGGGGATGTCACCTACCTAGTTTGATCTTCAAAACTACGTAAAACAAAACTTTAGGTATGCGTCTACATTATAATTTTAAAAAAAAATCTGATTCATACAATGGGTTTTATTAAGTTTTGAAAAAAGGAAGTTATGCTGCCTCACCCTGTATATGTTTGCTGAGTGAGACCCCTTGATAGCCTAAGGCGTTTTCTTAATCTGGCTTGATCCCAGTCTTCTAAAACATTTTCTTTTTATCTTGTCCTCTATTTTTCAGGAGATGCTACATTGCCACCAATAAGCGATATGTTGTCTGATTTTACAATGAAGCAAGCATGCATGCAAAAAAGGTTAGATACAAGCCTGCTGTGTACATGTGGAACACGAGAAAAAACTCACCTCCTTTTTGGTCTGAGTGGCATTCATTAGCAGCATCAGACAGCCATTATGGTTGATTATGATGGAACATTGGTGACCATAATAAGGCTTTTTTTGGCATAATGTTCTCTGCAGAAAGACTGCAGTGGCCATCTTATTGGGGTGCCACCGTTGTCTCTTTGTAGAGAATCTTATACCCAAAGCCATTATTAAAAATGATCACTCCAAGCACCTGCATGGCAGTTGACCCCCATTCAGATCAAAAAAGAAGGAAAGGAGGTAGGAGGGCTTTTCATTTCTCTGATTTTGGCAAGGGAGGAATAATGGCATGGAAACATCAATTTGACACTGCCTTTGTTTTGCATCCCTAATAAAAGCAGGCTGCTTTCCTTCCTCTTTTCTTCACTTCACTTTTTAAATGCTGAATTTTAATTCTTTGTCATTCATATTCCTTTCCCTAACAGTTTTGTATAGATGTAGGAATTTTAAGATTAGCAATGCCATTTTTGCCCCTAGAATATCAAGTTATGCTTTATGAAAAAACCAAACCACACTCACTGGAGGAAGAGAGGGAAGCAGATGTACAAATTATTAAAACAGGACTCAGTGTAAAGGTTGGAATACAAACTGGTTTGGGAATTAGTAATAATAATAATAATAATTATTATTATTATTATTATTATTATTTATTTATACCCCGTTTTCTCCCTCACAGGACCCAAAGCGGTTTACAGCATCTTAAAATCATACAAACAACAGACCAAATACATTAATAATAAATATGAATATTTTTTATTTTTATTGTGAAATATACATGTGTGTGTGTGTATATGTGTGTGTGTCTGTAGACACACACAGAAACATACAATTTTCAATATTCCACAATAAAATACAAGTATTATTTCCCGGATGGCGCAATGGGTTAAACCCTTGTGCTGGCAGGACTGCTGACCGAAAGATCAGCAGTACAATCTGTGAGACGGGTGAGCTCCCATATGTAATCCCCAACTTGTCATGTAGGGACATGACAGAAGCCTCTCATAGGATGGTAAAACTTCTGGGCGTCCCCTGGGCAACATCCTTGCAGACGGCCAATTCTCTCACAGCAGAAGCAACTTGCAGTTTCTCAAGTTGCTCCTGACAGGAGCCCCCGGTGGCACAATTGGTAAAAACCTTGTGCTGGCAGGACTGAAGACTGACAGCTTGGATGTTCTGGTTTGGGAACAACACAGATGAGTTCCCCCTCTCAGCTCCAGTTCCCCATGCGGGGACGGCCAATTCTCTCATACCAGAAGCGATTTGAAGTTTCTCAAGTTGCTCCTGCCAGGAGTCCCCGGTGGCGCAAGGGGTAAAACCCTTGTGCCGGCAGGACTGAGGACTGACAGGTTGGAGGTTCTGGTCCAGGGTAAGCACAGATGAGTTCCCTCTCTCAGCTCCAGCTTCCCATCTGGGGACATGAGAGAAGCCTCCCACAAGGAAGGTAAAACATCAAACATCCGGGCATCCCCTGGGCAACGTCCTTGCAGACGGCCAATTCTCTCACACCAGAAGCGATTTGAAATTTCTCAAGTTGCTCCTGACAGAAGCCCCCGGTGGTGCAATGGGTTAAAACCTTGTGCCGGCAGGACCGAAGACTGACAGGTTTGAGGTTCTGGTCTGGGGAGAGCACAGATGAGTTCCCTCTGTCAGCTCCAGCTCCCCATGTGGGGACATGAGAGAAGACTCCCACAAGGATGGTAAAAAGATCAAAACATCCGGGCGTCCCCTGGGCAACGTCCTTGAAGACGGCCAATTCTCTCACACCAGAAGCAACTTGCAGTTTCTCAAGTTGCTCCTGACAGAAGTCCCCGGTGGTGCAATGGGTAAAACCCTTGTGCCAGCAGGACTGAAGACTGACAGGTCGGTGGTTCAAATCCATGGAATGTGAATGAGCTCCCTCTGTCAGCTCCAGCTCCCCCATGTGGGGACATGAGAGAAGCCTCCCACAAGGATGGTAAAACATCAAAACATCTGGGTGTACCGTGGGCAATGTCCTTGCAGACGGCCAATTCTATCACACCAGAAGTGACTTGCAGTTTCTCAAGTCGCTCCTGACATGAAAAAAAAATCCCCAGTCCCGGCCCCTCCCCATTCCCACCTGTGAAGCCCCACCCTTGACTTCTCTGCAAAGGTACAGGAATACTATTGAATATTTATACCTCAGTAAGATCAATAAAATAAATATAAATACCATAAAATAAACAATTTAAAAACCAAACTACAATATACAGTCACATTTGCGTATTGCATCATGTCTGGTTATATTGTACTCTGCTCCAGTAGTCACATTGTGAAGTTCTATCAGTAAGGGTTAATTTCCCTCACTGAAAGCTGTCTAAACAGGAAATCCCTCATCGATGTCAGCTGCATTTGCGACGGTGATGGAAGTGAGAGCAGGGCCTCCCCTGAAGATCTTAAAGAGCAGGCCGGTTGGTATGAGGAGTTGCGGTCAGATAAGTAAGTTGGACATGAACCATTTAGGGCTTTAAAGGTCAAAACCAACACCTTGAATTTTATTATTTATTTGCGGTATTTGTATACTGCCCGTCTCATCCCCGAAGGGGACTCAGGGCGGTTCACCATGTTGACAACAATTCAATGCAATTGATAAAATGCAGTATAAAAGATCAAAATTGACCTCCCCTTATAAAATATTAAACATTATTCAATACAACACAGAAAATCGCATATCACACAAAGACATAGCCATTGTTCGTAAACAGTCCTGGGTCATTGAACTTTCAACTTTCACATTATAAACATTCCTATGATGGGCCGAACTTTTGGTTCCACAGCCAGGTCTTTAGCTGTCTCCTAAAAGTCAAGAAGGAGGAGGGCTGACCTGATTGGACTCAGAAACAAATTGGCAGCCAGTGTAGATGCTGTAGCAAAGGAGTTGTGTACTACCTGGGCCCGGCACCTGTCAGCAGCCTGGTTGCAGCTCTTTGGACTAACTGGAAGTTTCTGGGCACTCTTCAAGAGTAGCCCCATGTAGAGCCCAGGATGGGATGTAACCAAGGCATGGACCACCATGGCCAAGTCTGGCTTCTCAAGGTATGGGCACAGCTGGCTCACAAGTTTTAATTGTGCAAAGGCCCTTCTGGCCACCGCCGACACCTGGGCCTCCAGGCTCAGCAATGAAACCAAGAGAACCCCTATACTGTGGACCTGTGTCTTCAGGGGGAGTGTGACCCCATCCAACACAGGTTGCCACCCTATACCCTGATCTTCCTTATGACCAACCAGGGGGACCTCTGTCTTGTCTGGATTCAATTTTAATTTCTTTGTCCTAATCTGGTCTGCCAAGGTCTGAGCGGCTTCCTTGGCTTTCGGTGGAAATGAGTAGTAGAGTTTGGTGTCATCTGCATACAGATGGCGCTGAACTCCAAAACTCCGGATGATCTCTCCCAGTGGCTTCATGTAGATGTTAAAACAATATAGGGGAAAGTACAGAACATTCGGGACCCCACATCACAATGACCCTGGGGTCGAGCAGGCATTCCCAAGTGCCACCTTCTGGGTATGACCTTCCTGGAAAGATCAGAGACACTGTAAAACGGTGCCCCTGAGTCCCATCCCAGCCAGATGATCCAGAAGGATACCATGGTTGATGATATCGAAGGCTGCTGAGAGATCGAAAAGAACTAACAGGGACACAGTCCCCCTGTCCAGTTCTCTGTATAGATCATCTAGCAAGGCGACCAAAACCGTCTCAGTCCCATAGCCGGGCTTAAAACCAGACTGAAATGGATCTTGATCATCCATTTCTTCCAGGAATCTCTGGAGTTGTGAGGCCACCACATGCTCTAGGACCTTGCCCAAAAAAGGGAGGTTGGAGACTGGCTGGTAATTACCCTGAAGGAGTCCCCTAGCCACCTGGTAAAGCCCCATTGGACGGTTCCTTGAAGATGCAATGTTGGTAGCTGTGTAAGAGTTTTCAGCCACCTTCATTGCTATGGAGTAGGACTTCCAACACACTTTACTCCGTGTTCAATCAGATTTGGTGTGCGTTAGGCATCACCGTTGCTTTCATCTTCTGCATATTTGCTTCATTGCCACTAGTTCCGCATTGTACCATGGAGCCAACTTGGCTGTGCTCTGTGCAAGAGGATGCTCAGGAGCGATTGTGTCTATGGCCCTGGCAACCTCCGTTTTCCAAAGGTCTGTCAGAGCTTTGACAGAATCACCTTCCATGGAGGCAGGAAAATCCCCCAAAATCATCAGAAATCCATCCGGATTCATAAGTCTCCTGGGACAAACCATTTTAATTGGTCCCCCACCCCTGCAGAGGTTTAGATTCATAGTCTAAACCTGATCAGATAATGGTCAGTCTATGACAACGGCACTATAAATAGTTCCTCCACTCCACTGCAATCTTCATCCCATCCCGTGCAGAAGAGCAAATCGAACATGTGTCCAACGACATGGGTGGGGGGCCAGATATCACCTGGGACAGTCCCATAGTCGTCATGGCAGCTATGAAGTCCTGAGCCATTCCTGATAGGCTAGTCTCCGCATGGACATTTATTTATTATTTATTTATTTATTTGCTTTGTTTCTATACCGCATTTTTCAGCCTAGATTAGGCGACTCAATGCAGTTTACACAATGCAAGTTATACAGTAATATATAGTTAAAAACACATCACACATTACAACAAAATCAACAATTATTATCAATTCCTTATCAATTCATGACGCCTCAAAACAGAACAAGATCCATTCTCATAATCCTTGTGCCATTCCTATGTTCAATTTTACCGACATTGAAGTCCATCAGCACTATCAGCTAATGGGGCTCCAACGCCAAGCTAGAGACCAGCCCAGCTAATTCAGGTAGGGAGACTGTTGAGCAGCGGGGTGGGTGGTACACCCACAGAATCCATTCTGTCCCAGCTGCCCACCTTTAAATAGACACATTCAAACTAGGCTAACTGTGGGACAGGGCATCTGGTCAGGGAGATGGAATCCCGATAAACCACTGCAACTCCTCCTCCTCCCCAGACCTAGCCTGCTGCTGCAGCGAGAAACTAGTGGTCAGAGACGGTAGAGATTTACTCCTCTGGCTTCATCCAGCCAAGTCTTGGTAATACATGCCAGGTCAGCTTGTTATTCCAGAATCAAATCCTGGATAATAGATGTTTTGCCATTTACTGACCTGGCGTTTAACAGCAGCAGTTTTAGCCTGGAGGGATTGCCATCATAGATATCCAAGTTACTTACCAGAGGAGACAGTCCAGGCCTGTTAGAAATCTACTGCCCTTCCTATGATGGTAGTCAATTTGTCTCCTCCTCCCACATCTCCTCCTGCCCTGAATTACCTCAGTGGTCTCTTCCTGGTCCCGGTCTACCCCTTCTACTGCATGCCTATGAATATGAAGATCATCATTGATGAAGACTTTAACTTAGGCCCAATCGTTATCTTAGGACATTAAGGTATTCTATATTAGTGAGGCTTATTGCACAATAATCAATTTTTTTAGCTCTGAAATTTAATGAGGTTAATGCAATGGGAGGGAAGCAAATAGGACTTTCAACCCCCCACTGACCTCAGAATGTGTTGTTATGTATGTAATATGTAAAATTTCATCTTTCCTGCTAGGTATGTGAAAAGCCAGCGACACACTGTCCAAGTAGACTACATTGAATACATGGATGAAGTGGCTTCTCAATTTGGAGTGAAGCCCAACGTTTGGTCTCTCCTTCTGACAGATCCCAAGCTTGCCTGGGAAGTGATCTTTGGACCATGCACCCCATATCAATACCGTCTGCAAGGACCGGGGAAATGGAATGATGCCAGGAAAGCAATCTTGACCCAGCATGAGCGGGTCCTGAAGCCCTTGAAAACAAGGCCCACTGATGACTCAAATACAGTCTTGGTGCCCCTTTGGTTAAAGATGGTTGGCCTTCTTGTTCTCTTTGCTGCATTATTTGCTCATTTTTAAATGGTAAAGATCTTCACTGACAAAAAGCAAGTGGAAGTAGTGAGACTCTATCTTCTTTTTAACAAAAAGATAGCATATATATATATATATATATATATATATATATATAACAACACAACTCAAAATCCAGTTAAGACAATGTACATTTTATATTAAATCATAGCTTCTAATAAGTGCAAACCTATCTTTGCCTACGTAAGAAGTTAAAAAATCATTCTTTTCTAACTTTTTGTATTATCTGTAATTAGCTATGATACTATTAGCTGGCATATTATGCTGACACAATAGTGGGATAGAATGGCTGCAGGCACCATGGTAGCATGGAGGTTTGCAGAAAATGTGATCTTTGTTGGGAGGAAGTTGACATGCCTGATCATAAGCTGCTTGGAAGACATTATTGATCTGGCAATGAAAGCAGTTTCTCTTCTGTTTCCCATATCTCCCACCTGGTATGTGCTATTCTCAAAGTTATAATGCTTCCAGCCACTGTACTATCAGTGTTTACAGAAATTGTACTTTTCTCATAAATTCCTATTTTCTATCATGGCTTTGTCAGCTCAGATGGTAATTGCAAAAAACTGGGAAAAATACAGTGGAATTTTCAGTTGTAGAACCAATAAATAAATAAATAATGGAATGTGACATTAACTGAAAAACTAAGCAAAAAAAGTGTTAGAAATGCTACAGCAACCTGGTTTTTCTTTATTTCTTTTATCCAGAAAAGCAAAAATATGTTTGTTCCTCCAACTACTCATTTAAGTTTATGGAATGATGAACTGATGACGCATGGTGCATGGAACGATGTATTGGTGATTTTATACAGTTTTATGTAATTCAACTGTGTGGTTGAGTTTGATTTTCAAATGAATGTGTTTTCCCCATTTCTGTTTATCTTTAATTTAATAAAATTACTGAGTAAAAAAAGAAATTAATGTATAGTCCATACTGAAAGCTAATACATATATTCATAAAATAATAACGTAGCCCTCTTTAAATGTATGTGTAACTTGCTTTATTTATTTCCTACTTCAGTCTTAGGTATCGCTTTCTTATGCAAAGAAGTTAGTCAGTTCTTTGTCCTCCCTTAGGAGTAGAAATCTTCGTGAGTCTCTGTATAATGCCCTTTCAAATGTAGTTAAAGAGAGTAGTCAAACAGGAACAAAAAACCGAGTTACAGAAGTTGAATCTTCCCTGCTTTTTGGAGTATGGAAAGGCGAAGGATCACCACTTCAATGCTTGAGGTCTTTGCTTCTTCCAGAATGCTGATATTTGTTCGCCGTTCTTCCCAAGAGATTTGCAGGATTTTTCGAAGGCTACTCTGATGAAATATTTCCAGAAATTGAGAGTGATGTTTGTAGATGGTCTATGTTTTGCAGGCATACAATACAGTTGGAAGGACAATAGCTTTATAAACAAGCATGTTCACTTTAAAATGATTTAGATTAAAATTACTAACATAATAACATGATTAAAATACATTCAAAGTTTAAAAAAGGTTAAAACACAGCACAAAACCTGGCATAATCTCTGTTCCAAATAGATCAGAGACAACTAGGTTATCAGTCTAACAACTGCACAAGTACATGTGGATATACTTACTTAGGCGATCCCATTAAGCTGTATTTCTGGCATTGGAGAGAGATTGGCTGGTGACTGCTGGAAAAGCACTTTGGTTTTCTCAATGCTTAATGACAGGCTGAGCTTCTCGTATGCTTCTGCAAGGTGTTTAGAGTGGCTTGTAGGTCTTCTGAATGTGTAGAGACGACGTTGTCATCAGCATACTGGAGTTCTATAACATGTTGTTGTAACCTTGGTTTTGGCTTTCAGTCTGCTGAGGTTAAATAGCTTGCCATCTGTCCGATAGATGATTTCCACTCCGGTGGGAAGCTTCCCGTCAACAAGATGAAGTATCATAGCGATGAATATGGAAAATAAATGTTGGGCCAATAACACATCCGTTTGACATCTGATTCCACCTTAGAATCATAGAATCAAAGAGTTGGAAGAGACCTCATGGGCCATCCAGTCCAACCCCCTGCCAAGAAGCAGGAATATTGCATTCAAATCACCCCTGATGGATGGCCATCCAGCCTCTGTTTAAAACCTTCCAAAGAAGGAGGCTCCATCACACTCCGGGGCAGAGAGTTCCACTGCTGAACGGCTCTCACAGTCAGGAAGTTCTTCCTCATGTTCAGATGGAATCTCCTTTCTTTTAGTTTGAAGCCATTTTGTCGTGCAGGGAAGCAGAAAACAAGCTTGCTCCCTCCTCCCTGTGGCTTCCTCTCACATATTTATACATTGCTATCATATCTCCTCTCAGCCTTCTCTTCTTCAGGCTAAACATGCCCAGCTCTTTAAGCCGCTCCTCATAGGGCTTGTTCTCCAGACCCTTGATCATTTTAGTCGCCCTCCTCTGGACACATTCCAGCTTGTAGAAATCTTCGTGAGTCTCCGAAATCTTCGTGAAATCTTCGTCATCTCTCTTCAATTGTGGTGCCCAGAATTGGACACAATATTCCAGGTGTGGTCTAACCAAAGCAGAATAGAGGGGTAGCATTACTTCCCTAGATCTAGACACTATGCTCTTATTGATGCAGGCCAAAATCCCACTGGCTTTTTTTGCCGCCACATCACATTGTTGGCTCATGTTTAACTTGTTGTCCACGGGGACTCCAAGATCTTTTTCACACATACTGCTCTTGAGCCAGGCATTGTCCCCCATTCTATATCTTTGCATTTTGTTTTTCCTGCCAAAGTGCAGTATCTTGCATTTTTCACTGTTGAACTTCATTTTGTTAGTTTTGGCCCATCTCTCTAGTCTGTCAAGATCGTTTTGAGTCACTTAAATGGGTCACTTTGGGAACCATTGCTGTCCAAGACTGTTACAACAGTTTTGGGTATGTGGATATATACCACCGAAGACAAAATTTTACTCAAACGGGTTTTTGGCTCTTTGGAAGAGCATACTTGTACGAAAGATTATGATTTTCAAATGGTTGTGAATGCCATTTGTTTCCCAAAAGGTTATGGAGATTTTGGTTTTTCAAAATATCCTGTGCCAGCAATGTCCCTCTGCAGTTTGCATTGGACAAACACTTCCATCCTAGGCCTCCTCCAACTAGCTATTTGGGCCTCCAACTCCCAGAATTCCTAACCATTGAAGAAGCTGGCGAGGGCTTCTGGGAGTTGGAGACCCACACTGCAGGAGAAGGCCTGCTCTATATGCAGGAAGGGAATGGACACAAATCAGGCGGTAGAACTGGAGAGGGAGGGAGTGAGGGGGAGGCGTCCCGATTCCTATCCTTCTCTCCCTGAGGCCGTGATAAGGCTCACATAAGGTATAACTATTTACTTCATTGACTGCCGACTCCTAGACTGTTACACGTCCGCCATTCCCATTCCCAGAGAAGGCCTCAACACCGGAAGCGGAACATATTTTCCCTTTTCCGCTTCCCGCTCTCGCTCGCTCTGTTTTCGGGGCAGGAGAGGCAAGCCGAGCAGCGTCATGCGCATGCGCAGTTCTTTTTTCTCCACTGCCATCTTGCCCGAAGAGGAGGAGGAGGAGGAGGAGGAGGCCGCCCTGAGGGTGAGTGCAGAGCTCCTCCTCAGACTTCTTCGGGAAGGGCCCGAAGTTGCTCCGGGAGGGGAAGGAAGGGCAAGGCAGGGCTGCCATGGCGGCTTTTGGGACAAGGCTCAACCCCCCCCCCCCCGGCCTGAGGACATTCAAACAAGGCTCTAATTGTGTTGTCGAAGGCTTTTATGGTCGAAAACACTGGGTTGCTGTGAGCTTTTTCGGGTTGTATGGCCATGTTCCTGTAGCATTCTCTCCTGACGTTTCGCCTGCATCTGTGGCAGGCATCCTCAGATGTTCTGTTGATGGTGAGGCAAGTGGAATGTCTATACTTCCTGACTGTGAGAGCCGTTCAGCAGTGGAACTCTCTGCCCCAGAGTGTGGTAAAGGCTCCTTCTTTGGAAGTTTTGAAACAGAGGCTGGATGGCCATCTGTCGGGGGTGCTTTGAATGCATTTTTCCTGCTTCTTGGCAGGGGGTTGGACTGGCTGGCCCATGAGGTCTCTTCCAACTATATGATTCTATCTCTCAGAGATGCGCCCAGCTCTGTTCAACATCTTTATTAATGTATTGTCGAAGGCTTTCATGGCCGGAATCACTGGGTTGTTGTAGGTTTTTTCGGGGTATATGGCCATGGTCTAGAGGCATTCTCTCCTGACGTTTCGCCTGCATCTATGGCAAGCATCCTCAGAGGTAGTGAGGTCTGTTGGAACTAGGAAAAAGGGTTTATATATCTGTGGAATGACCAGGGTGGGACAAAGGACTCTTGTCTGCTGGAGCTAGGTGTGAATGTTTCAACTGACCACCTTGATTAGCATTTGATGGCCTGACAGTGCCTAGAGCAAACTTTGTTGAGAAGTAATTAGATGTCCTTGTTTGTTTCCTCTCTGTTGTTGTGCTGTTGTAATTTTAGAGTTTTAATACTGGTAGCCAGATTTTGTTCATTTTCATGGTTTCCTCCTTTCTGTTGAAATTGTCCACATGCTTATGTATTTCAATGGCTTCTCTGTGTAGCCTGACGTGGTGGTTGTGAGAGTGGTCCAGCATTTCTGTGTTCTCAAATAAAATGCTGTGTCCAGGTTGGTTCATCAGGTGGATTTATGAGGAAACACAACATACAAACTATCTACAGACCCACCAAAAAATCCAACAAATGCTACGTTCAGTAAAGGACAAGAGGGATCCTCTCACTTCTGCAGGAGTCTACCGTGTACCATGTAGCTGTGGACAAGTCTACATAGGGACCACCAAACACAGCATTGCCCAAACACGAATCAAGGAACATGAAAGGCACTGCAGACTACTTCATCCAGAGAAGTCAGCCATAGCAGAGCACCTGATGAAAAACATGAAATGCAAAGCTACAGGATGTGTGACGCTTAGTTCAAGAACAGTCCATGTGAGACAGATCTTGGAGTCTTCGTGGACAACAAGTTGAACATGAACCAACAAAGCCAATGGGATTTTGGGCTACATCAAAAGGAATCTAGTGTCTAGATTGAGGAAAGTCATGATGCCTTTGTATTCTGCTTTGGTTAGACCTCAGTTGGAATACTGTCTCCAATTCTGGGCACCACTATTGTTGTTGCTGTTGCTGTTGTTGTTGTTGTTATTATTATTATATTTATTTCTATCCCGCTTTTCTCCTGCGATGGTACTCAAAGAGGCATAAAGCATGTAAAATCAAGACAATTACAAACAAAAAATACAAACATGAACTCCAACTAATGAGAAATTAACAATTTAAGACATTAAAACATTAAACTCCCATTACCTATGACAGCTAGCATAAAACTAGCATAGCAACATAAATTAAAAACATACCAGTTAAACCCATGTAATGTCCTATTAATTTATGCCATGAAACAAACCAGTTACTGACGGTCTACTATATAGTTGACATATTGCACATCAGAATGCCTGTCAATCTACTGGTCTTCGTTGGGGAGACCAGTAGAAATAACTGGTCTCCCCAACTTGCTTCCGAAATAACAGCAGTGAGGGGGCTGTACTAACCATTTTTGGGAGGGAGTTCCAGAACTGCGGGGCCACCATTGAAAAGGCTCTCTCTTATTCTCACCAGCCGTGCTTGAGATGATGGTGGGACCGAGAATAGGGCCTCTCCTGATTACCTTAGGGCTCATATGGGCTCATAGGAGGAGATGCAGTCCAATAAGTACGCTGGGCCCCAACTGTTTAGGGCTTTATAGATTAAAGCCAGCACCTTGAATTGCGTCCACAAACAAACTGGCAGCCAGTGTAGTTGTTTTAGGAGAGGGGTAGTTCTTTCCCTATACTCTGCTCCTGTGAGCAATCTGGCAGCTGACCTTTGCACCAGTTGAAGTTTCTGAACGCCCCTCTAGCACAGACCTACCTAGAGTGCGATACAGTAATCTAAAATGGATGTGACTAAGGTGTGTATCACCATGGTCAGTTCCACCATGGCCACTTCAAAAGCAATATTGACAAGCTGGAAGGTGTCCAGAGGAGGGCCTCTAAAATGATCAAAGTTCTTGAGATTGTAAGTATCTGTGAGGAGCGGTTTAAAGAGCTGGGCATGTTTAGCCTGAAGAAGAGAATGCTGAGAGGAGACATGATGGCCATGTATAAATATGTGAAAGAATGTCATAATGAAAAGCGAGAGCAGGTTTGTTTTCTGCTGCCCTTGAAACTAGGACTTGGAGCAATGGGTTCAGATTATAGGAAAGGAGATTCCACTTAGACATTAGGAAGAACTTCCTGATTTTACGAGCTGTTCAGCAGTGGAATTCTCTGCTTCAGAGTGTGGCAGAGGCTCCTTCCTTGGACATTTTTAAACAGGCTGTATGGGATACTGATTATGCTTTCCTGGAAGGTGGGGGTTGGACTAGATGACACATATGGTCTCTTCCAGCTCTATGATTCTGTGAATGCCCAGGGTGGGAGAAAGAACTCTCTGTTTGAGGCAAGTGTCAATCTTGCAACTGGCCAACTTGATTAGCAATTGAGTAGTCTCCAGCTGAAAAGCCTGGCTGTTGTTGCCTGGAGGCATCCTTTGTTTGGGAGGTGTTAACTGGTGCTTGATTGTTTGCTGTCTGGCATTCCCCTGTTTCTGAGTGGCATTCTTTATTTACTGTTTTGAATGCCAAACAAATTATGTAGTCTTTTATTATCTTGATACTTATTGGATTAATTATAGTACTTTTTAGGATATTAATAGTATTGCTTTTTTCGTTCTTGTCCTTTGCATATTTACTGCTCTTTATAAACTACTTTGTAAACTACTAGGAAGACAGGAAAAAAATCAGAAACAAATTAATTTTTCTTGTGGTAATGGAAATAAAATCTTCAGAACAAATTGCATTTGCACATATTAGATTCATAATTTGTTTGGTCTAGTGTTTGGTCCCGTTTACCAATAGTTAAGTAAGTGCTAGCATTGTTTATTGCCATCAGGCGAAAAGTTAAAAGATTAAAGTAACATGAGTTGATCCAGTCAGTCGGCCTCATTCAAAACATTTGAAGGATTATTTATGTTCAAGATGACATCATTTTCTACATGTAAATCTAGCCTCTTCTGACTTCAATTCAGAAGGAAAAGACAGACTAACTACATACTGCCTTTTGATTGATATCGTTAGCAACATCCTTATCTGGAATATCAGGGCACATAAAAAAATCTTAATAATAATAATAATAATAATCATAATAATAATAATCATAATAAAAATCTAATAATCTGGTTTTCAAGCAAAGTGGTTAATCACTTTGATCACTTAATCACTTAATCAGTTTGAGTTCCTGTTTGTGTGATGTATTAACCATCCAATTTTACAGATATGTCATTTGCAAAGGTTTGCCTGAGCAATTTCACCCAACCCGTGCAGTTTTGCTTGGAATTGGGACTTTTCCTGGCTTTCATTGTCAAAGGCTCCTGAACAGCTGCTGCCTTCACTCTGAGCTTCTGCGGTGTATGTTTCCTTCTCAGTGTGTGTGTGACATAGCTATCTGGGACCTTTCAGGGTGACAGAAAACAGTTTTGATTTCAGCTGCCTAAAATTGTTATGCAGACCCACTGTAGAAGAATAATGTCACTACAGCTTGATGAATAATATGCAACTGTACTTGGAAGCGGAAGTCGTATCAACCAGATTTTAGGGATTACGGAGGTGGCTGTTTAAACTTCTTGGCTTATATTTTTGTGAATCCTGACCATTTGCCATGCTGATAGGGCTCTTGGGAGGTCAATTCCAGTCATGTCTGGAGACCTAGCTTTGGAGATCATTCATCTAAATGAAGAAGCAGTACTACTTGTTGGCTCACCGTGAATAGATTATTCGAATTACAGACTGGAGAATTGTGTGCTCACTAATTTTCTTTGTCATCTTTATGCAGTGCCTCTGCCATGGGGAACACCACTAGTGAGAGGGTGTCTGGGGAACGCCACAGCTCCAAGTCTCATCGTTCTGATGGAAGTAGCAGCAGCCAACATGCTAAGGATCATTCAAACAAGATCATGGTTGGAAGCACTGATGATCCTAATGTTTTCAGCACACATGAGTCCAAGGTACAAGCATGGTTATTTCATAGCAACTCTGACCCTCTGAGAGAGACTCTGCTTGGTCATGCCTTTTGACTTTCCCAAAATAGCAATAAAAACAGCAGTACCTGCAAAATATTTTTGATATGTGTGGGTGTAATCGACACTTAACTGAAAAAAGGGTTTTTGACTGTTATTGGAGGCTTACCAAGCTGTTGCATAAAATAATGTTCCCTGTGTCTCTGCTACACATTTCTAGACCCCACTTTGTTTGCAATGCCTAAAAAACCTATTAGAATTATTCCAGAAAGGCCAGTAACTCTTAAGTGGGATCAAGTGGGACCTAGCAGCAAAATAATAATAATAATAATAATAATAATAATAATAATAATAATAAATACTCATTTTAAACATTAGAACATTAGGTTGCTTTCATGTGACTTTCTCATCCATAATCTGCATTTGTATGGCATGCCTGGCCCTAAATAATTGCATTAATCAGGCATTGATATCAGACAACTCGATCCCCAAATTTGCATTCCCCATTTATTGTTATTATTATATTGAATTATATTTATTTATACCCTGCTTTATCTCTACCGAAGGGAACTCAAAAGTGGTTTAAAATAAAATTATTTGTACATAATTTAAAATATACAAATATACAGACATTAAAACATAAGTTACCTCTAGTTTAAGAGTAGGCAGGCAGCTAGGGAAACAAGCCAGTGACAATTTCAGATGAAATAACAAGCTGTAATTCAATTGAGTGAAAGGTTTGTAAATCAAGAAAGCTTGCAGGTAGTTATCATACCATGGTTTGTTTACAGCAGGGGTCCACAAACTTTTTAAACAGGGCCAGGTCATAGTTCCTCAAACTGTTGGAGGGCCGGATTATAATTTGGAAAAAAATATGAATGAATTCCTATGCACAGTGCACATATCTTATTTGTAGTGCAAAAAACACTTTAGAACAATACAATAATTAAAATGAAGAACAATTTTAACAAATATAAACTTCTTAGTATTTCAATGGAAAGTGTGGGCCTGCTTTTGGCTGATGAGATAGGATTGTTGTTGTTGTTGTTGTTGTGTGCTTTCAAGTCGTTTCAGACTTAGGTTGACCCTGAGCGAGGACCGGGTAAATGACCTTGGAGGGCCGTATTTGGCCCCCGGACCGTAGTTTGAGGACCCCTGGTTTACAGGATAGTTTGGATACAACAAGAAACCAATCTTACTTTGCTTAATTCTAAACATGACCAGGGGACACATGCCGAGGAAAAAGAGAAGGCAAAAGACATTGTACCCTCACAGCTGTGAAACCTGAGTATGCTTTGCCATTATATGGAAAGAATAATTCTGCTTTCTTTAACAGGCTGGAAAAAAGGAATATTTCTCATGAATCTGATTATGTCATCTTTGCATCTAAGATATTAGTTTATGTTTTCTTTTTAGTGTCATTCTTGTCTACTGGAAATCTAGTAGAAAATGTAACTATCTTTTTCCTACTTCAGCTTCCTGGAGAAAAGGAATTTGTGTCATGGCATCATGACTTGGATGAGTCAGTAAAGCCATATCAACAGGCTCGGCCCACTGTCATTCGTTGGACTGATGGAGGCAAGGAAGTCTTCATCTCGGGATCCTTCAACAACTGGAGTGCAAAAATACCTTTAATTAAAAGGTAAGAAAAATTATATGTGATTTTAACTTGCCTGAAACTCTGTGAGTGTATATTTGGAAAGATGGGTTGTTTCTTCTCCCATCTTATATAGAGCAATTACACTAAAACGAGCTACATCTGCTCTCATTGCTCATTGTATATATCAATTAAATACAGAATTTATAGTCAGCCTTCCATATTCATGGATTTTCTATCACAGATTAAACCGTCAAAATCATCGAAAGTCAACAAATGTCTATTTTTCTTTTTTTTATAGTTTTTAGAGTTTCAAGTTTTTCAAATTTTTCATTTTTTTCTTCTTTTTTTCTTCTTTTTTCTTTTCTCTCTTTTCTCTACTTTTTATACAAGCAAATGTTCTCCCACTTTCAATGTAAAGGAAATACTATATTTGGATTTCTTTTTTTCATTTTCTTTATTTCACATGATAAAATTTCAATAAAAACATTTGGAAAAAAAAACCCCAACCATCTAGTTAAATAACTGTGGCAGCAGATAACAGACACAAGTTGACAGAAGCAATAATTTGTTTGACGAGCACAAGCATGTGATTAGGCTTTCTTTCCTCATACATTTCTCTGTGTGAACTAGCCCTTATTTCTACAAAATATGCTTAAGATTTGCATATAGAATATACCTCAACACAAAAGTGTACTGAGGCAGCTTTATAGCATTTGATTTGCAATTCCATGTGTTTATGTTGTTTCTTTTTCTTTCGCTTTTTCCCTCTTGCCATTGGCCAGGCTGTAAAGATGACCCCAATTCTTACTTAGATTCAAGTGGTGGCTTTATGAAGCTTTAGGGTGCTGTCTCTAAATCTGGATTTCTTCCTCTCCTTTTAGCCACAATGACTTTGTTGCTATTCTGGACCTTCCTGAAGGGGAACACCAGTATAAATTCTTTGTGGATGGCCAGTGGGTTCATGATCCGTCTGAGGTAATTCTTTTCCTCCATATGCCTTTTTCTTTACTTTCCCTTCTACCCTTCAGCACCTTTTGCTAAGCTTATTTTGCCTGGGTTGCTCTGAGTTTTCCAGGCTGTATGGCCTTGTTCCAGAAGCATTCTCTCCTGACGTTTCGCCTGCATCTATGGCAGGCATCCTCAGAGGTGTGAGGTCTGTTGGGAACTAGGCAAGTGAGGTTTATATATCTGTGGAATGTCCAGGGTGGGAGAAACAACTCTTGTCTGCTTGAAGCAAGTGTGAATGCTGCAATTGGCCACTTTGATTAGCATTGAATGACCTTGTAGCTTCAAAGTTTGGCTGGTTGCTGCCTCAGGGTGATCCTTTGTTGGGAGGTGTTAGCAACATTCACACTTGCCTCAAGAGTTCTTTCCTTCCACCCTGGACATTACACAGATATATAAACCTCACTTGCCAACAGGCCTCTCAACCTCTGATGATGCCTGTCATAGATGTGGGCAAAATGTCAGGTGAGAATGCTTCTGGAAAATGGCCAGACAGCCTGAAAAACTCACAGCAACCATGTGATTCTGGCCATGAAAGCCTTCAACAACACATTATTTTGCATCACTATTGCATTTCTTCTGAACCAGAATTTCATAATTGTTATAGGGGCAATAGGTAGGAACCTTTGGAAGTAGCCAAGACTCAAATTCCTGAGTCACTAGCATAATAATTTCCTTTGACCATATAATAATTGCCATTTTATGTTGTTTGTTTGTTTGTTTTTACTAAATTCGGGTTCTGATTTCCACCCATAGTTCATATATTCCTTTGTGATTTACAATTACCCTTTTTTTTAAATAAAAAAAAATACACCATTGGAGTTTGTTATTGAATGAGATGTAGCATTTTTATGTTGGAGATTGTAATTTGAGTCTTGCATTTCTTATAGTTCTTAGTACCAATCAGTTTTCCTTCAGTAAATTTGAGGGTGATCAGCTGAACATTGGGGGTATGATAACATTCCTACTTGTCACATTTTGAATATTCAGATTTTACCAGTGTTACTCCAGGAACATTTATGACTATTTTATCTGGAAGTCAGTATTGGTGCCAATTAATTATCATGTTGCAGATGTTGAACTTAAGTAGAGAATGAAGATTATCCCCTATAGTGAGTGTACAACTGAAATAAATAAGTTTGAGGCTGGGTAGCAGGCATTCAGGCCCCCCTGGTGGTGCAGTGGGTTAAACCGCTGAGCTGCTGAACTTGTTGACTAAAAGGTTGGCAGTTTGAATCCGAGGACGGGGTGAGCTCTTGCTGTTAGGCCCAGCTTCTGCCAACCTAGCAGTTCAAAAACATGCAAATATGAGTAAATCAATACCTTCTGCGGGAAGGTAATGGCACTTCATGACCTTGGAGTTGTCTATGGACATCACTAACTCTTCATCTTAGAAATGGAGATGAGCACACCCCACAGAGTCGGACACAACAGAGGGGAAACATTTACCTTTACTTAGCTGGCATTCATGTAGGAAAGTTGTAAAAAAAAACCCAAAAAACCTGAAACTAAGCTGTGAGCAGAATCAAGGTAGAAGGATCAATCAGCATATACTGAGTATTCAACCGTATGAAGTCACAATAGGATCACCGTTGTTCACCTTTGTCTTGCTTCATGAGGACAGTGTCATTGCAGTGTATTGCATGTATTTCAGGAAGTGGAGGCATGTCATGCAGATGCATCATGTGTTTTGATGTCTTATTTTTCAGCCAGTGGTGACTAGTCAGCTGGGGACAATTAACAATCTGATTCATGTCAAGAAGTCTGACTTTGAAGTGTTTGATGCTTTAAAGGTGGACTCCCTGGAAAGTTCAGAGACTTCTTGTCGAGGTGACTTTACGTTACATTACTTTAGTGTAAACATTCAAAATGCTGGTGTTCTGTGGCTTCCTTTCTTATACTTTCTCAATTTTTAATAGACCTTTCAGGCTCTCCTCCTGGAACATACAGCCAAGAAATGTACGTTTATAGGCCTGAGGAACGTTTCAAATCCCCACCGATTCTTCCTCCTCATCTCCTCCAGGTCATCCTTAACAAAGATACTAACATTTCAGTGAGTATCAGTCCACATGGTCCTTGAGTATTAAGTGTTCCAAAGTGCTCTCCCTTAACAGTGTGTTTTATTTTCCAGTCAAAAGGAAGGGAAGGAGGGAAAGGAGATATATTTCATGTCTTCCTTGTTTGTATAGCTCTTTCAAACCTAGCCAATTTCCTGTCTTTTTGTGTATATAAATGTATTAACTTTATATGTGCATCTTTGTTCCCTTCCCCCTGCAAGCCTTCGCAATCCCTATGTATCTATATATCTCTATATGTCTGTCTGTCTATCTATCAATATACAGTAATTTTATATATGAATTCCCCCCTCCTATGTTTGCAGGTCTTTGCAAATCCTAAATACGTATAGATATCTAGAGATTTCTGTGTACCTGTATATCTGTATCTATATTTATACATTATTTTTATATATGAATTTTACCCTTGCAAGTCTATGTAAATCCTATATAGATATAGATGTTGATAAATATATAGAGGTACTTGTATATATATGTGTGTGTGTATAATATTTTATATATGCATTTTACCCTCACATGTTTGCAAGTCTTTGGAAATCCTATATAGATATAAATATCAATATATAGAAAGATACCTAGATCAATAGTTATAAATATGGTTATATAGGGCTTGCAAATATTACAGGGGGAAATGCCCACACAAATATATATGGACATGCCTAGATAGATATAAACATAGATACATAGGGCTTGCAAATATTGCAGGGGAAATGCACATAGAGAAAGAGAGAGAGAGAGAGGATTTGCAAACATTTTGGGGGAAATGCATATGTGAAATTAGTGTATATAATTATAGATATATATCCAGTGCTGCATTGTTTATATAGGCATTTAATGTTTGCCTGTTACTGTATTGGAAGCCAGCCTGAGTCCCCATGGGGCGATAGGGCGGGGTACAAATGAAGGTGTTATCATTATAAAATTATTGTTGATACCATATTGGTTTTGTTGACCCTACTTTTCCATTTACAGAGCTAGTTTACTGTTTTTCTTTGAAATACGGTAAATATTCAAAAACATTTAACCTACTGATGCCTCAGTTAATGTAATTTTCTTGGTATCTATTTTTATTTTGAAATTTACCAGTAGCAGTTGCATTTCCCACCCTTGGCTTATATTCAAGTCAATAAGTTTTCCCGGTTTTTGGGGTAAAATTAGGTGCCTCGGCTTATATTCAGATCGGCTTATCCTCGAGTATATACGGTAGTCTTCCCCATCAGCTTGTGTGCACGCATTCAGTGAGAAAATTGGAAATAGCCTAATAGATGAAAAGTGATGTTTCTTATGTTTCCTATAGTGTGACCCAGCCCTCTTGCCTGAGCCAAATCATGTGATGCTGAACCATCTGTATGCACTCTCCATTAAGGTAAGGCTTAGTAGCCTCTGTTTACTTGCAGAATGAAGAATGACCCCTCTGTCTTACTCTTCTTTGAAACTAGAAGCTAACTGGTCCCCCTTTCTCCTTCTCTCCTGTTCTTGCCATACTATCCACCAGCTTGCTAATTCTAGGCTTTGTTTTCTATGTCTTGAGAAAATCTCATGTAGGAGGGAGGTGCAGAAGAGGTAGCATTTCAGGATAGCAGGTGTAATGGGAAGATACTCTTGGCTCCTAATTTCTGTAATCAACTTTTTCTTGTGGGCCATTCTTCACCTTTATAGCATGGACACAAGGCAGTAGCATGTCTTGTTTTTCTCTGTCTTACTTTTGTCCTCTGTTTCCACTTAGAATCTATCAGTATCTTTGTAAGTTATCCTGGAAAACTTTAGGATGGAGGGAAAGGAGGAGGCAGAATCTGTTTAACCCAGTGTTTCTCAACCTGTGGGTCCCCAGGTGCTTTGGCCTACAACTCTCAGAAATCCCAGGCAGTATACCAGCTGTTAGGGTTTCTGGGAGTTGGATACTGTGGTGAAGTGTGAATTTTAATCTACTGTTATGTATAGTTATAGATAGGCATTTGAAAGGGTAAGTATTTAAAGTTGCATAACTGGGGGGAATGGTAGCCAGCTCAGCTCACTTTGAGCAGGGCTGCCATTTTAAAAATTGTCAGTCTGTGGTCTGTGAACTGCAGAAGAGGCTGGTTCTACTGTAGTGAGAACCAGGAAGGTAATCTGTAGTTTAAAAACTACAAGGAAAGGCTGATTCTACTGTAGTGAGAATCAGGAAAGTTTTGGCTTTTAGCCTAGGTAGTTTAGATAAGTCGAGTTGACTTATTTATATTAGTAGTTAGTGTATGAGTAGAAGGGGTGCGAGACCCTGTTAGAATCTTTAATACAACAGAAATATCACAAAGGAAGAATAAGCTTGTATCCAAAATAATCTATTAAAGAAAGAAACACAGTTTGAAGAAAAATAGTTTGAAACCTGTTTAGTAGAAGGACGAGTCCTTTCCAGAGTTGTTTTAAGGAATGTTATAAATGTAACCTCTGAAGATATGTGCCTCTAAGAGTCAAGAAACATTGAAACCATCAAGCTTCTGCTACTTTTCAATAAACTTGTTACAGTTTCTTATAAAGCCCGGTCTCTTTTACAAATCCTTTCCAAGTTAGGTCACATTGAAGAAAGACCAAATCAATGTTACTAGCTATTAGCTACACTATCAATTTAATAAATCTTTACAAAGCCGTTACAAACTGGTAGCTTCTTTACAAATTGGTGAAATCTTTACAGATACCAAAACATCTGGGGACTTACAGGTTGAGGACCACTGGTTTAATCTCTTTCTTGACTGATAGCATCTTCTGAGAACATTCCTTTGCAAAACAGGAATTCTCCTCTTCTGCAATTGCACTAATGTTTCTATTTCTTTCCCCAGGATGGTGTTATGGTACTAAGTGCCACCCATCGCTACAAGAAGAAATATGTGACTACCCTGCTCTACAAGCCCATTTGAGTCGGGTTTTTCCTGATCATTGAGGAGATACAGAGACTGCTGCTTTTTCCTCACACATTTCAAACAGGAAACTAGCCTCCAGACTCCTTTGTCAGGGGCAAAAGCTCTATATGACACCAGCTGTATCTCGGTTTTTAGGACTGATTGAGAACATTCTTTCTTGGTGACTATTTTTGCTATGCAGCTTGCACCTGTCCATAGCACACAATTGATAGTTCCAACAGTTTAGGTGGATTGTTTCTTGTCCAATGCTGACTGGAAAAACAGCTTTTCCTGGATAATATTAAGGAAAGAGGAGTTTTTTTGGTTTCTCTCATTGTAGGTTGCTCTTGGGTACCCACTTGTAATCCCCCCTCTGGCCAGAAAGAGGTTGCTAGGTTGCTGTCAATGAAGAAGTGACTGAGTCTGTTGTGAAGACCCACCTGCTTCCAATAGTTAAATTATAATTACTTTGTAATCCCAGGGGGTTGAGCAGAGGGACCTTTGTTGAAGATCATGTCGTGAGAGTAACTACTAGCTGTGATAGCAATGTAGCATCTCCTAGCTGAGAGATTATATGACACTAAATAACTGCTGTGGAACATTGGCTTCACACATTGTTCTGACTGTGATGGGATGCAGGATTCAGGACAAGACAGACTCCTAAAAAGGGCTGCTCTTATCTTATAGTACCTACTACTGCAAGCCCATGGCAAGTGCACTCAGCGCAATGTCAGTGCGAGGTAGTGCTTCACTGTATGCTGTATGTGCCTGCTGTGTGGTTGTATGGACATTAATTCTGCAAATTGGAAGTGCAGCAATCAGAAGTAGCAATAGTACTATTGGGATTATGTGTGAAGATCATACTTTTTTGTTGATGTGAGGAATGTTTCCATCTCCTTAGGACATAAATTATAATCTGCAAGCATATACAGACCAACTTGCCCAGAAGGAAGTAACAGGAGTGCAAAGTGCTGAAAATGCTGACTCTGGGAATGTGTATCTTGCGTGCTGATACAGACCAAAAGTCAGTCTATTTCAGCCAAAAGCCTCTGGGAAATGGAGGAAGAGCATGATAATCAAATCAAATCATTTATTTCGGTCATTGAACAGCACTGTCTCTCACCTTAAAGTTTATATGTACAGCTGCTATGGCCTTTGATAGCTGTATTCATGGAAGGAATCATTTAAGGAGAAATGCTGTGCTCTCCTCCTTTTCCAGGATTTTTACTTCCAGAGTTTATGCTTATAAACTCTGTGGCTCCACTCAAGATGAAGGATCACCCTCTTTCATTTCAATGATACTTTATTTATAACCTGCCCTATCTCCCCAATGGGACTCAGGGCAGTTTTCAACGAAAGTAACAAATTGGCAAACATTCAATGCCTATAAGAAGTGTTAAATATATTATTCAGTACTTGAATCCTACAGGAAGAAACGAGATCCATATTTCCAGGAATTGTAAAACCTTAAATGGGAAACCTTGATCTCTGCTCTTTTGGCCTGGGACTATAGGGGTTCTTCAGTGTTTTTCCTCCCTTCTGTCCCTGCCTCTTTTCTTTCTATCCTTGTCAAATGAAGAAGTCTTGTTTTGAGATAAGATGCCTGAGTTGGGAGAGGAAATTCGCCTATGAGCTGTTGCATGTAGTAGTTGCTGATTTTTTCTTGAACAGAGTTTTTTTTTATCAGGTTCTGAGTTGGTGTAAATAGAGTGTTGCCATCTTACAGAATCACATTGTATTCCTTGCTGTCTAATCATTTGAAATCCCAAGCAGCCCTTCTTAAGTTTGGGGTTTTGAACGAGTTGATTGCATGTTTTTGCATTGGCTGGAACTACTGAATTTTGTCTCACTCAAACTGATCCCTTCAGCTGCAAAACAGTCTTACAAGGGCAGAGAGGTTTGTTTTCTGTGAATGGAGAAGAAACTGTGATGAATGACTAAGCTGACTATATCTCATCCATTTGCCCTCTTCCTTTACTGGCGTGAAGACACCTTTGTCTGTGCTAGTGACACCTTTTCCTGCTTAATTTTAGTCCTCTGAGCTACCTGGGGTGAGGTACCACTTTGCAGTTTGCCCTTACTCACTAAAATCTAGGGCAGTGGATCCCCAGATGTTTTGGCCTTCAACTCCCAGAAATCCTAACAGCTGGTAAACTGGCTGGGATTTCTGGGAGTTGTAGTACAATACAACTCCCAGGTTGGGAACTACTGCTCTAGGCATTGTGCAAGGGCCAACATAATAGTTGTCGCTGCTTGTCCTTTTATATCAGTGTTAAAATCTGAGGCATTTAAAATACAGAGATGCCTTGAATAAATGTATGTTTAAAAGGAACCTTACTTAGATATATTGAATACTTTCTCAACCTGGGGGTCGTGGGGGGGGGGTGTCAGAGGGGTTGCCAAAGACACCAGAAAATACAGTATTATCTGTTGATCATAGGGGTTCTGTGTGGGAAGTTTGGCTCAATGCTATTGTTGGTGGGGATTAGAATGCTCTTTGATTGTAGGGGAACTATAAATCCCAGCAATTACAACTCCCAAATGACAAAATCAACCCCCCTCCAACCCCACCAGTATTCAAATTTGGGCATATTGGGTATTGTGCTAAATTGGTCCAGTGAATGAAAATACATCCTGCATATCAGATATTTACATTTCGATTCATAACAGTAGCAAAATTAGTGTTATGAAGTAGCAACAAAAATAATTTTATGTTTGGGGGTCACCACAACAAGAGGGACTGTATTTAGGGGTCACGGCATTAGGAAGCTTGAGAACCACTGAGCTAAAGAAAGACCAGAGCGTAGGACAGAAAAACACCTCTCCTGTCCAAGAAGAAAGGACTCGTGTGTGGCTTCTGCATATGTGGGGCAATAGGAGAGTTGGTTCTTTTGCCTCCTTGTAGAGCAGTGGTTGTCAATCTGAGGGTCCCCAGGTGTTTTGACCTACACCTCCCAGAAATCCCAGCCATTTTGCCAGTTGTTGGGATTTCTGGGGACCCACAGGTTGAAAATCACTGTTGAGTTTTCCAGTTTCATGACTATCAGAGGGGCAAGCTCTTTCTGCCTAGCCTCTGGTATCAGCCTCATGTAGTCATAACTATTTGGCATCAGTTTATTGAGAAGAGAAAGCTGATTACTAATAATTGTCCAGCTGGTTTGACAGACTTGCTACTTGCTCCCATCTGGGTCCTACTGTAGTCGAAAGGTCTACTTTTGCTCTCTCATCTGATGCTAAAAAGCTCATAAGTTTATTCATGGATAGGGGAATGAAGTTTCATTTTCCCCAAGTCCTTTCTTGCATATAGCTACTAACAAAAAGCATTATTACTGTTAGACACAAAGATGTGGCAGAACTGGGGAATTGATAGCTTTTAAAAAAATCTATAACAACTATTCTTTGAGTAGTAGTTATGCTTGTCACTAATTGGTGATTTTTGTTGAAGAATTTTTCCTTCTGAGGAAGGAACTGATTTTCCTGCTCCCATTCTGGTCCCGATAACAGGTTTAAGCATATGCAGTTTGGAGAACATTCCCCAGAACTAATGTTACCGCACCTATTTTCAGTTTGTGTGTGTGTGTGTGTGTGTGTGAAAATACAGTACTAAACATTTTTCTCAACAAAAAATGACTACTAAAAGGTATGTTAAGTTTATTATGTCATGTTTATTAAATGAAAAACTAACTTAATTCTGCATGAGTAATAGTGGATTTTTGTTAGTTTGAACAATGAAAGCAGTTCTAGTTGCATCTTGAGGAAAGAGAAATTGGCAAGATCACAGTTGCTGTGTAGCCATGTGTAGCAAAGGGTTCTGTTAGGTTGCTGCAGTGTTTGCGTGGGCATTGGAAAGAAAAAAGTATACAGCAACTTGGATGTGTATTTTGTGTGTTTGTGTGGGAGGGGGGATCTGCAAAACTGCCTTGGTATATTTGACTGGAATCTGTTCCCTGGATTTTACTGCATCTAATTGTGTGACAAATACCTTGACAAGAGGAACAGTTGTGTCTGTTGTATTGAATAACACTTGTTTTGGTGTATCCAAACATGTCACTGTACAGCATGATGCTGGAACGTCAATAAACCAAGAGATCTTGCCACTGCTTGATGCTGCAAAAATATTGAAGGTGGGGGCAGAATGACATCTGGGTAATAGCAAGTGGACAGTAGCTTGCACCCACACTATGGATAACTAGTTAGTTATCTGGAGCAATATTTTGAAGCAAAACATAACTTATGGGGTTAACAAAAAGTGATTAAAATAACACAATAAAATCTAAACAGCATCAAAGAGGCTAAGAGGCACAGATACACACATACCGACCATTAGGTGGGAGGAAACCAGCCAAACGCAGATACATCATGTCTTATGTATTACATTTTATTTATCTTTGTAGATTGTAAGCCTGGGGGCAAATTAACCTTTTCTTAGCTGTTCTGAGTGTCTTTATGGCTGAAAAGTAGGGTATAAGTTCGCTAAGTAAATAATGCTGGGGGGAGGGATGTGTGTGCCCGTTCCCAAATACTGCCAAGTGCTCAAGATGTGCTAATAATGAATTTACACTTTATCTTCTACACCTCACACTAGCCCATTGAAGTAGTACAACTTTGAGGTTACCAGTCATTTCGTAGAAAAGCTTCTTTGGAAGCTTTTAAACAGGCTGTATGGCCATCTGTCAGGGGTGATTTGAATGCAATATTCCTGCTTCTTGGCAGGGGGTTGGACTGGATGGCCCATGAGGTCCCTTCCAACTCTTTGATTCTGTGATTCTAAGATCAGATGGAATCTATAGCATAAAAAATTACTGGCCCAAATAGTAACCCTTTAGCCACAACACTTAGCACCATACATTGAGATAGAAGCAGAATTGCTACAAACTACTGCCCAAAATTATCAAGAGAGGCCATGTGAATGAACCAATGGTATCACAATTTGAATAAAACTTGTCCATAAGAATTGACAGGGTTATCTCATTCACTGTCATTAAAGTAGAGCTAGATACCCCACCACCACCACCACCTAAAAGTATCTTGAAATGTGCTGCAACCACAAGCTCAGTTGGTGCGGATGCAAGAGGAGGGCCTTCTTGGTGGCTGCCCTTAGGCTCTGGAGCTCTGCCTAAAGATGCCAGAATGGCCCCTGCCAGAATGGCGCCAGGCTAAGCCTTTTTTATTCAGGCAGGTTTTGACAGAATAAAGTGTTTAACAGCAACCAAGGAGAATGTTGTGTAATATTTTATGTACTGGTATTTTAACTGTGGAAGGTGTTAAGTGATTTTAACCAATGTGTATGTTTAATTCTATTTTAATATTTATATGCTGGAGATTTTAAAGTGTATTTTTTAATTGTTATGGGCTGCTTTGTGTCTCAGTCACAGAGAGAAAAGCAGGATATGAATAAATATAATAACCACCACTTGTTCACTTAAGAACTTCTATAGACTTATCTGATAGGCGACAAAAAACATTGATGCGCTTTGTGAATAATTCTCAAGCCATTTTTTTAAAAAAACTTTATTGGGAATTCAGATCACGAAATGGAAAAATTGCTGAGTTCCACAAATCTAAGCAGAGCCTTTTCCCTACACCCCCTTTTCAGCTACTTGCCTTTTTATAACATACAGAAGTCTAAAAGGCTTGTAACTGCATTGCCGTGTGTAATAAAAACTTTTGATGTCCACCTTAAACAAAGTAGTTACCAAAAACCCTGAAGTGAGTGAGGACATCTCTGACAATATCTGCTGAAAGGAGTAGGGGATACCTAGCTTAGAGGGAACTTCAGAAAAGGAGTAGTCGAAGTGTGTTGAAACTGGGGCTGAGAGACCTTTGCTCTTCTTTCTTCCCTTAATAATCCAGTGATCACACTTACGATGAGTATATGTCAAGGCCACACATCAGTGGGGCAAAGTAAATATAGCCGCAAAAATATATGACACACCCTGATTGATAATTAGAGCAGAATAATAAATAAATTGGTGCAGGAGAATGCTAGAACTATCTAAGCTGCACACAAACATCCAGTCTCACCGAGGCACACGAGGGCAGCTTTGGAATCCATGCTATTTTTAGGAAGACCCCTCTTTCTGAGCGTAGTGTGCACAGGAGTACCTTTTCCTTTTTCTAATATTGCACTGATGCCTGAAGCAATTCCAAACAAGTTCCAGATGAATCTCTAGCAGGAGAGTTGTTATAGAAGCACATGTGGAGGTCATTGTACCATACCCCGGGTGCCATGGGGGTTTCACCCTAAAGCAGCAGGAATTGGAAACTTCCCGGATAACTTCTGAACTCTAAAACTTGCCAGGCTGCTTCTGAGGCCTCACTTTGGTAGCAGTAAGCAATCAGGTGGAGTTTCTTTTCTTCGTCCTCTTTTTTTCCTGGGCATGGCTCCATTTCCTTCATACCTCAGGCCAGAATATGTTCACATGATGGCAGAAATAGGTGTAGGTTGTTGGGAAATTCCCTAAAGTGACAACGCAGACAGAAATATTAGAACTGATGCTCTTCTCCCTCCAGTTACCATGCCCATTTCCTAACTTAGACCATGTTGAAAAGCCACTGTTCATGAGAGGTTGCTGATGTGAAAGGAATAAGTTATCTAAATTTTAAATTCTAAAATCTGACTTCATCACCTTATAATATGAATGCAGCATCTAATATCTGTTAGTATCTAATATCTGTTGAGTTTGGTGAGGAATTGCAGTCCAATAGTGAATGACTGCACAAGGATGGGGCTGGTTGACAAGTACTAACTATACAAAAACTGCAGATTGCAAATCACAATTTCTATATTACAGGAAATTCTTCATTCAGTGTTACGTGGGAACATTAACACGATTTATTAGTAATAGATTATAAATGAAAGATTGTTTATCAATATTTTGTCAACAAATGAAACTTAAGCTTCCAAAATAACAATTACTATATACCAGGAGATTCTTCATAAGTACATGACATTAGAAATAGTAACTCAAATATTGTTAAATGCAATATAATGAGATTTCAGCTTCTAAGATAACAATTTCTATGTTGTCGTAAACAGGGGCATATTGTTTCTATGTGTTGTCAAGGGCTTTCATGACTGGTATCATGGCCATACAGCTTGGAAAATTCACAGCAAGAGAAGATTAAATGAAAATAATGTAACAAATAAGAAAAAGAAAAGAACCTGAAGACTGAATAGAAATCAACCATTACCTTTTTTTCCTCCCCTTTTTTTCTATTATTCCTACTTTTCTATCTTCTAAATATTCCCCCTCTTTCCATGTAACTATATATAATTCCAATAAAAACGATTTCAAAATGGAAAATTCACAGCAACCCATATTGTTTCTCTGAGGATGCCTGCCATAGATGCAGGTGAACCGTCAGGAGAGAATGCTTCTGGAATATGGTGATACAGCCCGAAAAACTTACAGCAACCCATATTGTTTCTGTTTATGAGTGTATATACATAGGAACAGCACAAAATACCCTCCTGAAAATCACACTTCTCTGCTATACCTGACTGCAACCCCACAAACAAGATTGCAGTAATTCAGAATAAGTTCAATACTGTCCCTAACCCAAGTTCTTTGTTTTTTCTTCTTTTATTAAAAACCAGACTAAGCACACCTATTTAGTATGCTTATCCACATTGCAAGCTGGAAAGAAAGCAAAAGGCACAGCAAAATTTAAGACAAACAATGCAAGCAAAGCTGATCATTCTCAAAAGTTGAAAAAAAATCCCTTTCTCCAAGGAAGAAATTTTTGAAACTTTGCTGAGATGCATTTACTCATGAGTGAGCTATTGTTGGAGAAAAAAGGAGGCTTTTCTACAAATCCATTGCAGCAGCAGCTAGAGGAGATAGACTCTGGATGTAGCAGCATTAGTAAACTGCTTATTCATATTGTAAGGCAGAAGAGGGAAGTATGGACAGAAAGCCAGAATTTTCTCCCATGCCAAAATCAGTTTCCAGAACTGGATAGTATCTGAATGGCTACAGTTTGCGCTTGAAGCAGGCCAGAGACTGAGGGCACTCACAGCCAGTAAAAGTACGCTGCAGTGAGTAAAGATTTATGACACAAATAGTAGCTTAAGTAAACAGGAAGGTCAGCGACCTCTTCTCACTAGCAGAAAGGTGGGGAGGAGCAGCCTAAGAGCAGTCAACACAAGGCTGTTGCTCCCTCTCAAAGCAAATAGGCCCCATCCCAAGTCCTGTAGTTATAGCCCACATGACATGTTCTTAGTCATAAAATCATTGTTGGCCAAAAGAATTGTGCTTTATGGGAAGAAATGCTCATTCTCGGTCACGACGACTTCAGCAATAATACTATATTTACTTGAGTCTAATGTTCACATTTTTTTGGCTAAGTTACATCACCAAAATTGAGGTGTACATTAGATTCAATGGTGTGTTAGAATTGCACATGTAAACCCGCTTGTGCTGTTGGGCAGGAGATCCCAGCTAGCGATAGAGGAGGGAAAGGCAGTGGCTGTAAAAAGGCTGGTGGGAAATCAGAGGTGGATTAAAAAATGTTGGTGGGAAATTTGGAACAGGAAATTGAAACGTATGTATGCATATGAGCTTAAAGAGAGTTGGATTAAAATGATGTATAGATGGTACATCACCCCTAAAAATGAGAAAAAATTAATAAGGATATAAAATCAAAATGCCGGAAGTGTGGGACACAGGATGGCACCGTCCACCACATGTGGTGGTCATGCAAAAAAGCAAAAGATTATTGGAAAGTAATTCAGGAGGAAATTCAAGAAATATACTTATTAGGAATAATAAACCAAAAACTAGAGAAGAACGAAGAGACCCTGGTATGGTACTTAACATAGTGTATGCAAGAATGTGGAGATTGGAGGACACACCAAAAATTCAGGACTGGTTAGTAAAAATACTTGAAATTAGAAATATGGACGAATTAACTCAACTACTAAAAAAGAGAAACCAAGGGATACCCAAGGATGAAACAAATTGGAACCCTGTAAGGGAATACCTTATCCAAAAGAAGGTTAAGATAATGATTTAAATACTGAGAAATACCACCACCTGGATATTGGATTTAAGAAGAAGAGAAGTACAGATAAGAAACATGGCAAAGACTGAAATGAAGAGCTATCACCACGATAAAGAAGATCGGAAGTCACAATTCTATTTTTTCTATTTTCTTTCTTTTTTAATACATATATGTATTTTTTGTTTTTGTTTTTTTAAGTATCATTTTTAGGGCCTTCCCACCCATGGTCCTTCCCGCCCACTCCATTTTCCCTCACCAACTAGGTTCCAGTAGCCCTTAGATGTCCCAACCTCTACATCTATCATCTTACCAATCCTCACTCCATTAGAGTAACTTTAGATTCTCTTTTTTGTGCTTCTTTATTTTGCTTTTTTGTTCTATTCTTATATTACTACTCATTTTATTTTATGTATGTTAAAACCTGAATAAATATCATTTTTTTTAAAAAAATGTTGGTGGGAAATTGTATCTTTCCGACAGCTTCCCACCAGCCTTTTCACAACCACTGCTGCCTAACATTACATCCAGCAGCCAATCCATTTTTGTAATGTGTACCTTCAAGACTGAGGTGCCCATTATTTTTGATGGCACATTATATTCAAGTAAATACGGTCATTTTATTTTATGTAATTCAGTTGCAGTGTCAGCTTTATCAGCTGGAGGTTTGAAAAGAGTTGATAGTCTTGCCTAATAAAAGAGATTAGTGTAGGCTGCGTTTCATGGTCCTCATTCACCAATAGAATTTGGCACCAATACCTCTTTCATGACATGGCCTTTCCCCACAGTTTTCTGTCGCTGGGTCACCTGAATCAATAGAGGGTAAAGTGCAGTTCAACATACCTCCAGATTAGTCCTTGCTTTCCTTAATACATCATATGTTCTTGTCACTGTAATGGAAAAAAATAGCTTTAACACAAATCGTCTCAGTCCACCTTCACTTTCATCTCCTTTCCTTTCCTTGGCAGATCTACTATGAGATTTTCCTTTCTGAATGTGTACTTGCAGAATTACAAGGGTTGAATGAAAAGTAATGCCTCCACCTTCGTTACTTGGGTTTGGAAGAGAATATTTTAATAAATCAAATGCCGAAATAATCCTTAGAATGTGCTCTTTAACTACCACTATTCACTTTTCCACATAATCACCAGACAATTGGATACATTTCTGCCAATGATGAAAAAGTTTTCTGAAACTGTCACGGAAGAAGTCAACACTCTATTTCCGCAACCAGCGTCTCACAGTTCTCTTATCCTGGATACTCATTGTGCACAGATCTTCTGATAGCCAAGAAAAGCAATAATGTGACCCACATGTTCTTGTGAAATGCCAATTATGCTTGAAATTTCTCAGTGATATGATAATCGTCCTGAATCTATTTGTCGACCTTTTGCTTGTGAAACTTGGTGGTTGCTGTCACAGGACGTCCAACTCTTTGTTTGTCATGCAAGTCAGATGTTCCCGCCTCAACTTCTTTAACCTTACTCACCCAACTACACACAGTACTTACATCAACACAATCACCATAAACAGCTTGCATTCTCTGATAAATCTCCTTTAGGGTCACACCTTCTGTTGTCAAGAATTCAATGACTGCACGTTGCTTAAGTTGCATTGACCGTCTGTGCAAGGTTCCATACTTCACACTTTAGCAACACAACCATGCAATGCTAAGGCTTACCATCAAAATGGAACTGTAGAGAGTCTACTGAATAAGCCAGTACCTGCTGCATACCAATACTGCCATCTGTTGAGTTACGAAGGTGGAGGCATTACTTTTCATTCAACCCTCGCACTTTGGCCTGTCTATACTCACTGTTAGTTAACTTACATGTGACTTTGGGAGTTTAGGCATAGCATGGCATACGGTTACTTCCCGTTTGTGCATTTAACATGCATTCTCTTCCTGCATTAGGTATGCTTTTCTTTCTTTCTCATCTACTCATCTCTCTCTACCTCCCCTAATCTGACACCAAACTAGGGTGGATCTGGGGTTTGAGTATTATCTCGCTTACTTCTATCATGTGCAGGACACAACCCTGTACATGATGTCTCTTTCTTCCACATATAAGACTGGACTTTCATGGTAAATAACATGCACCTCAGTACCCTTCTTCCTTGCTTTCCAAAGCATGACTCCACTTGGTTCTAGAGTTCCAATTGGTTCAGACGTAATGACAAAAGGCAGGCAAGGGACGCCTAACAGATCTTCCCAACCAGAGGTCCTTGCTTTGGAATGGCCTGATGCCAACCCCAACAAGTCACCATTGCACCATCCCTCTCAGAAAGTCACTTACAATGAGTGAGGAGGAAGTTCTCCATGCTCTCCTTGACATCTCTGGTACTTTGCAAGTGACTTTCTTGCTCCGCCAGTTTGGTTCTGAGTAGCTGAATCTCAATCTTCATGGACTGATCCTGAGAAGAATATTATTTTCAAGAGTGACAATGCTAAATATGAATGGTCCAAAGGAAATAAAAATTAAGCTAATATTTTGTGACTGGACTGCATTTCACACAGCGCATACAGAAAACAGATTTACATTTTATATGGTGGGAAACTTTTGTTTTATAGAGGTATCCATTTACCAGAGTTGAAAGCTTGTGCCTTTGTTAGAAACCATTCCACATCTCTGCATCCTCATCTCATTCACTGGTTGCCTTCCACCAGCTCTGTATTTCTTCTTTCTCTTTGACTTTTATTTTTCTTTGTTTACACCCACCCCACTACTCTACTCCACTGAGTTTGAAAACAGCAGGATAGAGATTTTCCACAGCACTTCCAACCTGTGTAAGGAAGGCCAGTTTTGCAGAATGGTGACTGTTTTCTACAGGCTGGGCAAAACAGGAGTGCCCTGTACCATACCCCAGTGCATCTAGGTTGCATGTGGAGCGAGAGCAACCACATGCATCCTGGACCCCTGCCTATCCTGGCTTCTGAAGGAGGCCAGAGGGGGACTGGCCGAGTGGATGAAGGTGGTGGTTAATACCTCCCTTCGGGAAGGCAATATTCCAGCGAGCTTAGAACAAACCATCACTGGACCCCACTCAATTCAACAACTATTGGCCTGTTTCCAATCTTCCCTTTTTGGGCAAAGTCTTGGAACGTGTGGTGGCCTCGCAACTCCAGGGATTCTTGGAAGACACAGATTATCTAGATCTGGCACAGTCTGGCTTTAGGCTGGGACATGGTACTGAGACAGCCTTGGTCGTCTTAGTGGATGATCTACGCTGGGAACTAGACGGGGTGAGTGTGTCCCTGTTGGTTCTGCTGGACCTCTCATTGGCTTTTGATACCATCAAGCACGGTATCCTTCTGGGACGCCTCGCAGGAATGGGCCTTGGAGGTACGTTGGGGGAGATCATCCAGAGTTTCGGGGTGCGGTGTCATCTGTACGCAGATGACGTTCAGGTCTGTCACTCCTTCCTACCTGCAACTAAGGAGGCTGTTAAAGTCCTGAACCGGTGTTTAGGTTCAGGACTTGAACTATGTTAAAATAATTACTGGTATCTGTAAAGCTGTAATGGACTGGATGAGAGCGAACAACTTGAAACTAAATCCAGACAAGACAGAGGTCCTCCTGGTCAGTCACAAGGCTGAATAGGGCATAGCGTTACTTGATGGGGTTACACTCCTCCTTAAGGCACAGGCTCGCAGCTTGGGAGTGATCCTGGACTCATTGCTGAGCCTGAAATCCCAGGTTTCGGCAGTGGCCAGGGGAGCTTCTGGACAGCTAAAACTTGTGCACCAGCTGGGCCCATACCTTGGGAAGTCTGACTTGGCCACAGTGGTCCACGCTCTGATTACATCCCAAATAGACTATTGCAATGCACTCTGAAGACTGCCCAGAAGCTTCAACTAGTCCATTGCTTGGCAGCCAGGTTGCTCACTGGAGCTGGGTACAGAGAGCGCACAACGCCCTTGCTATGCCAGCTTCGCTGGCTGCCTATCGGGCTTCCGAGCACAATTCAAAGTGCTGGCTTTGGCCTATAAAGCCCTGAACAGTTCTGGCCCAGTTTACTTGTCTGAATGTATCTCCCGCTACAATCCACCTAGAGCCCTGAGATCATCCGGAGAGACCCTGCTCATTGTCCCCCCATTATCACAATCACGTTTGGTGGGGACAAGTGACAGGGCCTTTTTTGTGGTGGCCCCTCGGCTGTGGAACTCCCTCCCAAGTGAAATTAGGTCTGCTGCATCCCTCTTGACCTTTTGGAAACAAGTGAAATCCTGGCTATGGGATCAGACATTTGTAGACTAGGTTGACCTGCTGACGTGACGGCTTTTATGGAACTGACTGACTACTCCTTGAATGATGACATAAACTAGCGATTGTTGGCTTCTTGATTGTTTTTATACTGTTTTATACTATTTTATTGCTATATTGTTATTTAAACTGTATATTTATGTTTTTGGTTGTGGGCACCATGGTGTGCCAGTTGTTAGCCGCCCTGAGTCCCTCTGTGGAGGTCGAGATAGGACAGGATACACATGTCCGAAATAAATAAATGAATAAGGATAGGAGGAGCAAGGCATATATAATGGCTATTGGATTTTCCCATTCTCTGTACTCGATTGAAAAACCTGGGGGACTTTAGAAGTTGCTCAAATAGTTGGGTATGGAACTGCAGTCGGTCCAAAGGCTATGTGTAAACTAGATACACAAAAGCAGAATTATATACAAAGAAAAAGGCTCACTCACTGGCCTGGTATCATCCTCAGAGGTCTGGACATATGCTCGGCTCCCTAACAATTCAACATAGCTTAGGAAGATTTTGCAATGCATCCACATGCAAGAAAAATAACCATTTTATATGTGCACAAGAGAGACTTCAACTGCACTGCAGATACCTTTAAAGTTTCACTATTCACTACAGAAAGAAGATGTATTTTAACAGATTTTTTTCCCCAAGAAATGCTGCCTGTGAATTCAAGGAAATATGCTAATATTTCAGAAAGCAGAAGAGTAGGTGGCTATCAAATACATTATGGTAGGAAAAAGAAGCTTCAACTTGTTGCTTGCCATACTTGAGAAGAGATTCGAGTCTCATGGAGAGGTGCTTTCCAGAACATTGAAAGGGTGGTAGTTGACTTCTCCAGGATCTGGTGCAAACAGCTAGCGCTAGTCAGCAACTGCTTGATGACTTCGATATAGAAGACCTGTGAGAGCAAAGACAGGGATCTAGTGACAGTACTCAAGTGCTATCTGCCCTAAAATGAGCAACCAGCAGCGGCGATCTGTGGCCACATATGGGTCTGTGCCCGTACTAGCAACCCTGTAATTGAGTGGGTTTGGAATGATAAATGATGAATATAAATATCTTTATAGAGAAACAATCTGCACCCCAGCTATCAACCATATTGATTACCTTGTTGCTCTGTGGCTCTAGGCCAGGCTGCAGGAGCAATGCCATCCTGTGGATCAGATTCTTGCCCTCCAGAATCTGTTTCTGAAGGGTACAGAAATCCTTGAAATTTCCTATGACATGGATCCCTTGTTTGTTGACACTGTCTATTGGAACCAGGTCTTCCTGCCCTGAAAGTAAAGTAAAGTATCAAACTATAAGCCTAGCTCTGTATGCAACAGAGGATTCTAAGATCTTCTGGGGATGCCCTGCTTTCACTCCTGCCATCTTCGGTTGGCGGGGACGAGAGACAGGGCCTTCTCAGCGGTGGCCCCTCAGCTGTGGAACTCCCTTCCTAGGGATATTAGATAGGCCCCCTCCCTCCTAATATTTCAAAAACAAGTCAAAACCTGGCTTTTCGAGCAAGCTTTTGCAAATGCAATGTAACTGGCAAATTTAGACCCACGGAATGACTGGATGATGCAATTGGAAAATGGGTTGTTGTAGGTTTTTTCGGGCTATATGGTCATGGTCTAGAGGCATTCTCTCCTGACATTTCACCTGCATCTATGGCAAGCATCATTACTACCTCTGAGGATGCTTGCCATAGATGCAGGCGAAACATCAGGAGAGAATGTCTCTAGACCATGGCCATATAGCCCGAAAAAACCTACAACAGCTCAGTGATTCTGGCCATGAAAGCCTTCGACAATACAACTGGAAAATGTTTTTAGTAATGAGACGCTGAGGACTTACGTTTTTACTGGTTTTAAATGGTTTTATATTATATGTTAATTGCTTTTAATGGTAATTTATTTTGTTGAGGGCATTGAATTGTCCCATTTGTAAACCACCTTGAGTCACCTTTGGGCTGAGAAAGATGGTATATAAATACGGTAAATCTAAATAAATAAAAATGTAATGTTTGTTTGTGGGATTAACAGAACTCAAAAACCATTGGACGAATTGACACCAAATTTGGTCACATGACACCTACTAACCCAAGAAGCGACCATAACTTTTAAAAAATTGATTTTGTCATTTGGGAGTTGTAGTTGCTGGGATTTATAGTTCAGCTACAATCAAAGAACTTTCTGAACTCCACCAATGATGGAATTGAACCCAGCACAGACCTGTTGTGACCTTCTGCTTTGGCACAGGGCACATTGCCTCATATACATGTAATTCAGTCTGCAAGGCTTGGAGGAGGAGCTGGTTTTCTTCACACTGCTGTTGGAGAATTGTCACTCTGTCCTGAAGCCTGCAAGAATTCAAAAAGGCAGGTTTAATTTTTAAAAGCAGCATTGCAAATGCATTTTACATGGTAGATAACATGGGGAACAGCCATTTCTAATTTTTTAACATCACTCCTGAAAATATACTTCTTTAATTTGAATAACTTAATCAACATGTTTTCTTATTTCAATAATTCAAGATGTTCCATGATCGTAAAAAAGTTAGTGGCTTGGTTTGCCCAAAGAAACAGAACTCCCTTCTCAAGCAAGATATGCGAGTTATTTATTATTATTATTTACAGTATTTATATTCCGCCTATCTCACCCTGCAGGGGACTCAGGGTGGATTACAATGTACATATACATGGCAAACATTCAATGCCATAGACACACAACATACATAGACAGACACATAGAGGCTATTTAACATTCTAGCTTTTTCATGAGGGTATTCTGGCCACTAGGGGAGCTGTCACTTCACCGTCCATTTGTAACACTGATGGAGTACTTCCTCATTCTTTGCATGCTTGCTGGAGATTTTTATGGCATTGTAAATTAATTAAATTAGCCTCCCCACATACGCGGTACCTAAATTTCCTATTTGACAGATACAACTGTTTCGGGCTGTAAAGGTCAATGGCAAGCTACACAAATTGGTCAGAAGCTCACTCCAACCAGGACTGGCTTCAAACTCATGACCTTTTTTGGTCCGTAGTGATCTTAATGTAGCTGACTCCCAGCCAGTTGCGTCACAGTCCTGGTGCTGTGTGGAGAAGAGTAGAATAGCAGAAAACTGTAGTGCTCTTAAACTACCATTGTAGGCAGACTTTATCACAGAATCATGGAGTCATAGAGTTGGAAGAGAACTCAAGGCCCATTCAGTCCAACTCCCTGCCATGTAGGAAAAGCACGATCAAAGCATACCTGTCAGATGTCCATCCAGCCTCTGTTTAAAAGTTTCCAAAGAAGGAGATTCCACCATACTCCGAGGTAGTGAACAGCTCTTACAGTCAGAAAGTTTTTCCTAATCAACTATCCTGTAATTACTGGCAACACTTGTTCAGTGGGTGTTTGCTATTGCCTTCTTCTGAGGCTGAGAGAGTGTGACAAGATCACTCAGTGGGTTTCATTGGCTAAGTAGGGATCTGAACCCTGGTCTCCAAAGTCATAGAGCCCAGTGTTCAACCACTACTCAAACCAGGTTGTTGTAGGTTTTTCAGGCTGTATGGCCATATTCTAGAATCCTTCTCTCCTGACGTTTCACCTGCATCTGTTGCAGTCATCCTCGGAGGTTGTGAGGTATGTTGGAAACTAGTAAAATTGGGTTTATATACCTGTGGAAGGTCCAGGATGGGAGAAAGAACTCTTGCCTGTTGGAGCTAGGTGTGAATGTTTCAATCGGCCACCTTGATTAGCATACAGCCTGAAAACCTATAACAGTGACTCTGGCCATGAAAGCCTTCGACAATACACTACTCAAACCACAACAAGATTGGGGGCTACTAACTAAAGGGCTGTTTTCCAAACAGGACTGGGCCTCTGTTAGTTCTTTAGCTGCAACACCATCTTTGTTGTGTAGGCAAGTGGCATTTTAAAAGCAAGCCAAGAGTCTCTTCAAAATATCTCTTTTACTTCTCCTTGGGCCACTGGCTACCCCAAATGAAACCATTTACTCAATGATTGATACCCTGTTGATTCCATCATCTCAAAACCATCTTGCATATCCACAGGAAACCAAATAAATGCTTAGTTTCCATCACTCTTTTCTCTTACTATTCCTTTTCAAGCAGTATCCTGTTGGCAAATCCATTTGACACACCTGGAATTGTTCATCTGTGAAGCCACAAACTTCTCCTGGAGTTGCATCAGGTCTTGCTGTTTGCCTCGGATCTCATCCTGTAGCTTCTGCTGGTCAATTTGCTGCCATTCCAACACAGCTTTGCCATCATGCATCTTTGAGTGTGATGCCAGGAAAGCTGCCTGAAGGCACTCTAACTCTGGGGGAATGAGAGAGATTTGTCAGGCGTGATCTCATACATACTTATTAAAGAGCCTTACACCAAGTGCTGCAATTATCTCTATGAGAAACCAGTTTGAGAAGCCTATTTACATTTATGACACCGCAACTAACTAAGACTATGGCAGAAGTCTGGGCTCTTCAGAACCCACCTCTCAAAATATGTTTATTAGTGCTAAGGCTTTGGGGAAAATTCACAGGCCCATCAGAAATCTGCAGCAGGAGGAAAACTGTTGGAGGAAGATGGCTTTGACAGAACTACTTTCCTATCTGTGTGAAGTTCTTTGGATTGTGAAGAGCAGAGAAACTGCTGGACCAGTAAAATAATAGGGGGGAAAAGTATGTTGTCCTCTTATCTATTTTTATCCTTTGACCCAGAAGCTAAAAATTCCAGAATGGGGCCAGCACAAAGCCCGCCAGAGCCCATGACATAATGCAGGGTTACTTCTGGCAGGGATATATCCTGGCACTATCCTGGAAGCGTTCTAATACAAAGCTGTTGTGTTCCAGGCCAGGAAAAGTCCTCTGACTTTAAAGCACCACACAGCTGAGTAAAATGCAAGCAGTTTATTGAAGATAATTAAAAAGCAGTAGCAGTAAAAAAAACTACATAAAAATAGGTAAATTCAAGTAGGTAGAAAGATAAGCAGAAACAAATAGTCCAGGAAAGTAGTGCATCAGAGTTCATGAAAAACAAACACAGAAACTTCAAAGGTAAGTCTCCAAAACTTGAATCATGAAATCAAACAAGGCACTTAACACATGAATCTATCCAAGACAAGACTACCAAGGACCAGGAAAAACATCTTGACTCAATCCCAACGTTGCTTTGTCTGACTATAGATTCTGTATCTGCCACTTTTATCCCCTAATCTACTCTATGTCCCAAGTGGCCACGAACGGATTTCATTTCAGCCTTGACTCTGTTATCAATCTCTCTCTCAGTCTGGCAGAACGCTTGAGACATTGGTTTGTTTGCCTGTACTGTCCGAAAACATGCCTTCTATCTACTGGCTCATTAATTTCTGCAGCTGGGCCAGGTGCTGAGCTTTTCTCAGGCTCAAAGTCCTGGGAATTCTCTGGTAGCAATTCAGGCCTCTTCCGGGGATCCTACCATCATTCCCAAATCCTTCAGGAACATTCTCATCAGAAAATACACTTTGGACAGGAATCCCATTGTCATTCTCTGCATCTAGAGCAACCTCATCATTAGAAACATCATTGTCATCCAGAGTACCCTGATCATTAGACACAATCACAGGCTGAACTCCAACAAAAGCCCTGAAAACATGGGTGGCTAGCTTTGTTCTCATAACCCATAACAAGACCAACGTGGGGGGAGGAGCTGGGTGGCGATGCTTTCCCTAATGTGATAGGGAAGGCAGCAATGTGGGCAATGCAGGTCGTGAGACAACAGTTTCTCTAGCTGCTTAGCGAATTCCCTCGCTGTTACTCACATTAGGGACCTCTATGTGATGATGTCCTAAGAAGGCCCTCTCTTGTGTGGTCCCTCAAAGAGCCTCTCATAGTGGTGGGTCTCAATTCCTTTCATGAAGCTTTCTGGTGTGCCTTCAGGCACTACTCCCTGATTCCCTTCTAAACTAATGAATACTTTAAAGGAAGTGATAGCCCCCAAGGTTATGCATCTAGTTCCCAGAGACCCTTCACCTTTTACTCACTCAAGTATTTAAATGCAAAGCAAACAAAGCTGTGTTGGAGGTCACACTGTTTCTGTACGCACTCATTAGAACTGTCTATCCACAATTATCGTAAAGTGGAAACAAAATGGTTTATTGTTATAGTTATTCTTCCAGCAACATGTTTCCCCTCTCCTATAATTTCGACTTATTTGTATCCCTGCGTGTTAGGGATTCCTCATCTTCGGAGGAAGAAGGGGAGCAGGGAAGTGCTCAGGAACGGAGGGAGAAGAAGAATCAGACAATGAGGGTTTGACAGTGCCCACATTTCTAGAGAGACAAAAAGAAACAGAGCACAGACAGTGTTCAGCTAGGATAGCTGCTAAAAATGCTGAGCTAATTGGGAGACACCCCAGCACCTCCTGCATGGGGAATTCAGGGCTATAAATCAGTAGCAGGAGCAGTCAGCTTTAGTTGGTAACAACAACCCTGATACTGATGTTTTCACTCCAATGGAATCTGCTTTGTGTCTGCTGCTAAGAACTTAGTTCATCGTCCGTTGTCTGATGGAAGACGTTTCTTTTGGGACTTCGTAAGAGACTTTAATTTGTGTCTGGATTAAGACTTCCTTGCTTTCCTTTGCACTTTTCAATTGCATTTGCTTATCCTTTGTGTTTGCTGAAGTAAAGCATTTTTCTTTTACTGTCAACATTGCTTAAAGGCTGTTTTTGAAGGGCAACTCAGGACACTGGAATGCAAAGCCTCTTTCTGCATGCAGGCTGCTTCCACTTTCCACACCTTTCCCTTCTTCCTGTAGACATATGTTAATGCTTACGTAGCCTCAATAATAGTGGCCTGTCGCACATTCTGAGTTGGACTACCATTCATAATGGCCGCCTCCCTGAGAAGTGACAAGACTATCCTCCTACCAGTGGGTTTTGCCACTGAGGCGAGGCGTGTCTCCAGTTGCTCCCGCAGGTGGTCATTGGTGCAAATGGACTCCTCAAGGCGCTGGCGGAGTAGTCGGATCTCAGACAGATGTTCCTCCAACAAAGCAACACCTGTGTCCTCCAGCAAATCAGCATCGAGAAGGGAGGATGTGTGTGAACACAAGCAAAAGGCGAATCAGGGAAAAGATTTGATGGATTTGGACTAATTATGACACATCAGGGAATTTGGGGGTATAAAAGGAGGCTAGACTGTACATTCCAACAGAACAGCTGGGATCACCATAACTCACATTGTAGCCAGGGCTGAAAACTCAAAATCACGCATCCTACTTCTCAGTAACAAAATTAAAGCAGCTGTAAACCTCATCAGGAAAAGATCTGGAAACAAACTTCCAGGAACTGTTCATCTCCAATTCCTGATATTTATTTATTTATTTATTTATTTATTTATTTATTTATTATTTACTGTATTTGTATACCACCTTTCCCAGCCCGTAGGTGACTCAAGGCAGTTAACAGGGCAAAATTCAATGTTTACAATGTCATAAATACAATTAAAAACATAACACATAATAAAAACTAAACAAATCAATAAAATATAAATTCATATTGTCTCCTTGTTAAAAACATTGTCCAGACTCATTGTCTAGTCGGTCCATTTTCCTCTGTCAGTTACTCTGCATTTGCAAACGCTTGTTCAAAAAGCCACGTCTTGACTTTTTTCCGTAATGTTAAAAGGGAGGTGGCCAATCTAATATCTATAGGGAGGGTGTTCCACAGCTGAGGGGCCACCACCGAGAAGGCCCTGTCTCTCGTCTCTGACAAACGTACTTGTGACAAAGGAGGGAACGTCACAAATTATTCATGATCTACGGTGACTCCACCCATGAAACTTTATAAAACTTGAATTTATCATTTATTGTATGTGTTCAACATGGAAAAAGCTGATTTTCTCAATAGAAAGGAAATGACCCTTAGGTCTAAAATAGCACAAAAGGGGGTAAAATTTATGTTACAAAGTCCCTATGACTCCTAAAAAGTGAGGTAACATTTTGAGTGCTACATTTTCCACAAAAAGAAGGGGCTCATGCTCTTAAGATTCCAATTAATTTGCAGCATAATTTGTAAAATCCAACAGTTCACTTAAACTATTTGTTGTTTTGAGGCACTGTGTATGTGCCATTGTAAGCCTTGATTCCCCCTGCTTGGGTAGAGAAAGGTGGGGTATAAATATGGCAAATAAATAAGTAAATTGGGTTGTTGTAGGTTTTTTTGGGATATATGGCCATGGTCCAGAGGCATTCTCTCCTGATGTTTCGCCTGCATCTATGGCAAGCCTAAACGTCAGGAGAGAATGCCTCTAGACCAGGGGTAGGGAACCTTCGGCCCTCCAGGTGTGGTGGACTTCAACTCCCACAATTCCTTGAGGCTCGGCATTCGCCCCAAAGGCTTACACGAGCCTCAAGGAATTGTGGGAGTTGAAGTCCACCACACCTGGAGGGCCGAAGGTTACCTACCCCTGCTCTAGATCATGGCCATATAGCCCAAAAAAACCTACAACAACCCAGCGATTCCGGCCATGAAAGCCTTTGACAATAAATAAGTAAATTATTCATGCATAAAAGAGTGTACCAATCACAAGTTCTTACCTGAGAGCTGGCCAGAAAATGCTGTTGACAAACATGATGGCAAGGTTCCAGAGACAGGTTTGTCTTGCGTCTGTGTGAAGGGAGGCATGTACCAGAGAGGGCTGTTCCCTGCAATGCATCCTCCCGATTTCCTGCTCCACTCAGGACAGTTTTGCATGGGAAATGACTGAGGAGAATGCGGACAGCCTTTGCAACAGTCTTTGGAGGAGAGAGCAGGGCTGCCTATAGAAGAAAGGCCAGCAAGTGGCCCTGGCTTTACTGGTGTTGGTGTCGGGACCTTTATGCCTGGGCAGAAAATACATACATAAATCAGAAGGAAGGAAGAGTGCAAACTGCATCATCTCCATCTTCTTAAACGTTTTCCACTTGCAATCTGTTTTTGCCCAAGAAATGTTTACACAGCCCACGTATATAGGTATAAAATCAAACATATATTGATAATAATAAATCTCCATTTGCCAGGCTTGCTAAACAGGCTGACTTTCCTTTTTATGAAGCACAGCTGAAGCATTTCCTGCAGAGTCCCCTGTAAGCACTGCACAGTGTTGTTATCAGAATCATGCAAATATCTAAAACAGCCACTAGGGGGCATTCAGAAACCTTCCACTGTTTTCATGTTATTCATAACCCCAACACTGAGTGAAGGGGGCCGAATGTGAGGTTGGGACCCACAGTTTAAAAAGCAGTGACCTGGAAGCACAGCACTGGAGCTGGGATACAGCTCTTGTGTGGCTTCAGTCTTCATTCTTTGTAATGTAATGTAATAATGCCTATCGGGATGCCATCTATGTCTTCGGCGGAGATAACAGAAAAACTTTGTAATAATGTAACCATAGGCTTGATTGATCCTGGCGGTTCAATTTTGAAATTATTTCCGAAATTTTCTTGAAAAAAAGATTAGAAATACCAGGAAATACGAATCGCTTCCTTTGTTTCGTTAATGGAAGGTGTCCCTCCCTCCCTCCAGAACCATTAAAATCTCGCAGTTTCCCTTCCTTCCCTTGCCACGAGCTTCCATGCAGAAGGGAGAGGTGGCCGTGGCCAAGCACAGCCCTCCTTGGAGGCCTCGCCCCCAGCGACCTCCAAGGAGGGCTGTGCTTGGCCACGTCCACCTCTTCCTTCTGCATGACAGCTTGCCAGGGAAGGAAAGCTGAGAGATTTTAAAACTAACACTTTAAAAATCTCTCAGCTTCCCTTCCCTGTCAAGCTTCCATGCTGAAGGGAGAGGTGGGCATGGCCAAGCACAGCTCTCCTTGGAGGTCGCTGGGGGCGTGGCCTTCAGGAACAGCTGTTCTTATCCACGCCCACCTCCTTCCTCTTTGCATCAGCGGCTTTGCGAGGTGGGCTTTGCGAGGTGGGCATGGCTACCTCCCTGGCGACAAGCCATGCCCACCTCGCAAAGCCCACCTCGCAAAGCCGCCGATGCAAAGAGGAAGGAGGTGGGCGTGGGTAAGAACAGCTGTTCCTGAAGGCAATGCCCCCAGCATTTACGATTCACTGGTGGAAGTCATAAGGAAAATGGCGGATGCGGCTTCGATATGGCAAAAACACTTCCGGGTTGCCAAAATGCGTCGATATCGCTTCAAAAGGTAATTTATTTACGATTTCATTACGATTTAAAAAACTTACGACTTGGATCAACCAAGCCTAGTGGTTAAGATCTGACATGTAATAATGTAACTATAGTGGTTAAGTTCTGACATGTGGTGTCTGTGAGGGCAGCAATGGTTCAAGGGTAAAAAGGTAAAGGTAAAGGTAGTCCCCTGACATTAAGTCCAGTCATGTCTGACTCTGGGGTGTGGTGCTCATCTCCATTTCTAAGCCGAAGAGCCAGCGTTGTCCGTAGACACCTCCAAGGTCATGTGGCCGGCATGACTGCATGGAGCGCCGTTACCTTCCTGCCGGAGCGGTACCTATTGATCTACTCACATTTGCATGTTTTTGAACTGCTAGGTTGGCAGAAGCTAGGGCTGACAGCGGAAGCTCACGCCGCTCCCCGGAATAGAACCTGCGACCTTTCGATCAACAAGCTCAGCAGCTCAGTGCTTTAACCTACTGCGCCAGTAGGGTTTCAAGGGTAGTAGTGTTTAATTGTGGAGGTTTAGGAAGAAAGAGTCACAAAGGATCCACAAGGAAACCTAGGAGGTCCCCATAAGTGGCCTTGACAGTACTGGGACAAATGGAAGTTCCCACACCCTTGAATTGGAATATGGCACCGTGAAGGTTACACAGCAGCAGCATCTCAAAGCACAAGAGAGGAAACTGAGATACTTCCCCCACTTACTTTTTCCCGTAGGGGAGCAGTAGCAGTCCAAAAACAGACTTTGTCAAAGCTCTTGTGGTTCTTCCCTGGGCTCCACAATGGCTATGGAGCAAAGAAACCCCATCCCCTTACTATAAGTGAGATACCGGCCAACTGGGTAGCACCAAATGTCCTGGGGATGAAGTAGCTCTTCTTGGGCTGCTGGACAGTCTGCAGCTCTTGACTAAGTGGAAAGCTCACTATCCACTCCCAAGACAGATACATCAAGACACTATGGGTTGGTCGAACCTATATGACAGTTCAAACAGTGACGTAGTATGGTATAGACTGAAGAAATCCTGGTTTCAATTCAGATTGGATTTGGATTGACATACATTCATCTTATTGGTTTTGTAAGGAAAAAAAGTGCAAGGAAGCTTCAAAAGCACTGCTAGGAGCACAGAGGAGGAACATGAAAAAAAAATGAATGGTAGGAATCAAGTAAGAGAGTGAAGTGTTGGATGAGCATCAGGGAACCCACGGCACAAATCCCCATACATCCATAAAATATAATGTTTGACTTTCGGGCAGTCACTATTGTTTACCATTTCGCACAGGGTGACTGGAAGGATTAAAGTGTCTGTGTGTAAGTGTACACAGAATTGTGCAGAACTATCTGCACAAAAATTCCTCTAAGGAAGGTCAGGACAACAATGTAACAACTAGAAATAGAAACCAAAAGTTTTTATAAAGGAGCAAGGAAAGCACGTCTTTGAAGGTAGAATTCAGCCTTGCTCCTCATCAACACAACAGATTTTTCTGCACGAAAAAGCCAGATTCTGGAGATGTATTGATCCATGCCACTGTTTCTACAGCCTTTGCAAAGTAGTCTCACAATCTCCCTCCCTCCCAAGACATTAGTTGCTCTTTCATCTGATTTTCCTTCTCATTCATTTTTTAGGGATCATGGCTTTGGCCTCCCACAACTTAATTCCTTCTCGCCTTTTGAAGCATTCCAGCTGATACACTCAGACATGCATTTCAGCTATGAAGAGCATTGCCACAGAGTCCAGGCTAGAACAAAGGCCTTCTAGTCTGCTTATAGATCCACTACAAAGTCCTTAATTCTCTTTCTTAACCAACTTGTCCAGCCCACAAACAGAATGGCAGATGCACAGCAAAAAGCTCAAAGCAACTCTCACCAAAAATTACATCTTGGACGTGTGGCTCGAGAGCAGTACGTGTGAAAAAGATCTTGGGGTTATCGTGGACAAGTTAAACATGAGCCAACAATGTGATGCAGCGACAAAAAAAGCCAATATGGGTAAAGTGTCTAGACCCAGGGAAGTCATGCTACCCCTCTATTCCGCCTTGGTTAGACCTCTGGAATATTATGTACAACTCTGGGCACCACAATTGAAGAGCGATATTGACAAGCTGGAATGTGTCCAGAGGAGGGCAACTAAAATGATCAAGGGTCTGGAGAACAAGCCCTATGAGGAGTGGCTTAAAGAGCTGGGCATGTTTAGTCTGAAGAAGAGAAGGCTGAGAGGAGACATGATAGCCATGCATAAATATGTGAGAGGAAGTCATTGGGAGGAGGGAGCAAGCTTGTTTTCTGCTTCCCTGGAGATTAGGACACGGAACAATGGCTTCAAACTACATGAAAGGAGATTTTATTTGAACATTAGGAAGAACTTTCTGACTGTGAGAGCTGTTCAGCAGTGGAACTCTCTGCCCTGGAGTGTGGTGGAGGCTCCTTCTTTGGAAGCTTTTAAACAGAGGCTGAATGGCCATCTGTTGGAGGTGCTTTGAATGCAATATTCCTGCTTCTTGGCAGGGGGTTGGACTGGATGGCCCATGAGGTCTCTTCCAACTCTAGGATTTGATTATTCTATGACTTCTCTAGAGCCAGTAGTGGTTTGAGTGTTAAATTAGGACACTGAAGAAGTAGGATTCTAGGGTTTGAAACTCTGCTTGGCCATTAAAACCCTCTGGTTGATCTTGGGCAAGATCTGTCCCCTTTGAACACCTTTTGCCAAGAAAACCCAGTTTTGCCTTAAGGTCACCATATGTCCAGACACGACTCGAAGGCACACCACAGTGACGTCTTTATCCTGGGAAGCTGCCCCTCCATGTTGTGATGAAAGGAAGCCATGCAAAAAATGTGGTTCATCAAGCCATGCAACTGACATGCTGGAGGGGAGAGGGCATCAAGGCCAAAGTGCTCACTTTCTCCCAGCTGCTTCTGCAGCATCTGCAACTCCTGCTGTGCCTCGGCCAATGAGAAGACCGGTGTTCTGCAGCAGCCAAGGAGTAGAGCAGGAGCTGGAGGAGGAGGAGGCCCCAGAGGCATGAAGGAACAGGGCTTGGGCTCAAATGGAAACAAAGGGAAACTAGGTGGCTGGGACAAGGACTCGGGATGGAAGCCTAGACACAGAGAAGAGAAACGAGAGACAGAAGGTTACGTTGGCGACATGATATGAGGTGCTACTTGGTTTTTTTTCAAAACTAAGGAAATCTTAGAAGTATCATGTCAGTAATCATCCCATGCTTAATACGGCACTGATCACAGCACATCTACCCAGTTCTGGGAACACTGGGTATGAAGGATACTGATCAGCCAGAGCTGTGGTGTCCAATCTTTGGTTCCCCCAGGCATTTGGGACCCCAACTCCAACTTGTCCAATGGTCAAAAATTCTGGGAGCTGAAGGCCAAAACACCTGCAGGACCATTGGTTGGACACAACTGAACCAGAGCATGTCTAATGAGAAAATGTCTGGAAACCAAATTGTATGTATGAGGAACGCCTGAAAGAACAAGGCATGTTTAGGCTACCAAAGAAAAGATTAAAGCTCAAAACTGTCTTCAAAGTATTTGCAAGGCTTTCAAGATGGAAAAGGAGCATCATTAGAGGTGGAAACGACAGGAATGCAAGTTCTGGTGAAGCATTAGGTGAAAATGTTTTCTTTTAAATAATGAGTGGGAAACAGCATTTTGCTTTTAGCTCCTCAAGGCACATATTGTACTTGTTCATTTTTTTTAGCATAATGATCACCATACATTGACTATTATTGCATTTTGACTCAATAGCTCTGATCTGTAGCTGTCAAATATTTTGCAGGAAACCAGAGCTCTGCTATGAAGTTTATTAAAGCTTTGCAAAGAACAGGAGTTTGGTTCTGTAGACAGCCTTCGTTTTTTTGTTATAATAACTATTAATGTAATGAATTACCATTACTAACAGCAGTGGATTTTTTTTTTTTTTGTCGTTTCAGGAGTTGCTCCTGTTGTGAGAGAATTGGCCGTCTGCAAGAACGTTGCCCAGGGGACGCCCGGATGATTTGATGTTTTTATCATCCTTGTGGGAGGCTTTTCTCATGTCCCCGCATGAGGAGCTGGAGCTGATAGAGGGAGCTCATCCGCCTCTCCCTGGATTCGAACCTGCAACCTGTCGGTCTTCATTCCTGCTGGCATAGGGCTTTAACCCACTGCGCCACCGGGGGCTCAGTGGATTGATTACTTAATAATAAACTGAATTAATTTTCAGCCTAACCTTTTCTAAAAAAAGGATTCTTACCATATGAGATGTTTGACTATTGAACAGACTGCATGGGAAGATGGGTATATTCTTTCACAATATATATTTAAACCAGCTGCAAATGTGGAAATTTACTTCTTACTGAACCCACAACCACCCCACTTGCAAAAAAATAAAAAATGGACTAAAATGGTAGCCTGAAGTGACATTAGCTCACCAAAACATGGTATGACCCACCAGATGTGCACAGGAGGTTCACAAGTATCCACCCATAATTTAAGCAAAGTATGTATAGCCATTATACGGAGAAGCTGTAATAATATTAAGCATGGGCTTAGTAGATAACACCATGTTTACTTCTGATTCTACCATGTTACGACCACATTGAAGTTATTGGTTTAGACCAGGGGTCCTCAAACTAAGGCCCGTGGGCCAGATACGGCCCTCCAAGGTCATTTACCCGGCCCTCGCTCAGGGTCAACTTAAGTCTGAAACTATTTGAAAACAAACAACAACAATCCTATCTCATCAGCCAAAAGCAGGCCCACACTTCCCATTGAAATACTAATAAGTTTATATTTGTTACAATTGTTCTTCATTTTAATTATTGTATTGTTTTAAAGTGTTTTTAGCATTAGAAATGAGATACGTGCAGTGTGCATAGGAATTCATTTTTTTTTCAAATTATAATCCGCCCTCCAACAATTTGAGGGACTGTGACATGGCTCTCTGTTTAAAAAGTTTGTGGACCCCTGGTTTAGACTGTATTGTACCCCAGCCCAAGCCATGAGGAGAGGTGGATAACACATAAAATGTTGATGATAATGATGACGGGCATATAATATATTTGTACAAATGCCATTGGCACCTCCTGGACCATGCCAATAATGTAGCTAGTGAGCATATTGGTTTTTCCAAATCCATTATATTCTGTGAATATCAAACCCTCCTCGGAATGTTTCAGATTTTTTTTAAAAAAACTGGTTTACTCATGAATTTTAACTGGTTAACCAAATCCCCATGCTAAGTCTATGAGATGCAAAAAATTAAGAGTCCCTCCAGAACTGTAAGCACTATTTCAAGCAAATATTGACAATTTATTCACACTGTCATTACTTGCAGCAATAGCCGAATGCAGTGAAGCAACCAAGTTGGGTGTGTGTGTGTTGAATGCTCTCATTAAGGAGACCAGACTTGGTGGAGGTGGTTGACAGGGGCGGAGCTGCAGGCTATTGAAGGCTGCTCTGCCCCCTGCTGTGCTCTTTGCTTCAGCGTGAGCTAGGAGGCAGGTTTCAACACCCCCCGTGAAATTTTCAACCCCCCCCCCCCGAAAATTTCAATCCCTCCTGAATTTTTTTTCTGGCTATGGCCCTGGTGAGAGCTGTTCAGCAGTGGAATTCTCTGCCTCAGAGTGTGGTGGAAGCTCTTTCCTTGGAGGTTTTTAAACAGAGGCTGGATGGCCATCTGTCAGGGGTACTTTGTGCTTTTCCTTCATGGCAGGGGGTTGGACTGGATGGCCCATGTGGTCTCTTGCAGCTCTATCATTCTATGAACACATATATTTCCCATGCTGATCTTCATAACACAGTTCCCAGCACTTATTAATATTATTACCTAGGCCTGGGTAACAACGGAAAAATTTGTTTCTAAAATCGATTCGTTTTTTGGGTTTTTTTGCGTTTCGATATTTAAAAGAATTCCGAAATTTTCCTTAAAAAAAGTTCGATATTTACGAAATTTCGTAAATGGTAAAAAAAATTACAAAACAATAACGAAACAATAACGAAACAATAACGAATCGATTCGTTAATGGCGGCCGCGATCGCGCAATACGCTAAAAAAACTTCTGAAGCTTCCCTCTCCCTCTGTTGTTGACTGTTGGTGTGATATTATAATTTTTTTTCCCTAATTAAACAAAAAACAACTATAAAACTTGCCCCAGACATGCGGAAATAATAACGAAACGACCTCAAACTGATAACGAAACGAATACATAACGAAATACGAAGCATTTACGAAACGAATTGAAAAATTCGTTTCGTTTTTAAGTTGCTCCAGAATGGTTCGTTATCGCTTCGTTAACAAAAAAAATAACGAATTTTTAACGAATTACGAATTAACGAAACGAAACCACCCAGCCCTATTATTACCTTAATAAAAAGCACAGAATGAAAGAGGGAAAAGTCAACCCTAAAACCACGTTTATTTTACGATCCCTCCCCTTGACCCTTGCAATTGTAGCCCACAGCTCCTATGATGGTTATGGAGACCATACCTCCAGAGGGCTGGCTGACTGTCATTAAGGCACGCTGGGAAGGAGGCAGAGCAAAGTTTCTTTGTGTGGATTCTGCTGGAGCAGCAGAGGAGGTGGTACTAAAGGCTGGGTGAGATGGTTGGGCAGAGGTTTTGCCAAGTTGGCGGCCAGGATCTGAGAAAAAGAAGAGGAAAGACATTGTGATTGGACATATAGTCTCTGTTACCAATACAGAACATGTGGTTCAAACAACACCCCCCGCCGCCCCAATAGTAAATTCAACTTCTTCATGGATGGATTAAACATTAGGACTTCAAGCCAGTGGGAGCACAACAGCACTCCATGATGTGAGCCATTGCCACATTTTATTTGATTGCTTAGTATTCTTATAATAAATAAGAGCTTCCACAGTCCACCTGGAGATACATTTCAGTTCTGAAATGCACATTCTCAGCAGACCTAATTGTCATTCCAGTATTTTACTTTTGAATGTCCTGGCATTTATTGGACTGGCCAACACATATTTTGATGCCTGAAAGGTTAGATCAGTTTCTGGATATATCTGATCTGCTGATTCAAAAAACGGCACTGGCTTTCTCCTATCAGCTGTAGTTTTGGTGATACGAAATATTGCCCATATACCAGTCTTCATCTGCTCGCTCATAGAAAATCATGTTAACCATATCTCATAGAAAATCATGTTAACCAATCATGTTAAGATCACTACTGACCGAAAGGTCATGAGTTCGAAGCCAGAATGGGTCGGAGTGCGCATCCAACCAATTTGTGTAGCTTGCTGTCGACCTTTGCAGTCCGAAAGACAGTTGCATCTGTCAAGTAGGACATTTAGGTACTGCTTATGTGGGGAGGCAAATTTAACTAATTTACAAGGCCATAAAACTCTCCAGCAAGCATGCAAAGAATGAGGAAGTTCTCCATCAGTGTCACAGATGGACGGTGAAGCAACAGCTCCCCTGGTGGCCAAAATACCCTCAAGAAAAGCTGGAATGTTAAATTGCTTCTGTGTCTGTCTATATATGTTGTGTGTCTATGGAATTTAATGTTTGCCATGTATATGTACATTGCAATCTGCCCTGAGTCCCCTGTGGGGTGAGAAGGACAGAATATAAATACTGTAAACAAACAAACAAACAAACAAATATCTAAGAAACTAGAGTGAATGCGGACTATCTAATGCAATTTTCTGAATTAGTGCCCCAGGAACAATGTATTGACGAAGGCTTTCATGCCTGGAATCACTGGGTTATTGTAGGTTTTTCGGGCTGCATGGCCATGTTCCAGAAGCATTCTCTCCTGACGTTTCACCTGCATCTATGACAGGCGTCCTCAGAGGTTGTGAGGTTTATTAGAAACTAGGAAAATTGTGTTTATATATCTGTGGAAGGTCCAGGGTGGGAGAAAGAACTCTTGTCTGTTGGAGAGAGGTGTGAACATGAAAGGCACTGCAGACTACTTCAACCAGAGAAGTCAGCCATAGCAGAGCACCTGATGAACCAACCTGGACAGCATATTATCTGAGAAGACAGAAATGCTGGGTCACTCTAACAACGACCATATCAGGCTACACAGAGAAGCCATTGAAATCTACAAGCATATGGACAATTTCAACAGAAAGGAAGAAACCATGAAAATGAACAAAATCTGGCTACCAGTACAAAAAAAAAACTCTGAAATTATAACAGTAAATAAAAAACAAAACTCAAACACAGGGAACTCCAGACAAGAAACAATCTGGAACACCTAATCACCTCTCAACAAAGGAATTTCCCAGGCAGCAACAAGCCAAACTATCAGGCCATCAAATGCTAATCAAGGTGGCCAATTGAAACATTCACACCTAGCTCCAACAGACATGAGTTCTTTTTCCCACCCTGGACCTTACACAGATATATAAACCCAATTTTCCTAGTTTCCAACAAATCTCTCAACCTCTGAGGATGCCTGCCACAAATGCGGGTGAAACGTCAGGAGAGAATGCTTTTAGAACATGGCCATACAGCTCAAAAAACCTACAACAACCCAATCCCAGGAACAGGCTGAAAAACCAAGACACCAAGATTTTTAAAATTAGGTTGCATTATGATTCACTTTTTAACTGACAAAAGCATGCAAGATTTCTAACTGGGCTTCCACAATAAAGCTCAGAGGTCAAATGTTTTAGGCAATGAAGACTGCTGAGCTTGGCACATTTTCTTCCACTGAACAGTTTTTGTTAGAGGAATAAACCTACGACAAACATAAAGTATTTATGTTCTACTTCTCAGTGAACAAGGATGCCAAAACAGCTCACGCAAAACCAAAAGGTTATACCTTTGTCTGTTGAGAGGCTGTGGAACTGGTCTCCACTGGCATCCTCCTGGTAGGAACTGTACTCAGTGGCATCCTCCATGTCAGAGCAGCCCTCCAAGCCATCAGAGAGAAAGGAAGTGCTACTGCCAGAGCGGGACGACTCGGACATGCTGTGGTTACTGGAAGGGGATACTGAGTGCACGTGGAGCTTAGCCTGGAGAGTCTTGATGATTTGCTCCTTCTCTTCAAGCTCCTTGCTCAACCTGTGGATGGAGACCATTAGGAGCATTTGCACCAATATTCCTTTCACTTCCTTCAGAGGACCAGCCCTCAATTCCCTAGTTATCTTTCAGACAATCAGTAATTTGATAGAGGCTACAGTGAAGCGAACTCAAACCAGGGCTGTAAAGGGCTCTATATTAATAAGGTCATGAGTTAGCCCCATTTTTCAATGAGATGCTCAAATGACAGCTGTTGCTATTGAGTCATTGGAAAACAGAGTGTTTTCTGAGCCTAAGAGACAGGACTGTGGATAGTAAATTAAAAAATGTATTATCCTATCAGTTGACATGCACACTATGCAGGGAATGTAAAATATAAGTCTACAGCTAGCATGACCAGGGGTGGCTCAACCCATTACGCAAAGTAAGCATTTGCAGTATAGTTGATTTTGCCTGGGGCGCTCTTGAGGCGCTCTTGGGGGAAAACAGACCTTGACATATGTGAGTTGTAGTTACAGGGATGTATAGTTCACCTAAAATCAGAGAGCATTCTGAACTCCACCAATGATGGAATTGAACCAAATATGGCACACAGAACTCCCACAATGAATAGAAAATATATATCAATGATTGGTTGGGGGGGGGGGGGGTGCCAAAATACTGTTTGCTTACCATTGAAAATTACCTAGGGCCGCCTCTGAGCATGACTTAGGTCAGGGGTCCTCAAACTAAGGCCCAAGGGCCGAATACGGCCCTCCAAGGTCATTTGCCCGGCCCTCGCTCAGGGTCAACCTAAGCTTGAAATGACTTGAATGCAGACAACAACAACAACAACAATCCTACCTCATCAGCCAAAAGCAGGCCCACACTTCCCACTGAAATACTAATAAGTTTATATTTGTTAAAATTGTTCTTAATTTTAATTACTGTTTTGTTTTTTTGCGCTATAAATAAGATATGTGCAGTGTACATAAGAATTCATTCTTTTTTTTTTTTCAAATTATAATCTGGCCCTCCAACAGTTTGAGGGACTGTGACCTGGCCCTCTGTTTAAAAAGTTTGAGCACCCCTGACTTGGGTATTGCACTGGGATTCTAGAAACAAAGGTTCAAATCCTTGGGTTCAACCATTGGGTCACCCTGAACAAGTCACATAATCTTTGCTGCAGAAGATGAAAATAGCACATTGCCTTTGAACAAATTTTGCCAAGAACATCCCATGAATCAGCTTAGGGTTGTCATCAGTCAGAAATGTGGAACTGTGGAACTCTCTTCCCAATGACATCAGATTGCCCCCCTTCCTCCTGTCCTTTAGAAAGAAACTCACAACCTGATTATTGGACCAAGCGCTTGAATAGTAGAGGCAGCTATTAAAATAAGACTTAATTTGTGTGGATGACAATTGACTGATCCAAACTTTGATTTTAAACCTGCGTGATTTTAATCAACTGTCTTAGTAATTTAATGTTTTAATTAATTGTTTTAATTGTATTATTATTTCTGATTGTTGTTGGCATTGAATGAATGCCTGTTGTGAAGCCACCCTAAGTCCCCCCTGGGGGTGAGAAGGACGGGATACAAATACACGAAATAAATAAATATTAATCTATATAAATAAAAATGTAATGTTCGTTTGTGGGATTAACATAACTCAAAAACTACTGGACAAATTGACACCAAATTTGGTCACAAGACACCTATCAGGCCAATGAGTGCCCATCACTTATGAATACACTGAAAAACACAGCAGAAGAGACTTAAAAAGCCAAAAAATATAAAAAACATTACATTACAACGTATGTGCATAACCACATAAATACACATATACACAAATATATACTCACACATATATACACACAAAAACACATATACACAGACAGGGCCACAGCAACGCATGGCAGGGGGTGGCTAGTAATAATAATAATAATTGTTGAAGGCTTTCATGGCTGGAATCACTGGGGAGTTGTAGGTTTTTTCGGGTTATATGGCCATGTTCTAGAGCAGTGGTTCTCAACCTGGGGTCCCCAGAGGTTTTTGGCCTACAACTTCCAGAAATCCCAGCCAGTTTACCAGCTGTTAGGATTTCTGGGAATTGAAGGCTAAAAACATCCAGCCGAAACGTCAGGAGAGAATGCCTTTAGAACATGGCCATATAGCCCGAAAAAACCTACAACAACCTAATAATAATAATTGACTTCACAAGAACAAAGGGACTCATGCACAATACTCTACACCACTCAACAACAAAGGGATCCCTTCTTATTTACCTTAGAGCCAGCACTTCATGGCTTGATTTGTCTTCCACATTTAAATCATTCCCTGCAAAAATAATTCAGAGACAAAAAATTAGTCAGTCACCTCACAATAGAAAATCTTAACTTTATGGAAGGCCAAACTCTATTTCCCCCTACATGTCCAGTCTGATTTCCACCAATGGCTCAATCAATATGCTTCTACTTTGGATTCACGGTGTTTGTGATGACATTTCAACCTCTAAACAGCCCGGGACCTTGCTACTTTAAGGAATGCCTTTTCCTACATACACCTGCCCAAGGACTGGGCTCTGCTGAAGAGGACCTCCTCTGCATCCAACTAGTGGAGGATGTGGAAGAGGGCCTATGTTTGTAAGAAGTTCTGACTGTGGGATGTTCCTCCCTTGGAGGTCTCAACCGACCAGTTGGGATTTCCTGGTTTAGCTGCCCAGAGGGATACCCTTGCTGTTGCTGGAGGGATGCCAAGAGGAGTGGTCGTTCTCATAAAGCTTTTCCTTGATTTGAGTCTACTGGGAGGAGACTGGTAGCCATGTAGTGGATGGCTTTCACAGTGTTCAACTATTTCTCTCATATTTAGCATCAACTTCCCATCGCACATCGGGGGGGGGGGGGGGCAATGCTAGCTAGCTTGTAGAGTTTATCAACATGTGTAGGTTTAAGACATCCTGTGACTATTCTGCATGTTTCATTCAACGCTATATTCACCTGCTTTGCATGGGCAGACTTATGCCAAACAGGGTAGGCATACTCGGCAGTTGAGTAAGACAAGGCCAGGGCTGATGTTCTTACTAATTTTTGGTCTGCACCCCATGTGCTGCCAGAAAGTTTCCGCAGGATGTTACTGCGTGCAGCTACTTTGTGCTTGGTGTTCAAGCAGTGTTTCCTATATGCTAGTGTTCAATCTAAGGTGACATCGAGATATTTAGGATGGAAACAATGGTCAAGCTCTTGACCTTCCCAGGTGACTTTCAATTTCCTGTTGGCTTCACGGTTGCATAGGTGGAAAGCACACAATTGTATCTCGGCAGGGTTAGGCTAATAATAATAATAATAATAATAATAATAATAATAATAATAATAAGTATTGCTAACCAGAAAGCTTTGCTTTTAAGCGTTCTGGTTAGCAATACTCATTTTTATTTTATTTTTATTTTTAAAAATCCTCTAATTTAAACTTTTTGTCAGGCATTGAACTCACGACAGCTCAGTTTCCTGGTCAATCGTCCGGTCAGCTGGTTTCCTTGTGTCAGTTGTTCTCGAAAGCTCTGTGCCAAGAAGTAATCGATGTCGGTGCCCTGCAGGAGATCCTCAAAGGACTTGGTGGTGTTCTTGAAGTGTTGGCTCAGCATGCAACACAACCCTTGTCCCTCTCGCATTGCCTGCCGAAGATGAGAGAGCTCCCGAGCCTGAGCTTGGACCAAAGAGTCATATTTCCTGAGGGGGAGAAACAGTAAAACTGACCATCATACTCAGAGGCCCAACTACCAAATAAAACATGGTGAAAAAACAAGATTCTTTCCCTCATTCAAGCCCCAGAGACATCTCATGAGCACAACTAATCAGAGAAAAAGGCCTTCCACCCTGAGTTTGTTCAACTAATTTCCAGGCACAGGGGATAAACTGGACTTGATCCAGAGATTATGTGGAAATTTATGGGTTATCCTCACCAAATTAATTTAATGTGGTGAATATGTTGTTTGAAGATGTGGACAGAACTGGTACTTGGTGTATCAGAAGGCACTAAATCGGACTCCAAATCTCTCACTCACTTTTAATTGGGAGGGTAAAGACTCAATGGCTCAGCTTTGGCACTGTGGCGCAACTGGCTGGGAGTCAGCTGCATTAGATCACTACTGACCGAAAGGTCATGAGTTCAAAGCCAGCCCGGGTTGGGGTGAGCTTCCGACCATTGTGTAGCTCACTGTCGACCTTTGCAGCCCAAAAGACAATTGCATCTGTGAAGTAGGAAATTTAGGTACCACTTATGCGAGGAGGCTAATTTAACTAATTTACAACACCATAAAAATCCCCAGCAAGCATGCAAAGAATGAGGAAGTACTCCATCAGTGCCACAAATGTATGGTGAAGCAACAGCTCCCCTGGTGGCTAGAATATTCTCATGAAGCTGGAATGTTAAATGGCCTCTGAGTGTCTGTCTGTATATGTTGTGTGTCTATGGCATTGAATGTTTGCCATGTATATGCACATTGTAATCCGCCCTGAGCTCCTTGCAAGGTGAGAAGGGCGGAATATAAATACTGTAACTAACTAACTAAATAAATATTGATTCCATGGCACATCTAGCTGCACGGCCATGGAAACCTATGCTGCTGTAGATTTACATAAGCTTTCAGCTCTCACAAATTTAGAAAACAGATCCCAACAATGCCAGATACTTTTACAGTAGGTAATGAGTGTCAATCTTGACCACACCAACCAATACAGTGTTCCCTCACCTATTGCGGGTGAGGGAACATGCAATACGATTCTATTTGGTAACAAATGATTTTATATTGTTTAATTACAGGGGTGGCTCAACCCATTACGCAAAGTAAGCATTTGCAGTATATTTGATTTTGCCCAGGGGCGCTCTTGGGGGGAAATAGACCTTGACATTTGCGAGTTGTAGTTACTGGGATAAATAGTTCACCTACAATCAAAGAGCATTCTGAACTCCACCAATGATGGAATTGAACCAAATATGGCACACAAAACTCCCATGATGAACAAAAATATATATCAGTGATTGGTTGGGGCGGGGGCAAAATACTGTTTGCTTACTGTTGAAAATTACCTAGGGCCGCCTCTGTTTAATTAATGGCTTATGTATTTTATGTATTTTAATAGTGTGATGGTTTGTTTAATGGTTATTGTATTAATTGTTCATGTAATGGCATCGTATTGCTGCCTATGTATGCCGTCCTGAGTCCCCCTTTTGTGGTAGAGAAGAGACGGGATATAAATACTAGAAAGAAATAATTTTTTGTTCCAGGAACCCCCACAATAAGTGAAAAACCGCGATGTAGGGACGCTATACTGTATATGTACAGTATAGCTCCTCCTCCTCTCTTTCTCTCTTCCTCTCCTCTTTCCCCTTCCGTTCCTCCCTCCCTCCCCCTCCCCTTGCTGGAGCCACCCTTCTCCCTCCCTCTCTGCTTCCCCACTGGCGTGGGGCTCTCAAGTCTGTTATATACAGTGTTCCCTCGCTACTTGTATTTTAAATTATTTTTTTTGAAAAGCCGCGAAACAGCGAGTCCGCGGTTAGTGAACCACAAAGCGGAGAGGGAAATTCCTGGAAATCCTACCCCAGGGTTGCTGAAGGTTTCAGTTCTTCTGGCAATGGCAGTTTTGGCTTAGTCTCACCCAGCTGAGCCTCAAGATGGGATACTCTCTGGATGAGCCTGGCCAGATCTTTGTTGAGTTGGAGACTTGGAGGGCAAATTGACCCAAAGCTGTCTGACTGCCAGCCTTCATCTTCATCAGTGATGCTGTGGGAAGGAGAGCTGCCCAGGGCGTAGACCTCCTTCCGCTTCAGTGGATGCTCGCCCCCAGAGGCATAGTCACTGGTAGTGGATACGGAGTGCACACGGCTTTGTAGGTTCCGGATGACTTTATGGGAACTCTGTAGTTGCCCTTGCAGAGCTTGGATGTGCTGGCGGAGAACTGCTACATCCTCACACTGGCTCAAGTCGTACTTTGCCAGCTTGCTTTCAGGGGAGCCCAGCAGCGTCTTCCAAGTCTTTAGCTCATCAATATGATCTTCACATTCTGGGAAAGCCAACAACAACTGGGCGTTAGGGTCATAGTATGGATTAGACAAGAACAAAGCTGGATTGCTCACCAAGCATGCACTTCCATTGGAGTCACAACAAATTCCCAGTTAAGAGTTTCTAAACAATATTGTTATTATTCAACTTAGGTAAAAAGTTAAAGATCTTCCCCTGACATGAAGTTTAGTCGTGTCCGACTCTGGGGTGTGGTGCTCATCTCCATTTCTAAGCCAAAGAGCCGGCATTGTTCATAGACACCTCCAAGGTCATGTGGCCAGCATGACTGCATGGAGCACAGTTATTATTCAACTTACACTTAAAAAAACCTGAAAAAAACATTGCATCAAGTGGACCCTAGATGCTTTCTACATTCAGAGCCACAACCTCATCTAAAGGCCCCAAACCCACATAGGTACATAAAAGGGAGAACATTAAGAGGCAACTATCTCTAAGGCTTCAAAGATCCTTTTTCTTGGATGGATATCATTACATCCTTCCTGAAGAGAAGTTGGGGAGTATAGGAACTCTTATTTATTTATTTATTTATTTATTTTATTTTATTTACAGTTTTTTTATATTCCGCCCTTCTCACCCCACAGGGGACTCAGGGCGGATTACAATGTACATATACTTGGCAAACATTCAATGCCATAGAGACACAACATATATAGACAGACACTCAGAGGCTATTTAACATTCCAGCTTTTTCATGAGGGTATTCTGGTCACCAGGGGAACTGTCACTTCACCGTTCATTTGTGACACTGATGGACTACTTCCTCATTCTTTGCATGCTTGCTGGAGATTTTTATGGCGTCGTAAATTAGTTAAATTAGCCTCCCTGCATAAGCGGTACCTAAATTTCCTACTTGACAGATGTAACTGTCTTTCGGGCTGCAAAGGTTGACAGCAAGCTACACAAATTGGTTGGAAGCTCACTCCGACCTGGGCTGGCTTCGAACTCATGGCCTTTTAGTCAGGAGTGATCTTAATGCAGCTGACTCCCAGCCAGCTGCGCCACAGTCCCTTATGATTTCACTCTCCAGCTTCTCTTGTTACGACTGGGTCATTATGGTGGGTCTTCCTTCATACACAAAGTTGATTTCAAGTTGCACTGGATTCTTTGTGCATCTATATTCATACACATCAAATGTGGATGGGAAGTTACGTATAGTGGTCCTTTCAGGCACTGTAGCCTGTGAAAGAGTTGGCTTCCAGAGGAACATTTTGTCTTACCAGGGCTGGTGATCTCTTCCCGGTCAACTTCATTTTCACTTCTCCCACAGGTCTCATAGCCCAAATCCTGGAGATCCACTTGTATCTGTTTACTGTCTTTCTGCACCACCGGCTCACCTGTGATAAAGAAAAGCAAAAGGCTTGATCTTCATGTATTTTCTATTGCCACTGTTAACTATTTCACTATGGGATTATGATACAGGTTTCCTGTGATCCATCTGTAAAAGACTCACCTATCATTTGGATAGGCTGCATTAAAGATCAGTGACAAAGTTCTTTAAATGCAGTTAGTAGATATTTGCAATACATATATGAAAATAGATGCCAATTGAAAGGAGCTCGTGGTGAGCTCCTGGCCTTTAGAATCATAGAGTTGGAAGAGACCACATGGGCCATTCAGTCCAACCCCCTGCCAAGAAGCATTCAAAATTGCATTCAAAGCACCCTCGACAGATGGCCATCCAGCCTCTGTTTAAAAGCTTCCAAAGAAGGAGCCTCCATCACACTCCAGGGCAGAGAGTTCCACTGCTGAACAGCTCTCACTGTCAGGAAGTTCTTCTTAATGTTCAGATAGAATCTCCTTCCTTGTAGTTCGAAGCCATTGTTCCGCATCCTAGTCTCCAGGGAAGCAGAAAACAAGTTCACTCCCTCCTCCCTATGACTTCCTCTCACATGTTTATACACTAGCCGTCTCCTGCCACGCGTTGCTGTGGCCCAGTCTGTGTATATGTGTTTTGTGTATGTATTATGTGTATATGTGTATATATGTGTGTTTGCATATATATGTGTGGTTTTGTGCATGCATTGTAATTTTTTTTTACTTTTTAAGTTTCTTCTGTTGTGTTTTTCTGTGTTTTTATGAGTGATGGTCACTTGTTGGCCTGAGAGGTGTATTGTGTTCGAATTCGGTCTCAATTCGTGCAGTAATTTTTGAGTTATGTTAATCCCACAAACGAATATTACATTTTTATTTATATAGATTGGCTATCATGTCTTCTCTCAGCCTTCTCTTCTTCAGGCTAAACATACCCAGCTCCTTAAGCCGCTCCTCCTAGGACTTGTTCTCCAGACCCTTGATCAGGGGTCCACAAACTTTTTAAACAGAGGGCCAGATCATAGTCCCTCAAACTGTTGGAGGGCCGGATTATAATTTGAAAAAAACAACAACCATGAATGAATTCCTATGCACACTGCACATATGGATGGGGTATAAATAATGTAAATAAATAAATAAATAAAATTTAACAAATATAAACTTATTAGTATTTTAATAGGAAGTGTGGACCTGCTTTTGGCTAATGAGATAGGATTGCTGCTGCTGCTGCTGTTGTTGTTGTTGTTGTTGTTGTTGTGTGCTTTCAAGTTGTTTCAGACTTAGGTTGACCCTGAGCGAGGGCTGGGTAAATGACCTTGGAGGGCTGTATCTGGCCCCCGGGCCATAGTTTAAGGACTCCTGCCCTTGATCATTTTAGTCGCCCTCCTCTGGGCCCAGCTTCTGCCTACCTAGCAGTTTGAAAACAAATGTGAGTAGATAAATAGATACTGCTTTAAAGCAGGGAGGTATTTAAGGCACACATAAGGAAATGCCAGAAAAATGCTGATGATTCGAACTAAGATAAAGTTTACAAACAAAGCTCTTCAGCAGGGAAGATGGAGCGACATCATCCCCCCACCCTCGGTGACAGGAGCCAAGAACAGCCTCCAAGATGCCGAAGATGGCAAATCCTATATATACCTCTATCTATGTGCAATTGTCTGTCTTGTCAGTGTATAACGGCATTGAATGTGTTCTATGATCAGCTCTGAGTCCCCTTTGGGGTGAGAAGGATGGAATATAAATACTGTAAATAAATAGTGAAAATATAGGAACTTGAAGCCCAGATTAATACTTACTGAGGAGCACCCGGTATTCTTCCAGCTGAGTCTGCTGAGCCTGTATAGTGGCCTCTGAAACCAAGAGTTTGTCTCGTAGCTTATAACATTGCTGCCTGCACCAAGGTGACTCTGAGTGAAGAGGATCTATGAGCTGATGCCCAAAACTGCTTCCTTCCACCTGAGGAGAAATAGCACAGGGCATGTTGATTGTTACTGACTTTGACTTTAATCTGTCCAAATAAATGACATCTGTACATTGTGTCACCTAAAGCTATCCTTTCACTGATCTGCAATACGGCATATATTATTCTAGTAAAAATATTCTATGTGTTGTCAAAGGCTTTCATGGCCAGAATCACTGGGTCACTGTGAGTTTTCTGGGCTGTATGGCTATGTTCCAGAAGCATTCTCTCCTGATGTTTCACCCACATTTATGGCAGAGGTTGTGAGGTCTGTTGGAAACTAGGCAAGTGAGGTTTATATATCTGTGGCATGTCCAGGGTGGGAGAAAGTGCTAAGGGTCTATTTTCCTCAAACTCCACCAGTGTTCACACTTGAGCATGTTGTGTACTCATGCCAAGTTTGGTCCAGATCCATCATTGTTTGAGTCCATAGTGCTCTTTGGATGTAGGTGAACTACAACTCCAAAACTCACGGTCAATGCCCATCAAGCCCTTCCAGTATTTTCTGTTGGTCATGGGAGTTTTGTGTGCCAAGTTTGGTTCTATTCGATCGTTGGTGGAGTTCAGAGGGCTCTTTGATTGTAGGTGAACTATCAATCCCAGCAACTCCAACTCCCAAAAGACAAAATCAATTTTTCGAGTTATGGTCACTCATTGGCCTGATAGGCGTATTGTGTCCAAATTTGGTGTCAATTCGCCCATTGGTTTTTGAGTTATTTTAATCCCACAAATGAACATATTTTTATTTATATAGATGAGAACTTTTGCTTTTAGTCCATCTAGCTATCTGTCCCAATAGTCTTGGCTGTGACTATGAGCTGAATTCAGGCTCATGTACAACCAAGCTCACAATGTTCTGGCATAGTTTAAAGCAGGGGTTCTTAAAGCCTTTTCCACTTATGACCCCATCCCACCTGAGGAGGAACATCTAATTCACTGTGAACACCTCTTGTTCTAAGCAGTTCAAACCTACTGTGAGACCAGCTGGAGTTACCTGGGCTCCTTTGAGGCTGGGCAATGGGTTGAAGTCCACACTCTTGGCGGGTTGGCAGTGGGACTGTGAGACATCGTTGTGAGAAAGCCCCAGGCAGTTGCACTGCTGGGACTTTTGCAGCTGCACAACATCCTGAGCCACACTGCATGTGAAGGAAGCGTTGACTGAACCTTCTTGGGTGTTCAGAGCGAGCTGTTCTTTCAGGAGTCCAGTCACGATCTCTGACATGTGCAACTTCTCTTGTAGCTTTCTGACTTCCAGCCTCAAGTTTTCTTCATCTTCCTTTGCATCTTCATTCTCCCAACCCTCTGATAACATTGCTTCGCCAACTTGTTCCTTGAGCTCTGCGTTCTCTAGGCACAGGCTCAGCAGGGCCTTCCTGTGGAAACAGAGCAACTGGTACTCAGAATTAAGGATTACAGGAAACTCTCCAGGCATTTCTAGATTTTTTTTCCATGTCAGGAGCGACTTGAGAAATTGCAAGTCGCTTCTGGTGTGAGAGAATTGGCCGTCTGCAAGGACATTGCCCAGGGGATGCCTGGATGTGTTACTATCCTGTGGGAGGCTTCTCTCATGTCCTTGCATGAGAAGCTGGAGCTGACAGCTCCCCGGATTCCTATCGCTGACCTTTCAGTCAGCAGTCCTGTTGGCACAAGAGTTTAACCCATTGTGTCACTGGGGTTTCCGGAATGTCTAGATGTTCTCTGCTAGTGCTAGCAAAAGAAGATTAATTTCAAGACTGCAATGCCTAGAGAACATCTAGGGAGCCCCCGGTGGCACAATGGGTTAAACCCCTGGGCCAGCAGGACTGAAGACCAACAGGTCATAGGTTCGAATCCAGGGAGAGCGCGGATGAGCTCCCTCTATCAGCTCCAGCTCCTCATGCGGGGACATGAGAGAAGCCTCCCACAAGGATGATAAAACATCAAACATCCTGGCGTCCCCTGGGCAACGTCCTTGCAGACAGCCAATTCTCTCACACCAGAAGTGACTTGCAGTTTCTCAAGTTGCTCCTGACACGACAAAAATAATAATAATCTAGAAATGTTCTCTAGGCATTGCAGTTTTGAGATTAATCTTCTTTAGCTAGCTCTAGCTAAGGAAGTATGTGAGACTACATATATGTGAAGATCACTCTTGTCTTGCTCTTGTGTCACCTCTTTTATCTATGGCAGAGACTGGGTTGATAGAGCAGAGTTCCATCCACTAGGAAGGGGAAGCGGTACTAATGGAGGAAGCTAAGTTTTTCAGGAATGCAGAGAAGTTTGCAGGAATGCAGAGAACCTCTTATAGATGATGGATAACTTGTGTTTGTTTTTGCATGTTGTGTGTATGTACAAGACAGAAAGAATAAGAACTGATACAGACATTAAGTCTGGTTGTGTCTGACTCTTGGGAATGGTGCTATCTCCATTTCTAAGCTGAAGTTGTCTGTAGACACTTCCAAGGTCATGTGGCCAGCATGACTGCATGGAGTGCCATTACCTTCCCGTTGGAACAGTACCTATTGATCTACTCATAGCTGCATGTTTTCGAACTGCTAGGTTGGCAGAGGCTGGGGCTAATAGTGGGAACTCACCCCATCCTCCGGATTCAAATTGCCGACCTTCCGGTCAGCAAGTTCTGCAGCCACCGTGGTCCCACAGACAGAATTACTGTGTAATAAATGGATGGGAGGGGGAGGTTCCCTACTTTCTCCCAAGAGAATGCCATCTCAAATCCATGAAGTTGCTCATTTAGAGACTTTAATAGTCATTGCCTAGTTGGGAGTTATTAACAATTCCTAATTTTCAGTCTGGCATATTCTATCAATTTCTATATTTCATCCTTCTCAAGCAAAAAGTGGGTGCTAGAAATAATATCATAGGACAACTGGCTGGCACAACCTGGGGATCACAACCAGATGCAGTGAAGACATCTGCCCTTGCGCTATGCTACTCTGCTGCTGAGTATACATGCCCAATGTGGAACACATCTCACCACGCTAAAACAGTGGATGTGGCACTTAATGAGACATGTCGCATTATCACGGGGTGTCTGCGCCCTACACCACTGGAGAAATTACACTGTTTAGCTGGTATTGCACCACCTGACATCTGCCTGGAAGTAGCAGCCAATAGTGAAAGGACCAAGGCAGTGACATCTCCAGCTCATCCCCTGTTTGGGTATCAGCCAGCACGTCAACAACTTAAATCAAGAAATAAGTTTTCTAAGATCTACAGAGACACTCACTGGAACACCTCAGCAAGCGAGAGTCCAAAAGTGGCAGGCTCAAACCCAGAACCTCAATCAATGGCTGATACCAAATGAGAGACTCCCCCCTGGACATACGGAAAACTGGGCAACTTGGAAGGTGCTGAACAGGCGGTGCTCTGGCACCACGAGATGCAGAGTCAACCTTAAAAAATGGGGCTACAAAGTGGAATCCACGACATGCGAGTGTGGAGAAGAGCAAACCACAGACCACGTACTGCAATGCAACCTGAGCCCTGCCACATGAACAATGGAGGACTTCTTGCAGCAACACCAGAGGCACTCCAAGTGGCCAGCTACTGGTCAAAGGCAATTTAATAGAATACCAAGTCTGCAAATTTTGTGTTTTGTTTGTTTGTCTATTTTTTTAATGCAATACAACTGTTTTGGTTCGCTCCTGACACGATAAATAAATATCCTTCTCTGAATATGAAATACTTGCCTCAGACAAGGCACAGGAATGTCTAATCCTCTGTTAGCGAGATGCAGAGTGTCCAATCTGGAGCTAATCTGCATACATTTGTAACACATTTACATTTACCCTAAAGGCACACAATCCTGACCGATCTTGAAAGTTAAACAGACACAGCCAAGATTATTTCTTATTATTATTATGTTTATTATGTATGTATGATTAGTACATGGATGGGAAACTGTAAATGAATACCAGATGCTTTAGGTTATATTTCCAGGGAAGGAAGAAACAAAACCACATCTGAGAATTCCTTGTCTTAGGAAACCTGGCAAAATCCACGAGGTCACCATACGTTGACAGGCATCTTGAAGTTGTGTGCACTGCACACAGACACATTCATGAAAGAAAAACATTTTTGCATATTTAACATAACCTACAGTTTGACTCCGAGTCTTCCACTGAAATACAACCCCCTTCCAATTATTACTACCTATGGCTAACTTTTACTAAACCCACAGAAAAGAACTTAAGTCTGTGGGACTCCAATGGGATATTATTTTCTGGTGTCAGCTTGGATCACCTGAGTTGAGACACAGAGGAGAACCCGGCTTCCTCAATTTGCCCCTTAATATCCTGCAGTTCCTCTTCCAGCTTCTTCTTCTGCTCTAAAATGGTTTGAATTTCAGATTTTGCAGTAAACAGCTCCTCCTGGAGGCCCTTTTCGCTCACTAGGGAGGGCGGAGAAGGGCAAGTGGAATCATAGCCCGGGAGATTGTCATCAGCATCTCCTTTATTGCTCTAGAATGGGAAATGAAAATAATGTTATTTTTAATTCACCAGGGTACTCAGTTCCTTGGCACACTCAGCAGAGAATTAGTCACTAAATTAACATATGTCCGCAGCTTCATCAAGGAATGCCCACAAATTGTGCAGAGAAGCAAGTACTGACCAATGTAAAGAAACTACATAACTCTGTTCAGATATGAGGGTTGAATGAAAAGTAATGCCTCCACCTTCGTTACTTGGGTTTGGATGGGAAGATTTTAATAAATCAAATGCAGATATAATCCTTCGAATGTGCTCTTTAACTACCACTATTCACTTTTCCACATAATCACAAGACAATTGGATACATTTCTGCCAACGACGAAGACGTTTTCTGAAGCCGTCACAGAAGAAGTTGACATTCTGTTTCCGCAACCAGAGTCTCACAGTTCTCTCAACGTCTTCATCAAAAACATTATGATGTCCCCACAGATCTTCTTTCATTATTGGGAACAGATGGAAGTCAGATGGTGCTAAATGGAGGATGTCGTACAGTGGTGAGATCCAGTCTCTGAAGTTTCAAGTTTGTGCGCTTTCATTTCAGGCATCAGCATCCTGGGTACCCATCATGCACAGATCTTCTGATAGCTAAGCAAAGCAATAATGTGACCTATACGTTCTTGTAAAATGCTGATTATGCTTGAAATTTCTCTCCGAGTGATACGATCATCCTGAATCAATCTGTCAACGTTTTGCTTGTGAAACTCGGCGGTTGCTGTCATGGGATGTCTAACTCTTTGTTTGTCATGCAAGTCAAATGTTCCCACCTCAACATCTTTAAACTTTCTCATCCAATGATGCACAGTATTCACATCAACACAAACACCATAAACAGCTTTCGTTCTCTGATGAATCTCCTTTGGGGTGACACCTTCTGATGTCAAGAATTCAATGACTGCATGTTGCTTAAGTCGCATTGACCGACCGTCTGCGGAGGGTTCCATACTTTGCACTTTAACAACACAACCGTTGAATGCTAAGGATTCCCACCAAAATGGAACTGTAGAGGAGAGTCTACTGAACAAGCCAGTACCAGCTGCCTACCAGTACTGCCATCTGTTGAGGAGTTACAAAGGTGGAGGCATTACTTTTCATCCAACCCTCGTATCAACCTCTCAGGCAAAGCCAAGGCTCCAAAGTCAGTCCATTCAAATGCAACATGTGCCCATAAGACTGTTGCCTGAATCAATATCCTTGACATAGCAAGTGCTCTCCTGAATAGATGTTGAGTATTTTGCCCTCGAAATTCACCTGGTGCTGGGCAATTCTCTGTGCCACCTCTTCTTCAATGCTGTCTGTGAACTCAGTGCCAGCGTCCTCGGCATCATCAGACACAGTCAGATCTGCAATTACACCAGAAAGAGAATGCACAAAAAGTATACAAAAGAGACCAAACTTCAATTCCTGAGTATATTAAAGCTATCAAATATTGACAGAATTAGGGAAGGCAAACTCTTGCAGTATAGGATTTATGGGCATTTTCTTTCTACACATTGCTTGACTCTTTCTTCATATTCTTGCTTTGCGATACACATCTTGGGGGTTTCATTTCTGCACATATGCCTAGCAATAAACACACCCTGAAATTTCGACTCCTGTCCCCCAGCAATACCCACAGACTGCCTGATGACAAATTCTAAGAATGGAAACAAAGATCCATGTGGTTGATCCCAGACCTTTCCTAAGCATGAATCTATTGAAAGTCAAAAGGACACCGCTTAGCAAATTCACCACCAGGGAGCCAATATAGGTAATATGGGTTTCTGACATTGTTCCACTTGTCAGGTGCTTTCTTGTCCCAGAAACAAGGTTTCACTTCCTCTTACAAGCTTCCTCCTTTGTAGCATCTGAACCTGGGAAAGTGAAGTTGGCAGCATATGCTTTCACAGATTTAGGGTGCATCTACACTGTAGAATGAAGCCTGTTTGATACTAATTTAACTGCCATGACTCAATATTATGACATCATGGGACTTGTAGTTTAAAAAGTCTTTATTAGCCTTCTCTGTCAAAGAGTGCTTGTGGCTTACCAATCCTAGGGGTCCACAGCATTGAGCTGTGGCAGTTAAAAGTGGCGTGACACTACATTTTTTCTACAGTGTAGATCGCCTTGTGGAGCTACACAGACACTTGAAATGGTCCTGAACTGGCATCTGTTATGTTGGATTGGGCCCAGTTTGTGGCTGACAGGGATTCCCTGAGCTGCCTTGGTGGACCAAGAAAATTCCACCGGCTGACTACACCAAACACACTGATACCTACCATACTCTCAAGGATCCACAGACCTTCTGGTGGGTCCCATAACTGGCAAAGGAAGCTGGGAGAGGAAAATCTCCCCTCTCACTCCTGTCAACTTAGGAACCAACCTAGCTGTTTCAACTGTCCTTACCTTGCAGGACAATCCAAAATCCTAAAATAAAATCAATCCATCCAACCCAAAATCCTGCTTCAGGATTTCTGCTTTTCCGTGGGCGAACCCAAATCAGTCCTTAGTAGTCAGTGTAGGCATGCTTTCAGATGCAGACCTCAGTCTACAAAAGCTTATGCTATTAGCATCATTCTCTGTCTCAGCTACAAGATCTCTTTGCATACTGATATTCTAGACCACGGTTCCTCAAATTTTTTAAACAGAGGGTCAGGTCACAGTCCCTCAAACTGTTGGAGGGCCAGATTACAATTTGGAAAATAAACATGAATGAATTCCTATGCACACTGCACATATCTTATTTGTAGTGCAACAAACACTTAAAACAATACAATAGTTAAAATGAAGAATAATTTTAACAAATATAAACTTATTAGTATTTCAATGGGAAGTGTGGGCCTGTTTTTGGCTGATGAGTTAGGATTGTTGTTGTTGTGTGCTTTGAAGTTGTTTCAGACTGAGCTAGGGCTGGGTAAATTACCTTTGAGGGCCATATCCGGCCCCCGGGCCTTAGTTTGGGGACCCCTGTTCTAGACTAACACAGCTGTTCTAATTAGGAAACTGTTTGGATTACATTACCACAAGGTGCAGAACTATGCAGGAGTTTTAGATGTGTTTAAATTGCAATTCAATTTAACTAAATCTAAACTAAAGCATTGACGAGTGCATTCCTCACTATCGCTTAGGCAGGAAGTTGCAGCAGAATAACATCTGAAGGACTACAGCAGCGGTTCTCAACCTGGGGGTTGCGACCCCCTGGGGGGTCGCCTGGCCATTTTGGAGGGGTCATGAGGCCGCCTCTGTCAGCCCCGCCGCAAGGGCGCAGGCCAGATGAGAGCTCATTTGCACGAGGCCTGACCTTGCGCAAAGGCCCGTCGCCCACCTCACGCTTTCGCCAATTGGTGAGGGCGCGGGGCAGGAGAGGGGTCCTTGGCACTAGGTCTGACTTTGCACAAAGGCCCCTCACCCGCCTCGCGCTTTCGCCATTTGGCAAGGGCGCGGGGTGGGCGAGTGGATATCAGCGCGAGGCCTGACTTCACCCAAAGGCCCCTCGCCCGCATCGCGCTTTAGCCATTTGGCGAGGGTGCGGGGCGGGCAAGGGGATCTTGGTGCGAGGCCTGACCTTGAGCAAAGGCCCCTCACTCGCCTTATGCTTTCGTCATTTGGCGAGGGCGCAGGATGGGCAAGGGGATCTTGCCACAAGGCCTGATCTTGCACAAAGGCCCCTTGCCCACCTCGCGCTTTTGCCATTTGGCGAGGGCGCGGGGTGGCATAATATATTTACTTTACGAGGGAAGGCTTCTAGCATGTACTTTGAACTTGAATGACAGAATAGTCAAATGGATATGGAGTAGATAAAATTTTCAACATATTTGTATTTTAGTCCACTGTAAACTAGGTCAATTGTGAAATATCTACTAATAGGAATATATTACACAATAAATAAAAATCAAGAAAAAACTAGAATGCCTAGAAGCTGGCATGGTTCCTGGTGAGCCTTATTGAGAAAGATATTCAAATACACAGGACATCACAATTGAGAAGACTCTTGACTTCTTATAGTAGGATTGGTGCAAGGATAAATGGAATTGACAAAACTATTTATGAATTCTTGGAATGAGGGGTAAACAACATTTTTGTGTAGTTAAATACAATACAAAATGAAAAGATCTGTTCTCTGGTGCCTTCTAGAAAGCAACCACTTCATCTTCTCTACAGCCTTTGACAATCTGGTGCTTCCCAAGATGTTTCAGACCACACATCTTATTATTCACTGGCTACATTCAAAAGAGGAAATGGGAGTCTGAAATACCAGGTTGAGAAAGGATGTTTTAGCAGGAGACCAAAAACCAAAAAACTCCATGAACAGCTGATTTATGAAGTTTCCACTCTAATGTGTTGAATCAGTAGCCACCTAGGTGGTCTCAGGCCCATCATGAATTCCCAAAATTGGAATATTGATTCTGATGAGTAAGTTTTCTTGTTGCTTTCATAGTAATAGAGTACTGGTAGTGCTAGAAACACAATAATTTGTGAATTAGTCCCCAGCCTAAATTACAACATTAAAATAACTGTCTCGCTAGGGATCAAAGACGTCTTCAGCATTGGCCAGTCAGGCACAAGTAGAAATTCAAAAGCAGACTAGGAAAGCAAGAAATTTTCATCACCTAGAATCAGGCAGTCAGAGGTGTGTATTGCTTTTGTATATAACATTTATCTTACATAACTAGCAAATTCTTTATTTTAAAACTAAGTTATGTTTTAAAATTCCACCACACAGCTGTGAATGTTGCACATTATGAGTTGGCGCCAACAAACAGCAAAGCGTTATGAACCCAAATATGGCATGCAAAGACGTATTGGCTTACCTGCTTGCGAAGCCTGAAGCAAAGATTTTTAGTATATATAAATGGCTCTCTCCAGATGCATACACATGCAAAACATGTAAAAAAAAACCTATGCCATTTTCAAATCTCATACAGACATCCGGTTTGATGTATGTCTATGGATTCTTCAAGTGGGCAAGAGGTCATTATGCTTTCTGACTTACTGATGAGTGGCTGTCAGGGATCTGTTCTCAAAAACAACAGCTCAGCCCTTGAAGTCAAGCTTGGGAGCAGAAGATGCCATATGAATCTGGAATTTTCTGTGTTGATTTATACCAAGAAAAAAAGACCAATATTGCTACCAAAGTCTTTCTTTTAATATTGTTGGTATAATGTGACAAAAATAGGCTTACTCAAGGAATATCAAGTAGGCACTATATTGATGCAAACTACATATAAAGATTTGATATTCTAAAGGGTGACCTGTGTCCTTCTCCGAAAGTTGAGACTGCAACTTCCAGTCTTAATCCTGTAGTTTTGAATTCTAAACCTTACCAATTTGAGAACACTATTCAAAATCATCACTGTTTCATATGGTGTTTTAAAATACGGAATCACCATCAGAATGATTTTTGCATACTGCATTTTGCTATTTATCAGATTTGCATGCTTCTATTCATCTTGTCATGGGCAATCACTTGTGGCTGAGTATGAGGTAGAGACTTGAGGTGGATCCAGAACTGACTGTGAAGATCTATCCTGGATTGTCATGGTCTTTCACTGATTGGAGACACTGATTTCTATGTGGAAGGTGGCCATGACAAAGGTTTGCCTGACACACCTTCCTCTCTTTCGTCCTGTTTTCGTGCCTCTTCAAAATCCATGGCACCATTGGTAGTAGCTGACCTCCAGTTCCAACACTTGAGTGCCAGTTCTCTGTTTATACCTCATTGTTTTGGTTAGCTTTCAGCCCATCTTTAAATCTCTTCTGTTGTCCATTAACACTGCGTCTCATTTTTAAGTTGATAATAAAGTAACTGCTTAGGGAGAGTGATTGGACAACATGGCCAGTCCAGCAAAGTTAATGGCAGAGGATCATTTGTGTTGGTGGCTTTGCTTCTTCCAGAAAGCTGACGTTTGTCTGTCTGCTGTCTTCCCAAGAGATTTGCCGGATTTATTCGAAGGTAATGGTGATGGAATCTTTCTAGAAATTGAGAGTGATGTTTGTGGATAATAGGTGGAAGGGCAATCCCTTAATAAACAAGTATCTTGGTATCTTTACAAATGTCCTGCTTCTTGAACTTTCTCTGCTTCATTCAAAAAATGCTGTACTAGTAGAGCTCAAAGTGTTGTGTTTCAGCATTCATGTCAACTTTTGTGGAGAGGCAGCTGCCAAGGTAGTGGATAGTCAACATTTTATAGCATTACACCATTAAGCTGTAATTCTGGCACTGCAGAAGGATTGGTTTGTGCCTGCTGGTAGAGCACATTCATCTTCTCAATTTTAGGTGACAGACCATTAAGAACTGTTCAGCAGTAGAACTCTCTGCCTCAGAGTAAATGGGAGCTTTTTTGAAGGCTTTTAAAGAGGCTGGATGGCCATCGGTTGGGGGTACTTTGTGGTTTCCTGCATGGCAGGAGGTTGGGCTAGATGTCCCATGTAGTCTCTTTTAACTGTGATTTTATGATTCCATGCCAAGCCTTTCATATGCTTCTGCGAAGGTGCTTAAGGTGGCTTGAAGGTCTTCCTCTGAATGAACAGATTGCATTCTCATCAACATATTGGAGTTCTATAACAGAAGCTGTTGTTACCTTACTTTTGGCTTTCCAATATATGATTTCCACACCAGTGGTAAGCTTCCCAGCAACAAGGTGTAGAATCACAGCTTTTATTCACCAGTATATATAATCATTCTGAATCCTGTACTGCATTTACTTGGATTTTGATGGCCATATTGTTCTTTTTTTCTCTTATAGCAAATACATGTCCATTCCTCAAACAATGTAAATAAACCAACACAGAAAATATAAGTATCATATGGTTAATTATACTCATCTAAGTGAGCGAATTTGAAAATTAGTTAGCCCAGTAATTTTTAAATTTAGTCTTAACTCCTGCATTAGGCTAAATTCACACAACCTTCTGCTTGTAGGTAGGCTAATGCAGAATAAAGTGACCTGGTTGCAACAGATCTTTTACTCTGTGTAAAATATTGGCCATTCTGCTTTGTTCTCTCAATTTACTGCTATGCTACTTGTAGCAGAATGGACAATATTTTACAAAGCAGGAGTCTAAATTTCATTGTTGAGGCATTACTCATCACTGGAGGATTGCTCGAAATTGGAAAGAGGAAATATGCAACTCCTCCGAGATGAGTTATCAACATTAAACTATGCTTAGATGTGCTGTTTTGAGGAGGGCTTTATCTGAGCTTCATGGAGAAAACATGGAGTGAGAGGAAGCTCAATAAAGCAAAACAGTAACACTGACCACTTCCCAAGAGTTATAAATATATGTGTAATGCATGGCACAGAACAATTAACACAGATTCTGAAGGAATGGGGGTGCGGAGAATCTTTATTTCACCAAATTTGAGAAGGGGGAGAAAAGGAAAGTACTGGATGAGGGAGAAACTAGAAAGGGATATAAGATGATGAGATCTATTTACATCCTCCCGGGAATGATCACGTCAGGAATGTGAATGGAACACAAGTGGCTAGCACAGAATGCCATTTCCAGCAAGAACTGATCAGCCCTCCCAGCGTCAAGGCAGGCTTATTCGGTTAGTGATCAGCTTCCATCCTGCACCAGGGGTAGTGTGAAGCCAGAGCTCAGAAGGCATGCTTGGGCAGGACTGTCACACGCTCCGGTTCCCCACCTCCAATGCCATGCAATGACTCCAGCCTGCTCAGGCGCTCCAGGCTTCTTCCAAGGGCCTCTTCCAACTGCCTACGGAGGGCCTGGACCTCCTCCAGCTCCACCTGCAGAATGTGTTCGGGTCCAGAGCTAATGAGGTCGTGGAAAAGGGAAGGTGGATTGAAAGAAGTTTATACAATTATCAACATCTATACATCACTCAAAACACTCTTAGCCTGAATCCTTTAAACCATATGTGTTAAAATTCAAGGCCTGTGGGCCAAATCTAGACCATCATGTCATTTTATGTGGCCCTCCAAATGCTGGACTACAACTCCTGTATTTATCATCAGTACATATGAGCAGAGCTGATGGGAGGTGCGACACAGGATGTGGAACAATGGCTTCAAACTACAAGAAAGGAGATTCCACCTGAACATTAGGAAGAATTTCCTAACTGTGAGAGCTGTTCAGCAGTGGAACTCTCTGCCCTCGACTGTGGTGGAGGCTCCTTCTTTCGAGGCTTTTAAACAGAGTCAGGATAGTCATCTGTTGGGGGTGCTTTGAATGTGATCTTCCTGCTTCTTGGCAGGGGGTTGGACTTGAGGGACCATGAGGTCTCTTCCAACTCTATAATTCTATCTGGAAGGCTGCAGTTTGTTCTGTTTAGTTAAGAGAGTGGAGTTTGGATTTAGATAAAAGGCTTGTAGATACGTTTGACTTTAAAATGTCCATAAACCTTCCCCTCCACCTCTGCTGATGGGCTACAATTCTGATTATCCCCAGATATCAATAAGAATGGGAGTTGCCATTCAGTAACATCTGGGAACCCAGATTTAGTAAATAGGCTGACGTGGTCCTTGATGGAAATTGAGTTTGACACGCTTGCTTTAAACTACACCAATAATCCAAGTAAAGGCCTTTCCTGCCACTCCCTCTTGGTCTTCCTCTCTGTGGCACATGAAAGCCTGGTAAATTGTGGATACAAAAGAGAAGAAAATGGAACACTACTTAAGAGTATGGGTTTGTTTATGACACCATAAAAATGCCAGAGAGCAAGGAGGAAATACTACGATTAAAAAGGCTTGGCATCATAGTGGACGAAGCGACAGCTCCCTGTGGTCAAATCGACTAACCTCCAGGATCTGAAGTGAAAGAACTGCTGAATGGCCTCTATCTGTCTGTATGTCTTGTATGTAAAAAATGGCACTGAATGTTTGCCTTGTATGTGTGCATTGTGATCCGCCTTGAGTCCCTTTCGGGGTGAGAAGGGCGGAATATAAATACTGTAAATAAATAAACAAACAAAGAGCATTTTCTCCTAAGAGCACTGGTTTAATACACTGGTCTATAAATCTTATAGATTACTTAGCATGTAACAAGAGAAGAAGAGATTAGGGAAACCTCAGTAAGAGGAAGCTTTATTGCTTTTCAACTTTAGGAAAATACAAGGGAAACCCAAACTCTGTATGCAAGATGCCCTGGTATTACCTGTAGCTAGTGGGCAGGGGGGATTCCTCACCTGACAGAATGAGCACGAAGCTTAACCAAACTGCTGTAGAGTTGCTTTTCTGTTTTCAGGGTTTCATTCAGTTGACTCCTCTCTGAAACCAGGCCCTCCAGCGCCAACAACAGCTACAAGGTAAACATTCTCCTTCAATTTATGGCTACGTGTGGAATTTGCTGCTCAATAGAGGTCAAGAAGAAATGCTCATACCCCAAGGCAGTTTAGAGCCTACTTTTTTTCAACATGGCCTAAGTTGTATCACTTTAGATTAATAAAAAAATGCCTCACATTGATTCAATTCCAGCTGTAAGCTCAAATGCAGGTAGACCACATCACAAAACACTATGTAACACAATTTTTGATCCTAGGTTATACATGTTGGTTCTATCATAAAGACATGGAAAAAGTTTATTAGACTGCAAAAAACTTGTTTCTGCGATCTGCACAAAAGGTTAAAAATGGCATATGACAAGTTAAAAATAGCAGCCACAAAAACAAAGTTTCTGGAGAATTAACAACTACTTTCAAAGTAAGTCCTGCGCAATTAAACAGGAAATAACACTTTCTAACTTAAGCTTGATTGAGCATATGAGGAGTGTCAGAGGGAGCTGGGTATGTTTTGCTTGGAGAAGAATAAGTTAAGAGGGGACATGACAGCCATGCTAAAATGCCTTAAAGGATGTCACACTGAACTGGTGGCAAGTTTGTTTTCTCCTGCCATGGAGATTAGGAGCAATGGATTCAAATAGCTGGAAAAAAGATTTCACTTAAACATTAGGAAGAGCATCCTGACAGGAAGAGCTGTACAGCAGTGAAATATGCTGCTGCCTCAGAGTACAGGGGAGTCTCCTTCCCTGGAGACTTTCACCTAGATGATGGATGCTCATCTGTTGGGAGTGCTTTGTGTTTTCCTGCATGGCAGGGTGTTAGGTTAGATGGCTCTTGTGGTCTCTTCCAGTTTTTATGATTCTATATCATGAAGAAATGTTCTGTCATACCTGCAATTTCTTGTTTCCTGGGTCTTCCTGTCCTTGCAATTCTACACTGGTTATCTTTTCCTGAAGCATTAAAACCTCCTGGGTAAGTCGCTCAATGGCTGGCATTTCTTCAGGGTCAACCAGCTGCATTTGCAAGTCCTGGGAGTCAAGGAAATTATGACATGAGAAACGCTTGTGAAATACCAAAGATTTGCCATATGAAGGACTTGAGTAACATACAGTTTTGGGGATCTGAAACCCCAATGCAGGCTTTATCTATATATATGGACAAAAGTCAAAGTACGTTTACATGTTTGTTGGATGGTTTGCAATCTGTATCACAAAGGCTTGATGGATCTTGACTAAACTTGTCCCACATGCCCTTTATTATCTAACAAGTAACAGATGGGATTAAACTACAAAAACAAGCCCTCACAAGTGCATAGGTGAGGGGGAGAAAAGGAACAAAATGGATTGGCTGTTGCTAGGTGAAGAATTGGCTGTGGTTAGGTGAAGTGGCCCTCTGTGACATCACTGGGAAAGGGAGTGAAGGGGCTAGGTGACATGTGTATGAGGGGAAGGGAGGGAAGAAGCGTAGAGGAAGAAAGGGAAGGAAGAAGGAATTAAGGAAGGGAGAGAAGACAGGAGGGAAGGAGAAAGGAATGGAAGAAAGAAGGGAAGAAGGAAGGGAGCAAAAGACAGGAAGAGAAAGGAAAGAAAGATCTGGGGTGAAGGTATATGAGAGAAACCAAGGGAAGAAGAAAATAAGGGAGGAAAAGAGAAGAGAAGAGGTATGAGGAAAATGGAGGAAGGCAAGAAAGGGTCACAAAGCTAGCCTGCTCAAAGACAGTTGTCAGTATGTTGCCATTGAGGCCTTCTTAGAGCTGGAGAAGAGAGAAAATTGGGGGGGGGGGGGGGGAGTGGTTCTAACTACACCTGGACAATGCCAGGTAATAACATTATAGCATTGGGATTAAATACAGAGCAAGCCAGTTATGTTTATAAAGAATCTATATATTCATGTAACTGTTTGCTATCCAAAGGCATTGAATAGTTGCCATAGGTAAAACTGCCTTGAGTCCCCTTTGGGACAGAGAAAGGCGGGATGCAAATAGAGTAAATAAATAAATGTATAGATCGAAAATACAACCCACAAAAACCTGGATTGAGATATTCACAAGTCAGTGTAAGTACTCTATCGTATATTTTATATTAAAAAGGAAGCATCCCCTTCCCCAAGAATAGTGAAATATAAAAGCTTAGTCCATCCTGGGATAACCTAAAAGAAGCATCAACTCCTTCTACTTGAGGCTGCATTGGTGCTTTGATTCTCCATGGAATGAGAGTCATATCAAAATTCGTAACTGAGACTGACTTATGTATATATGGTACAATCTGGTATTAGAAACACTTGGCTTCCTACTTTCTGCAGTAGATATATTAAACACTAGAGGGCTCACACTCCTATCTGCAGGGAAAATAATAATAATAATAATAATAATAATAATAATAATAATAATAAAAAACTTTATTTATACCCCCGCCACCATCTCCCCAACGGGAACTCAGGGCAGCTTACATGAGGCCAAGGTCAACAATGCATTACAGTAAAATAAACCAAAACACAAAACAGCAACACAATAAAGTAAATAAATCATAAGAATTCATTAAACAGTATAAAACAAAGGGAATTGCTTTTTTATTGTGTCAGAAGCAACTTCAAAAATTGCAAGTTGCTTCTGGTGTGAGAGAATTGGTCATCCGCAGAGACGTTGCCCAGGCGATGCCCGGATGTCTTACTCTGTTGCAGAAGGCTTCTGTCATGTCCCCACATGGGAAGCTGGAGCTGACAGATTGGAGCTCAACCTGTCTTGCGGGTTCAAACTGCGAACCGTTAGGTCAGCAGTTCAGCCTGTGCAAAGGTTTAATCCATTGCACCACTGTGGCTGACCAGAAACTATTGTTTAACAAACATACCTTTATGAATTCTTCTTTTATCTGGATGCTTCTAGTAAGTGCTTCAACATCTGAAGCCTGAATCTGCAGCTCTTTTTTCTGGGAGTCTACCACAGATTGAAGAGCAGAGAGTTCCAACTATGGAGAAAGAAAACAAACATGCATCACTATGATCACAGGGAGGTGGCTGCAGAGAAGGAAAGGAGAACTGCTTCTCATGCTGATTTCTATGCCGCCCATTTTTTTCTCTATGGGATGTTGAGGCTGCATGACAAAGTATCTAAAGAAGATCCCAGCACAGTTTTTCTTGGGCATGGTGATCCCATTGTAAAAGAATGTATTAGTCATACAGGCCTCATGAAGAGGGAAAAGCACTCGTTAAGGCAAAAAACCCCCAAAACAAATAAATCTTCCGTTATGAGTGCCACGTAAGCTGTTAAGATTCAAGACCTCAAAAAACAGAACACACATCAGTGATCTTCTGCCCTTGATAGGAAGAACTGGGGAAACAAGAACCTTCCTGCCTAAAGAATATTATTTATTTATTTCAGATATTTGTACACCGCCCTTCTCAACCCTTAGAATAAAACAGATCTTGGAATCATCCAAACACACAAAGCCAAATGCTAAGTGAACCACCATGCCATTTCTGCTGAACACTAGAAGAGAAATAGAAGAGATACCAGATCTGTAACCTGGCCCATGGCATTCTTCCCCATGCCAAGAAGGAACCCTGAACTATGCCATGTTGGAAGCAGTCTCAGATATTTCAGGACTTACTCTGCTTTCCCTCTCTTTTTGTGTTAACAGCTCAAGCTTCTCTTTAGCATTAATGAGTTCCTTTTGAAGCCCAAGAGTTGTCTCCAGAACACCTGAAGGGAAAGTAAACACAATTTTAGGTTGGTATTACACACATCCATGGTCACACTGATCTTTCTATGTAGCTGACCTAGAAAAGTTTGCCCCAAGCCGTCTACTAAGGATTCACCTCTCTTCTTTAAAGATTCCCATACTAAACTCAATTAATTTTAAGAGATTTCCCTATAAAAATGTTGAGAACTTTACTGCTTCCATCTTTTGGGTGTGTTTAGCCCCATTCTATGACTGTCTGAACATCTCTTATCTCCAACCATGGTCAGGAAGTAGGAATGAAGAAAAAAATGACATTTTGGAGCCCCTTCCCATCTCAGAAATGGACCAGAAATTTATCATTATCAAAGATACTGAAAATTGGCAGTCACACTATCCTTTTCCTGGTATTGGTGATCTACCAGAAATCAAATATGTTTCAAGGTTTGCTATTTGGGGAAAAAAATGAATATATTCTAGCAATGGATGGTTGCATGCATGGAAGCCGAAAGTTTGGATATGGAGGGTTGGTTATTATTTTATGCAAATGGCTTCCTCCAATAAATAAAGAGAATAATTAAAGATTCTGTTATATATATTTTTTAAAAATAACCTAATCCAGCCTTCTCATGGATATTTTCCTCACATCCATGTGGAAGACTTCTTCATGAGAAAGTGGCTTCCAGCAACCAAATGTATGTGCATGTGGACTTTGTGAATCATAATGCATACAAACCAACCAACCTTTTCCCATCTTGGGTCCATCATTTTCCTTCTCAGAGACTATGGTATTGCTTAAACTTCCTTGCGTCAGTGCCTAAGGACATAAATAGACATGCAATTTACTAATACAGTATGATTTTTGAAGGGAGGAATTGAATTTCCAAGTCCAGGGCAAATTGGATGATAATTGCAACCTGGAGTAGGAATCCTCAAACTTTTTAAGCAGAGGGTTGCTTTACGGTCCTTCAGGCTATTGGGGGACCAAAATAATAATAATAATAATAATAATAATAATAATAGTGGTCATCAGCACACTGGGTGCCGTGCCAAAAGATCTCAGCCGGCATTTGGAAACAATAAACATCGACAAAATCATGATCTATCAATTGCAAAAGGCCACCTTACTTGGATCTGCGCGCATCATTCGAAAATACATCACACAGTCCTAGACGCTTGGAAAGTGTTCGACTTGTGATTTTGTGATACGAAATCCAGCATATAGATCTCGTTTGCTGTGACATACTGTGCTTTTGTGTCAATAATAATAATAATAATAAATACAACAGCCAGCAGAGTGATCTTGTTTGCTGTGGACTCATCTTGTTGTGTTTCAAATAATAATAATAATAATAATAATAATAATAATAATAATAATAATATCATCTTTATTTATAGGCCGCCCTATCTCCCGAGGGGGACTCAGGGCGGCTTCCAGACAAAAAAGGCAAACATTCAATGCCTTGGTGATAAACAAACACATAAGTCAAAAACAATGCGAGTTAACATTATTATAAACTCATAAGTTACTAAACAAGCACAAAGCTCATAAAAACCAACAACACCACAATGCATAATATGAGTAAAATAATTTTAAGATGATCTATAGCAGCTTGCAGGGTCAAGAAAAAAATTGCTAATTTGAAAAAAAAACATGAACTGATTCCTATGCACACAGCACATATTTGTAGGGGGAAAAAATATGTAAGAACATTAAACTATTTAAAATGAAGAACAAATTTAACCAACATAAATGTACCCTGGAAGCTTTTGAAACAGAGGCAGGATGGCCATCTTTCAGGGATACTTTGATTGTGCTTTTCCTGCATATCAGGGGATTGGAATAGATGGTCCATGTGGTCTCTTCCGAACTCTGTGATTGTACCAGTATTTGAATGGGAAGTGTGGCTGATGAAAGTCAACTTAATTGGGATTGTTGTTGTTGTCACGTGCCTTCAAATCATTTCAGACTCAGGGCAACCCTAAGCCTAATGTTTAGGACGGCGGCTGTGTAAAGGACCTTGGAGGGCCGCATTCAGCCCATGGGCCTTAGTTGGGAACCCCTGACCTAGAGTAATCTGGCAGAATGGCTGATGGTCCCGCTCATCTGAGAAATCCTGATATTACGCCTCCATCTCAATAGTACACTCCTCAAGGAAATGGAAGACTTTGGGACACTATTCGTAATAGATTTTGCCTCAACACATCTGATGCAATCTTTTTTGCTACAGTATAAAATCACATCAGGATTTGTAAAACAAATTGTGCTGGGGGGCTCCTTCCCTAACTTGCATCACAATCCCAATATATTTCCATGAAAATATTTTTCATTATTACGTTTCTGTAGAAGGCCTTCTGCCATGTGAACCAGCCCATGCTACTAGGATACTTTCTCAGAGACAAACGTTCTTACTTCAACAGACTCCTCTTTTTGTATGAGCTGGACACAGGAAGCATTCATTTTTGGTGGGAAAGTTTGGCTCATCAGTTGCTGACGAAGAGTTTGCAGTTCACAACTTCTTTCTTTTAGAGCTTGTACCATCTTCTTAGAAGATATCTAATGAGGCAAAAAGTAGAAAATAATAAACTACTGGCACGCATACGTTTCAAGATATATGACCATAAGATTTAGATGGCTGATCAATCGAAACCCCATCTAATTGTGGTGTGCAAGTTTATGTATGTCTTTTCAATGTGGCAGGCATGTGTAAAAATGCACATGTCTGAGACAAAAATGTGAAAGGCTACACAAACCAGCATCTCCAAATTTTAAAATAAGAACAGTCATAACCCTGCTTCAAAAAGCCCCCTCCCAGAAGGCTTGTTGAAAAAGGAAAGATTAGCTGCTTGCCCATCAAAAGAATACTGGTTATGGGAAGCCAGACTTGGCCATGGTAGTCCACACTTGTTACATCCTGAATAGACTACTGCAACATGCTCTACGTGAGGTTGCCTTTGAAGACTGTTCAGAAGCTCCAAATGGTCCAACAGGCAGCAGCCAGATTTCTCACCGGAGCAGGGTACAGAGAGCATACAACTCCTCTGTTACATCAGCTTCACTGGCTGCCAGTCTGCTATCAAGCACAATTTAAATTTCTGGCTTTAGCCTATAAAGCCCTAAACAGTTCTGGCTTAGCTTATCTATCCGAACATATCTCCCTCTATGAACCATTGTGGAGATGAAGATTTTCTGGGAAGGCCCTGCTCTCGGTCCCACCTCCTTCGCACGCACAGTTGGTGGGGATGAGAAACAGGGACTTCTCAGTGGTGGTCCCTCAGCTATGGAACTCCCTCACCAGTGATATTCAATCAGCTCCTCCCCTTTTAGCCTTCAGGAAGAAAGTTAAAACACGGCTATGGGACCAAGCTTTTGGAGATTAACTGCAGTGGAATAAATGAACAAAGATTCTGTGCAATGACATTTTGAAATGGCCTTGGACTATGACATTGGATTATGTGATTTTAATAATTGATGTAACTGTTATGAAGTGTTTTAATTCTCTGTTTTAATGTAGATGTTTTTACCAATTGTATGTTTTTAAGGCACTGAATTGTTGCTGATATATGAAGCCACTCTGAGTCCCCCTCGGCGTTAGGAAGGGCAGGGTACAAATATGGTAAACAAACAAACAAACAAACAATAATAATAATAATAATGGGACCATGTGTATTTCTTTGGCAATACACTGCAGTCTTGAAGCAACTCAAGCAAAGTCTTGATCTTCATGCTCACTTGCCACACTTCCAGATGAAAAAGAGGCAAAGAACAATTCAAAAGTGAATTTCTTGTCCTCCTCAATATTTTTAATTAACATTTTTGACAATAAAACATACAAAAAGAAAAGCAACAATACTTATGTAAGTGCATTGATATAGCCAGATTTAGACAATTATTTTACATCTCTTCCTATAACTCTAACTCTAACTCTATAACATAAATTACTTTAAAAAGTGGATTTCTAGCTTTTATTGGTTCCTCCAGAATTTAGGCCGGAGGTTTAGAACAGCTGGTAAATCACCAGCAACCATAAGATCTGTCAACCGAAAGGTTGCAACTTCGAAGCCCTGGGTCGGCGTGTGTGGTCGATTGTCAGCCTTGCTCACTGTTTACCTAAGCAGTTGAAAACAGCATTAGCAGTAATTACAGAAATTAGGTACCACTAGAAGCGGAGGAGGTGTTTTACGACACCATAAAGAAGATCAGAAAATGCTGGGTGACCAAAAAGGAAGGAGGAAGTCCTGACGGCTCTTAGTCATAGAGAATAGAGCAACAGCACCCCTGTGGCTGGACACTGAGTCGACAACACCTCCTTTCTGTTCTGTCTGTCTGTGTATTGTCTATACAAAGTGGCATTGAATGTTTGCCGTGTATGTGTGCTGTGATCCATGCTGAGTCCCCTTCGGGGTGAGAAGGGCGGAATATAAATAAAGTGTTGTTGTTGTTGTTATTATTATTATTATTAAATTTAATATTTTTTCTTCCACTTTATATCCAAAAAATTGTTTGCTGTTTGTTTTAATATTTTAAAGTGAATACCTCAACATTGTATGCCTCCAGACCTGTGCATAAAGTCTTTTCTCAAAAGTTAATTTCAAGGGCTTGGCAGATGTATATTTTTTTTGAGAAAACCCTTAAAGAAAAGTTACTTAGAAAATGTATACCAGAAATAAAACTGGACACCAGCACAGATGCTATGTTACTATCTGTTTTGCACCCAACAAAGCATATAATGCACTAACATTATTCTGAAATAACTAGGGGGTGCCCAATCATGACCATATCCATCTGCTTGAGGGTAAGTCGCCTTGGTTCTCCAGGAAAAGAGCTGAAATCAAGACTAACAAATTTTAAAAAATGATTTTAAAGGGAAAGTGCAGTCTTTTGAAGAATACAACAAACACCTATTCCCAGATCAGCAAAACCCCTGAGCAATACTAAACAATACTATCCATGACTTGTTTGCACTGAACTTCACTGGAGCAGCTAAGAACAGTGAGAATCAACTGAGCTGCTCCTGCACTTACATGACTCTGCTGTTCTCTGCTGCTCACTGCCTGAAGCAACTCCTGAAGTTCAGTCACTTGTTCTACAGTCTGCAAGCTCTTGTCATGGAGGAGTTCCTCAATTATCTTCTCTTTTTTGTGAAGGCGAAAGTACAGCTCTTCCACTGTGTCTCTCTGCCCGGGCGCCAGCTTGCACAGCAGTGTTGCTGAGAGGACCTAAGGGAGGACAAAGATAAGGAGGAAGGAAGAAAACAGGATTTACATCTCCACAGATCTGAAGGCTTTACTGCTGACACAGCTGCAAAACAGAAGTAGCAGATTTTTTGTACTTCAATCTATTGGGGATCTTGGCCCAGTACCAGCACCATTTATGGCAATGCATCATGGTTAATTGTGGAAATGGCCACTTTCTGTTTCTATTTTGGCAACTGTATCAGAGATGCCTTGGTTATACACACCAAATAAGTTGAGTCCAGAGGCAGCAGCTAGTGAGACCAATTGGGCAATAGCTTCAGTGCCTCCCACATATTATCATCCTAATGCAGAAGCCAAACCACAATCCTTACTTCTACTTCCTTGTTCCTGTCATGCAGAGCTGTCTGCAGTTGTTGGATAATTCCTCCTTGCTCTGACTGCCATCTCCGTGATTTTGCTTCAATCTCTTCTTTCAGCCACTGCAAATTTTGATAGGTTGCCAAGAGATGCTCAAGTTCCAGGTCCTTGGCTTTCAGCATGTTCTCCAAGTCCTAACAGGACAAAAAGTAGACAGGAAACCAATCAACTTGGAAAATGGAAAAAGGTTTTACATTTCCTGAAGAAATTAAACTGTTTTGAGAGCTGGTCAACTAGATGCTGATAAAGCTTTGGAAGAGACTGAGGTTTACGTGGATGGTATCTTCAGCCAAAAGGACAAATTTGAACTGTCTGGGGTAGTTTGCTACTGTCAAGGGGAGAAGATGAACAGTGTGGGATATTGGGGAATTTTTTTTGGAGCAATCTGTTGAAATCAAGTGATTTAATATTAGACAGAAGAGGGTATTTCTGGAGAGCTTTGTCAGGACCAAAGTTGTTCACATCAAAGAAGAAAATATGCTTTTAGAACAGCCCTAAAACCTACAACAACCCAGTGATTCTGGTCATGAAAGCCTTTGACAATACATTTCAGTATAGTTTATATTTCCTCCAAAATATAAACTACAGGTTATATTTTGGGGGTTAGTGAAGGAACAGGCCTGTCAAACAAGACACCAAGATTTTTTTGTTGAGCTGTGTAATAAGAAGAGATATTTGCACGTTCAGAAAAAGATTGAAAGCTGACTTTATAGATGGAAGAATTGAGATTTTTATTAGGATATATTTCCTGTGAAATAGATGTAGATGTCTTTGATTAAGTATGTCAGTGGATACAAATTATTTAGACCAATAGTGTGATTTGACAAAATCACTAACCCTTTGTTGACTTTTTATGGAAATTAACAACGTTTTAACAAGTTTTGATTCTGAGTAGTAGTAGTAGATTTTATACCAAGAGGACACCAGCTATTAGGTGGGAGGGATATTCATTGTTTATAGTATATGTTTAAACAATGGCTGAAAATAAAATGAGGTCACTTTTATCTTTCTGCCTTTTCTCCTAATTCCTTTTCTCTCTATTTACATTCTTGTTCTTTCTTTTTTGCTTATGTATACTTTTTAATACACTTGAAAATCTGCTATATATCTGCTATATATACACACCACCACAACAACAAGTAGGAAGTCATGGCAGACAGAAAGGATAAAACAAGCATTATCCTGTTGTGACCTACCTGGATGGTAACCTTGTTACCAGAAAGAACCTGATGCAGCCTTTCCAGATCCTGCTCTCGCTCTTTCATAGACAAACGAAGTTGGTGCAGTTCTTGTTCTCTGTCTTCAAGGACACTGAACTTTTCATCTACTGCTCGCTACAATAGAAAACATCCATATAGGGAGTTCCAGACAGCCACAAAGGCAAACAACCTTCACACTTCATATGCCCAAGTTTTTCTCATAATTATTTGTATTTCCCCTCCTTTCCCCAATTTAAAGTGCCAGACAGGAGAAAAAAAGAGCATAGTTGCGTTGATATAAGTTAGCATAATCCCTCATCAAACAACCACAACAACAGAATTTTGCTGAACATCTCAGTCAGTACCTCCAAGGCAGCATCTCTGTCTTTAATTCGTTGTTGTAACCGCTGCACCATTTTATCAGCAGATGTGGAGTTGCTATCCCTCTTTTGGAGATATAATAGGAGTTCCTTAGATTCCTAGAAAATATATCAGCACCACCACAATGTAACAAAACAGTCAAAGGTCATTAAATAAACTTCAGAGAAAAGACACAATTTTGCTAGGACACAATGTTAACCTGAAACAGTAACAGAAGTGCAGTCATTTGTGGTGCTTGTTACTGTGCAAGTACCTCTCTTATACCTTTGATCTGGTGAATGGGGAGCTTGTCAATTTTTGCCAAGCTGGTTAACACATTTTAGACATTTATTCTGGTATCAAATACCATCTATACACCATCTCATACTCCCCCCCCCCCTCTGAAGTCCTTAAAGTCAACCTTAAACCTTTCATTCATTTTCTTCCGCTGATCCACCTGAATATTATGTCCAGTATTCTAAACCCACTTAATCATAAATTATTCATCATTTTAATCTTCCATTTCCAGCAGTAACCTATACATTTCAGCAATTGAAGGTTTATTACCCCCCCCCCCCCCGCCCTTTTTCAGGGTAGAGAAAGGCAGGATACAAATAGAGTAAATAAATAAATAAATAAGATTAGCATTGAAAGTTATAAACCTTCAATTACAAACTTTTAACTATTTCAATAGCTTCAATCCCTTCTTTAGACTCTACCAGCAGTGTTACTATCAACATAGCCTCTTACCACACTGGAGAACACAATCCCACACACCATAGAAAATTAGCTAGCAGAATTACCAGGATCCAGGACCATCAGCCCAATGACTGATGTAGCTCCAGTTTGGGTGACGGTTTGAGGGGAAGGGAACCTTCTAATGAAAGCTTTTTCCTGTACACACTCCACACATAAAACACACCTGAAATCCAGGGTGGTTTTATTGTACTCAGGGCCTGTAAGCCCATCACTATCTCTATATCTCACCTGGATAAGCTGTTCTTTGAAAGTCAGTTTGTGATTCAAATGCTTAATTTTCTGCTCTTGTTGCTCCATCTCCAATGAGGTGTTCCTCTCCCAAGTAGAATATTCCCAGTTCTTGGTTTGCAATTCTGTTTTTAATTGCTGAACAGTGGCACACAACTCCTGAAAAGCAAGATGCAATTTTCATTAGCTGGTCAAGTTCTGGGAACCCACCAAAAGCTCTCTGGGATGCTCAGAAAGAACTGCAGCTATAATGGAAGATACAGTATTGATTCACAAATCTGTTCACACTACCTGCATCTAGCCAGTTTGGCCACATTGTCACAATCTGAACACAGTGATTCATTATTTGGCTGTTAGCCCTGATGGCGTGTAAAATGATAGTAATCTACAATGTAGATGCACACACTCTGGTCCTTAAAATAAGATATACATATCAGTAAATGTACCAGAGATACCCAAGTGAAATGTGAAGTTCGGTTGTCCAACTCTATTTGAATATTAGCATTTCTACATGTGAAAAGGGTTCAACACAGGCATGGGTAAGCTTCAACCCTCCGGGTGTTTTGGACTTCAACTCCAACAATTCTTAACAGCCTGCCGGCTGTTAAGAAATTGTGGGAGTTGAAGTCAGAAACACCTGGAGGGGCCAAGTTTGCTCATGCCTGGCTTGACAGCTCCTTCTATACCTTATTGTGTTTCCAGGCCTCCTCCTTCTGTTGCTGCTCTTCTTGTAACATTGTCTCTAGTAACTGTGTGGTCTTTTTTGCTTCGAGCAACTGACGATCTTTTTGCTGCTGAGTTCTCTTCAACCGCTGCACTTCCAACTGAGTTGAAAAAAGCGTGTTCTGAACAGTAAGAAGCCCTATTTGCTGTTGCTGCAATGTGGAAGAACCCTCAGGGATCTAACAAGATATAGAAACAGAGAACAAGAACATGCTTACACTGAGAAAACACTGATCAGTAAAAAGTTCTGAAAAATACATTCTGGGAATATCACAAGTCATTCATGTTCACTTAGGTTTCCATCACTTTATCAGATAATTACGATATTTCATGATGTAATAGTTGACACTAAGTAATAGTTGCACCATCTTTTTTGAGTGGCAAAATTGGTATTTTTGTGTTCCTCGCATAATAGTCACAGGGTCATTTGGGGCTGGTTCCTCCTTCCTTCCTTCGAGACAAGGCAGCTTGAAAACCTTAAATGGGGGTCTCTGGAATTCAAATCTTCCATCCTTCCTCCAAAGAGCTCCATTTCAGATTTTGTAAATTGCCTTGCCTTTGGAAGAAAGAAGGGAGGGAGGGGGAATCTTATTTCTTCCTTTCTTTGAGGTAAGACAGCTTAAAACAAACAAACAAACAAACAGTGATGGTTTGGGGTGGATCATCCTCCCTTCTCCTCCAAGGCAGTTTTTTAAATAAAGAAAACAGAGACTGGAGAATCAAGTGCAGATTTTTTTTTTCAAAGTGTGAATATTATGTAATGAAATATGTTAATATAGCTTTCTAGAACATAAAAATATAGGCCAGATGATTTTGATCGCTTCCCGATCTGGTTGATTTATGGTTTGGTCATTTTCAACATGGTGGCTTCCACCACTCTCTCAGCAGTAGTACTGGCCTCCTAACTTTCATTGAACACTTGCCACACCTTTGTCTTACAGCCTTTGATAGGCAGGCCCATATATATTCTCCAATCTTCTTATGGACTCTAAATCACTTTACTATTCTATCTGCACACCATAACTCTGCACTTTAAGCAAAGAATACATATTTTTATTATTTATTATTATTTATTTACCACATTTATATCCCATCCTTCTCACCCCGAAGGGGACTCAGGGTGGCTCACAACAAAGGCACAAAGTATGGCATTCTCTTTATCAGCATTCTCCTGCTTCAAAAATGCAAAAAAAAAAATCATTGTAGTGGTTGGGTTTGATATCTTTTTGCAATCCAATGGGGGCTTTCTATGTGTGTATGCCTGTGTAAGAGAGAACTAATTTGTTTGTAATGTTCTAAACATCAGAACATATTTAAAAACTGAGATAGGGCAAGAAATATTCAAGTAACATCCATACCTGCAATTGTCCAAGCTGGCTTCTATGTAGCATGTCCTGCAGCTTGGTTATTGTCTCATTCTGCTCACCAATTATATCGTTTAGTTGTTGACACTACAGGATTAAGTAATTTAAAATTAGCAAGTGAACTAGAAACAGGTTGCACAAGCTCTCTTTTGTCTAACTGTCAGGATATAATCTCGACTAAAAGTCTAGTATTCTAGCAATACAACATTTTCAGTGTCGCTTTTATCTGGAAGCAAATTCACGATGCTTAGAAAACATAATATGCTGTGCTAAGCAACAAAGGAGTTTGCTCTTCAGTGACCACTTCCATATCAGCATTAATTGCACAAGGCTATGGTAACATTACAAACCTCATTTTCTTTGCTCTTCAAGGTCTCATTCAAATGCTGGATTTTGTGACCCTGCATCTGGGATGAATGCTGAACAGACCTCAGTTCAAAAGTCATCTCATCCAGTTTTTCTTGTAGCTGCTGAAAGCCATAAATACATGTTTTTTTAAAAATTAGGCCATGCATATGCCAATAATGTTATTTTGACTTTTCATTATATATTGAGTAATACTCAATAACAGCAATACATATTTATGTGACTCCTTACTTTTAAAGTAATTTTTGCATCCATGCTTCATATTTTAGGGGACTTTTGGATTACTTTTTTACTATTTCAGTTTTTCTTCTATGTAACTTTGTAACCCCATACTTGCAGAGTTAAATGTACAGGGTGTTTCAAAATGATGGATCCAATTTCAAAGCTGTATATTTCATGATGGCAACATGTTACAATGACATAAAAAGGTAACAATTTAATGAATTGTCATATTATCAAGTTTTATGGACCATTTCGAACCAAAAAACAAATCTTAAAAAATAACAGTGAAAATGGAGAATATCTCATTAGACCTCACGTTGTGAGTTGCCATCTTACAAATGACTGAGGTGAGGGACTGTTTGTGGTCTAAGAGAGGCAAATAGTGGTAATCATTTGAAAGTCCATGCCCCACCTTTTCAAGTGGTAAGGGTTGCATTCAAGGGTGCTTCATATAGCAAATTAAATTTTGGTCCATCTTTTTGAAACACTTTTGTGTTTTTCAGCTCCAAATAGACTGCTCCTCTAATTTCCTCAATTGTGTTAGCATTTTATTTATTTTACTGTCACAACAATCAGAATACTCGAGTACAGTTAGTCCCCAAGATATGAACAAGAGAAGTTCTGGAGGTTTGTCCTTAAGTTGAATTTGTATGTAAGTTGGAACTGGTATATTTTACAAATCTAATTCCAGCCAAGTCTCTCTCTCTCTGTGTATACACACACAAACTTTGGATAGCATAGGGAAGGGTTAACACCCCTGTGGTGTTTGTTTTGCTGTCTGTGTCCTTGTTCAGAAGATTTCACCTCTCTTTCTGTCCCTACAATAATTGGATTTTGAAAAAATTGGCTTGTTATGGAAACAAGGATTGGTGATAAAGCTTCCCATGATAACATTTTCAGGAGTGAATTTCCCTTCTAAGAGTCAGATTTCTATCACTTCCTGTTGTTTCATCCCCATTCTGTAGTGTGAGTTGTATGCATGTTGGATGTTTGTAACTCGGGGACTGCCTGTACACTCAATAAAGTGATCTCCAGGAATGTGTCAAAGACAAGAATACAGATGGGAGATAAGGTGGGTTTCTCTAGGTTTTAGGAGTGATGAGGGAGCAGCAGCACATTTCACTCTACTGTATGAAGCTAAGAGGCAGTTTCTGATTATAAGAACATACAAGAATAGAAACTACTGAAGAAATGAAGAACTCTGGATTTTTCACTGTTGTATCAATGGATTATTATCTTCTGTATCTATAATATATCCATTCGTGCATGTATGCTTTCAGTGGTGAAAACTAGGGCAAGCCCAAGATACCTTTAGCTTGCTCTTATGCTTGGCTGAGTGCATTCTTTTACTACCAGCCTTGACATATCTCCATGTGAACAGTACTGTTGACATGTTTGGTTTTGCACATTTCTTATTAAGAAAATAAAGAAATGGACAGAGAAGACTATCATGAGATGAAATGCATATAAACCACACACCATTATATTTAGTATTTATTTATTTAAAACTTTTATATCCCCGTCTTCTCTACCTCCGTAGAGGGACTCAGACTGGCTTATATGATAGTTCTTCACTGAGAACTGACAGATGACATAAAAACATTGCCTTGTTTTGCTTTCAAAGGTCAGAAATGACAGATGGAGAAAACAGAAAAATTCTTCTTGTATAACTAAGCCTTTGTGCATAATGACACAGGTTGAGCATCCATACCCAGAATTCCAAAATCTAAAACTGTCTGCACAGGCGGCTGAGATAGTGACACCTTTGCTTTCTGGCTGTTCAGTGTATGTTAACTTTTAATTTCAAAATATTGTATAAAATTACTAGGTTCTTGTGGGTTTTTTGGGCTATAGGGCCATGTTCTAGAGGCATTTCTCCTGACGTTTCGCCTGCATCTATGGCAAGCATCCTCAGAGGTAGTGAGGTGTTGTATAAAATTACCTGTAGGGTATGTGTATAAGATGTACAGGAAACACCAATTAATTTTGTTTTTAAACTTTGATTCCATCTCTAAGATATCTCATTATATACATATATGGTAATGCAGTATTCTAAATCTGAAAAAGTCCAAATCACTTCTGGTCTCAAGCATTTCGGATAAGGGATATTCAATCTGTTTATGGCTGAACTGCTACATTTCTTTATCTTCCAGTCTGAAGCTTATAGAGCAGTGGTTCTCAACCTTCCTAATGCCATGACCCCTTAATACAGTCCCTCATGTTGTGATGACCCCCAACCATAACATTGTTTTTGTTGCTACTTCATAACAGTCATTTTACTACTGTTATAAATCATAATGCAAGATGTATTTTCATTCACTGGACCAAACTGGGCACAAATACCCAATGCACCTACTTGTAAATGCTAGTGGGGTTTGATTTTGTAGTGGGGAGGATTGATTTTGTAATTTGAGAGTTGTAGTTGCTGGGATTTATAGTTTACCTATAATCAAAAGCATTCTGAACTCCACCAGCGATGGATTTGAACCTAATTTGCCACACAGAACTCCCATGACCAACGGAAAATGCTGGAAGGGTTTGGTGGGTATTGACCTTGAGTTTGGGAGTTGTAATTCACCTATATCCAGAGAGCACTGTGGACTCACACAATGGTGGATCTGGACCAAACTTGGCACAAATACTCAATATGCGCAAATCTGAACACTGGTGGAGCTTGGGGAAAATAGACCTTGACTTTTGAGAGTTGTAGTTGCTGGGTTTTATAGTTGATTACAATCAAAGAACATTCTGAACTCCACCAACGATAAAATTGGCTCAAACTTCCTATATGGAATCCTCATGACCATCAGAAAATACTGTGTTTTTCTGATGGTCTTTGGTGACTCCTCTGACACCCCTTCGCGACCCCCTCAGGGGTCCCGACCCCCAGGTTGAGAAACGCTGTTATAGAGGGTGAGGCAGCATAACTTCCTTTTTTCAAAACTTGATAAAACCCATTGTATGAATCAGAATTTTTTTTTATAATGTAGGCCCATACCTAAAGTTTTGTTTTACGTAGTTTTGAAGATCAAATTAGGTAGGTGACGTCCCCCATTCTCCATACACCGAGTAAACCAATTTGTGGCATTTGTTGTGACTCTTGCCAGCATAGCAGGTGTTATGTTGGCAATTTCTTCCTGGATGTTGGTCTTCAAATCTTGTAGGGTCCTTGGACAGTTCACATAAACACAGGATTACAAAAAGCCCCATAGAAACAAATCACAAGGGGCCAAATCTGGAGAGCGGGTCGGCCACTCCAAATCCACTCGAAAAGTAGGCCTCAATGGCAAAAGCACACTCCTCACTGTTGCAACGCATGATGGTGACTGAACTGTGACAGGACAAAACTTTATACTCCTGCCTCTCGAAAGAGACCACTAGCGCTCCACTACATCTTCAACCGACGGAATGTTGCGCATTTTAAAAAAGGAAGTTATGCTGCCTCATCCTGAATATAACAGAGGTGAAGAATTATGTCAATTAAAATAACATTATTAAACGGGACTTGAGATTCAGTTTTGGCATAAACTGGAACTGGCATCTGAACTTTGAAACTAACAGTTCTTTAGTAAATTTCTAATGTGCACACATGCTGACCTACACACCTTTCAGCATGCACCAATTGAAAGGCTTACACATCTTGTTACAAACAGCTGAAATCTGGGGATTGCTGCAGGAAGGGTATACATGTGTGTTTTGTGTACGTGTAAATTTCTCATATCCTCCAATGAAATAGGTGTTCTTTGCTGCAACCAGCGGAAGGAAAATGGTAATCCTGAATTACCTTGTTGGTAGCATTTAAACAGTTGATTTTCTCCACCACTTCTGAGTTATTCAATTCAGACGGTTGTTCACCCAGCAATACGTCAGACTGAGCCAGCTTCAGCTGATCCTCATACAAATTCTGGTGAAAATAAGACAGAATGCCTTTGTTAAACAGGGAAGAGCAGGATTCTAATCCCCAGTGAATCACGAGGTACCAAGTTTTTCTTAGCAAGTCGCAATCCTTTCCTATTTTACAGGACTGTTGTGAGAAGAGACACAATGTGCACACAGAGCAAAAGTGGTTTACAAATTGCTGTCGGAGACTTTAGTAGTAGACTATAGGACAGCTGGTGGAGCCCAAACTGAATTAGGTAGTCTGTTTAAACGAGTGCACTTAAGCACAATGAGAAATGACTCAGAATGAACTGTAGACCTCCAGACCATCTTAACTAATAACAGATGTAACAACTGAGACACAATGTAGGCTATCACTCTAACATTGTCATTTTTCTGCTGTATGATCTGTAACATTTTTGCCTGATGCGGAAGCAAGTGAAGTTTCATAAGATTTCATGATTCATTTTGTGTTTTTCAGTTGGATTGACCAAGGTTTACTCTTTTGTGCGTTTGTTCTGTTTCAGTGTGTCCAACTCCTTAGCTTCAAACTGGTTTATTTAAAATTGGGATTTACATAATCACATCCATATTTTTTTTTACAAATCAAATTAATCTGGGGAAAAAGATGCCAGAGTCCGCATTATACCTACTTTGGAAGCTAGTAAAATGGGAAGAAATTAGTATGTAAAGGGACACAAATTAATATGTGAATGCAACCATTTACTGTTGATATATAATTAATAATAATAATAATAATAATAATAAATAAACAAAGTCTGGATAATTGATGTTGCAATCCCAGGTGACAGCAGGATTGAAGAGAAACAACTGGAAAAGCTGACACGATATGAGGATTTAAAGATTGAACTGCAAATACTCTGGCGCAAGCCAGTCAAGGTGGTCCCAGTGGTGATAGGCACACTGGGTGCAGTGCCTAAAGACCATGGCCTGCACTTAAACACAATTGGCACTGACAAAATTACCATCTGCTAGCTGCAGAAGGCTACCTTACTGGGATCTGCATGCATTCTTCACCAATACATCACACAGTCGTAGACACTTGGAAAGTGTCCGACGTGTGATCCAATACAACAGCCAGCAGAGTGATCTTGTCTGCTGTGGACTCACCTTGTTGTGTTTTGAATAAATAAATAAATAAATAAATAATAATAATAGAATGCTAATGTTGGGAGATATCTTCATTTAAGGTATATTGACATATTAATATTAATAATAGGGTGCTATAAGGTGTCATATTTCTGTCACATTCTAGGGGTAGAAGGCAATCTTTCAACCATTACATTTCAAGCAAATTTACTCCATTGGAACATTTCTGATTTTTTTTCACTTGCGGCTTTTAGAATGTGAAAATAAGAACAATTTCCCAATAAAAATACTTTCTGTTCTGCAGTGTCATGGTTAAAGTCATCACTCTGTCTGCAGGCAATATTTTGTTGCCATGGAAAATAAGTGTTTGAGTAGCACAGGACAGACAAAAGTGCCTATTCAGTCAAACACATTTGATGTGAGTACTCCAGACAGAAAATTAAAACAGTCACTTTGAAAGCCAATGCATTAAAAAGTAGACTGTTTTTCTTTCTTTCTTGGAGTACTCACACAAATATTTAATGTTCTGCCCTGTCTTCCTACCCTTCAGTTCCATCACCCATTTTGTCCCAAATATGGATTCACTTGTTTTTCTTACGCATCATTTTTACTACCATCCAATGAAAGAAAGGGTTTTTTAATCTATAATCTGTTAAATGAAGACCAAGAAATCATGGAGTCTGTGAAAGGCTAAAGAATGGAAATCTTGCCAGAGAGAGTCATACCTGCTGAGTTGGATAGGATTTCTGCATGCATACTTTGGGGGAAAAGGGTGTGTGTTTTATATAAATAGTCGCAAAACTATCAAAAAGGGATTACTCCTTCAAAGCTCCTGAATGGCTATAATCTTAACACTGACAGGGAACAGATGTTCTGAATGCATTACAAGCTTATAATGCCTGGTAGGGATGAGCTCTAAATGTGATGTTCCCACTGTTAGTCAATCAAATAATTAACAGGATTTCAGTGGGTCTTGTATCATGAAAGCTAGAATCAGACAAATTCACAAAACAGGAATATCTCTATTACTTGTTGGTAAGGCTTTATGGAATAACTATCCTTCTAATTTCTGAGGCTAACTGAAATTAACACTGAATACTAATGTGAATGCAATTAGGCTGACATGGATATTTCTCAATTAAAGCTGACAGGTGCACTCTTTGTTAAACGGAGCCAGAAGTTGCACCTTAACAAGATTTTAAATTCTAGTAAATGCAAGAAAATCCGTGATGAACAACAGACTCAATTGCATACGGCACCTGGAAATCCATAAGATCTGTCCTGGCAAGCAAATGTTGTTCAATCCTGAAGCTTTTAAACTTTCTGAAAATCTGTCAATGAAATTCTAACTGCAGAAGACTGTTCTGCACTGCTCTGATCTAAGGTGAAACCTCATCTGTACAAGAAATATGAGGGAAAGAAAATTCTTACTATTTCTAAACAGAAAGGCCGTGAAAAGCAAAAGAGATACATTTGCAGAAATTAATACTCTCTCCAATAAGCTGGGGGGAAAAGACAAGCTGGGGTGGCTGGGGAGACTTCAGACACACTGTATCTCTCTCTCTCTCTCTGCCTCTGTCTTCACGTAACCTTTTGATCAGTGATTCTCAACCTGGGGTCCCCAGATGTTTTTGGCCTTCAATTCCCAGAAATCCTAACAGCTGGTAAACTGGCTGGGATTTCTGGGAGTTGTAGGCCAAAAACATCTGGGGACCCCAGGTTGAGAGCCACTGCTTTTGATGTAGAGACTATATAAATTTCTTAGTTTTATTAAGCAAGGAAAACTCAGAGGTGTTTTGGCCCAGCTGCTCGTAGTATTTGTTGATAGTCTCCCATCCAAGTACTAACTAGGGCTAAGCCTGCTTAGCTTCCAAAATCAGACAAAGGGCCTTTAAGGAAGGGGAGACAAACTCATTTTCTGCAACCTTATAGTTCCCCTCAAAGGGTCACTGAATCCAAGAGCAGAAAATCTGTGCATAAAGAGGGCCAATTGTAGTTTTTGTGACATTGTGGTTAGCGCTCTTTAGAATTCACTCCAATTTGGTACCCAGATATTATTGAATGACAACTCCTATCACTGCTGATTACAATATATAATAAAGTTTGAACAAAAAACTGTTCCTATTTTGAAAGTGTTATTTTCTGTTTACTTGTGCCGTACTAAACGGTTCAGGCCCCGCTTATCTTCGTGACTGCATCTTCCCTTATGAACCAGCACTGGCTCTAAGATCCGTCGGGGAAGGCCCTCCTCTCACTTCTACCATCGTCACAAGCATGGCTGGTGGGGATGAGGGAGAGGGCTTTCTCGGTGGTGGCCCTTTGGCTTTGGAATACCCTCCCCAGGGAGATTAGGAACGCCCCCACACTGTCCTCCTTTTGTAGTGATCTGAAAACCTGGATGTTTCAGCAAGTTTTTGAGAACCATTAGCCCAGTCCCTAGGTCATCAGATAGTCCTCTGTTCTGCACTTCATCCACTCCCCTGGCCCTATGATAAGCTGTTTGCACTATCCCTTGCCCAACCCTTTTAAGTTAATTAAGACCATTTTTAGCACTCCTGGCCATTGCTATTGTTGAAGCTCACCTGATGGAGCTCCAAAGTATTCGGTTTTATATTTTATTTTTGGTGTGTTTTATCAGGTTTTTTTTTTGTATTTTGTGATGTTTTTTATTTTTATTTTACTTCTTATTTTTATTTTTTGCTATTTTGATTATTAAGTTATAGTTATGTTGTTTTATATCATCCAATGTGTCTTGTCCTGATTTAAACTGTTTGTATGGCTTTTCTTTAGGCGTTGAGTGTTTGCCATATTTGTTAGAAACCACCCTGAGTCTCTTCGGGAAGATAGGGCAGTCTATAAATAAATTTTATTATTATTATTATTTATTTATTTATTTATTTATTTATTTCGAATGTAGTGTTTATACTCTAGAAACTTTGGTTTTGTGGCTGCCACAAACTATGTTGAATCTGTCGAGACTCGATGAGATTGTTATTGAAAAACTATAGCAAAATATGCTCCAGGATGTCTCACAAAAAACATTTTTTCAGATTAATAGATTTTTCCCATGTTTTTCGGAAACATTTAGGAAATGACATTTATAAACCAGGAACAAAAACTGTGCTACACAGTGTTATCATCTGGGGATAATGGGGGATTGCAGCCCAATAGTACTTATGGCTCCGGGGTTGGAAAAGGGCTAAAGTAATTGGCTTATTTTTTAACTGTTGTTTTAACTATTTGTTTGTTTCTGTTTATTTCTATTTGTCATTGCACATTCGCCATTTTTGTTTTTGGAAGTTTCCTTGAGTCCCTTTGGGGGGAGAGGGTGGGTTAGAAATAAGGAAAGGTAAAGATTTTCCCATAACATTAAGTCTAGTCATGTCCAACTCTGGGGGGTGATGCTTATTTACATTTCTAAGCCGAATAGCCAGGGTTGTCTGTAGACGCCTCCAAGGTTATGTAGCTGGCTGCATGGCACAACTGCATGGAGCGCGCTGTTACCTTTTTGCCAGAGCAGTATCTATTGATCTACTCACATTTGCATGTTTTTGAACTGCTAGGTTGGCAGAAGCTGGGGCTAACAGTGGAAGCTCACCCCACTCCCCGGATTCAAACCACCAACCTTTTGGTCAACAAGTTCAGCAGCTCAGCTGTTTAACATGCTGCAACCAATTGGGGGGGGGGGGGTTAATAAAGTAACAAAAAACTAGCGAAATTTTTACTGATGAGGCTTTAGAAACATTGGCACCCCCCCCCCCAAGTTTGTAATTTTTGAAACATTTTTTTAATCAATCGCACATAGCTACGTTTTTAGACCCAAGACATCATGTCTGGTCTTGGAGGCAAAGCAGGCCTAGTAAGTACTTGGAGAGGAGAATGCTAATTATGATACATTATTGGTATATCACAATTTTGAGGATGAGTGTCTCATGTAGAGTGAGCCGCTTGCAAACAGAGGGGTAAAAAGAACACCTTGGACTAGGCATGGGGCAAATTTTGGCCCTCTAGGTCAGTGTTTCTCAACCTTCCTAATGCTGCGATTCCTTAATACAAGTTCTTCATGTTGTGGTGACCCCCAACCATAACATTATTTTCACAACTGTTAATTTTGCTACTGTTATGAATCATCATATAAATATCTGATATGCAGGATGTATTTTATACAAATACGTGCTATGCCCAAATTTGAATACTGGTGGGGTGGGGGGGGGGGAATAACTGATTTTGTCATTTGGGAGTTGTAGTTCCTGGGATTTATAGTTAACCAAAGAGCATTCTGACCTCCACCAATGAGGGAATTGAACCAAACTTGGCACACAGACCTCCCGTGATCAAGATAAAATACTGGAAGGGTTTGGTGGGCATTGACATTTGTGTTTTGAAGTTGTAGTTCACCTACATCCAGAGAGCACCATGGACTCGAAACAATGATGGATCTGGACCAAACTTGGCACGGATACTCAATATGCCAAAATGTGAACACTGGTGGAGTTTGGGGGGGGGGGGGTAGACTTTGACATTTGGGATTTGTAGTTGCTGGGATTTATAGTTCACCTACAAAGAGCATTCTGAACCCCACCAACGATAGAATTGGGCCAAACTTCCCACATGGAAAATACTGTGTCGTCTGATTCTTTGGGGACCCCTCTGACATCTCCTCGTGGCCTCCTCTGGGGTCCCGACCCCCAGGTTGAGAAACGGTGCTCTAGGTGTTTTGGACTTTAACTCCCACCATTCCTAACAGCCTCAGGCCCCTTCCTTTTCCCCCTCAGCCGCTTAAGCGGCTGAGGGGGAAAAGGAAGGGGCCTGAGGCTGTTAGGAATGGTGGGAGTTGAAGTCCAAAACATCTGTCGGGCCCAAGTTTGCCCATGCCTGAGAGTTGGTGGCTGAGGATGACCCTTTCTGAGGTCAAAGGTGGCAGTAGCATCCCCTTGTGTACCTTCACGCGTAGGGGCAAGTACTCCACATAGAGGTCTTCCCAGAGATCCTGGAGGTCGGGGACTTCCAAGGGGGAGGCGGGGCAGGGGCTCCTCCCGGCCCCTTCTCCCAGGGGGCGTGGCCTCGAGACTGGGACTGGCAGCTTGCTCCCGCGCGGGCTGTGGACGGGCTTCCAGGCCAGCGCGCGCACCAGGCCCAGCGCCACCTCTAAGCCCTTCGACGACGACGCTTCCTCCTCCTCGTCGGCCTCCTCCAGGGATTCCAGCGAGGAGGAGCCCGCCTCGGGCTCTTCGGGGCACGCGCCTCGGGCCACTTTGCGCGGGACTCGGCAGACAGCCTCGTAGTCGGCGTCGGCCACGCGCAACCCCGCGCAGCCCCGACACCGCAGCCTGGGCCGCCCGATCTCGGAGGCGCGGCAAGCGGGCACCACAGCTCCTGCTTCTCCCTCAGCCCAGCACTCCAGGCCCGAGAAGGCGAAGTCCTCCCTCAGCAGGGCCGCGTAGCGCGCCTCCACTGCCTTCTGCTCCGCTTTCTCTTTCTCTCCGCCGGCGCTTTCTCCCCCTTCGCTGTTGTTCTTGCGGTACATGCCGGCGATGCAGAGGCGGAGGCGGTCCTTCTCGAGCAGGAGGCGCTGCAGGCGCTCCAGGGAGAGGGCCTCGATGCGGGCGATGACGGTGTCGAAGCGGTAGAGGCGCTCCAGCATGAAGGCGCACTTCCCGCAGGCGAACTCGGCGCCGCGCCCGTCGCGGGACACCTCCCGGCCCACGGCGTGCGAGAGCAGCACCTGCAGGCTCAGCCGCGAGGCCGGGTGGAAGAGCCAGCGGCGCTGCGTCCCGCACAGCGCCCGCCCGCACACCCGGCAACGCTCCCGCATCCTGTCAGAAAGGATGCTCCTGCCACGGAGTCCCCGGCGCCTCTGGCTCGGATTTCAAGATGGCGTGGCGCGCGCAGAGGACGCCGGGGGTGGGAGTCGTCCCAGCCTCGCGCGCCCTCCCTCCCTCCCTCTCTTTCCCTCGCGAGCCGCTCAAAGGAAGGCGCGCGTGCCACGTTCCTGAGGCCAGCCCTGGAATCCCCCCCTCCCCGCGCGCACTCTCTCTCCACCAATGAGGAGGCGCGCCCAAGCACGCGAGCATCCCCTCCGCTTTGTACACAAGGCGAAGAGGCGCGCGCCGCCGGGACAAAGAAGTGGTGAGAGAGAACCCTTCCACACAGTGACAGCCCTATATAGATCTCAGAATATCAAGGCAGAAAATCTCACAATGCCTGCTGTGAATTGGGTTATCTGAGTATACACAGCCCTATATCCCAGAATATCAAGCAAGAAAATCCCACAATGTCTACTTTGAACTGGGCTATCCAAGATTATGGCAACAAGAATGATTGACAACTGGGAAATAGAGGGAGAAAATGTGGAGGCTGTGACAGACTTTGTATTTACTGGGGTGAAAATTGCTGGAAGAAACATTAACAACCTCAGATATGCAGATGACACCACTCTGATGGCCGAAAGCGAGGAGGAGCTGAGGAGCCTTCTAATCAAGGTGAAAGAAGAAAGCGCAAAAGCCGGGTTGCAGCTAAACGTCAAAAAAACCAAGATTATGGCAACAAGAATGATTGACAACTGGGAAATAGAGGGAGAAAATGTGGAGGCCGTGACAGACTTTGTATTTCTAGGTGCAAAGATTACTGCGGATGCAGACTGTGGCCAGGAAATCAGGAGATGCTTCCTTCTTGGGAGGAGAGCAATGTCCAATCTCGATAAAATAGTAAAGAGTAGAGACATTACACTGGCAACAAAAATCCGCATAGTCAAAGCCATGGTATTCCCTGTAGTAACCTACGGATGTGAGAGATGGACCTTAGGGAAGGCTGAGCGAGGGAAGATAGATGCTTTTGAATTGTGGTGCTGGAGGAAAGTGCTGAGAGTGCCTTGGACTGCAAGAAGATCCAAGCAGTCCATCCTCCAGGAAATAAAGCCTGACTGCTCACTGGAGGGAAGGGTACTAGAGACAAAGTTGAAGTACTTTGGCCACATCATGAGGAGACAGCAAAGCCTAGAGAAGACAATTATGCTGGGGAAAGTGGAAGGTAAAAGGAAGAGGGGCCGACCAAGGGCAAGATGGATGGATGACATCCTTGAAGTGACTGGACTGACCTTGAAGGAGCTGGGGGTGGTGAAGGCCGACAGGGAGCTCTGGCGTGGGCTGGTCCATGAGGTCACAAAGAGTCAGAGACGACTGAACGAATGAACAACAACATCTGAGTCTACACTGAGGGCCCTTCCACACAGCCCTATATCCCAGAATATCAAGGCAGAAAATCCCACAATATCTGCTTTTAACTGGGTTATCTGAGTCCACACTGAGGGCCCTCCCACACAGCCCTATATTCCAGAATATGCAGGCAGGAAATCCCACAATGTCTGCTTTGAACTGGGTTATCTGAGTCCGCACTGAGGGCCCTTCCACACAGCCCTATATCCCAGAATATCAAGGCTGAAAAGCCTACATTATGTGTGTGTGGACTCAGATAACCCAGTTTAAAGCAGATATTGTGGGATTTTCTGCCTTGATATTCTGGGATATAGGGCTGTGTGGAAGGGCCTTAAGAGGCAGGATGAAAATAAAATCCTCTCTTCCCAGTCAAGCACTGGCTGGTTCAGTCTCCATTCTTCCTTCTGGCACCTGGAATGCAACAGCAGCTCTTCACTCTGGGCCCTTCCACACAGCCCAGAATATCAAGGCAGGAAATCCCACAATATTTGCTTTGAACTGGGTAATCTGAGCCCACACTGCTATATATTCCAGTTCAAAGCAGATATTGTGGGATTTTCTGCCTTGAAAGTCTGGGATATAGGGCTGTGTGGAAGGGCCCTCAGTGTGGACTCAGATGGCCCAGTTCATAGCAGTCCATGCAAACATAGTGTAGGATTTTCTGCCTTGATATTCTGGGATATAGGGCTTTGTGGAAGGGCCCTGAGTCCACACTCAGATAATGTGGGATTTTCTGCCTTGATATCCTGAGATAAAGGGCTGTGTGGAAGGGCCCCTAGGCTCCTTCCACCTAGCTGAAAAAAAATCCCACATTTTCCGCTTTGAACTGGAATATATGGCAGTCTGGACTTAGGGCCCTTCCACACAGCCATATAACCCAGAATTTCAAGGCAGATGCTCCACAATATCTGCTTTGATCTGGATTATCTTGAATCCGCACTGTCATATAATCCAGTCCAATTTGGATTTTATATGGCTGTGACAAAGGGGCCTCAGGTAATCCAATTCAAAGCAGATACTGTGGGATTTTCTGCCTTGACATTCTGGGTTATATGCTTGTGAAAGGGCCCTGTGTGTGGGAAGGAAGAAAAGCCTGCTCCACTTTGTTATGTGGTGACATAAGCTGTCAGCAGACAGACAGCATATGGTTTTCAGTTCATCCTGCCTCTCAGGCCAGTTCCACTCATCTGAATAAAATCCCACGTTTTCAGCTTTGAACTGGGATATATGGCAGTGTTGACTCAACCCAGTTCAAAGCAGATATTGTGATTTTTTCTGCCTTGATATTCTGGGTTTTATGGCTGTGTGGAAAGGCCCTCTGTTTTCCAGCATCTGAAGCTGTAGTTCACCCTGCTTAGTTATCAAGCAAAAAGTGGGTGCTAGAAATAATATATGAAAGCTGACTGGCACAATCTGCGGGTCACAACCAGATACAGTAAAGACATCTGCCCTTGCGCTTTGCTACTCTGCTGCTAAGTACGCATGCCCCGTGTGGAACATATCTCGCACATTAAAACAGTGGATGTGGCTCTTAATGAGACATGCTGCATTATCTCAGGATATCTACATTCCACACCACCTGCCACCCATCGGGAAGTAGCAACCACTAATGAAAAGACCAAGGCAGTGACATCTCCGGCTCATTCTTTTTGGATATCAGCCAGCATACTAACGTCTTAAACTGATTCTTAAGAAACAGCTTCCTAAGGTCTGCAGAGATACTTGCAGGAACATCTCAGCAAGAGAAAGTCCAAAAGTGACAGGCTAAAACCCAGAACCTCAATCAATGGCTGATACCAAATGAAAGACTCCCCCTTGGGCACACAGAAGACTGGGCAACTTGGAAGTCACTGAACAGACTACACTCTGGCACCATAAGATGCAAAACCAATCTTAAGAAATGGGGCTACAAAATGGAGTCCATGACATGTGAGTGTTGAAAAGAGCAAATCACAGACCATTTACTACAATGCGGTTTGAGCCCTGCTAACTGGCACAATGGCACCAGTGACACCAGAGGCGCTCCAAGTAGCCAGCTTCTGGTCAAAGGAAATGTAGTACAATGCCAAGTTTTTAACTTTGTGTTTTTAAAAATACATTATAACTGTATTCTCAATTCGCTTCTGACACAATAAATAAATACCCTGCTGAAGGGAGGCAGTTTCACAATAGGGACATCTCTTGTGTTTTCTCTACAGGCAGCAACTTGTACCATCACAATATCACCGGTCAACACGTATATTTGATGGCTCAAGTGTTAGGCCCGTTTCTGGTTATATTTGATCTGCTAATTCCAAAAAATGACACCAGTTTCCCCCTATCAGGTCTAATTTTTGAGAAACAGAACATTGGCCATGTATCACTCTCTACTCTGCTCACCCATGGAAAATCACGATAACCATATTGAAGGACCTCATCCCATCTTCTTACCATAGTGTTCTGTTCTGTTTAAATGGAAAACCGATAATATATTCACCACCACACTGTCTGTTTCTACAGTAATCCTCTGTGTTCTGCCCTATCACATGGATGACTGTTGTCCCCACCCATTATGCTTGTTTTCGTTAATTAAAAAAAGAGAAACCTCCAAATGGCAGAAGTCTAAATCTAGGTCTAAAAAAAGAGGGAAATATAGCTACAGCGAACTGGTAATGAATTTGAGCATTTCCTAGAGCCATGATGGCGAACCTTTGACACGTGTGTCAGCACTGACACGCGTAGCCATTTTCGATGACACATGGCCGCATGTGGCCGCATACAGAGAAGATGGGGCCACATTCCAAGAAGGACATTTCATCCTCGGCTCCTACACCAGCATTTTTCTATAATGCCGAAATATAGTTTTTAGATTATTAAATACAGTTATATATTACAATAATATATTTTTGTTTTTAAACTACAAATATCATGAAATTATGGGTTTTTTCTCAAAGTGACACCCCACCTGAATTATGCTCGTTTTTTTTGGCAAGTATTGACACACCAAGCTCAAAAGGTTGCCCATCATTGTCCTAGAAAGTAAATTATTTTTTTTAAGGATTAATGGCAGAAAAGTAGCATCAAGGCTCATTTGGAGACCATCCAAAGACACACCCACTCTTTGATGTCACTACAACAATCTAAAATGGGATAATCTGACTATGCCCATCCCATGTTTAAATAAGCATTTCTGCGTGAATCAGGAGCCCTGAAGTCAATTGCTAACCAAATCCAAAAACTGTTTCTACACACTTTAAAAACGGTTTAAAGATGGAGCCTCATGGGGAACAGCCAGAAGTAGTTTTGCATCATATAATGGGTTCTGTGGAACTCCCGTCTTTAAATTGCCTTTAATGTGTGTAGCAACACTTTAGATCATTCATATGATGAGGTCCTAAGAAACTAGAGCTGATACAGTCTATCCAATGCAATTTTCTGAATCAGCACCCCAAATAACTTCAGAAACAGGCCTAAAAACCATGACAGCAAAAGAGCTAAAACCAACAAGGAGATTCTTCATATCAAGAAAACAGAGACGTATCCTCCCCCCCCCCCCCAAATACAGCTGACACAGTTACATCCCAGCTGCATTTAAACAATATGTTAAGTAAATGACAAAGATGCATTGTCTGATTTGGCTCCAGGCACTGCAGCTAAGATAACAAAACAACAAGAAATGTAAAACTGAATGCTATCAATAACATGAGGCTGCTCACACATCAATCTGTACAACTCAAGAGCATATTGTACCCTGAATTAGAAGCAATTCAGCAATAGCAATCTCCAAATATGTTTCTCTTTCTCTTTGCTTTTTCACATTTGCCCCCATTTCCTCAAAACGGAAAATACTCAAAGATCTAAACAGTATCTGACTAAGATGCCTCTGGGCACACCCTAGAACAGAGCTTTCCAAACATTTCATGATAGTGACACACTTTTTAGACATGCATCATTTTGTGGCACAAGAATTGAGTTTTTTACTAGCAGTCAGAGATTAAACCAAGCCCTTATAAGAGATACTGACACAAAAATAAATTGTAATAACGGAATATATGGGAACACAACATATTTCATGAAAATCTTTCATTTTTTAAATATATGATTTGCAAGATAATAACATACATTTCCAAGATGGTTGTTATTTCACACCGTTACACTGTTTTCTGGGCTTAGATGCGTGATGGTGATGTGGTACTGGAGAAGTTGTATTTGACTTCAGTTTTATTCTCATACAGAAATGGCTACTTAGGACTCAGGGGAGTTATCCTTGCACTTCCTCTGAGGCTGAGCAACAAGAACCCTTCAAAAGACTCACACTCATAGCACATTAAAAGTCACTCTTAAAACTGAAATATAAAACAATGTGCATCAGGGGGCGATATTGCTCCAGCACTACAACAGTAATAGAAGAAAGGAGGCAACATGTGTTTCCGTTCTGCTTTTGTTTTTGTTTTCCAAATGGCAAAGCCACAGCTATCTTCAAACATTTGATTTACGGAAAATTTGAGGGTCAGGTAGAACAAGAAACCCTTTCTACCTGGCTGTAATACAGCAGTGATCACCAAATCACATGTAATCAGGGGCGTCAGCCTGTGTGATCCACCAATGCTGCCATAGCCTTTCTTGGCACTCCAGGGTCACTTGTATTTATGTGAAAGATGAAGACCCCCCCGGCAAAAGCATCCACAGGTGTGAGAAGTAGAGAGGGAGTGACTGGAAGAATGCTGCTTACCATAAACATTGGTATGGTATCACTAGCTAGACCACTCCCTAGACAGAAGTATTGTTATTAATAATATTAATTATTGATATGCTGCTTTCTCTCTCAAAAGAGGCACAAGTAAATGTCTTGTGTGGCTAAAGGAAGAATACATACCATTGCTTAGTGGTTTTTTCCTCTCCTTTTCTCCAGTTATTAATTCAAGCATCCTACTCAGCCTTCCTTTGAAATTAATCTCTCAAAATAGTTTAAACCAGTACTTTTCTAGGGTCAGGAAGCAGCATGAGGTGAAATGAGGCAAAAACACTATTGTACTGCACCTGTAGAAGGTGAGCACTAGGGAATTTTGTGGTTAGCTGCTTGGAGTTCCTATAGCAGGAGAAAGGTGGGATGCATCATTACCTGCGCTTTCATTTGCCGAGGCTCCTCCAAACACTGCTGCCAGTCCTGTTTTTCCGTAGACAGCAGCTCAAGAAGTTGCTCCGTGTCTCTTAGATTTTGGGTCAGCTCCTCAATCCTCCTGCAAAGGAGAAAGGGTCTGGTTACTTTGGCTAAGGCAGTGGTTCTCAACTTGTGGGTCCCAAGGTATTTTGTTCTACAACTCCCAGAAATTCCAGCCAGTTGACTAGCTATTAGGATTTCTGGAAGTTGAAGGCCAAAACATCTGGAGACCCACAGGTTGAGAACCACTGTGTGCAGCTTCCACACAGGATATGGTAGGATGAGCAACTGTCATGACTCCCTTGGAAGCCATTTATTCACTCACAAAGGCACTTTCCCCATTAAGTCAGAACACAAAGGGAAGAGAAAAAAAAAAGGGGGGGGGGGGTAATAGCAATAAGTCTCCACATTCATTATAGCAATAAAGTTCAAATAGGACCCCACAAAAGAGAGCCATAGAATTTGTTTTGGTTCTAAGGACCCTGAAATAGAAGACACTTCCTTACACTCCCCTAAATATTTTGACAGACAAAAACTAAGTCACCATAACAAAATTGACTTGTACTTACTTGTCTTTCTCGGCCAGTTTAACTCGGCACATTTCCTGGCTTTTCTGGGTCTCATTCTGCTTCTTGGAGAACTCAATTAGCTGCTTGCTGAGTTCCAAGCAACGTTTCTTCTCAGTCTCAGCCAGCGTTGTCATCCTTTCTGCGTTTGCATTTGCTGACTGGACCTCCTGAAAAATAGAGATGGGACCGACCAAAGTCTTTACTTTCAGGCAAATAATAAAGTTGTGTACTATCCTGCTCTTCCACACAAATCTGAAAAAGCATGAATCCTAGTTCTAAGTGACTTTTTCCCCCAGCAGAACTGAATTAATTTCAGGAGTATGAGAATGAAAGCATTTAGCAATATTTCACAATTTTACAATAGTTTCTGCCTGTGCCAGCTCATAACTATTCAGCCTAAATCAACTTGGAATACCTACCAACATCTCTTGTTATGTATTGATGTTCTCAGCATAGCATGGACACCATAGGCTGATCCAGACTAGTGATCTGACCCAGTTTATTATAACGTCATTAGGTCTTTTATCACTTCTCTCAGTGTTTTCCTAACTTAAAAATATTAATAGAAAGGCAGCACATTGTAGTTTGTTTGTGATGTTGATTGTGCTGATAGATCTGGCCGTGTCCCACCCCCTTGTGGTTCTCTGTAGATTTATTTCCAGATGCTTCACAATACTCACATGGTCTCTGCCTGTTATTTCCCCAGTGAGTCATTACATTTAAATAAAACCGAACCAGGATGTACGTATTATGCAAAAGTAGTAAGCTGTAATGATGCTATTGCTATATTTCTTTACAGTAAGATCGCTCTCCCTGTCACACACATACATAAAGGCACTCCTTCTTTTTCTGTGGCCAATCTCCTCCAATAGTTCACTTCAACCAGGGACCAAATACATGTGTGGAGAGAGGAGGTGTGATCTTGCTTTGAGGAAACAAATAGCAATTCCATCATTATTTTGAAACATTTACTCCTGGATATTTTTTCCGTTTAAAAATAATAATGACGTGGGAGAAACATATATAGTTGGTCATGGGGAGTGAGTTGTTTCCCCTTATACAGTAACTGATTCAGTTTGCCTCTTGTTGGTAAGTATATTGCAGTCTCTGAGTGTAGTGCAAATCATTAACATTGTATTTATGCAGTGATGCCTAGCTATATTTTTAGAAATCTAAGTATCAGTTTTGAGTCATATAAGGTTTTCTAGACTAGTCAAATGTGTTGGGATGTTACACTTTATGTAAATATTTTTTAAGTCTCTCCAGAACACTGGTACTAATTTTATAGGTTGCTAGGGAAGTATCACCTCCATGTTGCCACCAGAAAGGTTTCCACTATCTAGTCTTCATGTGGCCTCCATTACTTGAAACAAACTTCCCAAGTCAAAGGAAGAAACCTATTGTTCTTTCAAGGGAGAAAGATCTGAATGGGGGACGCCTGGCTCGAGAGCAGTACATGTGAAAAAGATCTTGGGAGTCCTCGTGGACAGCAAGTTAAACATGAGCCAACAATGTGATGTGGCGGCAAAAAAAGCCAATGGGATTTTGGCCTGCATCAATAGCATAGTGTCTAGATCTAGGGAAGTAATGCCACCCCTCTATTCTGCCTTGGTTAGACCACACTTGGAATATTGTGTCCAGTTCTGGGCATCACAATTGAAGACAGATATTGAGAAGCTTGAATGTGTCCAGAGAAGGGCGACTAAAATGATCAAGGGTCTGGAGAACAAGCCCTATGAAGAGCGGCTTAAAGAGCTGGGCATGTTTAGCCTGAAGAAGAGAAGGCTGAGAGGAGATATGATAGCCATGTATAAATATGTGAGAGGAAGCCACAGGGAGGAGGGAGCAAGCTTGTTTTCTGTTTCCCTGGAGACTAGGGCACGGAACAATGGCTTCAAACTACAAGAAAGGGGATTTCATCTGAACATTAGGAAGTACTTCCTGACTGTGAGAGCTGTTCAGCAGTGGAACTCTCTGCCCTGGAGTGTGGTGGAGGCTCCTTTTAAACAGAGGCTGGATGGCCATCTGTCAGGGGTGCTTTGAATGCAATATTCCTGCTTCTAGGCAGGGGGTTGGAATGGATGGCCCATGAGGTCTCTTCCAACTCTAGGATTCTATGATTCTATAAATCAGTTTCCAATTGAAAAAACTACTAGAAGGTTGAGATGCAGGAAGTCATGGGCTAGAACAGTGGTTCTCAACCTGGGGTCCCCAGATGTTTTTGGCCTACAACTCCCAGAAATCCCAGCTATTTTACCAGCTGTTAGGATTTCTGGGAGTTGTAGGCCAAAAACATCTGGGGACCCCAGGTTGAGAACCACTGGGCTAGAACATTCCCAGAAAGATTCCTAGGATTGTTCCATCTTATTTGGCTTAAGCCAACAAATGATATTATGAACATTATCACATGATGATTGGGGATGCACATTTGGAGCTGTATAACAGTGCGTGCTCATTACATGACATTGTTGCATACTAGAGACGGTCTTGGTCGCCTTAGTGGATGATCTGCGCCGGGAGCTAGACAGGGGGAGTGTGTCCCTGTTGGTGCTCCTGGACCTCTCAGCGGCCTTCGATACCGTCGACCACGGTATCCTTCTGGGGCGTCTTGCGGAAATGGGCCTTGGGGGCACTGTTCTGCAGTGGCTCCGGTCATTTCTGGAGGGCCGCACCCAGAAGGTGTTATTGGGGGACACCTGTTCAACGCCACAGCCTTTGACCTGTGAGGTTCCACAGGGCTCTATACTGTCCCCCATGCTGTTTAATATCTACATGAAGCCGCTCGGTGAGATCATCCGGAGTTTCGGGGTGCGTTGTCATCTGTACGCAGATGATGTCCAACTCTGTCACTCCTTCCCACCTGCTACTAAGGAGGCTGTCGAGGTCCTGAACCGGTGCCTGGCCGCAGTAATGGTCTGGATGAGGGCAAACAAATTGAAACTAAATCCAGACAAGACAGAGGTACTCCTGGTCAGTCGCAAGGCCGAACAGGGTATAGGGTTACAGCCTGTGCTGGATGGGGTCGCACTCCCCTTGAAGGCGCAAGTTCGCAGCTTGGGTGTGATCCTGGATTCATCGTTGAGCCTGGATTCCCAGGTTTCAGCGGTGACCAGGGGAGCATTTGCACAGCTCAGGCTCGTGCGCCAGCTGCGCCCGTACCTTGGGAAGTCTGACTTGGCCACAGTAGTACACGCTCTGGTCACATCCTGCCTTGACTACTGCAACGCTCTCTACGTGGGGCTGCCCTTGAAGACGGCCCGGAAACTCCAGCTAGTTCAGCGCGCGGCAGCCATGTTACTAACAGGAGCGGGACGCAGGGAGCACACAACGCCCTTGTTGTTCCAGCTCCACTGGCTGCCGATCTGCTACCGGGCCCAATTCAAGGTGCTGGTGTTGGCCTACAAAGCCCTAAATGGTTCCGGCCCAAAATACCTGTCTGACCGCATCTCGGCCTATGAGCCCACGAGGACTTTGAGATCGTCTGGGGAGGCCCTTCTCTCGATCCCGCCTGCTTCACAGGCACGTCTGGCGGGGACGAGAGAAAGGGCCTTCTCGGTGATGGCCCCCCGGCTGTGGAACACCCTCCCTGTAGACATCAGACAGGCGCCCTCTCTTATGACATTCCGCAAGAGACTAAAGATGTGGTTGTTTGAGAAGGCGTTTAACTAAGTGCTACAACAACTGGAAACGATGATTGGAACGGAATATGGATAGCGAGATTGGATTGTGATTCTATGATGAGACGTCGCGAATGATTTAGTGTAATTGTATTAGTGATAATGATGTTGTTATTGTGGTTTGTGATATTGCCTTTATTGTAAATTGTTTTTATATGTTGTACACCGCCGTGAGTCGCCCTAGGGCTGAGAACAGCGGTTTACAAATGCAGTAAATAAATAAATAAATAAATAGAGGCATTTCAGGTTTTATCTGTGTATTTTAACTTTGTTGGACCTCATCTTGAGCTGTAAGGAGGGGAAGTAACACATCATAACAACAACAATCACAATAATAACAATGATTATGATGGTTATGCACACTGTGCGAAAGGAAGACGGGCAATGCCAGCGTTTTATTATTTCCACAGAGTACAGTATTACAGGGCTAATAGATCATTGTGTGAACCCTACTGCAGAAAGACTTCAAAGGAGACACTTAGCTCTGATTTTAGGAACAATGCAAAATCATGAAGACTTAATTTACTATTCAGACCTTTTGTTGCACCTGCTTGGGTTTTCTTTCTTTTTCTTTTTTGCCTTCATTGTAGGTCAATGGAAGCATTATAGTACACACTATAAACATTTGATTTGAAATACCCCATCAAATCAGGATAATGATAGATACACACACACAGCTCATTCTTCCAGCTATTTCAAAGTGCCAGTCATCAGTGCATCCATTTCTTGCTGGATTGTCATATTTCTCCCTATCCAAGTGGCCATCGAAGGACAAGGTATTTCTCCTGTCTTGCAAGCCCATTTCCTCACCTCTTGTAGGAGCTGGGTTTTCTTCTCCAGGATCTCACAAACATGCTTGTTCTTTCGTTGCTGACAGAGCTCTGCTTCATTCTGACTGTGCGAGTTCTCTACTGCTGCCCTGAAATACACAAGATCAAAACAAAAGGGATGTCAGGGGTTTAGCACAGCCATACACATGTTTTATAGTGAAAGAGTGGCTTCAAGAGGATAGAAACCGATAAAGCATTCCAGGCTTTTGCCAACAAGGAGGAAATATCTGTGTGCTCTACCTCCCATTGCTGGGTTTATTTTTGTCTTTGATCCCCAAACTCCTCCCACTGGAATGTGAAATAAATTTGACCACTCTTAGGTCAAATTTCATCTTAGGGGCATGGCCATTATAGTCAAACACAAAGCTACCCTGAAATCTAAACTTTGTGTTTGACTATATTTTTCCTTAGTCTGTCCCACAATCAATAGTAATAATAATAATAATAATAATAATAATAATAATAATAATAATCTCTCAACAAAGGATTCCCCCAGGCAGTAAGAAGCCATACCTTGAAAATTGCTAGGCCATTAAATGCTAATCAAGGTGGCCAATTGAAACACTCACAACTTCCTCCAACAGACAAGAGTTCGTTCTCCCACCTTGGATATTCCACAGATATATAAAGTCAATTTTCCTAGTTTCCACAAAACTCATAACCTCTGAGGATACCTGCCATAAATGCAGGTTAAACATCAGGAGAGAATGCTTCTGGAACATGGCCATACAGTCCAAAAAAACTTACAGCAACCCAGTCATTCTGGCCATGAAAGCCTTTGACAAAATAATAATAATAATAATAATAATAATAATAATAATAATAATAATAATAATAATAATGTTTTATTTATATCTGGGCCCCTCTCCTGGAAGGGACTCTGTGGCTTACAGCAACTAACAGTTAAAACAATACAAAAAATAGTACATAGGTCAAATTAACATAACTTAAAATAGAACTATTGCAATTGCTGAGCACATATACATACTCATCCCCCCTAAAGTATCGGCTGCTTTGCTACCAGTGACCAACTTCTGCCTATTGGTTAGGATCAAGTTCAGGTTTGCTCATCCCCTTGTTCCTTTCTCCACCTTTTGAAAGAGGAAATGAGCTGCAAGGCATATCAGGAACTTCTTCTAGAGCCTATGCTTAGCAAAGGTAATCTCCCAGCAAATATCAAGATAATTCAAGCTCCTGGATCTCAATGGTGCTTTGTTCAGATATTATCAGAAGTGATGTGCAGGGGAGAGATCCTCTCCCCTTTCTCACTGGGTTATGTGGGGGTGCCAGTGATGGGCAAAGGGAAAAAGGGATGGTGGTGGTGTTTTTTATCAAGGAATGTTATGACTCCTTTGAAACCATGTCATAAAAGTCAACATTTGACATATAATTATTGTATATACAAGGTGCATTTGGCTGAGACCATCAGTGGGAACAATAAAGCTCTATTGCTCAGGGAAAATAGAACCTCTTCCCACAGTGGTACAAAGGGTTGGGATATGGTTTATGACCCCATGAGCAACTGGGTATACAAGCCTTTACAAGAATGAATCTGGAGGGATCTTCAGTTCTGACAAAAGAATGTTATGCGTTGGCTGATTCCATTGTTTGTTAACAAATAAAGTACTATTTGAAGACAGTAAGGCTTTTGTATTGTTGAAGGCTTTCACAGCTGGAATCATTAGGGTTCTGTGTGATTTCCAAGCTGTAAAGCTGTGTTTCAGCAGCATTTTCTCCCGAAGCTTTGCCTATATCTTCAGGGGATCCTCTGAAGATGCAGGCAAAACGTCAGGAGAAAATGTTGCTAGAACACAGCCATATAGCCTGGAAACCGCACATCATCCCAGTAAGACTTTTCCTTGAAATGCTTTGTGAGAATCGCTTACGTTGGACCAATTCACATCAGACCCAATTGTTTCGTTCACACTGTGTCCAAGTGGTCAGATTGCTTTGCAGTTTTGGTCCAACTCCAGAGCACCCATTGGCTTTCCTTAATGTAGGGTAAGCCCAAATTAACCTGCCTTACCCCTGCAATAAGGACAGGAAGACCCTGGATGTCATGAAGACAGCCAGGAGCAACTTCACAGTCAGTGCTGACTATTCAGTCCACGTCGATGAGCTCTTACTCTGAATCTAGGACACTAATTGCTATTCATGTGTGGCAAAGCACATTTTCCTGAGGGAAATATGAAGCAGAAAAACCAATAATATTCTCAGGTTTCAGAGAAGGAAAAGCAGTGGCTAAGCTCTAGGAGGCTTCTTAATTCAGCCTGCGATGTGTCTGAGGAGGGAAATACTTTTATTACAGACTGGCTAGCAAGTATCTCTTCTGCTTACAGTGTAACAAAAGAGAAATGCAACACACAACCCTCTCATTGGCATATAGATGGTATTTAGGAGGAAACCTTAACTATTTAGTATAATCTGGGCATGAGTTGGTTTTTGGACAAAAAATAGGCTTGTTTTTGTTTTTAAAAATACTAGATATGAATTCTAAGCTACATAAATCCAGCTGTGAGATTTCTGAGCGTTCCAGCTGGAGGTCAGCTGTGACCAGCAGTGCTGTAGAATTTGAAGCGGCATGAATGGAGAGTGAAAGAGAGAAACGTGCCAAGAGGAAGGCACGTCAATCCAACCCTGACTGGGACCGCCTTCCATCTGGAAACCGATGCCCTCACTGCGCGAAAACATGCAGGTCAAGAATAGGGCTCCACAATCACCTACATACCCACCACCAGTACACTGATCTTGGAAGACAATCCTACTCAGACAATGAGGGATTGCCTAAGTAAGTAAGTAGGAAAGGGAGAAAAGTTTCCCGAACGTTTTTGATGTTTCTCTTTAGAAATGCCACTTACCAAGCTTTATCCAAGTTTTCCTGCTTCTCTTGGAGCTCTCTCTTCAGGCTCTCTACTTCCACCTTCAGCTCAATGTTCTGAAAGGTACAAAGGTACAAAATAGGTAGAAAAATAATTTGTTTGGCTGTAAAACTCAAATCTTGAAGTGGGGGTTTCTACTTTTTATTTCATTTTACTTGGAAAGGGGGTTTACCTAAGAATTCTATTGAGCTTTTTAGAATATAAGTATATAAACAATTAAAACTCATAACAATCTATTAAGCAGATTAAAAAGTGCCTTGACACTTTTTTCCATTAATTTCTTCAGGAATTGTTTATTTATTTATTTACTGTATTTATACCCTGCCCTCCTTATCCCAAAGCCCCAAAGGGGGCTTACAAATAGGCAACAATTCGATCCTGCACAAATATACCGTACATACAAATAAAATAATCATATACATTAAAACCAAAATATTAAAAACATCTCAACTCAACATTAAAATCAATTAATTAAAACCACACAATCCAAAATCATAATCTGATCCTGTTGCGCTATTCCGTATTCACTTATTGTTCCAAGTCTGTGCTATTTTCTGCAAGTAGTATGGTGTCACCTGCATTTCTTAAAATGTGAATATTCATTCCTCCACTTTCATGCTATTTCTCCCCAAAACAGATCCTGCTTTACATAATGGGCTTTAGCTCAGCAGATTAACCACCAGCTGCAATAAATCTTGCCAATCAAAAGGTTGGCAGTTCGAAGCCCGGGTCGGGAGTGAGTGCCCAACCTTCAGCCCAGCTCACTGCCAACCTAGCATTTGTGAATAGATAAATAGGTACCGCTGAGCAAAAAGGTATTTCAATGGCACCATAAGCAAATACCAGGAAATGTTGGAGATTAGATAAATAAAGGAGAAAGTCTGTGAACAGGGTTCTTTGGCATGGAGGATGAAGCAACAGCACCCCCCTGTGGCCAGAATAGAGCACAATCTCCAATAAGCCAAAAGATGGGGAAAGCCTATATACCTCTATCTGTACTGTCTGTCTTGTCATAATGGCATTGAATGTTTGTTGTATATGTGTTCTGTGATTTGCCCTTAGTCCTCTCTGGGGTGAGAAGGGCAGAATATAAATGCTGTAAATAAATAAATAAATAAATAAGTTTAGTGTTCATATTTAACGGCCCTGAGTCTGCAAAACCTGAGCACACTTGTTGATGATAGGGTCACTTGGAAATCTCTCATTTATAGGGTCGTCATAAGTTTAAACTGGCTTACAGCAGTCAAAAACAAAATGATTGAACTTGATTTTTCAGGAATTTAGAAGATGTGCTAGACCCTTCAAAATTTAGGATGCCTGCAAGTTAGTTTTTATTTGCTAGACACGTTGAAAACATATTGTTGAAGGCCCTCCTGGTTGGAATCACAGGTTTGTTGTGTGTTTTCCAGGCTGTATGGCCATGTTCCAGAAGCATTCTCTCCTGACGTTTCGCCTGCATTGAAAATGTGTTGTTTTAAATTTTTTATTGCTTGGCAGAACTATTATTTGCAGTTAATTCTGTCCTTTCTAAGGGGCTGAAGACTGCCAAATTTCATCTAGAGATGTGAGTTTGTTTCCCTAAATCATGCAAAAATAGTTCTTTTTAAAATATCACTTACAAAAGGAACCTTTTAGTAGTGATTCTTGCCAATGAATCTATTGAAGTGCCCAGTACAAAGATACCCACCATTCCTGAGAGTCTGGGCCCTTCCACACTACCATATAACCCAGTTCAAAGCAGATAATGTGGGATTTTATACAGGTGTGTGGAAGGATCCTCAGCTACGTACAGTTTTTATTTGCTTGCTTCCTCTATATTCCCCATGAATGGCTTTAAACTCAGGAGCAAGTTGCATTATTTGCTATCCCATGAATAGAGTGATGCAGAGCCAGCTGAGCAATGCAATGTTTGCCTCCTCTGGAACAGAACGTCCTAATTTCTGTTGCCCAGTTTGGGGAAGACAGATCAGCTGTTTGAGAGAGTAAATTTGAGCTGCCAACCCACAATTGGCTCAGTCAGAGCAACAGATTCAACTGCGATTTGCTTACTCATGTAGCATAGACAGTAAAAAGTATGTGATGTGGGTTGGCTGCTGGAAATGTTACCTTCCCAGCCTGAAGCAGCTTCCATTTCTGTGCCCTCCCAAGGTAACAGCCTCCATTTTGTCAGCCAGAGAGAAGGGAGAAAATATTGTGTGGTTGTTAAGCACTTTCCCATCTCATATTACATAGCTGGTGAAATGGATGGCTGGGGCTTTTCATCAACACAGAGTGACAGGTGGAATAGAAGAACCAAGCAGAGTTTGTGGTAGTTGCTATAATATATAGGGCAAATTTCTTGTTTGCTGGATGGAGCACCCTGCTAGTAAGGAAAATATTTTCCATCCTGTGATGATGTTAGGAGACATCTCACAGCACCATTTCAGGATGAGGTTCACAGAGTACAAACCAAGACAGTATCTGTATTTAATAATGATTAATAATAACAACAACAACAACAACAACACTTTATTTATACCCCGCGACCATCTCCCCAGGGGACTCGGTGCAGCTTACATGAGGCCGAGCCCATAATACAACAATACAAGCAATTTAAAAACAACAAAACAATAAAACAATAACATAGCATTATCAATAGGACAACACAATTTAAAATCTATGGGTAGGCCAGATGTAGTTAAAATTAAAAATAATGCTGGACATGGGCGAAAAAGTGATGGGGCGGTTTATGGAACATACAAGCAGACCTAAGACAATGTAAAGTGCTTTGGAGGACAAAGTGCTATGGGATCATTATTCTGGGAATAATTTATTCCTTTACTAAAGTCACACAAAACTTCCCAATAATGCTGGTCTTTGAATGACTCTCAGAGATTAACTTATAAAATAAAATATAACAAAATATAATAAAAACACAAATCAGAGCTTTTTTCATTAGTTCTTTGCAGGATAAAAACATATAATTTTAAAGAAACAATAGGATCAATAGAGAATGCTGTATGCCCAATTGACACTATCACATCCTGGCACATTCAGTTGTTGGCATCTTCAGATATTATCTATTGATACCCATCTGATCTTGGCAGTTATGTAAAGTCAGTCCTGATTAGTACTTGGATGGAGACAGACAACAAATCCCAGGTATTGAAGACTATAATTTGGAGGAAGGAACGGGCACAATCAACGCTGAGGTTCTTTTTACACTGTCCTTATATCCTAGGATCTGATCTCAGATTACCTCCTTATCCCAGACTAGCCATCCCCTGCCATGCATTGCTGTAGCTCAGTCTGTGTATATGTGTTTTGTGTGTGTACATATGTGTATGTGTGTATATGTGTGGTTTTATGCATGTGTTGTGATATAATTTTTATTTTTTGGCTTTTTAAGTCTCCTCCGCTGTGTTTTTCAGTGTTTTTATGAGTGATGATCACTTGTTGGTCTGATAGGTGTATTGTGCCCAAATTTTGTGTCAATTTGTTGAGTGGTTTTTGAGTTACGTTAATCCCACAAACGAACATTACATTTTTATTTATATATTATATTATATTATATTATATTATTATATTATATTATATTATATTATAATTTATTTATTTAACTTGTATACCGCTACTCCCAATTTGGCTCGGAGCAGTTTACAAAAACAAATTAAAACAAAACAGTTAGCTTTAAAATTAACCACTACAATAACAATAGGCAGCGAAGACAGACATAGCCCGGGTTGTTCACCCATCAAAAGCTTGCCGGAAAAGAAAGGTTTTACAGGCTTTCTGAAAAGCAAGTAGGTCTTAGATGGTTCGAGTTTCAACCGGCAAGGCATTCCATAAATAAGGGGCTACGATCGAGAAGGCTCTATGCCTAGTAGATGACAGATGATAGGTCCGGATGTTAGGGACTACAAACAATTTTTGGTCTTCAGACCGAAGTAATCTCTGGGGTTGGAAGGGGGATAAGCGGGCCCAGATTATATGGCAGTGGAGACTCATCTAATCCAGTACAAAGCAGATAAGCTGGGATCAGATCCCGGGATAAAAAGGACAGTGTAGAAGGGGCCTGAGTATTCCTTGCCTAAGGAAACCTTATAAAATTTATGGAGTTACCATAAGTCAACAAGTGACCTCAAGGTACAGTGTTCCCTCACCACTTCACGGTTCGCTAACCACGGACTCCCTGTTTCATAGCTTTATAAAAAAATTAAAATACAAGTAGCATACAAATAGAGGAAGAGAGAGAGAGAGAGAGAGGAGGGGGAGAGAAGAGTGGACAGAACTATACTGTACATATACAGTATAGTGTCCCTACATCACGGTTTTTCACTTATCGTGGGGGTTCCTGAAACGAAACCCCCGTGATAGGTGAGGGAACCTTCTACATACATACTTTAAGTTGCTTCCCCAGACAAGCACTTTCCAGTTTTTGACAGCAAAATCCACAATTCAACTAAATATTATGGAATTTGCAGTTCAATCTGGAAATAATCATATTGGAGAAGGATATCTTAAAATACTTGTGTCAAACTCAAGACGCATGGGCCAAATCCAGTCTGCTGTATCATTATATGGGGCTTTTCAGATGCTGTAGTACAACTCCTATATTCTTCATCATTAGACATCATGACAAGAGCAGATGGGAGTTGTGATACAATAACATCTGGAAGGCTTCAGTTTATTCTGTTTCGTCAGGAGAGCGGGTTTTGAATTCCGATACAAGGCTTGTGGAATGGATGTCTGACTTTAAGGCCCCATCTACACATGCCAAAAGTCTGAAACAATGTGGATTATAAGGAAGGTGGCTAGAAATGCATGATGCAACACACATGAAAAACATGTGTTTAAAAACGTCAGAAGAAAGTCCAAAATGTGCTGCAGCTGATCAGTGTATGGATGCTGTGGAGTAGAAATTCAGAAGGAACATGCACAGTACTTATGTAAACAGTGCTACCACTGGAAAAGTCAGATAAAGGAACCAGATATGACACTCTCAGAAGGGAAAAAAGTACTTTTCCCCATCATCCATTAGAAGAATTCACTATCCCTTTTTTGTTTTTGAACTGGAAGATGAGATCCATTGCTGATTTTTATCCAATGTGTTTCTACAGTTAGGAGCATTTCTCCAGATGGGGTAAGAAAAAAAGTAATTTAATTGGACTGATTTGACACAAAGAGAGCTTTGTGGATGCCAGTGGAGCTTTTTCATGGTTCCTGGAATGTATGTGGAAACTCTCTAAAGTACAAATTGATTTATTTAATTCATGTTCTGATTCAGATTATATGGCTATATAGAAGGAGCCCAAAATATCCTTTAAGCATTTCCCAACCTCAGAGCCACAAGTGCTGTTGGCTTGCAATTCCCATTATTTATTCTCATAGATCAGTGGTTCTCAACCTTGCTAATGCCGTGACCCCTGAATGCCATTCCATATCTTGTGGTGACCCCCAACCATAATATTGTTTTTGTTGCTACTTGATACCTGTCATTTTCCTACTGTTATAAATCGTAATGTAAATATCCGATATGCAGGATGGATTTTCATTCACTGGACTAAATTGAGCACAAATACCCAATATGCCCAAATGTGAATGCTAGTGGGGTTGGGGGGAGGACTGATTTTGTAATTTGGGAGTTGTAGTTGCTGGGATTTATAGTTCACTTATAATCAAAGAGCATTCTGAACTCCACCAGTGATGGATTTAAACCAAACATGGCACACAGAACTCCCCTGACCAACAGAGAACTCTGGAAGGGTTTGGTGGGCATTGACCTTGAGTTGGGAGTTATAGTTCACCTACATCAGAGAGCACAAACAATGATGGATCTGGACCAAACTTGGCACAAATACTCAATATGCCCAAATGTGAACACTGGTGGAGTCTGGGGAAAATAGACCTTGACATTTGGGAGTTGTAGTTGTTGGGATTTATAGTTCACCTACAATCAAAAAGCATTCTGAACTCAACCAACAAGAGAATTGGGTCAAACTACTCACACAGAATCCCAATGACCAACAGAAAATACTATGTTTTCAGATGGTCTTTGGCAACCCCTTTGACACCCCCTCACAACCCACTCAGGGGTCCCGATCCCCAGGTTGAGAAACACTGTCATAGATGAAGGTGAAACGTCAGGAGAGAATGCTTTTAGAACATGGTCATATAGCACGAAAAACCTACAACCCTGTGATTCCAGCCATGAAAGCCTTCGACAATACATCCTCACTCATTGCATGGCAGATTATCAAAATGGATGGAAGTTGTCATTCAGTAACATCTGGGGATCCAAACTGGACAAAAACTAAAGAGCACCTAACTATGTAAAAGAATTATAGTTCCACAGATTCTTCATCCATGGATTCAATGGCCCTCAAACATATGGTTGATTTGGCCTTCAATGAGAATGAGTTTGACACCCTATCTTAAAACATAGCACATTTAAATAACTACTTCAGTTATGTCATTATTAAACTGTATCTCTCTCTCTTTTTTCGCCTGCTGTGGCATTCTGATTGCTGTTTGCTCATCTATTAAACACCAAGAATGATTTGTCTGGATTGGAAGAAGTTAATATGAAAATATGTGCTTATTTCACTTAAGTAGGACACAGAAGCACCATAACAATGAAATTCAGAAATAACCCAGGTTACAAACATGAGTCATTGAATCAAAGATGGGGAATTCTTTAACAGGAATATTTTGAGTGCCTTGGCCGCAAAGCATGCCTCTGAATAACAACAACTGCGTTATTTTTCTCTTGGGTCACTTAGAATTAAGAAGCACGGTCTGAAAAGGTCAGTGGTATATGCAATGGCTCTATAATATTAACCTTTCTTGTGCAGACTGAGAGAAATATCTGCTATTAAAATACAATTAAGGCCCCATTTACACTGCCATGTAATCTAGGTTTAGAATGCAGATTAACTTCTTTGAACTGCATTATATATTAATATAATATAACAATAAACTTTATTTATATCCTGCCACCATCTACCCAATGGGGACTCAGGCCAGCTTACATGAGGCCAAGCCCGATAATACATAACAACAAAATACAGAACAAGAAAAAATATCATCACAGTAAAATAAGTAGGACAAAAAAGTAAATAAACAGTACAAGGTAATAAGGTGAGAGAACAATTACAGTGGGCAGGCCAAATGTACATAGAATGATAAAACACTGGAAGAGATAGAAATGACCAAAATATAAGAGCTCGTAGGGGTGGAACAGTGAAGATAGACCTTCTGCGAAATGGGGGGAGTGCAATATGAGGACATATATTGGGAGAGACAACAGGAAATGAGTATATTGTCACTCTCTGAAGGCACATTGGAAGAGCCAGGTTTTTAAGTCCTTCTTAAAGGCTACTAGGGTAGGGGCTTGCCTGATCTCACCAGGGAGCGAGTTCCACAGCCTGAGGGCTACAGCATAGAAGGCTCTCTCTCTCGTTCCCATAAATTGTGTCTGTGATGGCGGAAGAGGTGAAAGGAGGGCCTTCCCCAAAGAATGAAGGGATCATTTTAGGATTGAAGAGGATAGAAGACATTGTGCAGGCTTATGGTAGGAGATGCGGTCACGAAGATAGGCAGGTCCCAAACCGTTTAAGGCTTTATAGGTGATGACATGCATCTTGAATTGGGACCGTAAAATAAACAATAGCCAATGGAACTCCTTAAACAGGGGGATTGACCACTCCCTGTAATTTGCCCCAGTTATGAATCTTGGACCAGTTGAAGTTTCTGGGCTGTCTTCAAGGGAAGCCCCACATAGAGTGCATTGCAATAGTCCAGTCTAGAGGTAACTAAGGCGTGGGCCACCATGATCAAGTCAGACTTTGTGAGGTATGGTCGCAACTGGCGCATGAGTTTTAATTGTGCAAAGGCCCTCCCAGCCATCGCCGACACCTGCGCATCAAGTGTCAGCACTGAATCCAGGAGGACTCCCAAGCTGTGGACCTGTGACTTCAGGTGGAGTGTAACCCTGTCAAGCACAGGTTGCCACCCAATACCCCGGTCAGATGTAGAACTGACCAGGAGGACCTCTGTCTTATCGGGATCAGCCTGTTCATCCTCATCCAGATCGACACAGCAGCTAGCCACTGTTCCAGTTTCCGAGGGGCTTCCTTGGAATCGGATGGAAAAGAGTAGTGGAGTTGGGTGTCATCTGCTTAGAGATGGCACCGTGCTCCAAAACTCCAAATGACCTCTCTCAGTGGTTTCATGTAGATGTTAAATAGCATGGGGGACAAGATCGAGTCTTGCAGGATCCCACAGGTCAACGGCCAGGGGTTCGAGCAGGTGTCCCCCAGCTTCACCAACTGGGAACGACCCTCAAGAAAGGATCAGAGCCACAGCAAAACCGTGCCCCTGAGACTCATCCCAGAAAGTCTTCCCTGAAGGATACCATGGTCGATGGTATCGAAAGCCGCTGAGATGTCCAAGAGAACCAGCAGGTCCACACTCCCCCTGTCCAGTTCCCTGCGGAGGTCATCCACTAAGGTGACCAAAGTCGTCTCGGTGCTGTGCCCAGGCCTGAAGCCAGACTGTGAACGATCTAGAAAATCAGCAATCAGCACCGGGGGCTCCTATGTATTAGTATACAGACTCATAAAACCATGGGCCATTCCCCCTCCTACTGTTGGATCCTTGCATTATTCAGACAGTTCTCTCTATGGGCGCTTCAACACTGCCATATAAAAGCCAGATAGCTGCTTTGGACTGGATTATATGGTAGTGTAGACTCATATAATCCAGTTCAAAGCAGATAATGTGGATTGTCTGCTTTGATAATCTGGATTATATGGCAGCATAGAAGGGGCTGTAACAGTTGGACTATTATCTTCAGGATCTGAGGAACTCCTGGCTTCAAGAAGGTTGATGTTATCAAAATTTGAGAAGGAAATTATCAGGACTCCATTCACCCCTACCCTCTTTCTGTTTCAGGAAAGTTATCTGTTTCTAAGTAATGACCATTCGGAAAGAATATTTTAAGAGAACTTAAAATCATGTTCTCTCTTTTCTTGCAGTAAAACCAACTTGTCTGAAAACACCATACTAGTTCTCATATAAACTGCTGATTCTCCACATCTCACCCAGTAACCAACCTATTTATAACTCCTCCACCTGGGAAATTCAAGCCATTGGCTGGCAGTTCGACAACATGTCAGCTGCACTTGCTTCTCAGTTCTTACGACAGCTGTCAACACTATGGTGACATTTCTCTTCCATCGCAGTGATTGCAAATCTCTCAGAAGCAAGTCTCTATTATGAACATATGACATTAAGTACAAATGACCCCTCTACTATAGTTGAGTCTTATCTATTCCAATTGGTGCTGGTTCTCCAGAGCCTCAGGTCTTTCCCCAACTTGCTGCATGAGATCCTTCTAACCAGAAATATTGGAAAAGCAGAACTTGGGATCTTGTGCTTGGAAGGCATAGATTCTATCCCTCTTCCTGATCTATACAGAGTCATGGGCACTTGGTTTAGTTGCAGATAGGTGAATATACAAGCAACACCAAAATGCTCGATTTCGGCCCCATTTACATTGTCCATTTAATGCAGATCAAACTGTATTATGCGGTCGGTGTGGACTCATATAATGCAGTTTAACTACATTGAACTGCATTATATAAACCTACAGTGACCATATAACACAGTTTGATCTGCACTGCATGGTCAGTGTAAACAGGGCCTTGGTTAGTATTAGATTATATAAGAGCTTTGTTTTCCTATTTACTAACGTCAGCATGGAGACACCAGAATTTGCTTGCACATTGTTTTTTGCATACATGAGCTGAACAATGTCAACTCAAGATCACTTAAATCTTTAAAACTACTATGTTTTTTTTTTTTGAAAAATTAGAATAGCAGAGGATAAGTGTTCCCCATTGTTTTGGTGTGGATTTTCCAAACTGTACAGGCTATGTATTTTTCTTGCGCTTACTGCTTTGTTGCACAGTTTTCTGTTTAAATAAAATGAGATTAAGCCATTTATGCTAACCCAGCACAACAAGAACAGGCAGTACTTTATAGATTTATAGTTTTTTTGGGCTATGTTTTAAATGGCATTCAATCTTGCCAGAGTTGTAAGCCACCTTGAGTCCCCATCCCCCCAATATGTATTTATTTATGAAGCAAATAAATAAATAAATACTGCTGCAGAAATGTCATAAAGGGCCCTGCCACACAGCCATATAACTCAGAATATCAAGACAGATAATCCACAATATCTGCTTTGAAATGGAATATCTGAATCCACACTGCCATATAATTCACTTCATTGTGGATTTTATACAGTTATGTGGAAGAGCCCATAGTGAGTTAAAACTTTACTGTGATAAATGAAACATGCTCCCCAACCATGTCTTGTTGATGGTGTTGTAGATCAGTCTGAGATTCCTGAGACTGATGGGTTCATTGATGATTTAGAGAGCATTGTGGGATTACCATTGGGATTTCCTGGGGGTCAAAGTGATGAAGATTCAAGTCAAGGGAATAATGCTTCTGTCTCTGAGAAATCTGACTTGGGAAGTGCATGGCTTCAAGGTCCATCAGATGAGCCAGAAACTGCAACATTAGATAAGGAGTCAGGTGAAGAGATACGTGATATATAAGGCTCTCACGAGAAAACTCCTGGAGTTACGGAGATCAACAAAGGTTTTTGTTTACAGAGCAGAGCAGAAAATAGGCATCGTAGGTCTGAATGATTATGTGGGAAAGTTGGGGAGAGATTTTGTGGAAAAAACATGACTTCATGGGTGTCTATTAATTAGCAAGTTGTTTACCTAAGTGTTAGTTCAGGCAATGTAGCATTTAAGTGGGAAGCTAGGCCAGAGTTAGGTTCTTGTGGGTTTTTTCGGGCTATATGGCCATGTTCTAGAGGCATTTTCTCCTGACGTTTCGCCTGGCAAGCATCCTCAGAGGTAGTGAGGTCTGTTGGAATTAGGAAAATGGGTTTTATATATCTGTGGGGTGGGGAAAAGAGCTCTTCTCTGCTGGAGCTAGGTGTGAATGTTTCAACTGACCACCTTCATTAGCATTTGAAGGCCTGGCTGAGCCTGGGGGTATCTTTTGTTGAGAGGTGTTAAGATGTGCCTGGTTGTTTCCTCTCTGCTGTTTTGCTGTTGTAATTTTAGAGTTTTTCAATACTGGTAGCCAGATTTTGTTCATTTGAGTTTTATCTATGACCAAAATTTGGCTACCAGTATTAAAAAACTCTAAAATTACAACAGCAAAACAGCAGAGAGGAAACAACCAGGAGAAACGTCAGGAGAAAATGCCTCTAGAACATGGCCATATAGCCCGAAAAAACCCACAAGAACCTAGTGATTCCAGCCATGAAAGCCTTTGACAATAGGCCAGAGTTCTCGGGTTCTTGTCTCAGGTCAAAATTTGTTTTTGGATTTAAATTTCCTGGAGTTTTCTATGTTCTTGTCTTTATATTCCCGCTCAAGTTTTACTAAGTATACCTTTTGCTTGTGAACTTATGCTGTACTTGTGACTTTTTGGCTATTCCTGGGCTGCGTTACCTTGGGATCTGCATGAGACATTTGGATTACTATTTGGTTATCACCTATTGTTAACCCTTTTTTGAATTATACATCTTTTTTATTTATTCTCGATTTTTCATATATTTTATGTGTTTTTACAATTAACTGTCTGTTTATACCAGGGGTCCTCAAACTTTTTAAACAGAGGGCCAGGTCACAGTCCCACAAACTGTTGGAGGGCCGGATTATAATTTGAAAAAAAAAACATGAATGAATTCCTATGCACACTGCACATCTTATTTGTAGTGCAAAAACACTTAAAAACAATACAATAATTAAAATGAAGAACAATTTTAACAAATATAAACTTAGTATTTCAATGGGAAGTGTGGACCTGCTTTTGGCTGATGAGATAGAATTGTTGTTGTTGTTGTTGTTGTTGTTGTTGTTGTTGTGTGGTTTCAAGTCATTTCAGACTTAGGTTGACCCTGAGCGAGGGCCGGGTAAATGACCTTGGAGGGCCGTATCCGGCCCCGGGCCTTAGTTTGAGGACCCCTGGTTTATACACTGGATTCTTGTGTGGTGCTGTGGTCATATGTGTTTCCAGGCCTTGGGTGAAATAGATGCTAATTTATTTTTTGCTAAAAAGTCACTAGCACTGATACTAGTATATCATTAAATAGCTTATTTCAATTCTGATGTTTGTCATCAATGGACTTCAAGTGGACTTGTTTGTTTCAGAGGGAAATTGAGTTCCCAAACACTTCCCTATCCTGAGCAAGGAAAATCTCTGCTATGCTCAGTCTAGATATTAAAGCACATAGCATGCTATCTCTTAGACTAACCTATATCTGAAGATTAAAAATCCATTGCCCCATTTTATATGCCCGGGCAGAATCCTTTACACTCTATTTTTATTCTGTTATGGCCCTTTTTATCCATTTACTATCATGTCCTTTAGCAGATTTTCTTTTCATGTCAGGAGTGGCTTGAGAAACTGAAAGTCGCTTCTGCTGTGAGATAATTGGCTGTCTGTAAGGACGTTGCCCAGGGGATGCCTGGATGTTTTGATGTTTTACCATCCCTGTGGGAGACTTCTCTCATGTTCCCGCACGTGGAGCTGGAGCTGAGAGAGGGAGCTCATCCACACTCTCCCCGGATTCGAACCTGTGACCTGTCTATCTTCAGTCCTGCTAGCACAAGGGTATAACCCATTGCACTATGGGGGCTCCCTTTAGCAGATTAAAATAGTTAATACTGTTTTGAGCAAACAAAGATTTATCATTGGCTATTCAAATGCCATTACCCTAAAGAAATATTTTTTAAATGCTGCAAGTTTTAAAATCGTGTTTTTAAAACTTTTAAGGATTATGTTCTCTACCAACTTTTCCACCAAGAAACCACAGGCATTGCAAAGAATATTGAGGTAGGTTCTATTGGCCTTTGGCAAGGCTTCTCTTGCCTTGCTGCCAACCTGAATGACCTGACACCATACTCAAAAACATACCCAGCACCCTATGCTCTTTCTGTGCATGGCAAAGTGGGTTTCAGGGAAGCTTTCCTGCTATTTCTGGCCTTTCTCTTGAAATCAGCAGAAGAACGCCAGAGTTCCTTAGAATACAACTTCAAAGCTACGATCATTTTAAAACGATTTATCAGGTTTCCTGGGCAATATGAAGTCCCAAAGTCTCAAAGAACATTTTTTTACAGAATCAGTTTACTGGCTAGAAAGTGTCCTGGAAATGTATAAGCGTTATTGTAACACGGGTTAATTTATAAATATACAGGGAAAGCATGTAGTACCATTCTATAAAGCAACAGTGGCAGTTTCTCCAAAACAGAATACTTCCACCAGTGATTTTTTTTCTTGCTCATTAGCTACAACAATTGAAGTATCTGTTTACCTTCCAAATTTCAAACTTCAGTGGCCACCTGCTGCCACTTGGACAGATCTAGTGCTTAGTAAGTATATATAGCAAAGGCCATTGACCAAGTACCACTAGCTAACCTTTCAAAGAAAATACATCTGCACAACCCAAAATAATTATAATCAAACGAGAGTTTCAATAGTCCAGATACAGAATTTCCATAGCTTTTTACATTGTTATGATCAGTATGTTATTCTGCAAATCATAAACTTTTCAGAATTCTCAGTTCAAGGCATAATAAAAGTTGGGTTGTTGTAGGTTTTTTCGGGCTATGTGGCCATGGTCTAGAGGCATTCTCTCCTGACGTTTCACCTGCATCAATGGCAAGCATCCTCAGAGGTAGTGAGGATGCTTGCCATAGATGCAGGTGAAACGTCAGGAGAGAATGCCTCTAGACCATCGCCATATAGTCCGAAAAAACCTACAACAACCCAGTGATTCCGGCCATGAAAGCCTTCAACACTAATAAAAGTTGTTTGATTTAATTACGAAAAAGAGATTTTACTATTTCCATTCTGTAACTTGTTTACAAAGTTTTTAAAAAATGGTATTCTGTATGTTGATAGCTAACTCTCTAGAATATTTGCCCTTAGCCAGATTGAAGCAAAGAGGCAAGGCAACTGCAAAGGTATAACTTCTTCGTAACTTCATGTTCACTGAATATAGGGCCACACAGCCCTATATTGGATTACTATATTTTGGAACCTTGATCAAAGCACATGCAGCACTAGTCTCTATAACAAACTGCAGACATGCCCAGTTATTTTTCTCCAATTAAGTGACACAGAAAATTGAAATTAAAGTTTTCATCCAAGTTCAGAGGAGATGCAAATGTGGCACTAGTTTTTGCTCAGTCCGCACTCACCCGACTGTAGATATCCTCCTTGCCGGCCTCATACTTCTGCTGTATCCGTTCCTCCAGGAAGTAAATGCGCAGCTTGAGGCTGAAGTTCTCCTTCTTCAAGTCATTGAGGTGCTGAGACAGAGTACGATAACCATTAGACATGGTTGGGGATCCATGGGGTGGAAGCGTTCTCACACCCCCTTCACTCCAGTAACATTTTGAAGCTGAGAAAAGAAGGGAACCCTAGCAAAACGGCTATGGCGGCACAGCCAAGGAGGGCTATGGAGACATGGGGACGAAATCAAAAGTTTGGGAGTCAGCTGTCTTGCAGATCGACACTGACTGACCACTCAGCTCCAGAACAGAGTACAGCTCACTTTCTTTTTTTACCTCCAGGAAGTATTTGAGGAATCCTTGGCAGCAACTCATCCTACATGCACACGCAAACACACACACACACACACACAAGTGTTGAAATCTGAGCTGGATTGAGGAGGACCCTGTAGTTTCACTGACACCTCACAGCCATCCCTTGACAACTGCAGAAGATTAGCAGCTCTTGGGGAACCAGGGCAAATTTGGCAGCCAACCTCATCCAAAAGGGATATAAACAGATTGTGACTAGGCCAGGTGTTGGACTAGGTAATATGATCAAGACAATGCATGACATGAGGAAGAGAGGACGAGGAGAATGACTCAAATTCCACCAGGGAGACAGCTTCACTACATAATCCTGCACCCCATCAAAGAATAAGCATCTCAGATTACTTTCTGGGCCTAGACACACTTTTAAATTCCATGAAAAACTGAGGTGAAACCCAAATATGGCTTCTGACTCAGATGGCAATGCTGCTTTTATAGTTAGACGTTTATGGAAGCAAAAGGGCAGCATTAGTTTCCCAGGAGACTTGGAGGGCTCTACTTCCCAACCACCATTTTTTTGTCCCCAAATACCTCCAAATGTCTTCAAGCCAACTGCTTTTAAAACTGTGGGTCCCAAACCCTTATTCTCAATGTTGGGGTCCCAAAAATGTAGCAGCAGTTCAAGTTTTCTGAAAGCTATCTAGTGGCTCCTTTAGGCATTTACACAAATCTGCTGTGCAGGGTTTACAGTGGACTCTGCAGAAGATGCTTCAGCTGTACTTCATAAAAAAGAAAACAGGCCTTGCAAATGCTGATCTGTTATTAGTAAATGTTTTATATACCTACTAGCCGTCCCCCACCACGTGTTGCTGTGGCCCAGTCTGTGTATATGTGTTTTGTATGTGTATATGTGTATTTGTGTATATATCTATGTATGTGTGTTTGTGTTTATTTATTTATTTATTTAAAAGTTTTGTATACCGACCTTCTCACCTCTCTTGAAGGACTCAGACTGGTTTCCAACCATAATATCACATACAATATATGTGGTTTTGCACATGCGTTGTAATGTATTTTTCATTTTTTGGCTTTTTAAGTCTCTTCTACTATGTTTTTCACTGTTTTTATGAGTGATGGTCACGCGTTGGCCTGATAGGTGTATTGTGTCCAAGTTTGGTGTCAATTTGTCCAGTAGTTTTTGAGTTATGTTAATCTCACAAACGAATATTACATTTTTATTTATACAGATATACTCAGGGTCAGGTAGAAATTTCTTCGGCCGAAAGAGATTACAAGTGGAAAACTTTAAGAAGTTGTGTTCTAGAGGGCATTTTCGTTGGGAGTTTTCTGGCCTGTTGTATGACCAGGAGTTGCCAGAAATCATTTCTCTTTAAAATAAAATAAAAAGACTTCTATCAGGCCTGAATTGGCTCAAAGAGGTAAAAGTGGGCTTCTGAAGCATTTTTTTGTTGCAAAACACACTTTTTATTGCATTGTATTTTTTTTTACTTTCTCTTTGGGTGAGCAATATACAGCCCATCCGATGACCTAGCAGGTCCAAAAATTGTTTTCAAGTAAGCGATACTGAAGAAATCCAGTATATCCCAGAGTGTTCTGGATTCTAGCTCTTGCTCACAAAATTCTCTTCTGGGGCTTCTTCTACAATGACATATAATCCTGATTATCAAAGCAGATAATTCACATTATTGGCTTTTAACTGGATTATATGAGTCTACATTGCCATATAATCCAGTTCATATATGGTAGTATAGAAGGAGCCAGGAAGTATGAAGTTCTGACTTGACTCATTTGGTTTGGGGAGTGGGACAATATCATCTGAATTAAAAATTAATCTCACTAGTGTGTGTATGTGTCTTCAATTTGCTTGCCAATGTGTGGCAACTCCATGAATTTCATAGGGTTTTCTTAGACAAAGAATATCAGATGTGAATTTGCTAGAATGGGATATAATAGATTACTGCAACGCGCTCGACGTGGGGCTGCCTTTGAAGATGGTTCGGAAACTGCAGTTAGTCCAATGAGCGGCAGCCAGATTACTAACTGGGGCAGCATACAGGGAGCATACCACCCCCTTGTTATGCCAGCTCCACTGGCTGCCGGTCCATCTCCGAGCCCAATTCAAAGTGCTGGTTTTGACCTATAAAGCTCTATACGGTTCTGGGCCAGATTACTTGTCCGAATGCATCTGCCCCTATGTCCCACCTCGTGATCTAAGGTCATCCGGGGAGGCCCTGCTCTCACTCTCATCAACAACGCAAATGCGCCTGGCGGGGACGAGAGACAGGGCCTTCTCGACTGTGGCCCCCCGCTTATGGAATACTCTCCCAAATGAGGTAAGATGTGCTCCCTCCCTCCTGGCTTTTAGGAAAAAATTAAAAACATGGTTTTGGGACCAGGCCTTCGGGCAGTAGAAACAAATCTATGCAGCATTTCGGAAAGACAATGACTGGAACAGTGATTCGACAGATGATACTGTTTTACTGTTTTAATGATTGTTCTACTGTTTGTGGATGTATTTTAATTTGATTTATGTCTAACTGTAATTGTATAATTGTAATTGTTTGTGCTGGCATTGAATTTTGCCATTACCTATATGGAAACCGCTTTGAGTCCCCTTCGGGGTGAGAAAAGCGGTATACAAATACTGTAAATAAATAAATAAATAAATAAATAAATAAATAAATAAAATGCTATAAAGCAGAGTCAAATGTGTTGTGGTACCCACAGAATAATTGGAATGAATGTAATCTTCCAGTTAAGCTCTGGATAACACAATATATTTCCTCACTTTAATGATGTTTTATAATACTCACAAGAGAGACAAGAAATTGAAAGTATATGCTCAAATTCAAGTTAAAAATTGTGCCCTTCAGTCTTTGTAACCTGACTCCAACAATAATTCTTCTCTGGAAATGTGACAGAAACCCTTAAAATTACATTTTCTCCTTAGGCACCAAGGAGAAGGTTAGCTGTCCCCTGCTGCAGCCAGGCTTCCCTTCCTTTATATGTATTACTTGCTGGGGCTAGATCACCAAGAAACAAAGAAGTAGTCTTCCCTTCTGCCCAACTCGTGCTCACCACAGCTGCTGAAATGCCAATGCTCAAGTCCAGTATGGGAGCCAGGAAATAATTTCAGGGAAGATATTTGTAAGATAAGTGTAACTGAGTTTGGGAATCATGGGAGTGAGGAAGTTTAATTGGCTTTATCACTATTAATCACTATTAAGTATTTAGGAGGATTTTTTGTGTGTCAGGAGCAACTTGAGAAACTGCAAGTCACTTCTGATGTGAGAGAATTGGCCATCTGCACCGACATTGCCCAGGGAACGCTCAGATGTTTGATTTTTTTTTTTTACTATCCTTGTGGAAGACTTCTCTCATGTCCCCGCATGGGGAGCTGAAGCTGACAGACGGAGTTCAACCCACTCTCCCCGAATTCGAACCTTTGACTTGTTGGTCAGCAATCCTGCCGGCACAAGAGTTTAACCCATTGTGCCACTGGGAGCTCCTATTTAGGAGGATAAGAACAATGAGAGAGCTACCTAACTGTTCTTCCACTCCAGAAAGCGAAATCTATTAGTAGGGTTTCTGTCTCATAGTAAAAATCAGCATTTGCAAACAGATTTTTCTGCAAAATCCATATATTTTTTTAATTTAAAAGGATGCACCGCCAACATCTTCTTTATCTTCTGTGAAATAATGCAATGCTGTAGTAGCAACTGGCTCATAAACAGGGACACAAGCTATTTCATTCTGTATGTTAGGTTTAATTTACTGATGTTAGGTTTTAATTTGTTGTTAGGTTTTAATGTTACTTTCATATGTGCAGGTTTTCTGGGATTTTATGTTAATTATTATGTGTTTTATGTAGGCATTGAATGTTTGCCATTGTTATGTTGTTATTTGTTTTCTGCCCTATCTCCCCTGAGTCCCCATGGGGAGATAGTGCAGAATACAAATACAGTTTTATTATTTACTAGCTGCCCTCTGCAGCGCATTGCTGTGGCCCAGTCTGTGTATATGTGTTTTGTGTGTGTATATGTGTGTGTCTATATTTGTGGATAAGTATGTATATGTGTGTTTCCGTATATATATGTAGTTTTGTGCATGCGTTGTAATGTATTTTTTAATTTTTTTGGCTTTTTAAGCCCCTTCCGCTGTGTTTTCAGTGTTTTTATGAGTGATGGTCACTCGTTGGCCTGATAGGTGTCTTGTGTCCAAATTTAGTGTCAGTTCGTCCAGTGGTTTTTGAGTTAATGTTAATCCCACAAACAAACATTACATTTTTATTTATATAGACTAGCTGCATCCACCACGTGTTGCTGTGGCCAACCTTCCCTCCCTCTTTGTCTCCTTCTTTCTTTCTCTCCTTCCTTCTCTCTTTTTCTTTCTCTTCTTCTTTCTTCCTTCTCTATCTGTTTCTTTTCTCACTTCCTTTGCTCTTTGGTTCCATCCTTCCTTGTCTCTTTCCTTCCTTCCCTCTCATTCCTTCTCTCCTTCCTTTCCTTTCACTTTTTTATTTCATTCTCTCCTTCCTTCGTTCTCTACCTTTATTTCCTTCTCTCCTTTTCTCTCCCTCCTTTCCCCTTTCTGTGTATGTGTTTTGTGTGTGCATATATATGTGTATATATTTGTGTATATATTTGTACATATATATGTGGTTTTGCGCATGCGTTGTAATGTATTTTTGGGGGTTTTTTTTGGATTTTTAAGTCTCTTCTTCTGTATTTTTCTGTGTTTTTATGAGTGATAGTCACTTGTTGGCTTGATCAGTGTAGTGTCCAAATTTCATGTCAATTCACCCAGTGGTTATTGAGTTATGTTAATCCCACAAACATTACGTTTTTATTTATATAGATTACTAGCTATCCCCTGCCACGCATTGCTGTGGCCCAGTCTGGTGATCTGGAAAATAAAGTAATGGTTTTAAATATATGTAATTCCTTTATGCTTGTGGGTAAACAGTATTCCTTGTTGTTTATGGGTCAGTGTTGATGTGGAGATTGTTTGGTTTGCCTACTCTGGAACATGCAACGTATCATTGTCCTTCTTTAGGGGTCCCTTTCAAATCTGTGATACTATATCTCTGTGTGCATGAATCATATCTCTCTCTCTCTCTCTCTCTCTCTCTATATATATATCTATGGCTGGATGGCTCTTTGTCAGGAGGACTTTGATTACGTTTTCTTGCCCTGATGAAGGGAGTTGAATTGGATGGCCTTAAGTATTTTCTGTTGTTATGCTGGGTTCTGTGTGGGAAGTTTGCCCCGATTCTGTCGTTCGTGGGGTTCAGAATGCTCTTTGATTGTAGGTGAACTACAAATCCCAGTAACTACAGCTCTCAAATGTCAAGATTCTATTTTCCCCAAACTCTATCTGTGTTCATATTTGGGCGTATTGAGTGCTTGTGCTAAGTTTGGTCCAGATCCATCATTGTTTGAGTTCACAGTGCTCTCTGGATGTAGGTGAACCACAACTCCCAAACTCAAGGTCAATGCCCACCAAACCCCTTCTAGTGTTGTCTGTGGGTCATGGGAGTTCTGGTGCCAAGTTTGATTCAATTCCCTCGTTGATGGAGTTCAGAATGCTCTTTGACTGTAGGTGAACTATAAATTCCAGCAACTACAACTCCCAAATGACAAAATGCTAATTTTTTGAGTGATGGTCACTCCTTTTGTTGTGAGATGTTTTGTTGCCAAATTTGGTGTGATTTCGTTCATTGGCTCTTTTGTTTTTAAGGAACTCATTATGCACGGAGCATTTATATATATATATGGATAGATTATTATTATTATCTTACATAGAAATGAAACTGCCTAGTTTTTATAGTTATTTTTGCCCACAGAAACTATAGCTGGAGGAAATGCTTATATCTTCCCCCACATTTCCTACTGCATGCTCCATCTACACATTACCATCAGCAAGCAGTATTTCCCACAGCTGCATGTTTGTGAAAGTAAATATGCAATTGGACCTATACAGAAATGAACGTAATATTAGGGGAGGGGAAAGTATAATGACAGAAGAGGAAAACAAAGGGATAAGCAAAGTCTCATTATTTTTACATATACTGCTTCCATGCAGCTGTTTTTTTAAAGGGATGCTGGGGCTTCAGGATGTTGCAGTGTGCCATTTTTATGAAGACTTATGGGACAGAATGGTAAGGAGCCTACAAAGAACACTGCATTATGGAGAATGGGAGTCACAATCAATTCTCTGCCTGTATTGGAATTTTATCTTCCCATTCATAACATAATGCAGTTTGAGCAGTGAGAAAATGTGGTCTTTTCAAATAAAGTGACTTTTCTTTTAAAAACACGTTTACTCTTTGTTTTTGTCCCTGTACAAGAATAAATTGTACAAAAATAAATACAGCGTAAGTAAAATTATGAGGGTTTTTAGGCTATTTACCTTCTCAAAATCCCTCAAGGTCTGGGTTTGTGCAGCTGAACCTTGCTCATAACCTGAAGGAAGGTGTTTCTCAACAACGGTCATCTCCAAACTCCTCACAAGGTCAGGCTGCACTTGGCCAACAGAGCAAGTCACATCCATGTCTTCTGCGGCGGGTGTCTGCAGCAATGCCCCTGTGTTGAGATCGTTTAACATTTCTGGCTGGATCTGGTAGCTCTGCTGTATAGAATCAACAAGTGCTGTTGAAGTGGGATGGAGTAAGCAAAGAAAGACAAGATGAAGTCAGAGAGAAGTCACAACCTAACATTGTCACAACTCTAAACCAAATGCCTACTTGAAGGCTTTAGGTTGGTATTCATAGTATTTTTCCTCTCACATTGTGCTTATGTCAATGTTATATATTTATTTATTATGGCCGATGACTAGCACCAAAAAATGAACAAATGTTGGAATAGGAACATATACATTTAGGTATTAAGAAACACTGTCAAAACCAACATTAAAAACCAATATTGAATATGATAGTTAAAACAGTAGGTAAAGGAAAAATTTTCCCCTGACATTAAGTCCAGTCGTGTTCGACTCAGGGGGTTGGTGCTCATCTCTATTACTAAGCCGGGCTGGTAAAACAACTGGTTAATCAGCAGCAATAAATCACTACTGACCGAAAGGTGGCAAGTTTGAAGCCTGAGTTGGGGTTGAGTGCCCGACTGTCAATTGGTGTTTTTTAAAAATGCCCAGCTCACTGTCAACCTAAGCAGTTCGAAAACAGCTATGAGCGGTGAGTAGAGAAATTAGGAACCGCCAAAAGTGGGGAGGCTAATTTATGACATCATAAAAATGCTGGAGAGCAAGAAGGAAATACTATAATCAAAAAGGCTTGATGTCATAGTGGATGAAGCGACAGCTCCCCCTGTGGCCAAATCGAGCAACTTCCAGGGTCCGAAGTGGAAGAACTGCTGAATGGCCTCTATCTGTCTGTATATCTTGTATGTCAAAAACAGCATTGAATGTTTGCTGTATATACATTGTGATCCGCCCTGAGTCCCATTCGGGGTGAGAAGGGCGGAATATAAATACTGTAAATAAGTAATAAATAAATAATAAATAATAATAAATAAAACTGTAAATAATTAATAAATAAATAATAAGCCGAAGAACTGGTGTTGCTTGTAGATGCCTCCAAGGTTATGTGGCCGGCATGACTGCATGGAGCACCATTACCTTCCCGCCGGAGCAGTACCTATTGATCTACTGACTTTTGTATGTTTTCGAACTGCTAGGTTGGCAGAAGCTGGGGCTATCAGTGGGAGCTCACATTGCTCCCCGGATTCGAACCTGCAAGTTCAGCAGCTAAGCAGTTTAGCCCACTGCTAGGTTGGCAGAAGCTAGGGCTAACAGTAGGAGCTCACCCCTCTCTCCCCAGATTTGAACCAGCTCAGCACTTTAACACACTGTGTCACCGGGGGCACACAATTAAAACGATATTAAACATTTAAATGCTAAGAAGAAGAAGAACTTTATTTTTCTACCCCGCCTCCATCTCCCCAAGGGGACTTGGGGCGGCTTACACGGGACCAACATACAATTAAAAGCAAAACAATAGCAAGTTACAAATTAAAAAGACACAAAACAGCATAACAGTAATAAACAAACATCAAGCGACAGCAACCCAAAATTTTGGAGTGGGGGAAAGAGGCCAACATACGAAGTGATTTAAAAGGTAAGTAGTTCGATAAGGTGGATAGGAATATAACTGGTTCAGGAGATAACATGATAAGATAATAATGGTAAATACTGAAATAAATATTAAAACCTTCTAAGACTGTGACAGCATCTTACACCGACAAGCTATTGCTGCTGCACAAAAACTCTAAACAAAACGCCTACTTGAAGGCTTTAGGTTGGTATTAGAGGCATTTTTCATCTCACATTGTGCTTATATCAATGTTGTTTACATACAAGAGGAAGTGAAAGGCAACCTTTTTCTTTAAATAGAAAGGACTTATTAGTCAAGGCAGGTTTTATACTTAGATTACAGTAGTAGGAAATACAAATTACAGGACTAATGTAGAGCTGGAGAAAGTAAAGAGAGGGGCAAAATAAATTATCAACAACCTAGAGCATCTTTTCTATGTGGGGTTAACAAAAAGGACCCTATAGTAGCTTTCATGTGTTCTGGAGTAAGCAGATAGAGATAAAAGTTTTCATCCCTTCGCATACTAATTAAATTCTGATTCACTTTCACTATAAGAAATGTAATAGATCTTGATTCGGAGGGTGTTAAATAGGGACTACAGGCAAGAAGTTATCATAGATAACACCTCCATATTCATCTTTGAATCCCACGTGCTGGAATAAGAAGCCTTTTCCATCTGGATCCCTTACAAACAGATTCGATTTCAAAGAAAAACAATTGTTTTGGCTATGGATGATGGACACTGAAGTCTATCTTGAATGCACACCAAAATCTTGAACTTGACACACTCTAGCATTATCAATCACAGCGTTGCGCAGCTATCCCATCTTTCCCTTATTAAGATAATTCTTGCAATAAGAATTTCTTGTTGTTCATTCATTCAGTCATTTCCGACTCTTTGTTGCTTCATGGACCAGTCCACGCCAGAGCTCTCTGTCAGTCGTCATCACCCCCAGCTCCTTCAAGGTCAATCCAGTCACTTCAAGGATGCCATCCCTCCATCTTGCCCTTGGTCGGCCCCTCTTCCTTTTTCCTTCCATTTTCCCAAGCTTCATTGTCTTCTCCAAGCTTTCCTGTCTTCACATTATGTGGCCAAAGTACTTTATCTTGGCCTCTACTATTCTTCCCTCCAATGAGCAGCCAGGCTTTATTTCTTGAAGTATGGACTGGTTGGATCTTCTTGCTGTCCATTTCTAGGCTCCATGTAATGTTCCATATTTGCCAAAATGACTTGCACAATATAATTATCTGGAAGCATCAGGTCACTAAAACTCCCACCATAATATTTTGATGTATTAATGCTAGAATGGGCATAAATGGAATATTCAAGATAGATTATATAATATATTACAGAAATGGCACCTTAAGAGCACAAACAGGCAAAGTCTTACCCATCATCGTATGCCCACTTCTGGGGACCATTTTGCTCTCAGTCTCCTTCCTGTAAAAAAAAAAAATATATTGGCAAATAAGTGTGCACAGCATTCACATTTGTGAAAGTATCTAAAAAGCAGGGATTCCCCTCTTACTAAGCTTGCTTATCCACTAAACTCATGCAGGTCAAAATAACCCCATGTTTTCTCCAGAATGTTCAGCTATGGGGCCCTTGATAGCTCCTTGGAAAATCTTCTGTTCTAGTTCCCTGCAATCTGAGGTTATGACATTTTGTCCACCTTGAGATCAACATGTGGTAGGTGTTCCTATCTGAGAACAAGTGGAGAAATTTCACATGAAACGAAATATAAGAATATTATTTTGTGCGAAAGTCTCTTAAGACCCACAAGTAAGCAAGGCTGCAGAATTCCAGCAAAGCTATTCTGTAGCTTTGACTGCCTGCATTTTGAGCCATCTTCAGATCTGACATGCTTGGACAGTGTCTGTCTCTTATTGGCTTCTCATCATCGTATCTCACTTGTCCAGGACTCAAGGGAATGAATGAAGGTGAAGAGCTGTAGCTACTTTAGATTTCATATCTTCCCTCTCCTTTTCTCTCTCTACTGCCACATAATAATAATAATAATAATAATAATAATAATAATAATAATAATTGTGGAAAAGAAAAAAGTTTGGATTATTGATGCCGCCATACCAGTTGCCAGCTGAATTGATGAAAAACTACAGGAAAAACTCAGCCGTTATCAAAACCTCAAAACTGAACTGCAAAGGCTCTGGCATAAACCAGTACAGGTGGTCCCAGTGGTCATTGGCACACTAGGTGTTGTGCCAAAAGATCCCAGCCATCATTTGGAAACAATAAACATTGACAAAATCATGATCTGTCAACTGCAAAAGGCCACCTTACTTGGATCTGCGCACATCATTTGAAAATACAGTCCTAGACGCCTAGATGCTTGGGAAGTGTTCGACTTGTGATTTTGTGATACGAAATCCAGCATATATACCTCGTTTGCTGTGACATACTGTGTTTTGTGTCAGTAAAATAATAATAATAATAATAATAATAATAATAATAATAATGTTTATGTATATCCTGCCCCTTTTCCCCAGGGGACACGAGGCAGCTTACAACATAAATAATATAATAAGTGTACTACAATAAGATACATAAAATAGAATAAACAGTTCATAAAACATCCAATTGCTATGAAACACAATATATATCTAGAAAGAGAGGGCAGACAAGGCAGCACACAAATCCTCTTCCTCCTCTCCACTGTCACTTTCTTGCGTACTCTTTGTGTGATTCTCTAGGAATATATACCAGAGAAGCCAATGGTAATACAATATTAGTTGCTACAATGAATAGATTATCTGGGAGGGATGAAGGGAGTTCTATTGCTAAAGACCTTTCTTCTATAAATATCTCCTATTGGAAACTCTTCATGCCTTTCCCATGTCATTTCATCTAATGTGAAATACGGAACAGAAAATATTTCCATGGTCCCATATGTTCCATTGACTGTAAATAATGTCACAGTCTTTTATGGTCTTAATAAAAGCAATGTTCTGCCCAAAGTCCATGGATTTAAATATATTTGTTTTTTAGCATGGTGTGTATGGCTTTTATTGTTATTCCACGGGGCCAAGAACAAACAATCACTTTAGAACTCCAGAAATAGGGATTTCCCCCTCCATTGACAGCACTGGTCGGAGAGATAGAAAAGAGTGTCAAGCAGAGTCAAAAGGAGATTGTGAGCAAAAAGAGAGGTACAAGGGTTGAATGAAAAGTAATACTTCCACCTTCGTAACTCCTCAACAGATGGCAGTACTAGTACGCTGCAGGTACTGGCTTGTTCAGTAGACTCTCGTCTACAGTTCCATTTTGGTGGGAAGCCTTAGCATTGAATGGTTGTGTTGTTAAAGTGCGAAGTATGGAACCCTGTTCAAACGGTCGGTCAATGCAACTTAAGCAACATGCAGTCATTGAATTCTTGACAGCAGAAGGTGTCACCCCAAAGGAGATCCATCAGAGAATGCAAGCTATTTATGGTTATTGTGTTGATGTGAGTACTGTGCGTCATTGGGCGAGAAAGTTTAAAGGTGTTGAGGTGGAAACATCTGACTTGCGTGACAAACGAAGAGTTGGATGACCTGTGATAGCAACCACCGAGTTTCACAAGCAAAAGTTTGACAGATTGATTCAGGACGATTGCCGTATCAGTCAGAGAGAAATTTCAAGAATAATCGGCATTTCACAAGAACATGTGGGTAACATTATTGCTTTGCTTAGTTATTGGAAGATCTGTGCATGATGGGTACCCAGGATGCTGACACCTGAAATGAAAGCGCACAGACTTGAAACTTCAGAGACTGGATCTCACCACTGTACGGCATCCTCCATACAGTCCAGATTTAGCACCGTCTGACTTCCATCTGTTCCTGATAATGAAAGATGATCTGCGGGGAGATCATTATGCTTCTGATGAAGATGTTGAGAGAACTATGAGATGCTGGTGATGGAAACAGAGTGTTGACTTCTTCCGTGACAGGTTCAGAAAACTTGTTCATCATTGGTAGAAATGTATCCAATTGTCTGGTGATTATGTGGAAAAGTGAATATTGGTAGTTAAAGAGCACATTCTAAGGATTATTTCTGCATTTGATTTATTAAAATATTCCCATCCAAACCCAAGTAACGAAGGTGGAGGCATTACTTTTCATTCAACCCTCATATAACAGGAGAAGAGAGGAAAGAAATATTCTTGCCCACTTTAAATCCTTGGCCAAGTCATTCCACTGATAAGATTGTTCCCACAAGGGAATGCAGTCCACTTTAGATAAAACTTTCAATGGCTCTGATTTGGTCTTTCAAAGCAAGAAGATGCACTTTGAACTGGGTTTGAAGAGAAAGCAATCCCCTCAAACCAGTGCATCAACAGAGTAGTGCAATTCAAAAATCAGCCATATCCTATACTATCTCTGCCTCATTTTGCACTTACCAAATTTTCTAAACTTTCAAAAGTAATGCCATGTTAAGAATGCTGAAATAATCCAATCTGTTGCAAAAAAGATACAGCTCCCACAGAGCAAAAACAACTCCTAAGTTTTAGGCAGAACCTATTTTAAACCAAATCACAGTGCCAGTCCTTGCACTCTTTTGATGTAACATTTCTCTCTACATACAGTGTTTCTAAACCTGGGGGTCGGGACCCCTGAGGTGGTCGTGAGGGGGTGTCAAAGGGGTCGCCAAAGATCATCAGAAAACATAGTATTTTCTGGTGGTCATTGGAATACTGTGTGGGAAGTCTGACCCAATTCTGTTGTTGGTCGAGTTCAGAAGGCTCTTTGATTGTAGGTGAACTATAAATCCCAACAACTACAACTCCCAAATGTCAAGGTCTATTTTCCCCAGACTCTACCAGTGTTCACATTTGGGCATACTGAGTATTCGTGCCTAGTTTGGTCCAGATCCATCACTGCATGAATCCACAGCGCTCCTCTGGATATAGGTGAACTACAACTCCCAATCCCAAGATCAATGCCCACAAAACCCTTCCCGTGTTTTATGTTGGTCATGGGAGTTCTTTGTGCCAAGTTCAGTTTAAATCCATCGCTGGTGGAGTTCTGAATGTTTTTTGATTATAGGAGAACTATACATCCCAGCAACTACAACTCCCAAATTACAAAATCAATCCTCCCCCAACCCCACTAGCATTCACATTTGGGCATATTGGGTATTTGTGCTCAGTTTAGTCCAGTGAATAAAAATATATCCTGCATATTGGATATTTACATTACGATTTATAACAGTACTAAAATGACAGGTATCAAGTAGCAACGAAAACAATATTATGGTTGGGGGTCACCACAACATATGGAACGGCATTAAGGGGTCACGGCATTAGCAAGGTTGAGAACCACTGCTCTACAAGCTTGAGCTAGCCTCAAAACAAAGGTGTACCAGCTCAAACATATTCCATTTACTCAGGAAGCAAAGGGAAGGTCCAGTTGAAGAAGCCTCAGGGCTCTTCCACACAGCCCCATGTCCCAGAATATCAAGGCAAAAAATCCCACATTATCTGCTTTGAATGGGAATATATGGCAGTGTGGACTCAGATAACCCAGTTCAATGCAGATACTGTGGGATTTCCTGCCTTCGTATTCTGGGATATAGGGCTGCGTGGAAGGCCCCTGAGGCCCCTTCTACACTGCGGATAATCCCAATTATTTGCTTTAAACTGGATTATATGAATCTACACTGCCACACAATTACATTAAGAAATCATCACACTAACGGCAATAATATAAACATGAACTGTGCAGCACTATTTTAAAAGTGTTTGCTTGTCTCTGGGTTTATATTCTGCACTTAACCCACAGCCGGTCTGGAGCAGTAATGTTTTGGGCTGACCCTGGATGGAGTCATACATTCGGTATATAAATTGCAGCAGCAGCTGGGTAAATCTATACAGTTCAGCCAGGCAAAAACTAGTTTGATTCCATTGGACCATCAGTTTACCATCTCCCATTGCTGATATCAGATGGCTGCAGAGCTTCAGGGGAGCTCCAAGCCAATGCAGGCAACCCAAGCTGACATAGCAGAGGTGCCCACATGGCCGGCATCAAGTGTCCAGTCAAGAGCACTCTGTGACCATCTGGCAGCAATGGCAAGCACCCAATTCATACCCTTTTCCAGGAGAATTGTGTCAGCAGCTGTGTGGACAGTAGACTATTCAGCATCAGACCCGGACCTGCTGTCAACACTGCGCCCAAAGTGTGGAGTTGCTCCAGAGCTTCATCCAAACTCAGGAGCGTTCCCAGATTTTACTTAGCACAGGGCTAAACAAGTTTATCCCAGGCCCTTTCTACACTCCCATATGAAATCCAGATTATCTGTTTTGAGCTGGATTATATGGCAGTGTAGACTCATATAATCCAGTTCAAAGCAGACAATTTGGATTAGCTGCTTTGATAATCTGAATTATATAGCAGTGTAGAAGAGGCCCCAGATTACCCCAAAATAAGGATGGGTGCTCTTTCAGAAGCAAGTTCTTTGTCAGTTTGGTCTACTGATCCAGTGTCCATGAGTCCTCTCTTTTGGTAACTGGCCAATGAATGACCATCACTCATAAAACACTGAAAAACACAATGGAAGGGACTTAAAAACCCAAAAAACCTAAATGATGATACAGTGCATGCATGGAAACAATTTGCCCACTCCTGCGCAATTGAAAGAGCTGGCCATACCAGCTTTGAGAGGAAAGAAAGAGGTAGAGAAGTATGAAAGGAGAGAAAGGAAGGGAAAGAAAAAGTGGGGAAGGAAGCAAAAAAAGGAGGGAAGGAAGAAGAAAAGGAAAGAGAAAAGAGAGAAGGAATGGAAGCAGGAGGGAAGGAAGGAGAGAAGGAAGGAAGGAAGGAAGGAAGGAAGGAAGGAAGGAAGGAAGGAAGGAAGGAGAAGGAAGGAAGGAAAGAGACATAGGAAAGGATGGAGAGAAGGGGCTGGGAAAGTGGGAAGGAAGGAGAGAAGAAAGGAAAGAAAGAGGTAGAGAAGGAAGGAAGAATAAAAAGGGGAAGGGATAGAAAAGAGGAGGAAGATAAGGAAGGAAAGAGGTAGAGAAAGAAGTAACCAAACTGAGGCCACAGCAAAGCGTGGCTGGGGTCAGCTAGTGTATGTATGTATGTATATATATGTGTGTGTGTTTGTATGGTATAAAAATCAAACAGACACTGATAACAAATCAGCAATTGCAAGGCTGGCTAAACAGGCGAATTGTCCTTTTTATTAAGTACAGCTAAAGCATCTTCTACAACATCCGCTGTTAATGCTGCACAAGAGATTCATGTAAATATCTAAAACAGCCACTAGCTAATATTCTAAAAAAAGTTCAGGACCCCCAAATTGAGTTAAGCTGGCCCTATTTGGTGTCAGGACTCACAATTTAAGAAGCCGTGGCCTAAACAACCATACATGCAACAAGCCTGGTCAGGCCCGTAGCCAGGATTTCGATTCGGGGGGGGGGGGGTGAGTTTTTTTCAGGGGGGGGGTTTCGGGGGGGCTGAGTTTCGGGAGGGGGGGGGGCTGAGCCTGAGTGAAAGAAGTCTACCCTACCAAACCTTTTGTATCATTACCCCAATACCCCCATGCATGTGAGATATATTGAGTATGGTGATCAGATCATGATATGAATAAACATAACAGTTTAAATAATGCACCAGTAAGGCCTTTTCGCGAACCACCATGAGAATTTCCGGGGGGGAGGGGCTGAAGCCCCTCAAGCCCCCCCCCCCCCCCCCCGGCTACATGCCTGAGCCTGGTGCTTTCAGACACTTGCCATCATCCTGGTTCTTGTTACTAAGTGGAAAGAAATTAGTGGTTAGCAGATGGGAAGGTCGGGATGGCCCCTTCTGTTAAATCAATTTAGTACTCAAATTTTCTCTTCCTATGCTTCTTGAAAGAGCTGGACAGAAAGCAAGAGAAACTATATCAACCCTTGGGAGGGTTGTGACAATGTGTTTTGTTGCAATCAATAGGGAGGATTATATACAAGGCAGAGACATACCAAGAAATAGCCCTTGAGCCTTCTTTGCAACTAAAATATCAGCTCCTTTTGAGATGATCCATAACAATGATAGCTATACTCAGTATGGTACAACTATACCGAGACTTCCGGAAAGGGACTAATTTAATACTGTAGCTAAACTGTAAAGGTTTCATAATCACAAGGCAGATTTTTAGATGAGGGGTATCACTATTATTAGATCACTTAATCTAGTGACTGAGCATGAACACTAGGCAAGAAAGTTAAAATGCTGTATCGACGTTCTTTCCTCCGCAGAATCCACACATCTTAATTGGAATACATAGTTTCCATCTAAATTTATTGATTTAATCATTTCACTCAACATCATCTCTGCTTAATAATTGTTCTCTTTGTGTTTGACTCTGAATTTGGGACTATATGATTTGAATTCTCTTGCTCCCAACCTTCCACACTACTTTTAAAATATTTCATGAGAAGGAGGAATATTTTTAAAAAGATTGAAAGAATTATGAATTTACAATTAAAACATACATCTATATAAATAAAAATGTAATATTCGTTTGTGGGATTAACAGAACTCAGAAGCCACTGGACGAATTGCCGCCAAATTTGGCCACAAGACACCTACTAACCCAAGGAGTGACCATCACTCAAAAAACTGGTTTTGTCATTTGGGAGTTGTAGTTGCTGGGATTTATAGTTAACCTACAATCAAAGAGCATTCTGAACTCCACCAACGATGGAATTGAACCAAACGTGGCACACTGGACTCCCATGACCAACAGAAAACACTAGAAGGGGGTGATGGGCATTGACCTTGAGTTTGGGAGTTGTAGTTCACCTACGTCCAGAGAGCACTGTGGGCTCAAACAATGATGGGTCTGGACCAAACATGGCACAAATACTCAATATGCTGAAATGTGAACACTGTTGGAGTTTGGGGGAAATAGACATTCACATTTGGGAGTAGTAGTTGCTGGGATTTATAGTTCACCTACAATCAAAGAGCATTCTGAACCCCACCAACGACAGAATTAGGCCAAATGTCCCACACAGAACCCCCATGACCAACAGAAAACACTTAAGGCCATCCAGTCCAACTTCCTTCACCAGGGCAAGAAAACATAATCAAAGCCCTCCTGACAAAGAGCCACCCAGCCATAGATATAGATAGATATGATTCACACACACAGAGATATAGTATCATAGATTTGAAAGGGACCCTTAAAGAAGGACAATGATATCTTGCATGTTCCAGGGTGAACAAACCAGTCTCTCCACATCAACAGTGACAAAGAAACAGCAAGAAATACTGTTTACACACAAGCATAAAAATTACATATATTAGAAACCATCACTTTCTCGTTACTTTATTTTCCAGATCACCAGACTGGGCCACAGCAACGCATGGCAGGGGACGGCTAGTGCTCACATAAAAGTCTAGAAATATTAGTAAAAAAATCAAAATATTAGTCAAAGATGTTTTGACATATGCACAAGTCAATATTAAGTAGTGTAGCTTCCACAGAGCCATATAACCCAGAATATCAAGGAAGATAATCCACAATATCTGATCTGAACTGGATTATCTGAGTCCACACTGCAATATAATCCAGTCCAATGTGGATTTTATGCAGCTGTGTGAAAGGGGCAAGAAGACAATCTATAACACTAGGTAACACGATTTTTTCCTGGGTTATAAATGTCATTTTTAAATTGGTTATATTATAAAAAAACATGGAAAAGTTTATTAATCTGCAAAATATTTGCTTTTGCAGGACATACTGCAGCACAGTTTGCTATAATTTTTCAATGAATATTTCACTGAATCTCAACCAACTCAACTTTGTTTGTGGCAGCCACAAAAATGAAGTTTCTGAAGTATAACAACTACTTTCAAAGTAAGTACCGTACAATTAAACAGGAAATAACACTTTCAAACCAGGGACCGATTTTTTTCCACAGATTTTGTTACATAATGTAATGCATGTGATGTCTGCTAACAGTCTATTCAAAAGAAATGCAACTGCCACTTACCTATTTGCCATGCTCTGGAGGGATAGTTTCCCACTTCCAGGAAGGAAGTTAGGAAAGAGACAGAGAAAGAGCCTTTCTCTGCCTTAAATCTGGCTGGTTCACAGTATGGCTTTTCCCTAGTTGATCCTTCCCCTGTTGATCTCAAATGGTAGGCCTAAAACTGCAACTACCCCAACCAGAAACAAAGGCATATGGCATGATTGAGGGGCAGGTGGGTAAGTGACACGGCCCTGAGAAAGGGGAGCCTCCCAAATGAACAGCTGGCTCAGGATTCTCTGCACAACAGTCATATGGAGGTGGCGCCCAGACAGACAACTGCCGATCAGACCAGAGTACAGCAAAAGCAATTGAAAAACAAAAACTGCTGGCATCAGGTTGAGGAAACTGCCATGTGCAATACACACACACACACACACACCAAACTTGGGGGGCTTATGTTCAGAACTGGGGGTTTTCATTGAGGCACTCTCTCTCTTGACACACTTACTCACACACACTGTGTCCTGTGTAATCTGAAATTACTGTTGGAAATAGCAACCTTCTTCAAGCCTCCACTAGTATTTTGTCTGTATATAATTCAGATTGCTTCCTGTATTGTAAATTTGTATATTGGTAGGCAGTTTTCACCAATTCTATGTTGTGGGAGGTGTTGCGCAGCAAGCATATTCTAGCCAACGTCCCAAGCCCAAATGCACAAGACTAGCAGACAAGAGGAAAAATGGACAGAAAAATCTTTACTCTTAATAGCAGAGATGAAAAACAAACTTGCAATATTGCACACATACACAAAAAACCACAGTGCAAGAAACTTACATAGTCTTTGTAAGTAACACAAAATAAGGCATCTTCATTTTAAGTCAAATGAGAGAGCAAAACATAAACCTTGAGTAAACAGCTATTCCACCATAGCCTCCTTTAGAGCAGCATAATAGGTTCTCTCCAACATGCTCCCTAGAGCAGAGTCTTTGAGCATAGACCTCCTCAGAGAAAAGGCTCTCCACTACACTGTATTCTAAAAAAACCCATACAGTTATACTCCATCGTTTGCTGGTTGATCTACATTACCAGCCCAAGTCTGCTGGTTGACCTACATTACCTGCTGCACACAATAATTACCATCATAAAGTTTTTCTTCAACACACACACACATTTGGTCCTGCTACAACATGGACTGCAGACTGCAGACCATGTGACCAGATCTGGGATTATTCAGATCGCAGACTCCATTTTAGAATGTAGAGACTCCATTAGACTCTCAAACCAGAGATTTTGGGTGGTTGCTTATACAAAAAGATGCCCTGTTATCTGCACAGAGAAACTACCGTATATACTCAAGTATAAGCCGACCCGAATATAAGCTGAGGCACCAAATTTTACCACAAAAAACTGGGAAAACGTATTGACTTGAGTATAAGTCGAGAGTAGGAAATGCAGCAGCTAATGGTAAATTTCCAAATAGATACAATACAATTACATTAATTGAGGCACCGGTAGGTTAAATTTTTGAATATTTACATGAAACTATAATTTAAGATAAGACTGTGGAACTCTGATTAAACCATTATTCTAACCTTCTTCAATGTAAATGTGCTTGCATATTCTTCCAATAAAAAGAGAGTAAAATAATAAATGTAATAATAGTACTAATAATAATAGAGTAAAATAATGGAAATGTAATAATAACAGTAATAATAGAGTAAAATAATAAATATAATAAAAACAATAATAAAGTAGAATGATCAATCTAACAACAACAACAACAACAACAACAACAACAACAACAACACATTAATTATGTATTTCTAACAGGGTAAAATAATAAATAACCTTGACTCGAATATAAGCCGAGCAGGACTTTTTCAGCCTTAAAAAACTGCTGAAAAACTAGGCATATACTCGAGTATATACAGTACTTTGAATCCTATCTGTAACTGGATTGACATGCCAAGTACCTGTATGCTGAATACATGAGGTTTATGAGTAAATCAACTATGTTATTTTAACAAAGACTACTTATTTTGGGTCTCCTGAGATCATGATTTAAACCAAGATGTTTTAAGGGGAGAATACCATAGATGTTCAATGTATTGTCAAAGGCTTTCATGGCTGGAATCACTAGGTTCTTGTGGGTTTTTTCGGGCTATAGAGCCATGTTCTAGAGGCATTTCTCCTGACGTTTCGCCTGCATCTATGGCAAGCATCCTCAGAGGTAGTGAGGTCGGCTGGATTCAAACCCCTCGCATCCCCGTTATTCTCCCGCTTCTTCCTTGGCAACTTCAAACCGCAGGCTGACCCAGGAGAGAATAACCCAGCGGGAGAATAACGGGGACGCGAGGGGTTTGAATCCAGCTGACCTCACTACCTCTGAGGATGCTTGCCATAGATGCAGGCGAAACGTCAGGAGAAATGCCTCTAGAACATGGCTAGAGGCATAATACTTCTGAAAATCTGCTGTTTTTCGTGCATTGGCATATCTTTGTTCCTAACAGTTCAAAGAGATATCAAGCTATATCAGCCTGACAGCTGAGAAACCTAATTGCCTTGCATGAATACTAGGGGATATTTACCACTAAGGAGAAGGTTGACTCAAGCAAGTTTTTAACTCTTCTCTGAAAGATTATATTTTACAAAAGGTTATGATCTCTAACAAGGTCATGCCTTTCCAAAAGATTGCTGGTTTTCCCAAATGGCTATGAATGCCATTTTCCAAAATAACAGATCAACAAATGATGGCACCATCATGTGCTTAAGTAAATCAAAAAGCCTTGAGTGAACAAGCAGGGAGTATCCAGTGACGTCTGAATCTAACTGCCCTGTACATAATGCGGCACACTTTAAAGCAGAGGCAGAGGAGGAGCTGATCAAAGGGGAAACAGCATTGTGGCTCCTGTGGTGAGGACTAGAATTCTATTTATGAGTCATAGGCAGAGTTCTGATCCTACCACAGGAGCCATAATTGCAGCTTATGCCCAAAATAGCACATTCCTGAGAGCCCAAACTCACAGCTGCCTCTGTACCAAGGCAGGACATGGAAATCATGTTTTCCCTTTGATCAACTCCTCCCCTTCCCTTTTTAAAGACCTGCAGCGAGTAGGCAGGAAAGCCAAATACACAGACCTCAATGCACAAAAAGCATTGGTCCAGTCTTCAAGATAGAAATAATAATAATAATAATGACTGAAAAAGACTCTCAAAAGACATGTATAGAGCAAATGAACTGCAAGCTAATTAATTCTTTTCTCCTTGGATTTTTCTATTTAAAAAAACATTTTCTTTCGGTTCACTTTCTTTTTTATGTATGTATGTTTTTAATTTATTTCACACACACACTCTCCCTCAATATGGGATCCAAGGCAGCTCATAATATAGACAACAACAAAATCCTATTCCTGTTTTGGACAAATTTTCTTTTTTAAAAAAATAGGTGAAAGGAATTGTCTGGCCAAAGTTTATCTTTCTGTGAAGACAAAATTCAGGACTCAGAATCCTAAACCAACAGCCACAAGAACTGATTTGAAGCAAGATACATGGAATCTCATTGCCATGGGCAAATATAACATTGTAAATCAGGGGTCCTCAAACTAAAGCCTGAGGGCCAAATACAGCCCTCCAAGGTCATTTACCTGGCCCTCGCTCAGGGTCAACCAAAGCCTGAAACAACTTGAAAACACACAACAACAACAACAATCCTATATCATCAGCCAAAAGCAGGCCCACACTTCCCATTGAAATACTAATAAGTTTATATTTGTTAAAATTGTTCTTCATTTTAATTATTGTATTGTTTTGTGTTTTTTGCACTACAAATAAGATATGTGCAGAGTGCACAATTCATAAATGCTTTTTTCAAATTATAGTCCAGCCCTCCAACAGTTTGAGGGACTGTGACCTGGCCCTTTGTTTACGAAGTTTGAGGTCCCGGGTTGTAAATATTCGAAAGGACGAATCCTATTGGTCTCTTATTCATGCTACATTTCATGCAGATGAAGAATTTTGTCCAATGCAGTTCAAGATTGGAGAGGTGGACATGTCATATATTGTACTATTTTTCGTGGTTGTGAACACTCTGAACAACTGTGAAAGCCACCCACTATATGGCTATCAGCCTACTCCCAGGAAAAGTTTCATGAGAACCACCACTCCTCTAAATGTTCCTCTGGCAACAGTAAGAATATCTCTGTGGGCAGCAAAATCAGGCAATTCCAACTGGATGCCCCCCCCCCCCACGAGGGCCTTCCTCCAGGACAAACTAAGAATGGGCAACTTCGAAGTCCCTAAATAGACTCAGAAGTGGAGTGGGCAGATCAAAAGATAACCTGGCTAAATGGCACTACTTAGAAGAATCCTCCACCTTGTGCAACTGTGGAGCAGAACAAACAACTCAGCATCTTTATGCTTGCCCACAATGCCCTGCCTCATGAACAGAGGAAGAATTGTTTAAAGCAGGGGTCCTTAAACTAATGCCCGGGGGCCGGACGCGGCCCTCCAAGGTAATTTACCTGGCCCTCGCACAAGGTCAACCTAAGTCTGAAACACAACAACAACCCTAGCTCATCAGGCAAAAGCAGATCCACATTTCCCATTGAAATACGGTACTAATAACTTTATATTTGTTAAAATTGTTCTTCATTTTAATTATTAAAAGTGTTTATTGCACTACAAATAAGATATGTGCAGTGTGCATAGGAATTCATTCATGTTTTTTTTCAAATTATAATTATAATTTGAAAGACAGTGACTTGGCCCTCTGATTAAAAAGTTTGAGGACCCTTGGTTTAAAGCTACATATAATACAGTTGCTGTTGCCCATTTTTGGTCTAAAACTATCTAGCAGCTTGTGATCCCTTTATTTTATCCATTTTAGATAAACTATTTAATCAGTTTTAGATAAACTATTTTATGCGATGTTTTTGACACAAAATAAAAAAAACTGCATGTCAATATCACACACAACTGCACATGGACGAACATGTGCATCATGCAACATTGCATGTTTTGTGTGATACCCATGCATATTTACATGATAAACATGAACAGGAACATGTCCCAATTGACTAATCAAGCAGCATTGTGCAATTAATAAATACCTCTGTGAGCATACAGTTATGCTTTGTCTAATTAATCTCCTTTACACGATTACTGCAAAGATTACATTTGTGAAGCACTCTGAATACTATAAAATGCCATACATGCTAAGTGTTAACATTATTTACCAAACAGTAATTGTACAAGTGAGAATCAGTAAAATAAATAAGGAGATTGGCTCCTTCTGAGAGGCACTACTATGCATTTTAGTTAATTTGAAAATTAAACAACTTGATTGGAGATCTACACAAAGCAAAGTCTCTTCTATTTTGACATTCCAGACTCAATTCGTCTGTGATGCTTAATTTACTCAAAATGTGTAAACCCAAATAACCATTTGTACCCACGCCGCTTCATTTAATTGGCTAAATGCATGTAGAATGAACCTGACCAACTCATCAAACTACCTACTGTGGAAGGCTCCTGTTTGTGAAAGAACTACAGTCTGAAGTGAAAGTAGCAATGCCCTCTTTGTTGATCTGGGAGGTCAGTGGGATTTATGAGATGCATGACAGTTGCACTGTAAAGCTGCATCATCTTTGCCTGTACAGTCATCATCTTTTCCAAAGATCATGGAGCAACATTTGGAGCAGCAGATAGGTTGCTTATCTGACAACTTGGCACGTGGGTGCTGATACATGAATTCTCTAGAAATCCCCTCATTCTGCATAGATCAACTTGCTATAAAGTGCTCAAAATTTTAGTTGAAAAGAATCACAGCAACTTTTGATGCTGTGATTGCTAGAATGAACAGAATACAGATTGACATGTGCCTACTTCCACACAAGACTGCAATTTAGTATTCTTTCTCAGTACAATCAGAATTTTACAAGAGGGATAGGCAATAAAAAATTGGCTAGCACCGCTTCAGAACTTGTAGTCACCTAGCCAGACACTCCTGCTGTCAGTCAATAATTTGTGGCCAATCAGCTTGCTCTATTGGATGTTTGGCATATCCCTCTCCTAGAATTATAGAGCTGGAAGAGACCTCGTGGGACATCCAGTCCAACCCCTGCCAAGAAGAAGGAAAATCACATTCAAAGCATCTCCCCCAAAGATGGCCATCCAGCCTCTGTTTAAAAGCATCCAAAAAAGGGGCCTCCACCACACTCCGGGGCAGAGAGTTCCACTGCTGAACAGCTCTCACAATCAGGAAATTTATTTATTTATTTATTTATTTCATGCATTTCTACCCAGCCCTTCTCCCTCCAAAGGAGGGCTCAGGGAGGCTTCACACAAGCACCGTACAATGGTATCATCATATAAAAAAGTAAAAAATACATTAAAATTAAAATAATTCATCAAACAATAGATTAAACATGCCAGTTGAGTTAACCAAGTCTGAGTTAACTCAATGTTGCAGTTGAGTTAACCAAGTCTGGGTTAACTCAATGTTGCAGTTGAGTTAACCAAGTCTGGGTTAACTCAATGTTGCAGGTATCCTAAGTCTTCTTTCCAGTTGCCGCTGTCCACTAATTGAACGCCTGGTCCCAAAGCCAAGCCTTCAATTTTCTTCTAAAGGACAGGAAGGAGGTAGCCAATCTGATGTCCCCAAGGAGAGAGTTCCAGAGACTGGGGGTCACTGCCAAGAAGGCCCTGTCTCTTGTACCCACCAATATCGTTTGCGATGATGGTGGGATCGAGAGCAGGGCCTCTCCTGAAGATCTTAAACTTCATGATGGTTCATAACAGGAGATGCTTTCAGACAGGTAGCCTGGGCCAGAACCGTTTAGGACTTTAAAAGTTAAAACCAGCACTTTGAATTGTGCTCGGAAGCTGATCAGCAGCCAGTGGAGCTGGCGTCACAGAGGAGTTGTACGCTGCTCCGGTGAGCAACCTGGCTGCTGACCATTGGACTAGTTGAAGCTTCCTCATGTTCAAATGGAATCATGACTTCACCTCACATATTTATACATGGCTATCAAGTCTCCTCTCAGCCTTCTCTTCTTCAGCTAAACATGCCCAGCTCTTTAACTGCTCCTCATAGGGCTTGTTCTCCAGATCTTGATCATTTTAGTCGCCCTTCTCTGAACACATTCCAGCTTGTCAACATCTCCCTTCAATTGTGGTGCCCTCTTCTTTTGATCCTTGGAGCTCCCTGAACCTGTCCATATCTGCCTCTGCACTGCTCGGGGAAACAGGATTCCCTCTTGAGATATTTTTCGATCTCAGGCCCCATCAGTCCTATGTTAGATGTGGATGATGGAAATTTCCATCCTGCAGCAGGATGTTTCCTGGTATATGAGGATATTTCCTGATATATGAGGTGTTGTGAAAGGTCTCCCCACCCCCATTTTATAAATGGGGATGAAATAATAAATATATTAATGGACTGAAACTATCTTGCCAGGAGGTTACAAACGTAAGCAAGTTTACAGCTTAAGCTAAATGTAACAAATATTACTTTAAAAAAATGGTGCCATACAAATTGAGTCCATATTTGCAAAGCAGGGATTTATTTATTTATTTATTTGCAGTATTTATATTCCGCCCTTCTCACCCCGAATGGGACTCAGGACAGATCACAATGTACATATACACAGCAAACATTTTTGACATACAAGACATACAGACAGAGGCCATTCAGCAGTTCTTCCATTTTGGATCCTGGAGGCTGCTCGATTCAGCCACAGGTGGAGCTGTTGCTTCGTCCACTATGACGTCGAGCCTTTTTGATCGTAGTATTTTCTCCTTGCTCTCTGGTATTTTTATGGTATCATAAAATAGCCTCTCCGCTTTAAGTAATCCCTCATTCCTCTACTCCCAGCTGTTTTCGAACTGCTTAGGTCAACAGTGAGCTAGGCAATTTTTAACAGCTTTTTAAAAACAGTTATTAACAGTCGGGCACTCAACCCCGACTAGGGCTTCGAACTTGCCACCTTTTAGTCGGCAGTGATTTATTGCAGCTGATTAACCAGTTGTGCTACCAGTCCAGCCCATTAGGAAGGGAAGAGAGTGTTCCCTTCCTAATGAAAGGTTGTTACATGTATGTGTGTCCCATCTTTTTCCAATCTGATACTCAAAGTGGTTTACAACAAATAAAAAAATATAGTGTTTTTTTAGCTAAATTAGGCGTTGATAAGTACGTAAGAATTTAGTATACACAAAGGGAAGTATTCAGCCACTAATTGTAGTAGTAGTAGTCATTTTAATATAAGGGTGTGTTTGGTTGTTTGTCTTGTATGCTGACATGTTTGTGTTGTTCCATTTTTTACTTCAATAAAAATGAATTAAAAAAAATATAGTGTTCCCAAAATACAATAGTTAAAAGTAATTAAACTATTTTATTTTTAAAACCCCATTAAAATATATACTCCTGGGGCACCTGTGCTTTGAAACTACTGTTCCCCTCAGTCCCTCCTTGTCTGCCTGGTGTTAAGGGGGACTCCTCCTCAATACCTGGGGGATCAGAAGCCCCCACCCCTGAAAAGGCCCCAATCAATGTCCCGGGTGGAATCTACCTTTGATCTTTTGGTCTTCAGGTTTTCCGTTATTGACAACATTCTAAACAGTTTCAGAACTCGAAAGAGCGGTTTCCATGGCGTCCCGTTCAAAGATCATCGCAGTTGGTCCGTTGTTCAGGGGCATCTTGGACAGATCGTGAGCCAGGTTCAGCTCTTACGTCGCAAAGAGCCCAAACCATCTTCCGGTCTTCGTTTTACAAATCACCAGCCAGATTCGAGTCTTCTGTTTCAGGTCAGACTCCCATTTGAAAGATCCAGAGAAGCCATTCTTTGTTGATATCTATTCCCTGGTTGAATCCCATCCCGTGCAGGCCCGGTCCCCATTCCCTCGCCTGCCTTGGGACTGATCAGGAGCACTCCTGTGTTGCCTGGATCCCGCCTCCATTTCTTTGCCCTCATCCAGTCCATTCCTGTGAACAGACAAAATGTCAACAGAGGGAATTCATTTTGACATGTTTCACAGTGGGCTATCCATTTCTGTGGGTCAAGTAGGGCATGGGACCCTCTGTCATAGAAAAGGTTTTTTTGAAAACCACGAGAAGGGTTTGCCTATGTATCACAATTTTTCTGAAACAGAGGAGAGGTTCCTATATGAGAGAATGTGCGTAACTCCATAAATACCATTTGTCTTGTTTCATTATCCACAGATTTCTTGGCATGGAGAAGTGGATAAGGCAGAAGTTAGGCTTGTCTGAAGGCGACTTCCCAGCTGCGCCTCGCCTCATCCAGCTGGCCTACCTTCGTCTCTTGGGCTTCGTCATCTCAGTCATCGGTTGGGTCCTGTGCCTGACTGCCATGGGAATGGACGAATGGCGAGTCTGGTTCCCCATGCCTGGCATCGACATGGGACAGATCTGGGTCGGGATCTGGGGCATCTGCCTTGAGAGACCTGAAGCCGAGCCCACGGAGAGGCAGTGCCTGGAGTTCTTAGACGAACAGTGGTCCCTCCCCATTGAAGTTTTTGTTACGCAGGACTTGATGTCCTTAGCTTGCATTGTGGGATCCCTAGGTCTAGTTTTTGTGTCCTTTTCCTTATGGAAGCTTTTCCAGAAAGTGAAGCCTAAAATTGTATTGCTTACTTTTTTCTGGGTTGGGGGAGTTCTCAATTTATTTTCTGGCTTAATCATGCTGATCCCACTTTTGTGGAATATGCAGTCTGTCCTGGTAAAAGAAGGGATTGTGTTCCCTGAAGGGTTTTATTTGCCCTATCTTCCCTATGAGCAGGAGATTGGGTCTTCCATCTTGGGGATTTCTTCTTCTGGGTTCCTGATATCAAGCACCATCTTGATTCTCAGCGAGAAATGCTGGTTTAGATTCAATGGATTCCCTCGGATAATCATGGTCATGCCCAAGGATCCCAATGGTGACACTGAACCCTGTCCCTGTTGTGGGTCGGCTATCTCTCTTGAGATATACAGATCCGAAGAACAATATTTTAATGTTTAAAGGCATCTATGCCGGGGGTGGAGGTGGGGGGAGGTTTTAAACGGTTGCTGTTTGTATTGTGTTTACATTGAGCTGTTTCTATTTTCACTTTGGGTTCTAAATATGTTTAAATGCAGAATAAATTGTTTTTTAATCCAATAAATTCAAAATTCACCGTGGCTTTGTTTTGTCTTGTTCTGTGTTTTCAAGTGAGTGTAAGAGAGATAACCAAGAAGAGTCTTAAACGATGGCCAAGTGCCTATGCTTTAGGCTGCTCTTTGCAAGGAAGGAATATTATTTTGCGCCTTCCCTGCTTTCCACACCACAAAACCCTTGCTCTTGATTGTCTGCCACAGCAGGATGGAGCTGGAGAAGAGGACAGGGTTACACAAGACATTTCCAGACAACGTGGGCCAAAACTATCAACTTTCCCTGTAGAAGCTGAGACTGTGCCTTAGACTTGGCACTTGGAAATGATACGTTTTCCAACTTTGACTTCCAGGCTCCTCCAGTCAACCATGGCCATTGGTCACTCTGCCTCAGAGATTCTGGAAATTATATTCCCAACACTTATCTTTCCAAGGCCGTGGCTTTAATGTTCTGGCTCCTCTGCAGTGGAAATGACAACCGCAGTGATTGACTTGAAGTCCAGGGATTTTTGCATGCCAGCACGCAGTACCTGATATTTTAATTGTCACACCCCCAATGAATCCAAGGGTTCTCATTGGGTTGGGTTGGTTTGGGGAGAAGTTGGAGTAACATACAATGATTTTTATTTCAGAAGACATACAGGAATCCAGTAACGCCTTTGAGAGCAATTGGCTTATTTTTATATATATATATATATATATAAATGCTCTGTGCATAATGAGTTCCTTAAAAACAAAAGAACCCATGAACGGAATCACACTAAATTTTGCAACAAAACCTCTCAGTACACAAGGAGTGGCCATCACTCAAAAAATTATGATTTTGTCATTTGGGAGTTGTAGTTGCTGGGATTTATACTTCACCTATAATCAAAGAGCATTCTGAACTCCACCAACGATGGAATTGAACCAAACTTGGCATACAGAACTCCCACGACCAACAGAAAATACTGGAAGTGTTTGGTGGGCATTGACCTTGGGTTTTGGAGGTGTAGTTCATACATCTAGAGAGCACTGTGGACTCAAACAATGATGGATCTGGACCAAACTTAGCATTAATACTCAATATGCCCAAATATGAACACAGATGGAGTTTGGGGGAAATAGATCTTGACATTTGGGGGTTGTAGTTACTGGGATTTATAGTTCACCTACAATCAAAGAGCATTCTGAACCCTACCAACAACAGAATTGGAGCAAACTTCCTACGCAGAACCCCCATGACCAACGGAAAATGCTTAAGGCCATCCAGTCCAACTCACTTCACAAGGCCAAGAAAACGTAATCAAAGCCCTCCTGACAAAGAGCCATCCAGCCATAGATATAGATAGATATATATGATTTACACACACACAAATATTGTATCATAGCTTTGAAAGGGACCCCTAAAGAAGGACAATTATATGTTGCATGTTCCAGAGTAGACAAACCAGACAATCTCCACATCAACACTGACAAAGAAACAGCAAGAAATACTGTTTACCCACAAGCATCAAGACATTACATATATTAGAAACCAGCACTTTCTCATTACTTTATTATCCAGATCACCAGACTGGGCCACAGCAATGCGTGGCAGGGGACGGCTAGTCCTTTCATGAATATCTGCATCTGTAATGACCTTAATCTTGCATCTCAAAATACAAGTGGTTTAAACCAGATGGATAAATATAAATATTACAGACCACATATATATATATATGATTGGACCTCTTCAGGATTCCCTACAGAGTTTTATAAGCTACTTTGCAATATAGGCAGTCCTCAAGCTACAAACAAGACAGGTTCTGTAGGTTTGTTCTTAAGTTGAATTTGTCAGAACAGGTACATTCCTAAGCGTCACTCCAGTCCAAAATACGTATATCTCTTTCAGCTTTGGACAGCATTAGAAGGGTTAACACCCCAATGGTGTTTGTTTTGCTGTCTGTGCCCCTTTTCAGAAGTTTCTGTCGCTGTGATCATTGGATTTTGAAAAAATGTGGCTTGTGGTAGAAACAAGGATTGGTGATCAGGCTTCAGTGGAGACACCTTTCTTGGTGATAACTCTTTCAGGAGTGAATTTCCTTTCCTAGGGATGGATTTCTCCCTCCCTTTCTCTCTCTCTCTTTTCTCTCTCTCTCTTTGAGGGAAATAGACCTTGACATTTGGGAGTTGTAGTTACTGGGATTTATAGTTCTCCTACAATCAAGGAGCATTCTGAACCCCACCAATGACAGAATTGGGGAACAGAACCCTCACGACCAACACAAAATAATGTGCTTTCTGGTAGTCTTTGGTGACCCTTCTGACCCCTCCCCCCAGTGTCCCCCAGGGGTCTTGACTTCCCAGGTGGAGAAATTGCCCCATAACATGGATTGGACTCCCTTCACCAGGGCAAGAAAACACAATCAAAGCCCTCCTGACAAAGAGCCATCCAGCCATTCACAGACACACATATATGTATATGACAGATGCAGTATCAAAGATTTGAAAGGGGCCTCTAAAGAAGGACAATGATATGTTGCCTGTTCCAGAGTAGGCAAACCAGACACTCTCCACATCAACACTGGCAAAGAAACAGCAAGAAATACTGTTTACCGACAAGCAGAAAGACATTACATATATTAGAAGCCAACACTTTCTCATTACTTTATTTTCCAGATCACCAGACTGGGCCACAGCAACACATGGTAGGGGACAGCTAGTATATAAATAAAAATGTAATGTTCGTTTGTGGGATTAACATAACTCAAAAACCACTGGACAAATTGCCGTCAAATTTGGCCGCAAAACACCTACTAACCCAAGGAGTGACCATCACTCAAAAAAATTGATTTTGTCATTTGGGAGTTCTAGTTGCTGGGATTTATAGTTTACTTACAATCAAAGAGCATTCTGAACTCCACCAATAATGGAATTGAACCAAACATGTTACACAGGACTCTCATGACCAACAGAAAACACTAGAAGAGTTTGGTAAGCATTGACCTTGAGTTTGGGAATTGTAGTTCACCTACATCCAGACAGCACTGTGGACTCAAACAATGATGGATCTGGACCAGACTTGGCATGAATACTCCATATGTGCATTGTTTGAGTCCACTGCTTTGAGCTGGATTATAGGAGTCTACACTGCTCTATTATCCAGTTTGAAGCAGATAATCTGGATTTTATTTTGCAGTGCGGATAGAGGCAGGGGCTGCTCAACCCATTGTAAGCATTTGCAGTATAGTTGATTTTGCCCAGGGGCGCTCTTGGGGGGGAAATAGACCTTGACATATGCAAGTTGTAGTTACTGGGATGTATAGTTCACCTACAATCAAAGAGCATTCTGAACTCCACCAATGATGGAATTGAAGCAAATATGGCACACAGAACTCCCACGACGAACAGAAAATATATATCAGTGATTGGTTTGGGGGGGGGGGGGGGAGGGGGAGTGTGCCAAAATACAGTTTGCTTACCGTTGAAAATTACCTAGGGCCGCCTCTGGATAGGGGATGACATTGCCCTATAAAACAGATTGTACTAAGATCCTAAAGTATGATCTGCTTTGAACTGGATTATAGGAGTCTACATTGCCATATAATCCAGTTCAAAGCAGATAATCTGGATTTTATATTGCAGTGTGGATGGGGGATGACACTGCCCCATAAAATAGATTTTACTAAGACCTAAAACATGATCTGCTTTGAATTGGATTATAAGAGTCTACATTGCCATATAACCCAGTTCAAAGCAGATAATCTGGAATTTATATTGCAGTGTGGATGGGGGATGACACTGTCCCATAAAATAGATTTTACTAAGGCCCTAAAACATGATCTGCTTTGATCTGGATTATAAGAGTCTACACTGTCCTATAATCCAGTTCAAAGCAGATAACCTGGATTTTATTTTGCAGTGCGGATGGGGACTGACATTGCCCTATAACACGGACTGTACCAAGGCCCTAAAACATGATCTGCTTTGAACTGGATTATAGGAGTCTACATTACCATATAATCCAGTTCAACACAGATTATCCGGATTTTATTTTGTAGTACGGATGGGGGCTGACATTGCCCCATGATCCAGTTTCAGAATGGGGATAGATCTGGATTGTAGGGCAGTGTTGACTGATTTAAAGCACCTTGAGGGCCCTTCCTAGGCCATATAACCTAGAATATCAAGGCAGAAAATCCCACAATATCTGCTTTGAACTGGGCTGAGTCCATGCTACCGTATATCCCAATTCAAAGCAGATAATGTGGGGTTTCATTCAGCTGTGTGGAAGGGGCCTGAGATTGAATCCGATGGATATAATCCAGTTGGATGCAGTAAAGCTATATTCTGGAATTGGATGATAATATGACAGTGAGGGAAATGCATGGGCTCAGAATCCAAGTCAGAGGATAGAGATGTTATTCTAAGGCGATGGTCTCAGGCAGGGTGATGTCAGTCCTTCCCAAGCAGGCCAGGGTGGCCCCCGCCCCCTTCTCCTTCCCCTCCCAAGCCTCTCACCTCCTGAGGCTCCTGAGTCCGGGGCTGGGAAGGGAGGCCGGAGGGGCGATCTTGCTTCGGGGACCGCTCCGTGCGGGGGGCCTGCGCCCGGGGGCCCCTCGCCCAATGCGCCGGGAAGGCTTGCCTTCTCCGGGGGGCGCCGATGGTCCTCCGGGGGCCCCCGTCTCCCTCCGCTTCGCCGCCTGCATCTTCCTTCTCCTCCGCCGCCGCCCAGCAGCATCCTTGGCGGCGTCACCGCGCCTTTGGGAGGTCGGGAGGGGCGGGGCCAGCGCCAGGCAGGAGAGGCGCCCCAGACAGGCCCGGGTGACCTCTGAGGTGGCCGCCAGCCTCACTCACAGAATGCAGCCCCAAATGCATTCTAGGCCTCTGTATTAGTGGTTCCCAATCTCTATCTATCTATCTATCTATCTAGCTATCTAGCTATCTAGCTATCTAGCTATCTAGCTATCTATCTATCTATATGTAAATAAAAATGTAATGTTCGTTTGTGGGGTTAACATAACTCAAAAACCACTGGATGAATTGACACCAAATTTGGACACAGGATACCTAACAACCCAATGTATGTCCTTCACTCAAAAATTTGCTTTTGTCATTTGGGAGTTGTAGTTGCTGGGATTTATAGTTCACCTATAATCAAAGAGCATTCTGAACCCCACCAGTGATGGAATAGGACCAAATTTGGCACTCAGGACTCCCCTGACCAATAGAAAACACTAGAAGGGTTTGGTGGGCATTGACCTTGAGTTTGGGAGTTGTAGTTCACCTACATCTGGAGAGCACTGTGGACTCAAACAATGATGGATCTGGACCAAACTTGGCACAAATACTCAATATGCCCAAATATAAATACAGATGGAGTTTGGGGGAAATAGACCTTGACATTTGGGACTTGTAGTTACTGGGATTTTTAGTTCACCTATAATCAGGGAGAATTCTGAACCCCACGAATGACAGAATTGGGGCAAACTTCCCACACAGAACCCCCATGACCATCAGAAAATACTTAAGGTCATCCAATCCAACTCCCTTCATCAGGGCAAGAAAACGTAATCAAAGTCCTCCTGACAAAGAGTCATCCAGCCATAGATAGATATGATTCACACACAGAGATAGAGTATCATAGATTTGAAAGGGACCCTTAAAGAAGGACAATTATATGTTGCATGTTCCAGAATAAGCAAACCAGACACTCTCCATATCAACACTGACAAAGAAACAACAAGAAATACTGTTTACCCACAAGCATAAAGAAATTACATAGATAAGAAACCATTACTTTATTTTCCAGATCACCAGACTGGGCCACAGCAACGCGTGGCAGGGGACAGCTAGTATATATATATATATATATATATATATATATATATAAATGCTCTGTGTGTTAAAAACAAAAGAACCAATGAACGAAATCACACCAAATTTGGTAACAAAATATCTCACAACACAAGGAGTGACCATCATTAAAAAAATTATGATTTTGTCATTTGGGAGTTGTAGTTGTTGGATTTATAGTTCACCTACAATCAAAGAGCATTCTGAACTCCATCAACAATGGAATTGAACCAAACTTGGCACACAGAACTCCCACAACCAACAGAAAATATTGTAAGGGTTTGGTGGACATTGACCTTGAGTTTGGGAGCTGTAGTTTACCTACATCCAGAGAGCACTGTGGACTCAAACAATGATGGATCTGGACCAAACTTGGCACAAGCACTCAATTCGCCCAAATATGAACACAGATTGAGTTTGGGGGAAATAGACCTTGACATTTGGGAGTTGTAGTCACTGGGATTCACAGTTCACCTACAATCAAAGAGCAATCTGAACCCCACGAACAACAGAATTGGGGCAAACATACCACACAGAACCCCCATGACCATCAGAAAATACTTAAGGCCATCCAATCCAACTCCCTTCATCAGGGCAAGAAAACGTAATCAAAGTCCTCCTGACAAAGAGCCATCCAGCCATAGATAGATATAGATAGATAGATATGATTCACACACACGCACACAGATAGAGTATCATAGATTTGAAAGGGACCCTTAAAGAAGGACAATGATATGGTGCATGTTCAAGGGTGGGCAAACCAAACACTCTCCGCATCAACACTGACAAAGAAACAGCAAGAAATACTGTTTACCCAACAAGCATAAAGAAAATACATATATTAGAAATTAACACTTTCTCATTACTTTATTTTCCAGATCAACAGACTGGGCCACAGCAACGCGTGGCAGGGGGCAGCTAGTTTATTTATATTGGGCCATGCCCCACCTAAGCATCTCTTAGTTAGTCCACTTCTACACTGCCAGATAAAATCCAGATTATCAGATTTGAAACTGGATTATATGACAGTATAGACCAGACATTGGCAAACTTTGTCCCTCCAGGTGTTTTGGACTTCAATTCCCACAATTGCTATTCAGAGCAGGGTATAGGGTCGCAACCTGTGCTGGATGGGGTTACACTCCCCTTGAAGGCACAGGTTCGCAGCTTGGGGGTCCTCCTGGGCTCATCACTGAGCCTGGAATCCCAGGTTGCAGCGGTGGCCAAGGGAGCGTTCGCACTATTTGAAGTTTCCGAGCAGTCTTCAAAGGCAACCCCGGTGGCCAAGGGAGCATTTGCACAATTAAAACTTGTGCGCCAGCTGTGCCCGTACCATGGGAAGTCAGACTTTGCCACGGTGGTCCACGCTCTCGGTACATCCAGGATAGACTACTGCAATGCACTCTACGTGGGGTTGCCTTTGAAGACTGCTCGGAAACTTCAAATAGTCCAACGAGAAACTGGGGTGGCATACAGGGAGCATACAACTCCCAAGTTACACCAGCTCCACTGGCTGCCAGTTTGCTACCAGGCACAATTCAAAGTGCTGGCTTTCACCTATAAAGCCCCAAACATGCAAATGTGAGAAGAGCTATAGGTACTGCTCTGGTGGGAAGGTAACAGCGCTCCATGCAGTCACGCTGGCCACATGAGCTTGGCGGTGTCTATGGACAATGTCAGCTGTTCAGCTTAGAAATGGAGATGAGCACTAACACTTCAGAGTTGGACAACACTGGACTTAATGTCAGGGGAAAATCTTTACTGAGATATGGTCAGCTCTCTGTGTCCATGGACTCTGGACCCACAGATTAAACTTCCATGACTTTAGAATACCCCACATCTCAAAAACACATTACTTTTGCCATTTTATATAACAACATGTCATTTGATTATGCATTATATGGGACTTGAGCATCCATTGCTTTTAGGATCCATGGCAGGCCCTGGAACCAAACCCCAGCAAATACCAGTATTTAGAATTCTCTACCAGAATCTCGTGCTTCCCCAAATTACAAATCCCAGGATTGCATAAAAAGTATTCATGGCAGTTAAAACCTATTAAAGGTGCATCTTCAGCCTCCTTAAAGTCTCCTTCTTGTTCTCAGTTACTTCTTGACAGCCACCTAGTGGCAAGGACTGTCATGAAAGACACCAGGACTTGGCTTCTGACTTCTAATCAAAATTTGCCACAGTTTTCAGATTCATACCTTTTTCCTTGGGTCTGCAATTTCTTTCATATGGAAGATATATTCCTCAATATAGCAACAGTTCAAGGATAAGGGAAGTCCAATGAGATTAAAGAGGAAAACAGAGAAATACCTAGAGAATGGCAAAAGGACATCCTTTGGGCGATGCAAATTGGCACATTGTCCCTCTCTGATCTGTGTACTTGTGATCTTGTCACATATCCAAACAAGGATGTTTGAATTTATACCAAATCTTTATATATGAAGTGCATGCAAAGTGGCATACAACAATCATTTGTCGATAATCTCGAAATAGTACATAAAAAAGAACAGCTTCAAAATGAGCAAGAATCACAATGGACTCTGGGTCCTTCCAGCTATAAAACCCAGAATATCAAGGCAGAAAATCTCACAATATCTGCTTTGAATTGGGTTATCTGAGCCCACACTGCCATATATATTCAAAGTGCTGGCTTTAGCCCATAAAGCCCTAAACAATTCTGGCCCAGCTTACCCATCCGAATGTATCTCCTCCTACGAACCATCTAGGAGCTTAAGATCGTCTGGGGAGGCCCTGCTCTCGATTCCGCCTGCCACACAAGTGCGATTGGCAGAAACGAATGGCAGGGCCTTCTTAGTGGTGGCCCCCTGGGTACGGAACTCCCTCCTCAGGGATATTAGATCGGCCTCCTCCCTCCTGGCTTTCCAAAAAAAGTAAAGACCTGGCTCTTTGAGCAAGCTTTTGAGAATGCAGCGGAATAGATAACACAGAACTATGAATGATGAACATGGAACAGCCAGACGATGTGAAGGTTTTTACCAAGACAACACCGATGATTATATGCTTTAACAGTTTTTATTTATGTTTTATATTGTAATGTTGATTGTTTTTAATTGCACTTTTATGAATGCCTGACATCGAATTGTGCTAATCTGTAACCCACCTTGAGTCGCAGTATGGCTAAAAAAGGGAGCTATAAATACCGTAAATAAATAAATAAATATATTCCAGTTCAAAGCAAATAATGTGAGATTTCATTCTGCTGTGTGGAAGGGGCCTAAAAGAACATCAAAAGGAAGTTCTTGGAAGCTCATTGGAATAGCACCTCCAGATTGGACTACTGTAATGCGCTCTACGTGGGGCTGCCCTTGAAAACGGCTCAGAAATTTCAGTTGGTCCAACGGGTGGCAGCCAGATTGTTAACTGGCGCTCCTTACAGGGAGCGGTCAACCCTCCTGTTTAAGGAGCTCCACTGGCTGCCATTCATTTTCTGGACCCAATTCAAGGTGCAGGTTCTTACTTACAAAGCTCTGGATGGTTTGAGACCTGCCTACCTACGTGACCGCATTTCTGTGTATGAACCCACATGATCTCTTCGATCATCTGGAGATCTACTTGCACTCCCACCTGCATCGCAAGCGTGATTGGTGGGGACAAGAGAGAGGGCCTTCTCGGTGGTGGCCCCTCGACTCTGGAACTCACTTCCAGGCATGCCCCAACTCTGGCAGTCTTTAGGAAGGGCTTGAAGACATGGTTGTTCCAGTGTGCATTCCCAGAATAATGAACCCTTAGCATTATGTCCTCCAAAAGCACTTTTTACTGATTTAGGACTGCTTGTATGTTCCCCCCAACGCCCCACCTCCTCTATCTTGTTCATGCCCAGCATTATTTTTTTAACTTAATTACATTTGGCCCAGCCATAGTTTTAAATGTGTTTTGTTGTCACTGTTCAATGTTATGCTATTTGTGTATGACATTTATTTTAATTGCTTCGTATTAGTAATTGTATTGTAATTTTTATTGCTTGTATTGATGTATTGTGGGCTCGGCCTCATGTAAGCCGCACCAAGTCCCTTGGGAGATGGTAGCGGGGTATAAATAAAGTTTTATTTATTATTATTATTATTATTATTATTAATAATAATAATAATAATAATACTATAGCATGGCTTTTCTTACCTTTCTAGAAAAAGAGAGCTATTTATTTATTTTATTTAATGTATAGCCTACTTTTGTTCCAGGATGGCATTCAAGGCTCCTTGTAATCTGGTTATTTTTGGGATACCCCAAAAACCTGAGATAATAAGGGTGGAAAGCATGAGCACCTCAAGAAAAATATGCGCTGCTTCTAGCAGCAGAGCTACTAGGAATGATAGGAGTTGCAGTACAATAACATTTGTAGAGCTACATTATTCCCCTCTTTGACAAAGGGTGGCCAAGCATGTTTTAGTTGTTAAGCACAAGGATTTCCTAGACCTTTTCTACACTGCCATGTACAATCTCGATTATCTGCTTTAAACTGGATTATATGGCAGTGTAGACTCATATAATCCGGTTCAAACCAGATGTGGATTACCTGTTTTTAATAATCTGGATTATATCGCAGTGTAGAAGAGGCCATGGATTAAATGAGACATGAAACTGCAGATTTTCTAGTAGAAATATGTAACGTCTTCCATTATCTTTTTATTTCAAAACATTGGGAAGTGGGAAAAGCTTGATTAAAGATAAAATATCAATAATGTTTTCCCTACATGCTTTTGGCAACGTTTAGCCCAACTTCACTAACATTTCAAAGTTCTCTAAGAGAACTCAAACATGGTGATAACGGTAATCCTCAGATAAATAGTGTTTATTTGAATGTTTCAAAATCCTTTGGAAAAATCCTCCATGTAAAACTTGTAAACAATTGTAGCAGTTGTGAGATAAGAGGTTGGGCCCACTGGTAGATCAGTAACTGGTCAAACAATAGAAGGATATAAACTTTATCTCATGGATCTGTCTTGGATTTGGGAGTGCTCTACAGGATGTAGGCAAGCCCATAGCCAAGGGGGCAGTTTAGAGGTTCAATCCACCCCCAAAATGTTTCAGGTTAAAACAAAACCTGGTTTACTTGTGAATTTTGACTGGTTAACCAAATCCCCATGCCAAGTCTATGAGAAACAAAAATCAGAGTCCCTCCAGAACAGTGGTTCTCAACCTTGCTAATGCCATGACCCCTTAATGCAGTTCCATATATTGTGGTGACCCCCAACCATAATGTTGTTTTTGTGGCTACTTGATGCCTGTCATTTTACTATTGTTATAAATCGTCATGTAAATATCCGATATGCAGGATGTATTTTCATTCACTGGACTAAATTGAGCACAAATACCCAATATGCCCAAATGTGAATGCTAGTGGGGTTGTGGGGAGGATTGATTTTGTAATTTGGGAGTTGTAGTTGCTGGGATTTATAGTTCACCTATAATCAAAGAGCATTCTAAACTCCACCAGCGATGGATTTAAACCAAACTTGGCACACAGAACTCCCATGACTATTAGAAAACACTGGAAGGGTTTGGTGGGCATTGACCTTGAGTTTGGGAGTTGTAGTTCACCTATATCCAGAGGAGTGCTGTGGATTCATGCAATGATGGATCTGGACCAAACTTGGCACAAATACTCATTATGCCCAAATGTGAACACTGGTGGAGTCTGGGGAAAATAGACCTTGACATTTGGGAGTTGTAGTTTTTGGGATTTATAGTTCACCTACAATCAAAGAACCTTCTGAACTCGACCAACAATATAATTGGGTCAAACTTCCCACACAGAATCCCAATGACCAACAGAAAATACTGTGTTTTCTGATGGTCTTTGGCGACCCCTTTGACACCCCCTCATGACCCCCTCAGAGGTCCCGACCCCCAGGTTGAGAAACACTGCTCCAGAACTACAAGTGCTATCTCAATTAAATTTTGATTAGTCACACTGTCGTTACCTATCTTTCTACCAATTTACATTGGTAGAAATGTGACTGGAGGTGACCCCCCCCCCTTTTCCAGGGCTCTGTAAAAGATAGTTCAAAATCAGGGAATTCATAGTTTTGCCAAGGACACTAGGCTGAATTGATCCCATAGTCCCCTATATCTCCTCCTGTTTTTATGAATGGACTCCGACTACTCAGTGCTCCCCTGAACTTTCATGCACCACCCCTCCCCCCCCCCATGAACTCTTATGAGTTCTTATGAACTTTTATGGGAACTTTTATAAACCTTTGCCAAACTTTATGAACTTTTATGGACTCTGGTGGGCTGATGTGACTTCCCCTTAGACCCTGCATGATTCCTCCTTTTCCTATAAACTCTGTGTATGCTCCCTTGCCCAATTTCTGTAGTCGCTCTGTAGTCTCTCTGCCCGCCTTCAGTCAATCAGCATTCTGTGCCCTTGGAACATACAGACCTCAGACCCTATTGATACTTTTCTTGAGTACTTTAGTTTATTTGGCTGTATTTGCATGAGCACAATGCCAGCAAAGGTGCAGGAAGCTCCAGTAGAGGGTGCCAGACAGTCACATAGCTCTCAGAATCGGAAATCATGAGTGGAGTGTATTTGAAGAACCCTGGATTGCATCTTGCCCTGTAATTCATAAACTACAGGGATTAAAAGGTTAAAGTTATCAACTAGAGGTATCATTCCAAAGGCCAAGAAAATGAATGTGCTTTTTATTATTGATAGTCTTTACAGAGTAAAACTAAATTCTAAGACCAAACAACCAAACACATTGATAAACATCAGAGCTGAAATTTTATTTATCGTGTCAGAAGCAAATTGGAAATACAGTTATAATATGTAGAAAAACCGCAAAGTTAAAAAGTTGGCATTATACTAAATGTCCTTTGATCAGAAGCTGACCACTAGGAGTGCCTCTGGTGTCACTGTAAGAATGTCCTCCGTTGTGCATGTGGCAAGGCTTAGACTGCATTGTAGTAAGTTGTCTGTACTTTTCTCTTTGCCACACACGCATGTCGTGAACTCCACTTTGAAACCCCATTTCTTAAGGCTAGCTCTGCATCTCGTGGTACCAGACCAGTCTGTTCAGTGCCTTCCAAGTCGCCCAGCCTTTTGTGTGCCCCCCCCCCCCCGGGGGAGTTTCTCATTTGATACTGGCCACTGATTGAGATTCCGGGGTTTAAGCTGCCACTTTTGGACTTTCGCTTGCCGAGGTGTTCCTGTGAGTATCTCTGTAGATCTTAGGAAGCTAGCTGATATTCAAATAGACAATGGGCTGGAGATGTTAATGCCTTGGTCCTTTCATTACAGGCTACTACTTTCTGACGGATATCAGGTAAAGCAATACTGGCTAAACAATGTAATTTCTCCAGTGGTGTAGGGCATAGACATCCTGTGATAATGGAGCATGTCTCATTAAGAGATACACCCACTGTTTTAATGTGGTGGGATGTATTCCACACTGGGCATGTGTACTCAGCAGCAGAGTAGCAAAGTGCAAGGGCAGATGTCTTCACTCTATCTGGTTGTGATCCCCAGGTTGTGCCAGTCAGCTTTCGTATGATATGATTTCTAGCATCCACTTTTTGCTTGATAGTCAAACAGTGCTTCTTTGTGACTGCATCCTCCCCTATGAGCCCACACGGTCCTTAAGATCTTCCGGAGATGCTCTTCTCTCACTCCCGTCTCAGGCACGGCTGGTGGGGATGAAGAAAGGGCATTCCCGGTGGTGCACCCTCGTTTCTGGAACTCCCTTTCCAGGGAGATTAGGCTAGCACCCTCCCAATCCACATTCCGTAAGGAACTAAAGACGTGGATGCTTCATTGTGCATTCGATTGACGACTCCTGTGACAGATGATCTGAATCATGACATGAATCATGACCTGAATCCAAATTCCTATATTTTATTGCTACATTTTAAGTTAAACTGAACTGATCCTGTTTAATTGCTCTATTTCTATGCTATTATTCCTATGCCACTATACGTTTCTATCCACGTTATTGACCACCCTACCCTTTAACTAGTTTCGCATCTTGGCCATTTCAGGGTAAACAATCTTTGTCTGTCATGGAACATGTTTGAGGTAAGCAACTATGGCTGTATTCACACTAATTTCCTAGCTAATTGACGTAAATTACTGGAAAATATTCACAAGACATGATCATTTATTCATTTTTAAAAGAATTATTATGAAATTACCAGTCAGAACTAAGCTTCTTTTCAACATGGTTCCCTTCACTACCAGCCAAGGCAAGCCTTGCAGTTTGGAAGGGAGAAGCAGGCTGCCAGGTGAGTTCACCTGCCTGGTCCTCTCTCTACCCTGAACTACAGAGGCTTGCCTTAGCTTGGAGGGGAGAGGTGGGCAGGTGAACTCACCCACCTGCTTCACCCACATGGGTGGGTGAAGCATTACCTACCCATACTCTGTGCCCTCAAAGGGACTATAACACAGTGAAAAAAGCCCCTCAAAGGGGAGCTTTTTATCATGTAATAGTCACCATCACATAATAGTCACACACCTCTTCCCCCCCCCCAAATGGGGGGGGGGAGTGCGACTATTATGTGATGAAATACAGTATTTTATCTCCACATATACATTTGGACCTATGGAGACATGTTATAACTAAGCAAGTTATTGTTTTTGTGTGTCTTCAAGTTATATCTAATTTATGGTGACCATAAAGTGAACCTATTAGTTTGCCTTCATCTTTTTCTGAGGTTAAGAGAATGTGACATGTCCATAATCACCCAGTGGGATTCAAACTCTGCTCACTAAATGTTAACCATTAAAAACACTCACGCAAGATAATCTACTTTCTGACAACTTAATAGCTAGCTTTGAATTGCCAAGAGGCTGGCAATATTGGGCTTGCAAGTGATTTACACCATTATGGTTTTCTAGTACAGCAGGAAGAATGTTTTTTTCATTCAGAAATTCAAGTTGCACCTGGACCTTTATATCTCTTCTTTTACAAAGAAAGCAATGTGGAATAACTGAGAGGAAAGTTTACTTTTGTGTCAAAGGAAGAATTCAGTTGTTAAAAGTTAGCATTCTACACTATAATCTGTGGTTCATTCCAACAAAAAGGATTATTATTAGTTTACTATCACAGGGATTTTTTTAAAATGACAATGACTATTTTTGTTCTATGCCAAAGTCCTATCTCAAATCCAAAGCGGAAAACAATATCCATAAACCATTAAAAAGTCTCTCCATGTGTGCATGTATGAGTGTAAAAAATAAGGTCATGTTAAAGCAGGATTGCTTGAGATAGAGCTCTGTAATCTGTTCCCTTGCCTGTTTGCTGTTACCTTGAACTTTCTCTGGACTATGACGTTGCTGTACTCCTCTGTAGCAAGAGCAGATGTTTGCTGACTGGCAGTTTCCACCTTATATGTTCCAAGTAAAAGAACATGCCGCTACCCTTTAGGTTGTCCTCGCCAAAGAGTTTTCTGATGAATGACAAACCTGAACTTTTTATTGCTTATAATACCAGTTATTTTTTCTTTATGTAGTAAAACTCCAGTTTCAGTCTATGGTATGAACTCCTCTATATCACCCTACATTCTACAATCACACCATTTACAAATATGGAGTTCCCAGTGGTGCAATGGGTTAAACCTTTGTGCCGGCAGGACTGAAGACCGAGAGGTTGGAATCCAGAGAGAGCACAGATGAGCTCCCTCTGTCAGCTCCAGCTCCCCATGAGGGGACATGAGAGAAGCCTCCCACAAGGATGGCAAAACATCAAACATCAAAACATCGGGACATCCCTTGGGCAACGTCTTTGCAGACAGCTAATTCTCTCACACCAGAAGCGATTTGCAGTTTCTCAAGTCGCTCCTGACATGAAAAAAATATCTGCAAATAATAACAAAAGCATACTTGTTGAACTTTATGATGTCCAAGAAGTAGCAGAGATAATAATAATAATAATAATAATAATAATAACTATTATTATTATTATTATTATTTTATTTTTATACCCCGCCACCATCTCCCAGAAGGGACTTGGGATGGCTTACAAGGGGACAAGCCCAAAAATACAGATTAAAACACACACAATATAATAAAAGGAAACAAATTAAAGTCAATAGCAACATCAGAAAAAAATTACAATCACAAAATACATTTTAAAAACAGTATAATGGCTGAAAGATTAAGTGCTGAGTGTGGAGGATCAGGAATGTACATTATTAAATTGTCACTACACCAGAAGGAAGTATCAAGAGATTTGCAAAATGTTTCTATTTTGCAAAAGTTAAAAAAAACCCATAAACTTATGACTGGTGATTCTGAAATTGACCTTGATTTCTCAATCAGATACAGGGATAACCAACTGCAATGACCGACAGACTATGCACCTTTCTTATCAAATATCAGATTCAGTGTTTGCCTTGTGCAACCCTTGGAGATGGCTTTCAAATGAAACTTGGATCCTGTTCCTTTTCCTCTGTGCAGATTCCTATGGCAAATTTGAGCTCAGAGGAAAGCTTTTGCTTATTTCTTCAGAATGCATTAATGTTAAAAGATTCTGCACGTGTTTCTTCTGCCCTGAAATTTGTGAATGGACTACACATCTGTTCAGGCCCGTAGCCAGGATTTTGATTCGGGGGGGGGGGGGGGGGCTAAGTCTGAGTGAAAGAGGGTCTACCCTAGCAAACCTTTTGTATCATTACCCCAATACCCCCATGCATATGAGATATATTGAGTATGGTGATCAGATCATGATATGAATAAACATAACAGTTTAAATAATGCACCAGTAAGGCCTTTTCGCGAACCACCATGAGAATTTCGGGGGGGGGGGGGGGAAGGGCTGAAGCCCCTGAAGCCCCCCCCCCCCCCCCGGCTACATGCCTGTATTTGTTGTTTTACCTGTACAGTGCAGCAGGCCCAGTGTAGCCATGGAAGGACTCATTTTCTACCCCACGTCTCCTAGAGTCAATATAGTGGAAGCAGAAGTGGTATCACATTCCTTCCAATTTCATTTGCATTTTTTGTTGTTCAAGTTTTTAACTACTTTGGGGTCTTGAAGAGTTATATTTATATTTATCATGTCAGAAACAATTTGAGGGTATAGTTGTAATGTATTTAAAAACACAAACAAAGTTAACAACTTGGCATTATACTAAATGACCAGTAGCTGGCCACTTAGACTGCCTCTGGTGTTGCTATAAGAAGGTCCTCCATGGTGCATGTAGCAGGGCTCAGACTGCATTATAATAGGTGGTCTGTGGTTTGCTCTTCTCCACACTCGCATGTTGTGGACCCCACTTTGTAGCCCCATTTCTTAAGGCTAGCTCTGCACCTCGTGGTGCCAGAGCGCAGTCTGTTCAGTGCCTTCCAAGTCACCCAGTCTTGGAAGGAGGGAGTCTATCATTCGGTATCAGCCACTGATTGAGGTTCCAGGTTTTAGCCTGCCACTTTTGGACTCTCGCTTGCTGAAATGTTCCTGTGAGTATCTCTGTAGATCTTAGAAAGCTATTTCTTGATTTAAGACATTGGTGTGCTGGCTGATATCCAAATAGGGGATGGGCCAGAGATGTCACTGCCTTGGTCCTTTCATTATTGGCTGAAGAGGTTATACTATGCTATGTTTTGCAATAGATAGACACACACACACATCTAGTCTAATTGACTTGGTTCAATTATTAGACTTGAATAAATATGGGTAACAGCTTGCAATTCTGAGTCCAATTTTTCTTTCTTGTTTAATATCGTGTTTAACACCACATGATAAAATACATCAGGACTACATTTACTGAATGAAAGGTGTCATCCCCAATCCACTACCAATGGGCCAAGCTAGATAACAAGAGATTTGCAGTGGAAAAGAAGGATTAATAATTACTTGGTGGGTTGGTGATGAAACTGAACATTGTTTAATCTCGAATCATTTGGTGAGAAATTAACTTGCTCTTGTCTTTCAGCAGCTTGCGCCAATGGCAATGATCACTGCTGTAATTGTTATGGAGGCTCCGTTCTACCCATAAAATATGGATGGGCAATATGTGGCCCAGTGGTTATGTGTGACCCCCAAGCCCCTTCTTTTTTACTTCAAAGGGTACATTAAATTTTGGAATTGGAAAGTGGCAGTAAACCACAAAATATATGCACTATATTTGATGGTACATAAGCACATTAATGTCATTTCCCCCATCCACACTGGAAACATAGTATGTAGGACTTGCAATATTGCAGTGTTCAGTGCTCCTGTGCAATGTTTTGAGCATTTTTGCAGGTTAGAGGCAAAAACACACAAACGTACAGTAATAGTTGGGAGGTCAAGAGCAGTGGTTCTCAACCTGGGGGTCTGGACCTCTGGAGGGGTTACGAGGGAGTGTCAGAGGGGTCACTAAAGACCATCAGAAAACACAGTATTTTCTGTTGGTCATGGGGGTTCTATGTGGGAATTTTGTCCCAATTCTATCATTGGTGGGGTTCAGAATGCTCTCTGATTGCAGGTGAACTATAAATCCCAGCAACTGCAACTCCCAAATGTCAAGGTCTATTTTCCCCAAATTCCACCAGTGTTCACATTTGGGCATATTGAGTATTTGTGCCAAGTTTGGTCAAGATCCATCATTGTTTGAGTCCAGAGTACTCTCTGAATGTAGGCGAACTACAACTCCAACACTCAAGGTCAATGCCCACCAAGCCTCTCCAGTATTTTCTGTTGGTCATGGGAGTTCTGTGTGCCAACTTTGGCTCAATTCCATCATTGGTAGAGTTCAGAATGCTTTTTGATTACAGGTGAACTATAAATCCCAGCAACGACAACTCCCAAATTACAAAATCACCCCCCCCCCCAACCCACCAGTATTCAAATTTGGGCATATTGGATATTTGTGCAAATTTGGTCCAGTGAATGAAAATACATCCTGCATATCAGATAGTAGTTACATTATGATTGATAACAGTAGCAAAAGAAGAAGAGAAATCTGTTATCCAGTTAATTTTACCATGGCTAGTTCCCTAAAACTTCTCTGCAGTTGCACTTGTTGATGGCTGTGAAGCACACACACTTTTGATTTATATAGGTATCCTGATTCCCTGCAATTCCCCCTCCAATTAAACCCAAAGCCAAAAAACAAACAAACAAAAAACCCAACAACAACAGCACAAAGACCAACTTTTGGTATTGTGGGAATATTCACTGAGGAACCAGATCTAATATAGAGGAACATTGCACTTTACCAACATGGTTCTCAACCTTCTGCCTTCTGGGTATTTTGGATTTCAACTCCCAAAAGCTAGAACCTGGTTAGTTGTAACAGCTTCTCATCAATGGGTGAAAACTATTATTTTATAGACTAGAGCAGAGGTCCTCAAACTAAGGGCTGGATACGGTCCTCCAAGGTCATTTACCCGGTCCTCACTCAGGGTCAACCTAAGTCTGAAATGACTTGAAAGCACACAACAACAACAACAATCCTATCTCATTAGCCAAAACCAGGCCCACACTTCCCATTGAAATACTAGTAAGTTTACATTTGTTAAAATTGTTCTTCATTTTAATTACTGTATTGTTTTTGAGTGTTTTTGCACTACAAATAAGATATGTGCCGTGTGCATAGGAATTCATTCATGGGTTGTTGTAGGTTTTTTCAGGCTATATGGCCATGTTCTAGAGCAGGGGTCCTCAAACTATGGCCCGGGGGCCGAATATGGCCCTCCAAGGTCATTTACCTGGCCCTCGCTCAGGGTCAATCTAAGTCTGAAACAACTTGAAAGCACATAACAACAACAATCCTATCTCATCAGCCAAAAGCAGGTCCATACTTCCCATTGAAATACTAATATTATATTTGTTAAAATTGTTCCTCATTTTAATTATTGTATTGTTTTTAAGTGTTTTTCCACTACAAATAAGATATGTGCAATGTGCATAGGAATTCATTTTTTTTCCAAATTATAATCCGGCCCTCCAACAGTTTGAAGGGCTGTGACCTGGCCCTCTGTTTAAAAAGTTTGAGGACCCTTGTTCTCTTCTGACGTTTCACCTGCATCTACGGCAAGCATCCTCAGGGGTAGTGATGTCAGGGTAACCTGACAGTAATACAGGACACACATTTCTGTTTTGGGAGAAGGGGAGGATAATCAAAGTTTATCTATGTATTGTCGAAGGCTTTCATGGCTGGAATCACTGGGTTGTTGTAGGTTTTTCAGGCTATCTGGCCATGTTCTAGAAGCATTCTCTACTGACGTTTTGCCTGCATCTACGGCAAGCATCCTCAGAGGTTGTGACCTCACTACCTCTGAGGATGCTTGCCATAGATGCAGGCAAAACGTCAGGAGAGAATACCTCTAGAATATGGCCAGATACCCTGAAAAAACCTACAACCCAGTGATTCCGGCCATGAAAGCCTTCAACAATACTATTCATTCATGTTTTTTTTTCAAACTATAATACGGCACTCCAACGGTTTGAGGGACTGTGACCTGGCCCTCTGTTTAAAAAGTTTGAGGACCCCTGCTCTAGAGTTTTAAAAATGCCAGTCACTACAGGTAGATTTTGAGATTATATCCACAACTATCCACTATCCATGTTGGTTTGCTTCTTACAACAGGGATTTTTTGCAAAATTCAGCTATTGTAGCCTTGTGAAAGGTCTGTTAAGCAAAAGGGTCAGAGTCTGATGTCTGATTAATCATTTTGCAAGGATGCTTGCATATAGGAGGTTTGCAAGGGAAGGAAGGAGCGGGAGAACCCTTGTAACTCTACCCATGGGAATTTTGCAAGTTTTTGTGACAATGACCACTTGCCCATGTGCACAGTGCAAAGTGTGTGTAACTCAACCTTCTCCTCATTTGGGGGCAGAGTAGTGAGACCAAGACAAGCAGCCAGTACCAGCCATATGGACAGACTTGCATGATGGATTTTGTTACAACAGCCTCACAAGACTACCCTGCCTGTTCTTTGAGGTGCCAGATTTGGCCATGACAATACATGGCCTTATTACATATTTAACTACTATGATGGGCTTTATGTGGTGTTGTCTTTGAGAAGTGGTAAGAAACCGAATCTGGAAGCATCTGTGTAATTTCTCCTTGACAGAAAATCAAGCTAAGTGAGAGAAATTGTCTTAAAATAGTGGCTCTCCTGATGCGAAGGGAAAGATAGGATGACAACATGAAGACATGTGTACGTTAAACCTATATGAATGGCTCTCTTACAATTTGGCCCAAATATACAATCTCTTCATCCATAAATGTCATAAACGTATCTTTTCCAAACACAACAAGAGCACAAACAATTTTGTTCAATCTATCTTATCAAAGTGGACAAAAATGCAGGAGAAACTTGGTATTGATTTTACTTGCATTACATAATTTACAAGTTGCAGCCATAATAATGTTTTGGCAGGTATCTATAGAAGGTGGCATCAACATCATAGGCGACCACATGTGGTCAAGTAGGATTGTCTTCCAAGTGTAGGGTCTTGATGTGTGACTGTAGACCTATTTCTGATCCGCATAATCTTTTGCAGTGAGGACATACATTTCCAGATGGAAGGCGATCCCAACAAAGGTTTGCTTGACACACCTTCTTTTTCTTTTTCTTTTTGTTGGAGCCTCTTCAAAATCCATAGCCAGGTTTATATTGCCAAGTCAGCCTTTTTGAACGGAGAACCAGACTATTATAAATGATCAGGAAGATTAAACAGTTCTTCTTGAGTAGGAGAGAGCAAAGGGCAACCCAGGGGCTGCCAGCAGTATCTGCAAGGCTGTTTCTATGGCCCTTTCCTCTTCACAGTCCCAGACCATCAGTCTCATCACACTAGAGTACTGTTTCTCAACCTTCCTAATGCTGCGACCCCTTAATACACTTCCTGATGTAGTGCTGACCCCCAATGATAAAATTATTTTCGTTGCTACTTCATAACTGCAACTTTGCTACTGTTATGAATCGTAATGTAAATATCTGATATGCAAGATGTATTTTCATTCACTGGACCAAATTTGGATACGCCCCAATTTGAATACTGGTGGGGTTGGGAGGGGATTGATTTTGTCATTTGGGAATTGTAGTTGCTGGGATTTATAGTTAACCTGCAATCAAAGAGCGTTCTGAATTCCACCAAAGATGGAATTGAACCAAACTGGGCACACAGAACTCCCATGAGCAACAGAAAATACTGGAAGGGTTTGGTGGGCACTGACCTTGAGTTTGGGAGTTGTAGTTCACCTGAATCCAGAGAGCACTGTGGACTCAAACAATGATGAATCTGGACCAATTTGTCAGGAATACTCAATATGCCCAACAGACCTCACTACCTCTGAGGATGCTTGCCATAGATGCAGGTGAAACGTCAGGAGAGAATGCCTCTAGAACATGGCAATATAGCCCGAAAAAACCTACAGCAGCCCAGAATGAATTAGGTTCTCAAACTGTGCTCCTCAGCAGACTGAAAGCCAAAACCAAGGTTACAACATCTGTTATAGAACTCCAATATGCTGATGATAAAATCATCTGTGCGCAATCAGAAGAAGACCTACAAGCCACTCTAAACACCTTCACAGAAGCATACGAGAAGCTCGGCCTGTCATTGAACATAGAGAAAACCAAAGTGCTCTTCCAGCAGTCACCAGCCAATCCCTCTCCAATGCCACAAATACTGCTTAATGGTGTAATATTAGAAAATGTTGACCATTCTGTTACCTTGGCAGCCACCTCTCCACAAAAGTCAACATTGACACTGAAATACAACACTGCCTGAGCGCTGTGAGTGCAGCATTTTTCTGAATGAAGCAGAGAGTGTTTGAGGACCGGGACATCCGTAGGGATACCAAGGTGCTTGTTTATAAAGCTATTGTCCTCCTAACCCTGCTCTACGCCTGCGAGACGTGGACTGTCTACAGACATCACATGTAACTCCTGGAACGATTCCATCAGCGCTGCCTCCGGAAAATCCTGCAAATCTCTTGGGAAGACAAGTAGATAAATGTCAGCGTGCTGGAAGAAGCAAAGACCACCAGCAATGAAGCGATGGTCCTCCGCCATCAACTCTGCTGGACCGGCCACGTCGTCTGGATGCCTGACCACTGTCTCCCAAAGCAGTTGCTCTACTCTGAACTCAAGAACGGAAAACAAAATGTTGGTGGGCAGGAAAAGAGATTTAAAGATGGGCTCAAAGCCAAATTTAAAAACCCTGGCATAGACACTGAGAACTGGGAAGCCCTGGCCTTTGAGCGCTCCAGTTGGAGGTCAGCTGTGACCAGCAGTGCTGTAGAATTTGAAGAGACACGAATGGAGGGCTAAAGAGGGAAAGGTGCCAAGAGAAAGGTGTGTCAAGCCAACCCCGACTGTGACTGCCTTCCACTTGGAAACCAATGTCCTCCACAGTCACCAAGCAAAGTATTACCCAAAGTACTCCATCTTTGCCTCTAATGTCCTTCTCTCCAATGAGCTCTAGTAGGGACGCCCCATGACAAAGGGAGGCAGGACTGGTAGCCCAGCATCTGGAGAGCCACGTAAAATGGGTTTGACACATGTGTCACGGGATCAAGCAGTGCTCCAAGGAAGAGGCCCAAAAGGCTTGCTCCTGGCGCCGCAGAGGGGAGGGGGCGGGGAGAGGAGGAGGAGGGAGGGGGCGTGGCCGCGGCGCTCCAATCAAAGGGAAGGAGGGCGGGGCTGAGCAGCGGGCGCTTTATCGGGCGCTGGGGCCGCGGTGCTCTCCCTCTCTCTTTCTCTCTCTCTCCTCCGGCAGACAAGACAGAGGCGGGTGAGGATGGCGGCTCCAAAGGCGGCGGCCTCGCTCTTGCGCAAAGTGCTGATCAGCGACAGCCTGGACCCTTGCTGCAAGCAGATCCTGCAAGCGGCCGGCATCTGCGCCTTGGAGAAGGCCGGCCTCAGCAAGGAGCAGCTGCTGGCCGAGATCAAGGTGAGCGAGTCCCTTCCCCTCTTGGCACACAGAGCCTTCCCTTCCCAGTGCACGAGATTGGGAGCTTTCTGCCTCTCCTTGGGCTGCATCTCGAGCTCCCACCCAGAGCCCGCCTCTTGCATGTGCTGCTTGTGATTTCAGCGCCAAGCAAAGGAATTTTTCATCTAAAGTTCCTTCTAGAGCGGTGTTCCTCAACCTTCCTAATGCTGCGACTCCTTAATACAGTTCCTCATGTTGTGGTGACCCCCAACCCTAAAATTATTTTCGTTGCCACTTCATAACTGGAATTTTGCTACTGTTATGAATCGTCAGGTAAATATCTGATAGGCACGATGTATTTGCATTCTCTGGACCTTGGGAGTTGTAGTTGCGGGGATTTATAGTTCACCTACAACAGTGTTTCTCAACCTTCCTAATGCCGCGACCCCTTAATACAGTTCCTCATGTTGTGGTGACCCCCAACCATAACATTCTTTTGCAACTTCATAACTGTAATTTTGCTCCTGTTATGAAACATAATTTGGGAGTTGTAGTTGTTGGGATTTATGGTTCACCTACAATCAAAGAGTATTCTGAACTCCACCAACAATGGAATTGAACCAAACTTGGCACACAGAATGCCCACGACCAACAGAAAACACTGGAAGGGTTAGGTGAGGATTGGCCTTGAGTTTGGGAGTTGTAGTTCACCTATCTCCAGAAAGCACTGTGGACTCAAACAATGATGGATCTGGACTAAACTTGGCACGAATACTCAATATGCCCAAATGTGGACACAGTTGGAGTTTGGGGGAAATAGACCTTGACATTTGGGAGTTGTAGTTGCTGGGATTTATGGTTCACTTACAATCAAAAAGGAATTCTGAACTCCACCAACAATGGAATTGAACCAAACTTGGCACACAGAATGCCCACAACGAACAGAAAACACTGGAAGGGTTTGGTGGGCATTGACCTTGAGTTTGGGAGTTGTAGTTCACCTACAGAGAGCACCATGGACTCAAACAATTATGGATCTGGGCCAAACTTGGCAAAAATACTCAGTATGCTAAATGTGAACACTGGTGGAGTGTGGGGAAAATAGGCCTTGACATTTGGGAGATGTAGTTGCTGGGATCTATAGTTCACCTACAATCAAAAAGCATTCTGAACCTCACCAATGATAGAATTGGGCCAAACTTCCCACACAGAACCCCCATGACCAACAGAAAATACTGTGTTTTCTGATGGTCTTTGGTGACCCCTCTGACACCTCCTGGCGACCCCTCCAGGGGTCCCGACCCCCAGGTTGAGAAACACTGACCTACAATCAAAGAATATTCTGAACTCCACCAAAGATGGAATTGACCCAAACTTGGCACACAGAACGCCCATGACCAGCAAAAAATAATGAAAGGGTTAGGTGAGCATTGGCCTTGAGTTCAGGAGTTGTAGTTCACCTATCTCCAGAAAGCACTGTGTACTCAAACAATGATGGATCTGGACTAAACTTGGCACGAATACTCAATATGCCCAAATGTGGACAATGTTGGAGTTTGGGGGAAATAGACCTTGACATTTGGGAGTTGTAGTTGCTGGGATTTATAGTTCACCTACAATCAGAGAGCATTCTGAACCCCACCAATGATAGAATTGGGCCAAACTTCCCACACAGAACTCTCATGACCAGCAGAAAATACTGTGTATCCTGATGGTCCTTTGCAACCCCTCCGACACCCCATTGCGACCCCTCCAGGGGTCACGACCCCTGATAAACGCTGTTCTAGATTTTTTTGCAACTCTAAAATTATAATAAAGAACAACACTCAAACACAGGGGAACTCCAAACAAGAAACAATCAGGAACAGCGAATCACCTCTCAACAAAGGATTCCCCCAGGCCGTAGCAAGACACACCTCAAAACTGCCAGGCCATCAAATGCTAATCAAGGTGGCCAATGGAAACATTCATACCTAGCTCCAACAGACAAGAGTTCTTTCTCCCACCCTGGACTTTCCACAGATACATAAACCCCATTTTCTTTCTTTTATTTTTTAAAATAAAATTGTTTATTTTTGTTATGGTACATAACAGAAAAGCAAATTGTGGCAGATATAATCAGGTAACAATATTGCCTATATATCTTAGTCAATCAACCAGTTAATTTTGACACTGAGTACAAATTATTATCAGTTACTTAACTTAATACATATAGACTTGCTATTTCTGCGTGTTATCCACTACTTTCAGTCAAAGTTTTCTAATTTTTGGCTGATGAGATAGGATTGTTGTTGTTTTTGTTGTGTGCTTTGAAGTCATTTCAGACTTGGGTTGACCCTGAGCAAGGGCCGGGGAAATTACCTTGGAGGGCCGCATCTGGCCCCTGGGCTTTAGTTTGGGGACCCCTGATGTAGAGAGTGTGATGTTGGCAGTCCTCCGCAGAGCAAGCTCTGCTCTGTTCACATTCTGTTGGTAACTTTGTGTTCTTGTTCAGATGAACTGAAAAGATACTGTAATCTTAGACATTGTTGCAGACAGTAGAATTTTTACCTCTGGATGAAATGCTCCCATTTTGGTTTCCCCTATAGCTACACTCCCGAATGGAGCTCTTATCTTTTGAATTTGGAAATCTGCCCTGTTAGTCCCCATTTGCTTTTGCAGCTCACCGAACTGTGTGCTTTGCTCTTTTGAATTCTGTGGGAACATTTGCCATAGGTCCAGTCCTTCATCAACATATGATCATATTGTGATTCTAGGCGAAATGAAGTGTGACAAAGAGAATATGCTGAGAACTAGCAACGTTGTCTCTCACACAGACATTTTTGGACCCCACTGCTGTTAGGGTGCTTTGCAGTCACCTTTAGTATTGGAAACCCTTCAACTGAGGAATTAGAAAGGTGTAAAGCAGTGGTTCTCAACCTTCCTAATACCCCGACCCCTTAATACAGTTCCTCATGTTGTAGTGACCCCCAACCATAACCCTAACATTATGAATCGCCATGTAAATAATGATCTGCAGGATGTATTTTCATTCACTGGAGCAAATTTGGCACAAATACCCGGTATGCCCAAATCTGAATACTGATGGGGTTGGCGGGGGGATTGCTTTTGCCATTTGGGAGTTGTAGTTGCTGGGATTTATAGTTAACCTGTAAACAAAGAGCATTCTGAACTCCACCAACAATGGAATTGAACCAAAGTTGGCACACAGAACTCCCATGACCAACAGAAAATACTGGAAGGGTTTGGTGGGCATTGACCTCGAGTTTGGGAGTTGTAGTTCGCCTATATCCAGAGAGCACTCTAGACTCCAACAATGATGGATCTGGACCAAACTTGGCAAGGATACTCAATATGTCCAAATGTGAATACTGGTGGAGTTTGGGGAAAATAGACCTTGACATTTGGGAGTTGTAGTTGCTGGGAGTTACAGTTCACCCACAATTAAAGAGCATTCTGAACCCCACCAACGATAGAATTGCACCTAATTTCCCACACAGAGATCCCCATGACCAACTGTTTTCTGATGGTCTTTGGTGACCCTTCTGCAACCTCCCCATGACCCTCCGAGGGGTCCCGACCCCCAGCTTGAGAAACACTGGCTTAAAGGGTCTTACGAACATCCCAAATTAAATTATTATTGTTGGTACACACACAGGCAAAAGCTGCATGCCTTAAGAGAGCTGAAACTTATTGTACAGCCCAACACAAAGCAAGTTGTGTTGGCCATTGGCAAAAAAGCCAATGGGATTTTGGCCTGCATCAATAGGAGTCTAGTGTCTAGATCCAGGGAAGTCATGCTACCCCTCTATTCTGCTTTGGTTAGACCACACCTGGAATATTGTGTCCAATTCTGGGTACCACAATTGAAGGGGGATGTTGACAAGCTGGAATGTGTCCAGAAGAGGGCGACTAAAATGATCAAGGGTCTGGAGATCAAGCCCTATGAGGAGCGGCTTAAGGAGCTGGGCATGTTTAGCCTGAAGAAGAGAAGGCTGAGAGGAGACATGATAGCCATGTATAAATATGTGAGAGGAAGTCATAGGGAGGAGGGAGCTGCCCTGGAGACTAGGACGTGGAACAATGGCTTCAAACTACAAGAAAGGAGATTCCATCTGAACATGAGGAAGAACTTCCTGACTGTGAAAGCTGTTCAGCAGTGGAACTCTCTGCCCCGGAGCTTCTTTGGAAGCTTTTAAACAGAGGCTGGATGGCCATCTGTTGGGGGATGCTTTCAATGCAATTTTCCTGCTTCTTGGCAGGGGGTAGGACTGGATGGCCCATGAGGTCTCTTCCAACTCTATGATTCTATGACTCTATAAAAGTTGATGGTTTTTCCCTGACATTAAGTCCAGTCATGTCCGACTCGGGGGGTTGGTGCTCATCTCCATTTCTAAGCCCCAAATAGACTACTGCAATGCACTCTACATGGGTTTGCCTCTGAAGACTGGATGGCCCATGAGGTTTCTTCCAACTCTATGATTCTATGACTATAAAAGTTGAAGGTTTTCCCCTGACATTAAGTCCAGTCGTGTCCGACTCGAGGGGTTGGTGCTAATCTCCATTTCTAAGCCCCAAATAGACTACTGCAATGCACTCTACGTGGGGTTGCCTCTGAAGACTGGATGGCCCATGAGGTCTCTTCCAACTCTATGATTCTATGACTTTATAAGTTAAACTCTGTATTCAGTAGGAAAATAAAATATTTTCCCCAAATCCCAAAATGTTATTCCCTCCAGCTGAACATTTTAGTGAAGTCTTTCCTAGGGGTACAAAAAAGAAGAGGTTTCACAGTTATTTTGTTTGCAAGGTTGGGGGTCGGGTAGATGTTTCTGAAGAATACTTTTTTCTCAAAACTAAAAAAGTTGGTTAAGAGTGAATGCGGTACCTAATTTAAATCAAAACGTGTATAAACATGTATAATTGAACTAAATCTAAGAACATATTTATGCAGATATCAAACATACTAAAGCTCAGATGTTAACAATTGGAGTGCTTTCATTTTTTCCATGTAAAGAATCAAATAATGGAAAAGGATTGTTTCCAAAAATATATGACCCTCTGTGGACCCTTCCACAGCCATATAACCCAGAGTATCAAAACAGAATAATCCACAGTATCTGCTTTGAACTGGAATATCTGAGTCCACACTGCCATATATCCCAGTTCAAATCAGATAATGTGGGATTTTATTCCACTATGTGGAAGGGGCCTGAGTGAATTCCGAAATAAATTGTATTGATCATTAACATTTAAACCACATACTCAGTGAATTCTATGTCACTGGATTGGATCCAGATTTGCTATTCTGTTAAAGGAAAGACTCCTTCCTTTCACAGCTGGCATCAGGATCCAATGGAAGTGAAACAAATACTTAATTGTTGGCAGCTCTTTTCTTTAGAGGACTATTGAGAACGTTCCAAGGTCCCAACATGTGACAGGAGAGTTGCTTGTGTGCTGAAAAGGGGGGAGACTGTGCTAAAGAAGTACAGCGTGCCCTTCTTCCCCACTTATTTGGGGGTTGGGGTGAGGCTTAGTTGGGAGCTTGTGGAATCGCATAGGAACTTGCCTCTGCTTGTCTAGTCTTAATTGGTAAAATTATTCGTCCTCCAAATGTGCTAGCATTTGCTCCTTTCTGTCCCCCAGGCAAGGCACAGACTGATATCACGTCTGTGAAATCTCTTGTGTGTTTCCTCTAGCTTGGAAATTGAAATTGAAGATGTGGAATTTTATTTCAAGACTGCAAACCAGACTGAACTCATACAGAGGGGATATTCTAAAATGTTGATGTCTCTAGATCAAAATAGGGGCTCTGAGATGAGCCTTGAAGGTAAACAACATAGACTATGGATTACAGCACTTTTGGTGAGATGTCAGTGGCAGCTTCAGGCAATGTGCACTGTGACGGTTTCATAAGTACCTGGAATTAATGATTTAGATATCTCAATCGCCATGTAATGATTTGCTGTCCATTCTGTTTTAGCCTGAGTATGAGAACCTAGAGCTGTGGTTTGACATGTAGCCCTTATCTTTAAGTGAGGAAGACACAGCTACTTTGTGTTTCATCTGTTGACACTGTTGGGAGCCCCTCTCCACTGCCTTCAACTGCCATTCTGCTGGACATTGAGTGGTAGGAGGCAGCCAGTAAGACACTGCTACATCGTGTCTTGTGTATTATTATTATTATTATTATTATTATTATTATTATCTTTATTTGTACCCCGCTAGCATCTCCCGAAGGACTCGATGCGGCTTAAAAAGGCCAAGGCCTCAAAACACAACATAACAATACAAAACCTAAAGCAAATTAAAAACAGTTAAAGCAATATTAAACAACAAGCAATAAACAATACATCAAGACACTATAAAACTGGGCCGGGCCAGAGTAATGGGTACAGGATTAAAAGTGCTGATGTGACAGGTGATATGTAAAGATTATAGGGTAAGTGCAGTGTGCAGTGTGCAGCAATCTTAATAAAGTGCTTCTGGGACTTGTTATTGGAGTTTCCTATTCTGGAAAGGCACATCAGAACAGCCAGGTCTTCAAGTTCTTTCTAAAGACTGCCAATGTAGGAGCCTGTCTAAGATCTTTTGGGAGGGTGTTCCAGAGTTGGATGGCCACCACAAAAAAGGCCCTGTCTCGTGTCCCCACCAACCGTGCCTGCGACGCAGGCGGAATCACGAGCAGGGCCTCTCTGGATGAACGAAGTGAGTGTGTGGGTTCATAAACGGAGATGCGGTCATGCAGGTAGGATGGTACCAAACCGTTTAGGGCTTTGTAGGTAAGCACCTGCACCTTAAATTGGGCTCGGAAAATAACGGCAGCCAGTGGAGCTCCTTGAACAGGAGGGTTGACCTCTCTCTGTAAGGAGCACCAGTTAACATTCTGGCTACTGTCCGTTGGACCAGTTGGAATTTCCGAGCCATTTTCAAGGGCAGCCCCACGTAGAGCGCATTACAGTAGTCCAATCTAGAGGTGACCAAGGCATGGACCACCCTGGCCAGATCAGCCTTCGTGAGGTACGGTCACAGTTGGCGCACAAGTCTCAATTGTGCAAAAGCCCTCCCGGACACCGCCGACGCCTGAGCCTCAAGCGTAAGTGATGAATCCAAGAGGACTCCCAAACTGCGGACCTGTGGCTTCAGGGGGAGTGTAACCCCGTCCAGCACAGGTTGCCACCCTATACCCCGATGAAATATTACATGAAATGATCCAAGGAAGCCCTCAAGGGCAAAACAGGCAGATGATAAAATGGCATATGTTACAAAGGCTATGAAGGCGAATGAAGAATGCAACAGATAAGAGACACCAGTCATCATAGTATCTATACCATTGGATTAGAACCCTTTTCTCTGAAGATCATGTGTTGGTCACTGCACTGATCCCAGCACATAAAACAAATTCATTCACAGACTTCTTCCAAATAAACCAAAACCAACAAACGTCCCATGGCTGTTGTTGAGTGGTGATGCAGACATGACTAATATCCAGAAGCCCCTAACTATGGATTGGCCCATAAGCAGTAGTAAAAGATTCAGTTGTTCTAATCTGCCACCAAGACTCTACCTTTGGATGACAATCATATTTGGCCATGAGTGACTGCCTATGATGATCAGTACTACAAATTACAGTTGTTTAGAAGAAAAGGAAGACTTAGCTTTGTGGTGTGGGTTCATTTCTTCCACTGATCATATTACCAAATCTGGATTCCATTGCACCCTTGAACGCTGTTTTCAAACTGTACTGATAGAAGAGCTGCGAAAGGGTTTGTCTTTCATCCTGCTTTGTATCTTGAGAATCATGGGAACCAGACTAAATGTGTATTACTAGGCAGCTGCAGTATTTAGAGGTGACACTGGTGGAAGATCTCTCCAAGACAGTGGTAGTGGCACCATAACTAGCACATGTGTGCACTGCACAGAGGGAGGTGCAGTAAGCATTCTTTTGAATGTATTTTACCATGAAACCCTTGTAAAACAAACCAAAATGAAACAAGAGATAGTGCCAGAAGATGAAAGTCTCAGGTTGGATGGCACTCGATGAACTACTAAAATACAGCAGAGGTCAGCTATGAGTTGCGCTATAGCTAATGACTCAAGCTAAAAGATGTTCAGCTGTTGTCATGCTCAGATGTGATAGTCAAGCCCAAAGCTGAACAATACATATGATAGGAAAATGGAATGTGAGAAGCATGAATTAGAGGAAAAGAAGTGCTGCAATAATTGGGGAGAGTGAGTTAAAGTGGAGGAGAATTGGACCTTTTGAATTGGATAATTACATAGTGGAAATGAAAATTTAATAACCCAGAAAATGAAAATCTAAGAAGAAATGTAGTGAAATTAGTAGTGAAGAGAGTTGTAGCAAAAGCAGTCAGGAAATTATGTAAAATTCAGAAGAAATAATATCAAGAAGACTTAAGGACAGACCAGAAGAAAAAGCAAAAGTGGACAGAAACATTGAGTGCAACTAATCAGTGACTTGTGTGCAGGGACAAAAAACTACTATAATAATGCAAATGAATTCCACAATCCAAATGTTTAATGAAAATATGGGGAGTTGAATTTTTTTGGCCCCAAGTGTCTGACGCACTCACAGGCCAGTTGTGTCCTCAAAGAAGTGTCAAAAGGTGAGAGAATGATGCAGGAGGTGAAGACAGAGATGTTAGAGGTGCATAGGAGGAAAGTGCACTGGACATTTCAACAAAGTATGCAGATCTGAAAAGTTGTTGCAGAAAAAGAAAGTAATGTATTACCCCCGCTTTGCAAATCAAACTGTGTAATTGAATTGGAACCAGAGACCTAGCTGCCAAAATTGAATTTGTATTCTATGACCCCTCAGGAAATGACTGTCTCGAGGGAGTTTATTGACTAGAACTTGGCGAGGAAATTTCTATACCCTTCTACATCAACTGTGGTAGTGCCAGTGTTTATATGAGAGAGAGAAAATATGCATCTTTGAGACTGGCCAGTAACTACTGTAGATTAAATGCTATTTGTGCCTCAAACAAATACTGTAGGGAAGATTTCCATCAAGGTAGATCTGAGAGAGGCTTATTTTTGAGTAAGAATCTGCCAGTCTTGAGTCGAGGCTGGATCTACACTTCCATATAATGCAGTTTCTGAATTCAGATTATCTGAACTAGATTATATGAGTCTACACTGCCATATAATACAATTCAAAGCGGACAATCTGGATTCAGAAACTGCATAATACAGCAGTATTGATGGGGCCTAAGAATGTCTTTAAAACTGCTCTGTTGGGTCATCTGAATATTGTTTCGTACCTTTTGGACTCATGGGAGTGTCTGATTGTATTTGATTACTGAGCTTCTGCATAAGTTTTTATATAAGGAAATCTTGGTGTATGTAAATGATATGTTAATGACTGAAAATTGCAAATCTCATGTTCATCTGATGTGGATCGTGTTAAGGAAATAGTCAACTATTAGCTCATTTTAAAATTGTCTAAATGTAAATTGAATTACTGTATTTCCTCGAATCTAAGGTGGACCTTTTCCTGTTTCCTGAAAAGGCTTCAAAAACATGGTGTACTTAGATAAGATAGCGTCTTAGAATTGTTGGATTTTTTCAAATTGTCTTACCGCCGAGAGAGAGAGAGAGAGGAGGAGGAGCGGGGACCTCCACTCACTTCAGGTCTGATTGCTTACTTCCTTTTTATTTTTTAGGACTATGATGGGCTGATTGTACGCTCAGCAACCAAAGTGACTGCAGACGTTATAAATGCTGCTGCGAAACTGCAGGTCATTGGGAGAGCCGGCACTGGTGTTGACAATGTGGACGTTGATGCTGCTACAAGGAAGGGGATCCTGGTCATGAAGTAAGGTGCCAGAGAGTTTCTCAAGTGCAGTGGTCCCCAACATTTGAGCCTCCAGGTGTTTTGGACTTTAACTCCCAGAAATCATAGCCAGCTTACCAGCTTTTAGGAACTGTGAGAGCTGAAGTCAAAAACACCTGGAGGCCCAAAGGTTGGGAGCCACTGTTCAAGTGGGTAGATGTGACTCAGAATCTTTCGAGTACAAAAACCAGAAGGTTTTTTGTTTTGTTTTTATAATTCCTGCCTATAAGAGTGAGTGATGGAACCAACCCAATGTGTAAGATGTTAGACTCCTCTGTGCTGGGAATTATTTATTATTTATTTTATTTAAGGCATTTATATTCCGCCCTTCTCACCCCAAAGGGGACTCAGGGCGGAGCACAGCATATATACGGCAAACATTCAATGTCGGGACGAGAATTCATTATATACATACATAAACATTAAAAACATTTATCTCAATATTAAAATACCCTGTTTAAAACTGTCTTGGTCATCTGCATCAAATCTAATTGTCCTGGTAAAGTTTCCTATCGCTGCTTTATTGCACTGTCCTGAAAGCTTGGTCCTACAGCCAAGTTTTTTCCATCCTTCTGAAGGACAGGAGGGAGGGGGCCAATCTGATCTCACCAGGAAGGGAGTTCCATAGCCAGGGGGCAATCACCGAGAAGACCCTCTCTTTTGTCCCCACCAGTTGCGCCTATGACAATGGCGGGACAGAGAGCAGGACCTCCCCAGAGGATCTTAATCTCTGCAGTACTTCATAGGGGGAGATACGTTCAAACAGGTAAATTGGACCAGGACCGTTTAGGGCTTTATAGGCCAAAGCCCTCAACGGCCCTGGCCCAATTTACCTGTGTGAACGCATCTCCCCCTATGAACCATTGCAGAAATTAAGATCCTCCAGGGAGGCCCTGCTCTCTGTCCCGCCATTGTCAATGACCAGGCAATGCAAATAGGAGGGAAGCCACTATAGCAGAGCTGTGGGCAAAAGTTGCTGTGTATTAAATTAAAATAACGGGTTGGGACAGAAGGGATCCTTTTGCTTTAGAAGAGAAAAATATGTATTTTGCCTGCACAGAATTTCCAGAGATGTTTCCATAGTGCTTTGTTAGTTGGTGTTTTCCCCACTTTCCCCAGTATAGCTATCTCTATTTCTGATTAGGCACCAAAGCAAAAACTTCTGTAAAAAGGCATGCCAGTATATGTTTGATCCTCCAGTAGAGTAAACTCTCAAATCAGGGAGAGGAGGAGGAGGATTAGGACATCTTTCTATATAGTCTCGCCTAGTTGCTGACACTTACCTTCACCTGTTAGATTCCACATACCAACCTAGTTTTAATGCTTTTAGTCTAATTTTTAAGAGTTTGAGCTTATTATCTTATACATGTGTGTGTGGTATTATGTTCATTTAACTTTACTGTTTTATAATCTTTATTTAGGTTTGTTTACTCACTATTTGAATTGTTACTGCTTTTGGCATTGAATGTTTGCCACTATGTTATTTCTGCTAGAAACCGCTCTGAGTCCCCTTGGGGAGATAAGGCGGGTTATAAATAAATTATTATTATTATTATTATTATTATTATTATTATTATTATTATTATGCTCCTATGATCCTATAAAACCACAGATGCCCTCAATACCAAATACTTTTAGTCACAATATCTGTCAGTAATGATGGAGTAAGTCTTTATAAAATAAGTCTGATGTTCATATTGTGAATGCTTTCCCCTAACCATGCTTATTTGGCCACATTGTGGGCCCAGAAGGTATGGCTTTCTACTTGGAAACCACAGCTCCCAGAAGCTTTTGAAATACTATTTCAACTACTTTCTCTAACATATTTTGGCTTTCCTCCTCAGCACACCCACTGGCAACAGCCTCAGTGCGGCAGAGCTGACCTGCGGAATGATCATGAGCCTGGCCCGGTAAGTGGCATGGCTTCTTAATTACAAGTTGGGTGTTGTGTGGTTTCTAACAGCATTTTCTCCTGACATTTTGCCTGCATCTGTGACTGGCATCGTCAGTTGGTCTGGCGTACTTCACAGTGTCCTCAACTCTTTTTGGACACAGAACTTCAGTTCATATTAACATGACTCCCAAAGCCAAAGTTACTGTATGGGGTACCAGAAAGATTTTAAAGAAAATCCTTAATCATTATAGACAACATGCCATCTAGATGCAGTAATATAACAAATTCCTTTGGAGGAGGGAGGTTCATCAGGTCATGCTAAAATGGAAAATATTATTTCAGACAAATCCCACAGGCAGCAGCTTCAATGAAGGAGGGGAAATGGGATCGCAAAAAGGTAAGAAGCTGGTGCCTTCTCCTTCTCTTCTACTTTGTGGTGATGCTGGCTGGAGGGACACATGCACACATGAGGGTTTGTTCACATTGGTTATACATTTTTCTTAGTTCATGGGAATGGAGCTTCAAGGGAAGACCCTGGGTGTTCTAGGCCTGGGCAGAATTGGCCGAGAAGTGGCTCTCCGGATGCAGTCCTTTGGCATGAAGGTAAGATGCAGTCCATGAAGATAAAGTGACAATCACTAGAAGAAAGAGGTCTAATGTATTGTCGAAGGCTTTCATGGCTGGAATCACTGGGTTATTGTAGGTTTTTGGGGGTATATGGCCATGTTCCAGAAGCATTCTCTCCTGATATTTTTGCCTGCATCTGTGGCAAGCATCCTCAGAGCATTCTCTCCTGATGTTTCGCCTGCATTTATGGCAAACATCCTCACAACCTCTGAGGATGCTTGCCATAGATGCAGGCGAAACGTCAGGAGAGAATGCTTCTAGAACATGGCCATGTAGCCTAAAAAACCTACAACCCAGAAACAGGTCTGCTGCCTTGGCTGCTGGCTTATTGTATGTGGGGATGGGTGGGATATGAACTATCTCATCTGTTTCAAAGCACTCTCTCTTTCTCTCCTCCTTCTCTTCACTTCCCATATCATTAGACTATTGGCTATGACCCCATCATCACTCCTGCAGAATCTGCTGCCTTTGGTGTGGAACAACTGCCCTTGGAACAGATATGGCCGCTATGTGATTTCATCACAGTCCACACCCCACTCTTGCCTTCCACTACAGGTAAGGGATGGGCCTGTAAGAGGGTATCTCCTCCTAGGATGCTGGACTCCAGATATGGACATCGCCCTCCCTGTTAGCAAGTAGAAAGGGCATATGGGCCAGAGCTGATCCAACATCAGATCTGTGTGAGGTATTTGGGAATGGGAGTAAAACAGCACATGTTCGCTGAGAGACCAGGGCATCCTGCTTGGAGCCCCCGGTGGCGCAGTAGGTTAAAACCCCTGTGCTGGCAGGACTGAAGACCGACAGGTCGCAGATTCGAATCCGGGGAGAGGCGGATGAGCTCCCTCTATCAGCTCCAGCTCCTCATGCAGGGACATGAGAGAAGCCTCCCACAAGGATGGCAAAACATCAAACATTGGGACATTCCCTGGGCAATGTCCTTGGAGACGGCCAATTCTCTCACACCAGAAACGACTTGCAGTTTCTCAAGTCGCTCCTGACCTGACCAAAAATGGTTTGAGTAGGTCCCAAGATCACAGGGAAGATTGGCTCTGAACTTGAAAGGTTCAGATAGGAGAGGTTTGGCTTTGCATTTCTGATTAAGTCCCCTTCCACACAGCTGTATAAAATCCACATTGAACTGGATTATAAGGCAGTGTGTGTTGCACAGAAGTGGATTTTAGCCAAGTCCCATTCAAAAGACACACAGACAAGAGGAAAAAAGGAACAGAAAAACTTTACTCTTATCAGTAGAAGCATAAACTTGCAGTGTTGCATACAAAAGCAAACAGTGCAATAAACTTACATAGTCCTTGTAAGTAACACAGAATAAGGCTTTTTCATCTTCATTCAAATGAGAGAGCAAAACATAAAACCTGAGTAAATAGCTATTCCACAATAGCAAAGAACATCGCTGTTAGAGAATAGCAGCATTACAGCATATTGCTTCTCTTCCTCAGAGTAGTGTATTGCTTCTCCAAACTGTATTCTAAAATCCATACAGTTACACCACACTGAGTGTGGCCCAAACATGCTGGCTGACCTCCATTACCAGCTGCACATAATAATTAACATCATAAGGTTTTTCTTTAACACACACTTGATCCTGCTACGACTTACTGTAACAGTGTGACTCAGATAACTTAGTTCAAAATGGATATTATGGATTATGTGCCTTGATATTCTGGGTTATATGGCTGTGTGGAAGGGCCCCAAAAGTCTGCACCAAGATAAGGTGAAGAGAATGAGAATCTTGAAAACTAAAAAGATTTTTACTTGGCATAATCCTGTTGTTACTTTTGAAGAGAAGCAAAGAGTTGGGGCTGTTCATCTCCATTTTAGCTTCAGAAACATCCCTAGGTTTTGTATTGTGCTTTTCAAGCCCCATGTACACTGCCATATAATAATAATAATAATAATAATAATAATAATAATAATAATAATATTAATAATACTTTATTTGTACCCCGCTACCATCTCCCCAAGGGACTCGGTGCGGCTTACATGAGGCCGAGCCCAAATACAACAATACAAACAGTAATAACAACAATACAAGCAATTAAAATAAAAACATGGACAATAAAATAATGCAACATTAACAATAAAACCACACGATTAAAACTGTGGGAAGGCCAAATGTAAAATTAAAATTGGAAGTTATGCTGGAACATGGGTGAAAAAGTTAAACTGCATTGTATGGCAGTGTAGATGGGGCCGAAGTTATTTCTGACTTTTGGTGAACCTCCCAAAAGGTTCTCTTGAAGGAATTTGTTCAGAGGGGGTCTGCCATTGCCTTCCTCTGAGGCTGAAAGTGTGGCCTAGGTCACCCAGAGGCTTTTGATGGGCGAGTGGAGATTTGAACCCTGATCTCTGGAGTCATAGTCAAACACTCGAACCAATACACCATGCTGGAATAGATGTTTGAGAAGAAAAAAGAAAATTTGAATTATTAGCATGACAATGACTCTTGGAAGGAGTGCTTTGTGATAAGATAGGTGAATTCCACCAGGAAGTCCTAAGGCTGCAATGGACCTGAAAGGAGCTTGCTTCTTTCATTGCTCTTTCCTTTTCAGGGCTTCTGAATGACTCCACTTTTGCCAAGTGCCGCCCTGGGGTCCAGGTGATCAACTGTGCCCGAGGGGGCATTGTGGATGAGGGAGCCCTTCTGCGAGCCCTCCAGTCTGGCCAATGTGGAGGAGCAGCGTTAGATGTTTTCACAGAGGTAAGCCTTTGGGATACTTAGTAGGCTTGGTTGATTTTTTAAAAATGGCTCAAAACTCGTTTCAGATGTAGGAGGTGCCTGTGGCTTGATTCTAAAGTCAATTCAGATTTTCACAGAAAAAAAATTCAAAACTTTTCAAAACTTCAGAGACTTCCGAATCCTTTTGTTAATGGTTTGAAAGTGTTATTTCCTGTTTCATTGGGTGGTCTTTACTTTTACTCCAGAAGCGGGGAAAAGCAAGCGGAGGAAATTCCTTCTTTCTCTGGTTTAAAACTGGCTTGAGCTGAGGCCAGGTAATTCCTTCCTTCTCTGGTTTAAAACTGGCTTCTCTGGCTTTAAAATTGGCTTCTCTGGCTTGAGCCGAGGCCAGGAAATTCCTTCCTTCTCTGGTTTAAAACTGGCTTCTCTGGCCTTAAAACTGGCTTCTCTGGCTTGAGCTGAAGCCAGGAAATTCCTTCCTTCTCTGGTTTTAAAACTGGCTTCTCTGGATTGAGTCAAGGCCAGGAAATTCTTTCCTTCTCTGGTTTAAAAGCTGGCTTCTCTGGTTTGAACTGAGGCCAGGGACCAGAAGCGTGGAAAAGCTGAATAATTTCTGACTCACTACCTGAGTTGTAAAAAAATTGCGGAAAAAGCTTTGGAAGGGCAAAGGGACTTCCGTTTTTTAAAAAAAGCTTTGATATTGCTTCAAAAAGGTAATTTTAACGAAATTATTATGAGCAACGAGTTATCCGAGCAACTCTATCCATGCCTAATACTTAGTGTTTTCCATGGAGTTCTTCAATGTGAGGGTGGTAGTGGAGTTTGGGAGCTGTGGTGCTTGAAGCTCACATGTAAACCCAGCTTTTACTTTTGCTTGACTGGCCATAATTTTTAAAAATCTAATAAGGCAATTAATTGTATTATTGAACCCATTGTCACCTACATCCTTTTCCTTTGTGAGCTTTCATGAGCTAGGTATGTATGTGCTATGAGCAGAGCAGACAGAGACTTGTCATGCACAGACTCCAGATGGTGGAAAACACGGAGAGTAGTAAGTCTGCTATCTTTGGATAGTAAGGGATGAAGATTCTGGAAGTGCCACCATGGTCAGTCTTTGCTCTTTCAGGCAGTATGCAGTCCCACTAATAAACTTCCTGAGCTCTGGACCTGGAAACTATTTACCTACAGAATCTCTGCCTTGAGTCCAGCCTGAGCTGTTGACCTGGGCCTGGAGAATGCAAGGTTGCAGCTTGGGGGTTGTGAGAGCTTTCTGATCAGCCTGGTTGTTTCATTCCCAATAGGAGCCACCCAAGGACAAGGCCTTGGTGAACCATCCCAATGTAATCAGCTGCCCTCACCTGGGTGCCAATACCCGAGAAGCTCAGAGCCGTTGCGGCAAGGAGATTGCCATGCAGTTTGTGGACTTAGCCCAGGGCAAGGCACTTGTTGGCACTGTGAGTTCTACCCTTACACTGCTCAATGTTTCTCAATTTGTCCAGCATATTTCAATTTGCAAACATAAGAGTAATCTTTTGCTTCAAACCATTTTTTATTTTGTTTCTAAAACTTGAGCTTTGTATCATTTTCTAAACTGGAAAAGAGTTGAGGCCTTGAAAAACTCTGTGCTCTTTACATTTGCAAAAGTTTTCCAGTAGTTAGAAAACGAAATACAAGAGAGGTGGCTTGCCGAGCAATGTTGCTGAATTACAACGTGTCCGTTTTGCCGGCAAAGACACAGAGCCATATTAAAAGGCATTATACTCTGTTGCAGAACCCATGGTTTAACTGCCAGCACTGTTGTTTGCCAAATTACTTTAACATGGAATTTATTTATTTATCGTGTCAGGAGCAAACCAAACAGTTGTATTGCATCTTTTTAACAAACAAACAAACAAAACACAAAGTTTGCAGGCTTGGTAGTTGATTAAATGTCCTTTGACCAGTAGCTGGCCACTTTGAGTGCCTCTGGTGTTACTATAAGAAGGTCCTCCATTGTGCATGCAGCAGGGCTTAGGTTGCATTGCAGCAGATAGTATGTAGTTTGCTCTTCTCCAGAAGCGACCAGAAACATGAAATTGATCATAATATATGTTAACATATATTATCTATTTATTTACCACATTTATACCCCACCCTCCTCACCCCGAAGGGGACTCTGAGCGGCTTACTAGTAGGCAACAATTTGATGCCACAAAAGCATAAGTCGGGCAAAAGTATGATAGCTGGGACTCAGTGCTGGTAGCGCTATGCTGATTGTGTAACACAGCTCTGAATTAGAGAAGGGAACATGTGTGCGAGAGACCGCACGCAGTGAGGGACGCAGCTACTACAGAGTCAACAAGGTAGTTTGATAGAATTGGGACTGGGGGGGGGGGGGGACACAGCCAAGCATACTAAGGTAGGCTATCCAGAAATCCTATGCAAGGTAGTTTGGTAGGAAGGGAAGGGGAAACAGCCAAGCATACTGATGTAGGCTATCCGGATATCATATGCAATCACGTGCAAAAACGTTGCATTGGAAGGAAGGCTAGAAAGGAGGGGAGAAATACAAGCAGTGGTGAAAAATGAATCAAATCCAGTCACTCTTACATTACTTCACTGTTATCCTGTCCCACCTGCATTATATTACTTCACTGTTATCCTGTCCCACCTGCATTACATTACTTCACTGGTATCCTGCTGCAGCTGCGTCACTCATTCGGTGCACTGTCTTGCACACGTGTTCCCTTCTCTTAATTCAAAGCCGCGTAGCACAACCAGCATAGCGCTACCATCACTGGGTCCCAGCTATCATACTTTTGCCATAAGTAGAAATAAAATAAACATATACATTAAAAACCAAAAAGTTAAAAACATCTCAACATTAAAACCAATTATTAAAACCACACAGTCCAAAATCATAATCATAGGTCATTCCAGTTGTAATTGCACCATTCCATATTTGCTTATTGCATGGAAAAATTACTGCCCAAAAGCTTGGTCTTACAGCCACATTTTAAATTTATTTCTGACTAGTTGAGTGGTTAAACTGGAAGATCAGATGAGCTCTGAAATTAACTTTTCCACTCAAAGACTGATCTTGCGGTGGGTCACCAGTAGCGTCAAAAAAAAAAAGTCTTGGTTGAAGCTTGGTGGGAAAAGCTCACCCTTGTATCTGCCTCGGCCTTTCGATCCTAATCCTGCAAACTGAATAACTGGAGCAAATTGGATTTCTCTGTTATGAGCTAGTCATCCTACAATCACTCTTATGCTCCTGTTCTTCCTTCCTTCAGGTGAATGGGCAAGCTCTCACCAGTGCATATGCACCCCAGACAAAGCCCTGGATTGCACTGGCTAGAGCTCTGGGAACTCTGTTGCGTGCACTGACCCAACAAGCGAATGGCAACGTGCAGGTTGTCACCCATGGTGAGATGAGAGATATAGGAGTAGTGCCACACTTCAGTCCTGGCTTTTTAAATATATACATTTTTTCACTTCTCTGCCTCTGTTCTCTCATCTCTCCTTACTTGACCAATGTGTGTATTTTCAATATAATTTCTTTTCTGAGATCTTGCTATCTATATCTTTCAAGCTGCCTGCTGTAATACTAAAATGGTTAAAATGTATAATTATATATGAAAATCAAGAATCTCAGGGAGCTGGATTCTGCACCCAGTATTTAATTGTGTTCATGTGCAGGAACACAGAATATACTTAGCTGATCCCTCGTTGTCTGAGTAGGATTGTCTTCCAAGATCAGTGTACTGTTAGTGGGTACTTAGGTGACTGTGGAGCCCTATTCTTGATCGGCATCTTCTCCCGCAGTGAGGGCATTGGTTTCCAAGTGGAAGGTGGTCCCGATCGGGGTTGGCTTGACATGCCTTCCTCTTGGCACATTTCTCTCTTTCGCCTTCCATTCGTGCCTCTTCAAATTCTACAGCACTGCTGGTCACGGCTGACCTCCAGCTGGAGCGCTCAAGGGCCAGGGCTTCCCAGTTCTCAGTGTCTATGCCAGAGTTTTAAAGGTTGGCTTTGAGCCCATCTTTAAATCTCTTTTCTTGCCCACCAATATTCTGTTTTCCATTCTTGAGTTTGGAGTAGAGCAACTATTTTGGGAGACAGTGGTCGGGCATTTGGACAACGTGGCCGGTCCAGCGGAGTTGATGGTGGACGACCATTGCTTCAATGCTGGTGGTCTTTGCTTCTTCCAGCACGCTGACATTTGTCCGCTTGTCTTCCCAAGAGATTTGCAGGATTTTTTCAGAGGCAATGCTGATGGAATCGTTCCAGGACTTGCATGTGACATCTGTAGTTAGTCCACGTCTCGCAGGCATATAGCAGGGTTAGGACAATAGCTTTATAAACAAGCACCTTGGTATCCCTATGGATGTCCTGGTCCTCAAACACTCTCTGCTTCATTTGTGAAAATGCTGCACTCGCAGAGCTCAGGCAATGTTGTATTTCAGAATATACATGCAGTCCTGACACAAACTCCTTTTTGCTTCCTTCTCCCTTCTCAGATGTTTTCCTCTGCTTGGAAAAGTATTTCTTGTTTCTTGAAATTTTCCTTGCTAACAAACCCCCCTGACCTATATGCATCCATAACAACATTGTTTTTCTCTCTTTCTGTTTTTCTATGTTTATGTAAAATGCCTTCTCTTTTCATAGTCTTTACAGCAATTGCTCTCTCCTGACTTGCTGTGATGCAAAATAGGGAAGGAATTTAGTGTAAGGTAGCATGTGAGAAGTATGTAGCAGCTGCTACTCCCACAAGGGCAGTTGGTATTTCGTTGGCCCTGCTTCTATCCCCTTAAGAGCAGCCTGACAATTAAGTAGGTGAATCTTCCCCATACAAGTTCAGCTGTATATATTAAATGTGTGTATGCTATACATTTTATTTTGTTCTGTTTACATCCTGTCTTTCACCCACCATGGGTTCCAAAGCAGTATATACTTGTGTGCCTTCAAGTTATTGTCGAAGGCTTTCATGGTCGGAATCACTGGGTTGTTGTAGGTTTTTTCGGAATATATGGCCATAGTCTAGAGGCATTCTCTCCTGACGTTTCACCTGCATCTATGACAAGCATCCTCAGAGGTAGTAAGGTCTGTTGGAACTAGGAAAAAGGGTTTATATATCTGTGGAATGACCAGGGTGAGACAAAGGACGCTTGTCTTCTGGAGCTAGGTGTGAATGTTTCAACTGACCACCTTGATTAGCATATAATGGCCTGACAAGGTAGTCAGTTGAAACATTCACACCTAGCTCCAGCTGACAAGAGTCCTTTGTCCCACCCTGGCCATTCCACAGATATATAAACCCTTTTTCCTAGTTCCAACAGACCTCACTACCTCTGAGGATGCTTGCCATAGATGCAGGCAAAACGTCAGGAGAGAATGCCTCTAGACCATGACCATATAGCCCGAAAAAACCTACAACAACCCTGCCTTCAAGTTTCCCCCCCCCCCAAATAATTTTATTCATTTTTTTGATAACATTATCTTAAAAGTAAATAAAGGGAAAAGATAGAATAGAAATTATTATTATTATTATTATTATTATTATTATTAATAATAATAATAAATTTTAAAAACTGCCCAGATTGCTAGAGATGTAGGGGGGGGGGTAGTTAGAAAGTGAGAAAAATAATAAATAAAAGGTAGAAAAATAGAGAACTTCCAACCTTCTTCACCATGATTTGTATTTTCTTTTCTTGTCTTAATTATTGCTGTCCCCTTTCTTCTTTTCTTTTCTGGGGACAAATTATCTTATTTTCGTCAATTTAATTCTATTATCAATTTTATATTTTCTTTTATCATATCGTCTCTTATTAAAGTCCACTCCGTTGTTGTTTTTTATATCCTTCCATATGTTTATTCAGTAATTGGGTTAATTTGACCATAGATGTTATATCCATTAGTTTAGACATCTATTGTTCTTTTGAAGGGATTTCTTTTGTTCCCCAATAGCAGTCATAATATATTCTGGCTGCTGTCATCATATAATTCAATATCTTGTCTTTGTTTTTATCCAATTCTATGTCTATAATACGTAGTATTCTGGTTTTAACTGTAATGCTATGTCTAGCGTCTTCTGTATTTCTCCTTGGATTTCTTTCCAATATTTTTAGCTAGTGCCTTCAAGTTGTTTTTGACTTAAGGACACTGTAAGGGGATGTCACAGGGTTATTTTGGCAAGATTGGTTCAGAAGGATTTTGCCTTTCCTGCAGTCTCTTACTTCCACAGAAGTGTATGCCTGGCAATAGAAGACTGCATCTAAAGCACAACTCTGGGTCAGCTCTTGGTTTTGTTGTGTCTGCCAAGAGTTAATTGACAATGAGTGGGTACTTCTGATATGCCTGAAGATCAGTTTCCATTCTGCTCCTGAGCATCAGTCAGGTCTTTGGATTGAAGAGTGAGGAAAGGACTGAGAACAGTTGTGAACAACCATATTGGTCATTTGACGATGCCTGCCATGTTTACTAGGTCCGGCCTTGCAGAAGGCAAGCAGTTACCTGAGTCCTGCAGTGGCAGCGGGTCTTCTCAAAGGAACAGCACCGGATGTGAACCTTGTGAACGGGCTCCTTCTGGCACAAGAAGCTGGACTGAAGGTACATCAATTCCACTCCCTGTCTTTCTCTCACACTGATGTCCTTCTCTCTCCACATACCAACCCGGGCCCTTCGATCCTCCGGGGAGGCCCTCCTTTCGCCCCTACTAACCTCACAAGCTCATCTTGTGGGCACAAGAGAGAGAGCCTTCTCCTCTGTGGCTCCCCGACTCTGGAACTCATTTCTTGGAGAGATCAGAAAAGCCCCTTCACTAGAAATGTTCAAAAAGGACCTTAAAACCTGGCTCTTCCGCTGCGCCTTTGGCGAGTAGGTGCACAACATGACACTATTGCTCCCCTCAAAGCTTCTACCACTAGAGTACCCACCCTCCAAATGGGAAGCTTAGTTCCACAACCATATGTTTTTATGAGCTCCCTGCAAATAACTGCTCCTATTTTTTATCTTATTAGAGTTTTTTAAATCATTTTATCCTGTACATGTGGCCCGTCCACTGTTATCGTGATTGTGTTTATTGGAATGTTATTTTGTTACTGTGTTTATACTTTTTTTTCTCTCTATGCAATTTTGATGATGTTGCTTGTTGTTTATGTTCTGGTTTTCGTTTGCTGTAACATGTTGTCCGGGCTTGGCCCCATGTAAGCCGCTCCGAGTCCCCATTGTGGAGATGTTGGCGTGGTATAAAGATTATTATTATTATTATTATTATTATTATTATTATTATTATTTATTGTTATTATTATTATTATTTCTCTGGTTTGCTTTAGAAGAGCTTGCCATGCTGGTTTTTTTTTTTTTTGTTATTTTCTGTCTTTATAGCTACACACACTGAAGCAGGAGTTCATTGTACATTATCTTCTTCAGCATGGATGTGTAGTGGGCAACAAATATGAATTTTAGCCATTGTTCCCTCTGTCCTCACATAGGTCTGTAACAGCTGTAGTGCCTGGTGTTGTGCTTCTTGTTTCTGTAGTAGAAATTGCTCACTTTTCTGCTGGCTGCTGCCAAGATTGTGTCAGGACAGTGAATTTGGAAGTGTACCTCTTTCCTGGTGGAAGGAACCTCACCAATTTCATCTTTTACCCCCCACAGATCACCACCACTCACAATGAGAAGGCATCGGAGACAGAAGGAGGGCTGCTGCAGCTTGCTGCTGAGGGTACCCCACACACACTGGTTGGCTCTGTGCAAGGCAGCGTTCCTGTCCTGCATGAACTCAACGGCTCTGCCTTCAAGCCGTTTGTTCCCCTCACTGGCACACTGCTGTTCTACAGATCCAAGGCCTCCAGTGCCAGCCTTTTATCAACAGTTATCGGTAAGGAAAGGGAGACCTCTAGCCCACAAAAAGAAATACATAGGGATTGCTTTCCCCATGTATTTATTTGATCATGCTGAAATTTCAAATGCCTGCTCAAAGAGCTATGTTTTCACTCTTTTTTTTTTGAAAAGTCAGGAGGGAGGGAGCCTATCTAATATCCCTGAGCAGGGAGTTTCACAGCCGAGGGGCCACCACTGTGAAGGCCCTGTCTCTCGTCCCTGCCTGATGTGCTTGTGAGGCAGGCGGGATCGAGAGCAGGGCCTTCCCAGACGATCTTAAATATCTAGAAGGTTCATAGGAGGAGATGCGTTCAGATGGATAAGCTGGGCCGGAACAATTTAGGGCTTTATAGGCCCTTAATGGTGCCCGCAAGCAAACTGACAGCCAGAGGAACTGGTGCAGCAGAGGCGTTGTATGCTCCCTGTGTGCAGCTCCCGTTAGTAACCTGGCTGCCACACGCTGGACCATTTGAAACAGCTTTAGCTGTGATTAGAGAAATTAGGTATCGCTAAATAGTGGGGGAGGTGTTTTATGCCATCAGAAAGAAAGAAGATCAGAAAATGCTGGGTGACCAAAAGGAAGGAGGAAGTCCTGATGGCTCTTTGTTATAGAGAATAGAGCAACAGCGCCCCCTGGACTTGAGCCCAACTTTCCATGACGCCTCCTTCTGTTCTGTCTGTCTGTGTATTGTCTATACAAAGCGGCATTGAATGTTTGCCATGTATGTGTACAGTGATCCGTCATGAGTCCCCTTCGGTGTGAGAAGGGCAGAATATAAATAAAGGTTGTTGTTGTTGTTGTTACATCTCCACATAATTTATATTATTGAACCAGTTTCAGTCAAGGCAGGACTAGGTAACCATGTAAACCCTAGGCTTTTCATGCTCACATCCTGTGTACTGATTGTTGTTCAATTTGCAGGGCTGCTGGAGAAGGCCAAAGTGGAGCTGCTGTCATACCACCATTCTAGTGCTGTGAATGGACAAGCATGGGATGTCTTGAGCGTGTCTTCTCCTCTACAAAACTTGCAGGAACTGAAGCAGCATGTGACAGATGTTATTCAGGTTACACCTTAATATGTGGAAAACCTGCAAATATCCTTCATGTAAATGTTACACATTCCAATAAAGAGAATTTGCAGAAGCTGCCTGGTCTGTCCTTGAGACACAGTGGCCCTTCCTGAAGAACTTAAACTGGAAATAAAATTTCAGTGTGGAAAATGATACAGGAATACTTCTGCATCAAGTGAACTATGAGAATTCTTGGTATCTCAACACTGATATTTCACTATAATAATTTATTCTGTGCTTTAAAGTATCTCAGTGTATGTGCGTGGGGAGGGGGCATTGTTATGTAGGGCTAGAGATACACTGAATGGCTGGCACTGACCCCAGCTAGATATCTTCCACTGTAGAACAGGGGTCCACAAACTTTTTAAACAGAGAGTCAGGTCACAGTCCCTCAAACTGTTGGCGGGCCGGATTATAATTCGGAAAAAACAAAAACAAGAATGAATTCCTATGCACACTGCAAATATCTTATTTGTAGTGCAAAAAACATTTTAAAACAATACAATAATTGAAATTAAGAACAATTTTGACAAATATAAAGTTATTAGTATTTCAATGGAAATTGTGAGCCTGCTTTTGGCTGATGAGATAGGATTATTGTTATTGTGTGCTTTCAAGTAGTTTCATACTGAGGTTGACCCAGAGCGAGGGCTGGGTAAATGACCTTGGAAGGCCGCATCCGGCCCCCGGGCCTTAGTTTGAGGACCCCTGCTGTAGAATATATGATATTGCAGTGTGGAACTCCCATTGTACCCTACAAGGTCACGTCTGCCATGTATTCCCGCTTCTTCTCGGTAGAGAGACTACAGAGCACATTATTTTCACAGAAAGCAGAGAATCATAGAATCATTGTTGGAAGAGACAACATGGTCCACCCAATCCAACCCTATTCTTCCATACAGGAAAAGCGCAATCAAAACATCCCCAACAGATGTCCATCTAGCCTTTATTTAAGGTTAGGTAAAGGTTTTCCCCTGACATTAAGTCCAGTTATGTCCGACTCTGGGGGTTGGTGCTCATCTCCATTTCTAAGCCAAAGAGCTGGCATTGTCCATAGACATCTCCAAGGTAATGACTGCAAGGAGCACCGTTATCTTCCCGCCTGAGTGGTACCTATTGATCTACTCACATTTGCATGTTTCGAATTGCTAGGTTGGCAGAAGCTGCGGCTGAGAGCAGAAGTTTATGCTGCTCCCTGGATTCGAACCTGCGACCTTTTGTCAACAAGTTTAGCAGCTCAGCGGTTTATTTATTTATTTATCATTCAAACTTATATGCCGCCACTCCCCTGGGGCTCAGAGCAGCTTACAAGAACAGGCTAAAATCTAACACAATTTAAAAACAATTTAAAAACAACAATATCAGAGATCAAAGGCCTGTCGAAACAGATATGTCTTACATGCCCTGCAGACAGCTGATAGGTCCCGCAAGGAACGGACTTTGGGTGACAGAGTATTCCAGAGTGATGGTGCCACTGCTGTTTAACCCACCGCGCCACCAAGTTGGGCTCTTCGAGGACACCAACCTCTGTGTCATCCACGCCAAGCACATCACAATCATGCCCAAGGACATCTAGCTTGCCCGCCACATACACAGGAAGAGGGCCTAAGGCACATTCCTATACAGACAAATCAAACCCAAAGCCTTTGTTTAAAAACCCTCAAAGAGGAGCTTCCGCCTGACTCCAAGGCAGAGAGTTCCACTATTGAATAAGTCTCAGGAAGGTCTTCCTAATATTCATGGTCAGGAAGTTCTTCCTAATATTCAGATGGAATCTTCTTTCCTGAATTTTTAACCCATTGCTCTGAGTCCTAGTCTCCAGGGCAGATAACAACAACAAACCTGCTCCTTCCCGAGAGTAATCTCAGAAAATGAATGTGCAGTTCTTGCACAATGAAAGATTGCATCTAGATCTCTGAAACATTACTCTTAGTCCTTAAAGGAGTGTACAAGCTGCGGCCTTTGGCCTTGCCCTCTATGATCCCTAAACCTGGTGGCTCACATCCACTTTTCCCTGCATTGGGAAAACAACACTTGATGGTCGGTGCAAGCTTTTACCTCTAAATGCATCCAGCACACCCTAGATCTCAGCAAGCATGAGACAGGATTTAAATCTTAAGGGTCCCCTAAAGAGTCTAAAGTCATCACATCTTTAAGGAAGGTCAGCCCTGTTTATTATTTGGATGGGATACATTCAATAAATATTGGGTGCTGTAGGCTATTATTCAAAAGTAAGTAGCAAAGCCACATGAGTATTCCTTACCTAAGAAAATTCCTGTGAAATTGAACACATATGCACACACACCAAGGCCCCTTCTACACTGCCATATAAAATCCAGATTATCTGCTTTGAGTTGGATTATATGGCAGTGTAGACTCATATAATCCAGATCAAAGCAGATAACGTAATAATAAGCAACAGATTGTGCACTGCTTCATTGTAAAATGTTATCTCCGGGGTCAATGTCCTAGTTCTTCATATGCTGAACTCCCAAAGATTTCAAGCAGATAAGATTTAGCTGAGGGACTAGGAAAGTGAATCCCCAAAGCTATTAGTGGCAAAACATGTATAGGTATTTTGGGGATTCTGTGCAGGACATTTGAGGTAGAAAAATGGCTGTTCACTCCTGCTCTTCCCTCCCCTCCTCCAGGATTTGCTTCTTGATGAACATGGACATACTTCAAAAGGATCAATCATATGGATCCCATAAAGCATTCAATTATATGAAGTGCCTCCTATAATCTGGTGTAGTCTGGATAGGCTTCCCAACTAAAAATGTTCTACAGTTCACAAACAACTGGTTCCAGATGGTATCTGTGAGAATTCATCCTGTGAAGTTATCAGTCTTACAACTAAAAATGATTTTCGTGTCCCAAAGTTCTGAAAAGGGACCTGCGATGCCATTTTTAAAGTGACCCTTTTATGGTACAGGATAAGTTGTGATAAAATATTGAGGTTGTTATGCATAAAGAAGAGCCAATCTTGCTGAAAACAATCAATAGTTTGACACTGTGGCCCCATCTACATTGTCATATAATACAGTTCAATGGAGTTAAACTGCATTCTGAAACTGCATGGCACGAGTGGGTTAAACCCCTGTGCCAGCAGGACTGAAGACCGACAGGTCGCAAGTTCGAATCCAGGGAGAGCGTGGATGAGCTCCCTATATCAGCTCCAGCTCTCCATTCAGGGACATGAGAGAAGCCTCCCACAAGGATGATAAAACATCAAAAACATTCGGGGGGCATCCCCTGGGCAATGTTCTTGCAGACGGCCAATTCTCTCACACCAGAAGTGACTTGCAGTTTCTCAAGTTGCTCCTGACACGACAAAAACAAAACAAAAACAAACAAAACTGTGTAGATTGGGCATGGGATAATCCCACCCTACAAAATGAGTTATATATTAACTGATAAGATTATATAGTTGGCAAAGGATTTCTTCTTTGGAAGCTTTTAAACAGAGGCTGGATGGCCATCTGTCAGAGGTGATTTGAATGCAATATTCCTGCTTCGTGGCAGGGGGTTGGACTGGATGGCCCATGAGGTCTCTTCCAACTCTTTGATTCTATGATTCTTGGTGTTGTTTCAGAATGTGGGTGCTATTTTTTTTAAAAAAAGTAATATCCACTTGCATATTTCAAAAATAAACTGAAAATCAAGTTGCCAATATTTTACTGGCTTGGCTATACATTTTTCCTCTCTTCTAGAACCCAGGGTCTAATTCCAGACTCTTTAAACATTGGTTAGACAGGCAATAAATGGCTGCAAGAAATTTTAATTGTGCATAATTTTCAAATTTAAGAGGCAGTATGTTTCAGAGTAGGAAGCCCCCAGAGGCACAGTGGGTTAAACTGCTGAGCTACTAAACTTTTTCAAATCCGGGGAGCGGCGTGAGCTTCCGCTGTCAGCCCCAGCTCCCTGAACAAGCCATTCCTTGCATATTTTCCTTTTCTTTTGAAGGCCACATTTCCCTTTGTATTCTTGTCTAAAAATATCTTCCCCGCACGAAGATCCACTGAAGTTTTCCACTTCTTATCTCACTTTGGAGCCCTTTCCCCACCAATTAATCTCAGTCCTTTCTAGCTCAGTTTCCTAGTGAGCAGTGGGTTAAACTGCTGAGCTTGTTGACCGAAAGGTTGCAGGTTCGAATCCGGGGAGCGGCATGAGCTTTTGCTGTTACCCCAGCTAAAATTATAGCTTTAGTCATGAACAAACTTGCTCAGAACGTCTTCAAAAAGAGACATGGTGACTATCTTCTGGGTATGCTCCATCCAGATTTCCTGCATTGAGTGGGGCTGGGGGCTGAATTCAGTGGCTTAAGGGACCCCTTCCAACTCTATGATTCTATGGTTTGAACTTACCCTTGTGATTTTGAAGAATTTCTTTCTCATGTCAACCCTGTATCTTCTCTTCTTCTCTCCCCCCTCCCCGCCATTTTTGATCAAATGCATTAATATACAAAGGATCACAGAGCACCATAAATTCTGTGCTTTGTCCAGCTTTGTTTTTTTTTAATTTTTTGTTAGTTTTTAATACCAGCCTTCAACTATATCTCCAGGTCAGTTGGAAACAGTTTGCCATTAAAAGTTACAAACATTCAGACCATTTAAAGCTAGGTAGGGGAACAATACTTTGAAATCTTGGCTTAAAAAAAAAGAACACCAACTAATTGTAAAACACACCAAAGAGTTCTGCAGTTGTAGTCTTTCCCTTGGCAGGAGACTGTCACAAAATTCAGCCCTTTGTATTATCCCTTATCACCAGACGTAAAAAATATGTGTTACACTCAGACAACTCTTTCGTAAACCAGTGAAGGCACTTCCAAAAGATGTTTAGATTGAAGTAGCTGCCATCCGCAAAACTGAGGAGCACAGCAGTTGCAAGCCCACAAATACAAAAGAAGGGATAATAAAACAGTTGTCTGATAGAAAGTATAACAGGAATGATAGCAATCCAGTAGTCATCTTCAGCAGTGTAGATGTCCTGTTAAGTTGAGCTCTGTCTATACATCTGGGAGGCTCTAAATGGGAATAGAAATGAACTCTGGTCATTTGATTGGCTCTCCAAGTTGGATCACAATGAACACTGCTCATTAAGATCACAACATGTATATAAGCTAACTGCAATCTATTTGGGCTGCTTGTTGTAAGGAAACTCCAGGGGTGCATCTTATATTCTGTACTAGAAGGGGCCAGGGGACAGTTCCATCTCATCTCCTGCATATGTCATCAGTTGGGGACCCCTCCCCTCAGCACCAATTGCCGCTCTGGACCAGAATGAAGAGAGAGGGGGCCAGGGGACAGTTCCATCTCATCTCCTGCATATGTCATCAGTTGGGGACCCCTCCCCTCAGCACCAATTGCCGCTCTGGACCAGAATGAAGAGAGAGGGGGCCAGGGGACAGTTCCATCTCATCTCCTGCATATGTCATCAGTTGGGGACCCCTCCCCTCAGCACCAATTGCCGCTCTGGACCAGAATGAAGAGAGAGGGGGCCAGGGGACAGTTCCATCTCATCTCCTGCATATGTCATCAGTTGGGGACCCCTCCCCTCAGCACCAATTGCCGCTCTGGACCAGAATGAAGAGAGAGGGGGCCAGGGGACAGTTCCATCTCATCTCCTGCATATGTCATCAGTTGGGGACCCCTCCCCTCAGCACCAATTGCCGCTCTGGACCAGAATGAAGAGAGAGGGGGCCAGGGGACAGTTCCATCTCATCTCCTGCATATGTCATCAGTTGGGGACCCCTCCCCTCAGTACCAATTGCCACTCTGGACCAGAATGAAGAGAGAGGGGGCCAGGGGACAGTTCCATCTCATCTCCTGCATATGTCATCAGTTGGGGACCCCTCCCCTCAGCACCAATTGCCGCTCTGGACCAGAATGAAGAGAGAGGGGGCCAGGGGACAGTTCCATCTCATCTCCTGCATATGTCATCAGTTGGGGACCCCTCCCCCCAGCACCAACTGCTGCTCTGGGATAGAGTGAAGAGAGAGGGGGCCAGAAGACAGTTCCACCTTGTCTCCTGTGCTATTCCAATAATATAATGTAATGTAATATATTGTGTGTGTGTGTATAAAATATTTATAATATTATAATGTAATGCAATATAATATAATACTACTACTACTAATAATATGATATTATAATTATATATTTATATTACACATAATAATATTACTAATAATGTTACAATATAATGGTATAGTACAATATAGGAATATTTATTACTGATATTTTACTATGGTAATAATATAATATATTGTATGGATATATATCTTGTAAGCTGCTCTGAGTCCCCTTCAGGGTGAGAATGGCAGCATATAAATGTCATAAATAAATACATACATACATGGAACTAGATAAGTTTAAACACTAGCGATTTCTCCATGCCTTTCGGGAGATAATTCCCTAGAAAACAACTCTTCTACAGCTGCCAGTAGCTCTGGACCTTCAAAAGCAAAGACTGGCCTTTGGTGTCCAGTGGACAGAAAACTCTGTTGCTCTGCATGATCTACACCTATCAAGGCAAGAACAGAGCAAGGGAAGATTGACCTGGATTCAACTGAATGACATGCCTGTTCCACCATTTAATTCTGGCCTTTCCAAACTAGCTTCTGAAAAATTGGAAAAAAGAGAGAAAGGGAAAACCCCCATAACAGGGAGTCCATATGCTCCTGTTACCCAAAACCATGCCACCTCTCTTGGTCTCCCGATCTAGTAACTTGGCCCATGCTTCTCCCCAATTATTGCTCCTAGGATCCAGGTTTCAGACTTACCAGGAAAGTCCTACTAGAGTGTTTTCCGTGCATACTTCCTGCGGTTCTTGTCATCCACTTGTTCTATGTACCACGTCCCTGGAAACAAATCTTCCTTGGAACCATGAGGAGTGTGGTTCACTGTGGAAAGATGGAGCAAGGATAGGTAAGGTGGAATGGCATTAGTCACTGCTTTCATTGTTTGGATATATGGACAGAAAATGTTTTGAAGCCCTGTACGGCTCAGGTCCAGGCTGTTTGGAAGATTGCATGAACCTGGCCGGGCCCTGAGATCCTCAGAAGAGTCCCATCTTTCAGTCCCATCAATATCACAAGCACGAGTTGGTGAGGATGTGAGAGAGGGCCTTCTTGGTGGCTGCCCCTTGATTCTGGAACTCTTTTCTTCCCAGTGAAGCCAGAATGGACCCCTTCCTGCTGTCCTTCCAGTACAGGCTAAAATTGTTCTCTTTTAAAGGAGAAAGTTTTTAACAACAAGCTAGGAGAGTGCTATGTAGTGTTTTAATATTTTTAAGTGCTTTTTAATGGTTTTGTGTGATTTTAATTGTTTTTATATATTTATGTTTAATTTCACATCAATATTTATATATTCTAGGAGGTAATTTATTTATAGGCAATTTATATTGCCTTGTTTTTATTGTTGGGAGCCACTTTGAGTCCCGTTTAAATGAATAAATATTAGGATAATGGTTCAGTATACACACATGCTTTGCTTCATGTACAAACCTATTCAAGTTCAAGTTCACTTTATTAGGGTGTACAAACCTATTAAAATACTAGTCGTCCCCTGCCATGTGTTGCTGTGGCCTAGTCTGTGTATATGTGTTTTTTGTGTGTGTATATTTGTGTATATGTGTATATATGTGTTTTTGTGCATGAGTTGTAATGTTTTTTATTTTTTGGCTTTTTAAATCTCTTCCGCTGTGTTTTTCAGTGTCTTTATGAGTGATGGTCACTTGTTGGCCTGATAGGTGTATTGTGTCCAAATTTGGTGTCAATTTGCCCAGTGGTTTTTGAGTTATGTTAATCCAATAAATGAACATTACATTTTATTTATATAGATTTAATAAAATTATCATTAGGCTATGTGTATAAGATGTATATGAAACATAAAGGAATTCTATATTTAGACATGGGACTCATTGTTAACATATCTCAATATGTATATATATAAAAATACAGGTTAAAAAAACCCTCCAATATCCAAATTATTTCTGGTTCCAAGCATTTTGGGTATTGGATATTCAACCTGTAATGAAAATATTTTTTTATGGTGGGGGCAGGCCTTTTGAAGCAAAATCCTTTGTATTACTATATCTAAGAGAAAGAAGAGCAATGGCAAGAGAGTTACTATATAAATGCACCAGCCTTCTTCCCTTGGTGAGTACTTCCTTTAAATCGTGTAGTCTGTTAACTAATCTGGATTTTTTGGGCAATGGCAAATATATATATATCTGTGCATTGATTGAAGTTCTTTCAAGTTTCTGTATATGAAAGAGAAAAGCCTTTAGCTCAGGATGATGCCTTAGAGCTGTTTTGCAATGACATTCCTCAGTCCCAGACCTAAGGGACCAAGTCTAATTTAATGTTTTTCTCCCCTAGAGAAATGCATAACAATGAAAACGTTTGAAATTTTTAGTATCAGAAATTAAGTAGTATTTGCCAGAAGCAACATAGTTGCCCTTCTGACACTGATGTCTCCATGTTGGGATAAAATTTTCATGGGCACCTTTACATGTAAGTGGTGCTAATGTGGCTCATACGACCTCATCACATTGATCAGGTCCAGAATTGTGATTCGTCAACCTCTATGGCAAATCTGGGTGGCATTGGGGCAATCCTGGTGCCCTGGATGCCAGCTGATGCTTTCCCATCCCATGTGGAAAAGCACTGCCACTCTGCCGAATCCACATGGTTCCTAACAGAACATGAGGCAGCTTCTGTGTTGGTGGCCCACAGAGCCCCACCAGAAGTCGCACTACATTGTATGTTAAGTGGGACTTCATGGGTGAACTGGCGCAGAAGTGTCCGAGGACACTTCTTCTGCCCCGTGTGATAAGTTGGTATTTCTTCTTATGCTTACCCAAATGATGAGTGTCCTCCCTCACTTTCATGATCTCAGCAAACTTCTCAGGAGGAACACATTTTCGAGAGTTCAACCGAACTTCCAGATCTGAAAGACTGGATACCAGTTTTTCCAGAGGAGAACCTGGAAAAAAAATAGGAGACACCAGCTTTCTAGTTAGGACATCTCATATCTTCCTAGAGAGCTCAGCAACAACCACCCCTCCCAAAGCCAACTATTTTTGTTTTATTTTGTCACACATTCTAGTTTCTATCTCCTTTGTCAGATGCCAGAAAATATACAGCAGGCCACCAAACTAGAAAAGCTCCTTCATGATCCTTCCCCAGAAGGTTCTTCAGTTTCTTCATTTAGATGAGTAGGGTAGGCACTATCTTGTATATCAGTCCAATCTATTTCAGAGCTGCAGTTTAGCTTGTTTCATTTGACAGACACCTCCTGTATCACAAAGCATATTCTAGACATGAATGTACATCTGCTTTCTGTACCTGAGGACTTCTCTGTGTACCATGTTGCTGTTGCTTATTTTCAATAAGAAATTAAGTCCTGTGATAGCTTCTGCCCCATGAAAAGGAATGTTATTACATGGGCAGAGCTAGAAAGTAATAATTTTAAAAATATTAGATGGAGTCACTGGTTATGGAAGGCCAAAAGGGATGTATTATTGCAAATATTATGATTGTTCATTGTGTTATAACTTGAAAAATATACTTCAGAAATACTAATGTAAACTTTGACAAAATTCATTTACTTTTAAAATGCCAAATTTCCCTAGAAAGTAAAGTAATATGACCAATTTAGTGAATCCATACCAACAAAAAGGAACATCATTCCCACTTGTCACATTACTTTGGAAATAAAATATTATCCTAGAGCAGTATTTTAACTGTATTCACCATTCCCAAAGGTCAGAGGCTCCATGTATGTAACGATTTTTGGCTTTAGTGGAATATATGTCAACGAGTATGTTTGTTCAAAGCTAAATCAGAAGTGCAGATTTCAAATGGTTTTGCAAGCAGTCCAAAATATCTCAGGATACACAATAACAATAGAATCCCATGAATATTGAGGATCCACAATAGCCATCTAGTCCAAGAAAAGTATTCCTGACAGTTGGCCATCCGATCTCTGTTTAAAAAACTCCTGTAAAGGAAAGTCCATTACCTTCTGACCCAGTCTATTCCAATATTGAGCAACAACGATTACCAAAAAGTTTTAACGTTCAGTGGAGATCTCTTTCTTGTAATTCAGATCCACTGGTTTGGGACCTACCCTTTGTAGCAGAAAAAAACCAAGCGCACCACTAACATAACAGCTCCTTCAACCATTCTTTATGCAGTGGTTCTCAACCTGTGGGTCCCCAGAAGTTCTGCACGTCAACTCCCAGAAATCCTAACAGCTGGTAAACTGGCTGGGGGGCTACAAAGTTGAGCCCACGACATGCGAGTGTGGAGAAGAGCAAACCACAGACCACCTACTACAATGCAGCTTGAGCCCTGCCACATGCACAATGGAGGACCTTCTTATAGCAACACCAGAGGCACTCCAAGTATCCAGCTACCGGCCAAAGGACATTTAATAGAATGCCCAGTTTTTAAACTTTGTGTTTTCTCAAATACATTGGTTCGCTCCTGATACAAAACTGGCTGGGATTTCTGGGAGTTGTAGGCCAAAACACCTGAGGACCCACAGATTGAGAACCACTGCATGGTTTCCACAATCAATTCAAGGTAGTTACCTACCTTGAACTATTTTTAAGTAAAACTCCACAACAACATGGACTCACCTGTCTCATAATTTTGGGACACCTTCAGGGAGAACATGCTGGCTGCTAGTCCTGAGCCATAGGAGAAGACTCCAATCCTGGAGCCAGCCAGCTGCTGGGCAGAGTACCTGCAGGATTTCAGAGCAATTCCAAAATCATTTCCGCAGAAAAATTTGAAGGGAAAAGCAATATTTCTTATTTTTTCTGCTTGCCTGTTGGCAACTTTTAGCAGAGGCAGAACTGGAATGACACTGGGTAAAGATAGATGTTCATATATTGATACATTTTGGTACAGCTGAAGATGTAAACATTTTGAAATGTCGATGCCTTGGGGGAAAACTGGTTTCCCAGTCCTCTGCAATTTTGCTTTCTAGAAAACTCTCTTGTTCTGGAAACGGAGAGAGTGGTTTGAAATGTAAGAAATACTCTCTTATTGAAGAAATTTTGCCTTTCAGAACAAAAATGTAAGTCTTATCATAAGCTAGTTCAGGGGTCCTCAAACTAAGACCTGAGGGCGAGATATAGCCCTCCGAGGTAATTTGCCCAGCCCTCACTCAGGGTCAACCTAAGTCTGAAACTACTTGAAAGCACACAACAACACCAACAATCCTATCTCATCAGCCAAAAGCAGGCCCACACTTCCCATTGAAATACTAATAAGTTTGTATTTGTTTAAATTGTTCTTAATTTTAATTATTGTATTGTTTTAAAGCTTTTTTGCACTGCAGATATGTGCAGTGTGCATAGAAATCCATTCATGTTTTTTTTTCAGGCGATGTGGGGCATGGGGTGACGGGTTCCCCACGCTCCCTGGCAGGCACCACCAGATTCGCTATGATGTATGGCGATTCTGGAAGCAAGTCTGTTGAAGTCACTAGTGAATACTTTTCTGTATTTTGGAATGATTATATTACTTAGGTACTCTGCATGAAGAAGAGCATATCTATATAAATAAAAATGTAATGTTCGTTTGTGGGATTAACAGAACTCAAAACCACTGGATGAATTGACACCAAATTTGGACACAAGACACCTAACAACCCAATGTATGTCCTTCACTCAAAAAATTTGATTTTGTCATTTGGGAATTGTAGTTGCTGGGATTTATAGTTCACTTACAATCAAAGAGCATTCTGAACCCCACCAACAATGGAATTGAACCAAACGTGGTACACAGGACTCCCCTGACCCTCCCATGACCACAGAAAATACCCCAAGGGTTTGGTGGGCAGTGTCCTTTGGCTTTGGAGTTGTAGTTCACCTACATCCAGAGATTACTGTGGACTCAAACAATGATGGATCTGGACCAAACTCTACACGAATACTCAATATGCCCAAATGTGAACACTGGTGGAGTTTGGAGAAAATAGAATCTTGACATTTGGGAGTTGTAGTTGCTGGGATTCATAGTTCACCTACAATGACAGAGCATTCTAAACCTCACCAATGATAGAATTGGGCCAAACCTCCCACACAGAACCCCCATGACCACCAGAGTGGGCCACAACAATGCGTGGCAGGGGACAGCTAGTCTTTAAATAATAATTAAGTTTAGTGGTTAATGTTAAGTATGGCAGTTAAATATAAGCGCATATTTAAAAAGAAGTGGTGAATAATAAAACCTAACAAACCACAAAGGATTGCAACTTCAAAACCATTTCCTTGACTATTTTACTGAATCTATAGAAATAGAGGAACTCAAATTTAATAGCAAAAACTTCATATGGTTAAAGGTAAAGGTTTCCCCTGACATTAAGTCTAGTCGTGTCCGACTCTGGGTGGTGGTACTCATCTCCGTTTCTAGGCCGAAGAGCTGGTGTTGTCTGTAGACGCCTCCTAACTTTCCTGCCAGAGTTGTATCTATTTATCTGCTTACATTTGCATGTTTTCTAATTGTTAGGTTGGTAGAAGCTGAGGCTAGCAACAGGAGCTCAACCCATCCCAAGGATTTGAACTTCTGACCTTCCAGACAGCAAGTTCTGCAGCTTAGCAGTTTAACCTGCTGCGCCAACACAGCCCCACATGGTAATGATCCCTTATTTTTGAGTGAGGACTGTGGAAGTCCTGTTACATTATTGAATGAGAGGAAAGGAAGGAGGAAGAGAGAGAGAGAGAGAGAGAGAGAGAAAGAACAGATATCTTACTGTGCCAGGAGAGATGCGAGGCAGCCATATACAGATGGTGTATACATATTGCCATTGCGAGCAGAGAGGAACAAGGAGGGCTGTGTTTTCTGGCTAAACAGCTCCTGACTAGCCTTTTGAAAGGCTTTGTCGACCTCCTTGCTGGAGTAGGTTTCTTCCAGCTTCACATTTCTAAAAGAAAAGAGAAGCATTTAGTCTTGTCCCAAATATGACTTTGGGTGACATCATACGTGCATATTACATATGAATTGATAGCATCCATGAGGTTTTTCTTTTATCCCCATGGGTATCAACATTTGCCAGTAATTTAAACATATTTAAATTTCCATGTTCAACTAAATTCAAATGAACTCAGAAAGAAGTGTTTTGTGGAACTGAGGACCCTTCCACAGAGCCATTTCACATTGGGCCCTTCCACACAGCCATATAACCCAGAATATCAAGGCAGAAAATCCCACAATATCTGCTTTGAACTTGGATATATGGCAGTGAGGACTCAGATATTCAAAGCAGATATTGTGGGATTTTCTACCTTAATAGAGGATATCTGTTGTTGGCAAATAGCATCTGTAACCAATACATCTAGCAGAGCAAAGTCCCTGTCCTGATCAGTTTGCAATGTAAGAAGAGTAAGAAGAAGTAAGGCTTGTTGAAGATAAACATAATTCATAAAAAGGGAAATTGGCCTGTTTAGCAAGCCTTGCAAATGCTGATATATTATCAGTAAATGTTTGATACTTATACCCATTTTATATACCTATATACCTAGGGTTGAATGCAAATTTCGCAAAAGGAAAGGGGTCATGAAAAAAATTCTTGAGTGGAAAGGGGCCCTGATCTACAACAGGTAATTACTGGCCAAAACACAGTGTTCTCTAGATCCATACATCTATTGAAATGCATGCTTGTGAACTGAGATGTGCCCATGGGAACCTTCACTGACCTGAACTCTGTTAGCCCCTTGTAGATGCCACTCTCAACGTTAGGATTGGGGGACGCAAGGAAGTCATTCAGCACCATGCGTGCCAGGGACTTCTGCACCAGTTTGCAGAAGGGTGTGTGGAAGATCATGAACTGGAAATCTTCAAGTGTACAAGGCTTGTTTATCCCATCTGCCTCCAGGTAGAAGAGTTGCAAAGGGAAAGTAGAAAACAGCAATCACATACAGGAACAGAAAATGGTATGAGCTGAACAGTTCACTCAACACAGATCCCCTTCCTTTATCCTTTATCCTCGAGACTTTATGTTTATTAAAAATATATATAAGCTGGCATGTGTGTGTGTGAATTGAGAGGAACCCCATCTTCAAGAGTTGGGGTTCCTCTCAAAGTTAGCCTGGGGACAAGCTAACAAGCTGCATTCAACGGACAGGCTTCTACAATACACTGAAAGCCTGTGTTTCTCCAGCCCTCCTTGGTATGATCTTTCTTATGCTGGAGTCTCTTCTTCTTCCTCCTTTTGTGTCTCATGACTCGTGAAGGAGGATGTGACTAGAGATACTCCCCCCCCCCTTTTCCCATCCTCTTTCATGTATTATATGACAGAAAGGGGGGAAGAATATGACCCCTGCACTAAGTAGGTCACCCTACTGCTGCTGTAGACAGCAGTGACATAGGGAGTGGAGTGGCAGTTGGATCCCTGTGCAGGATCTCGGATGCTCAATCGCACTGTATAGACCCACCTCGTAGGGTATCATTATGAATCTCAGTCATGTTCCTTCCCTGTGGAAGAATCATTACACCCATTATTGCTTTCAGATGTGAAATAAATGGTTTTAGCTATTTTCCTCATAGTCTGGGCCAGAGTTTCTCAAATTGTGCTACTCCAGATGTTTTGGGCTTTAGCTTCCACAATTCCTAGCAGCTGGTACACTGACTGGGATATTTGGGAGCTGAAGTCCTAAACACTTAGAGGAGTAGAGTTTGAGAAACATTGCTCTGGGCCTTCAATCCAGTAGAGGTGCAGTAGTTTCAAAGCATCATTCTGTTCTCAGGCTGTAGCTACACATCAGAATTATAGCAGTTTGACACTGCATTAACTGCCATGACACAATGCTATGGAATTTGCGAATTTGTAGTTTTGTGAGATATTTGCCCTTCTATGTCAGAGAGCTGTGGTGGAACCATGACAAAGTAACAAACTGCTATAGTTTTGCAGTGTAAGTGGCCTCTCTGTCTCTGTGCAGTAAGGGATCCAGGACCTCATCACACTAAATGAGCATCTATCCACTTTAAATCCAGTTGATGCCTCCTGCAGAATTCTGGGGTTTGTAGTTTATGGAGGGGCCTTTAAAGTGCTTAGCCAGAGAGGTCCTGGGCCTAAACTACAAGCTCCATAATTCTGCAGGAGGCAGTTACAGCATTTAAAGTAGACAAATGTTCTAGTGTGATGAGGTCTTAAGAATACATCTCTTTTCACATGTTTTCATAGGCATCAACTCTTTATCCCTGACATACAATTACGAATAACATATAATCTTATATATATGCAATTATGGATCCATCCCTACCATAATTGAAATGTAGTGAGGCACTACAAGGGCAGGGGAAAGCCCCAGCTTCGTCTTCTTCTGGCAGCACATACCTTTTTGCCACTGGTTTTCAATTTTCTTTCTGTACGTGGCGTAGCACCGATCCAGGGCTCGGAAGTAGCACTGTATGGAGAGCGGTCCATCAACCATAGGGTACTCTGAAGCTAAGTCTGGCTTATAGAAGTCGTAGACATGTTCCATGTGGGTCCCACGTACACCTTGGGAGTAAAAGACCTTTCTCATAAGTATTAACAATCATGAGAAGGGGACGCATCCTCATACCATTAGCCATTGTTGTGCTTGTGGCAAACTGTACCCCATTTTTATGGGAGATGATGTTAGGTTGACATTTTGCTAATATTCTGAGAATAATTTATTTCTAAGTGAGTCGAAGTCAGATGCAACATATTGCAAGTAATCTTTGCAGTAACACTGCAGTATTAACTGTTACATCATATGGCAGATGGAGTAAATAAGCCTGAGAAAACATCAGTTTGGAATCTATCAGCATGTTTGTAACTGAGATGGCATTGGAAATCAAAGCTACTGCAGCATAAACTTGCACAAGTTTGTTCAAAACGAAGACTGGCTGTTCAGAGAAGCCTCATTCCAGGTAACTATGCTAATGGTTGTAACTTCATTATAAATAATAATAATAATATAAAATAATAATATTATATCATCATTAAAATAATAATAAATAATCCAATAATCCAGGTATTACCGTCCTTCCTCTCTACCTGAGAATTATAAATAGGAATAATATAATATAAATAATAGTAAATTATTTATATTCATAAACTCAACAATATCCAAATTTGTATATTTCTAATTTTGGAGTAGATGCCAATTAGCACAAGAGATACTTGGATCAAAATGAATAAAAACATTTTTTTTGGCAATTTTAATTGAGAAATTCTCCTTCATGCTTGTCACAGAGCTGCAGAATGTACATGTATCCCACACACTACGATTAGCCCATTTGCTGAGGACAAGGAGTTCCATTGAGTATATGTTGAGGGAAAACATAGGCATGTCAAAGAAACAAAAAGAGGGAAAAGGAGAAACTCCATCACCACTAGAGAGAAGAAAAGTGTCAGTTTCCCATTTCTTCACTGAATATGTGGCTTGCTATGCAAGCATCTTTGTGTACGAACCCACACGATCTCTTTGCTCATCTGGAGAGGCCCTACTCACAATCCCACATCTATTGCAAGCGCGATTGGTGGGTACGAGGGACAAGGCCTTCTCGGTGGTGGCCCCTCGACTCTGGAACTCGCTCCCCAAGGACATTTAGGCATGCTCCAACTCTGGCAGTCTTTAAGAGGAGCCTGAAAACGTGGTTGTTCCAGTGTGCCTTCCCAGAATAAGGAAACCCTAAGCAACTTGTCCCTAATCGCACTTTACTAATGATCTAGGATTGTCTGCTCGCTCCATCTCTCTCCAAATATCCTAGTTATATGTCACCTTGCCATGCCCAGCATTTTTAAATTTTTTAAATTATTACATTTGGCCCTGCCATAGGTTTTTAATGCGTCATGGTGTTATTGTTACTGTTTATTGCTTTGTTTATGAGTTTATTTATTGTCTGCATTGCTGTTGTTGTTTTTACTGATGTATTTGGGCTCGGCCTCTTGTAAGCCGCATCAAGTCCTTCGGGAGATGGTAGCGGGGTATAAATAAAGGTTTATTATTATTATTATTATTATTGCTTTGAAAGTAACTCGTCCTCCTCATTGCCTATGTTTTCCTAGAGACATTTAATCATGTCACAATGTGAGAATGGAATCTGCAAATTTTGCTTGGCATCTGCCTCTCAATGCCACAGCAGCCTCACTTGATTTCTCCTTCCAGATCTTCTTCTGGATCAGTTGTACAATGGGTTCCTTTGTTGTTTCATCCCCCTCCTCCACCCAGAAAATGCATTCTCTCTCCCTATAGTCACATGGCAGAGTTTCCTGGAGATTGACGAGAGTTAAATTTAATATTTACTGCTGGCAATTAGTCACTTAGCTCCACTGACATTATTTAAATTGTGGGTCCTCCCTAAACTGTATATAAGCCAGATTCTCACTGGAGTAACACACAGGGAGTGTACAATTTACTTATTTAGAACAATTATATCCCATCCTATTCTCGACCTCCGAAGAGGGATTCAGGGCTGCTACCAGCAGACAACAATTCGATGCCAATACAATATTTTAAAAAAACAATAAAATACACAATTACATACAATGATTATAAATATATATTAAAAACAGTTTGCCAAGTTTAAAATATCCTCCAAATTAGTCCAAATTACGGTCCAAGGAGATTCCATCCGAACATTAGGAAGAACTTCCTAACTGTGAGAGCTGTTCAACAGTGAAACTCTCTGCCCCGGACTGTGGTGGAGGCTCCTTCTTTGGAAGCTTTTAAACAGAGGCTGGATGGCCATCTGTTGGGGGTGCTTTGAATGCAATATTTCTGCTTCTTGGCAGGGGGTTGGACTGGATGGCCCATGAGGTCACTTCTATGAGTCTATACCTGTTCGCACAAAATATGAGGTTCAGCTATGAAAAAGTAATGGGAGCTCCTCCTATGTCCAGCTCTGCCATTTAATACCTTGGTATGTCATCCTGTCTCTGTCCCCCGCAGTCAATCTGGCAGAAAAAGCAGCCCAGGCAGCTCAACTGGATTCTGAATAGGGGATTAGTGAAGCTTATTAATTGCTACATGGGTCACTTGCTTATGTTTTGAATGGGTAAAAAAGGGCATGACATACAAGCCCATCCTTCTTGCCTGTCTGAAATAGTTATGGCACTCATACACAGAGATGCATTGTCATGATGAGCACACATTACAGACAGAAGGCAGAGGGGATCTACCTTATTTATTTATTCATTTATTTAATTACTATATTTCAATCCTGCTCTTCTCACCCCGAAGGGGACTCAGAGCGGCTTACAGATATGGCAAAATTCAATGCCACATTATAAATACAATAAGCAGATGACAATACATTAGGCGATCTTCTATATAAATAAAAATGTAATGCTCATTTGTGGGATTAAAATAACTCAAAAACCACTGGGTGAATTGACACCCAGGCCAACAAGTGACCATCACTCATAAAAACACAGCGGAAGGGATTTAAAAAGCCAAAAAAAAAAAATTACAACGCATGTGCAAAATCACACATACATACACATACACACATATCTATATAAATAAATATGTAATGTTAGTGGGATTAACATAACTCAAAAATCACTGGACGAATTTACACCAAATTTGGACACAATACACCTATCAGGCTAATGAGTGACCACCACTTATAAAAACACTGAAAAACACAGCAGAATAGGTTTAAAAATCCAAAAAATAAAAAAGATATTACAACGCACACGCAAAACCATGTATATATACGCAAACACGCATATACACACACAAAACACATATACACAGACTGGGCCACAGCAATGCATGGCAGGGGACCGCTAGTATATAAATAAATACGTAATATTTGTTTGTGGGATTAACATAACTCAAAAATCACTGGATGAATTTGACATCAGATTTGGACACAGTGCCACTATCAGGCCAATGACTGACTATCACTTTGAAAACCACAGCGGAAGAGACTTAAAAAACCAAAAAAATACATTACAACTCATGCGCAAGACCACATATATACACATAAACACAAATACACACACACACATATACACACACAAAACACATGTACACAGACTGGGCCACAGCACCGTGTGGCAGGAGACAGCTAGTAAAACCAATACAGACATGATTAAAACAGATTAAAACATAATGCCTAATCTCATAGTTGTTACCTATGGCATTCTCTTTGACCCTTCTGCCAGGCATGGGGTGTTTCTTGCAACATCTATGACAGTCTCTGTTTCTCCTTTCTACAGTTGTTCTTGTTGCTACACCTTTGCAGCATTATTTGTGTGTATATGTGTATGTGTGCATGATTGTAGATATATACATTGTGCCATGCTACTGCTCTTGTCTGTGCTCAGTGCCGGATCCTCTTTTCTGTCCTGCTGTGCCCATCGCTCCCTCTTTCTACATGATGGGATTCCATTTTAATCTCTCTATGGATGCTGTCTGGAATATTTATCTGCCTTGTGCCCCTATGTACACATCTTTCATGCTGAGGATGCAGTTTGCTTTGTTTCTGGTTGTTCTCCCTCTACTTGGTTGCTGTGCAGTTACACACGGTCTCATCTGGAATAGGCTCTCACTCTGTGTAATTGGGTTCTTCCACAAGAAACATACTGCACAACATAAATCTGCACTAGTTTAGTTCAGGAGCTCCTCATGAAGTCGAACATGACACCCCCTCCCCCTAAAAGATAGTAATATATAGTTTTGTTAAGGACAAGGACACCAGACTGGATAATACGGGTTAAGCCTTGGTCGATTTGCCAAGACACTAACAACAACAAGGACCCTTCCCATGTTAGATAGTGTGTACATTTAATCAAGGTTTTATGCCCTAGGTTTCATATATAGCAGAAGGTAGCACATTTCTTACTGAGAAACCACCTCCCTTTACACTTATGTACTCTTTTGAACTTCTGTGGGACTCTAGGGGGAGGAATAAGTGGGTATGTTTTCTGTATCATAATTTCTATATTTCTCCCTGTGTATCTGATCTTTCCCTGACCCTTTTGCCCAATTCCCCTTTATTGAAAATGTATTAAAAAAATATAAGGAGCCACTCTCCGTGACTCTGGAAAGAAGGAAATCCTCAGTTGAAAAGACACTTATCAAAAGACACTTTTTGCATGGACAATAACAATGGATTGTGATCTTTGGGGCTCAGAGTTGGTCCCCCCCAGGGGAGGCAGTCGCTTGGCATTGATGATCATATCTCAATAGGACAAAGGGAGCCTTCAGAAAGCCACACTTTGTCCTGACCTGTTACTCATTTAAATTTTCCTCCACCAAAACTTCAGCCAAAATTCCCTCATTGTTCCTATATCTCAGCACCAAGAAAATCTGGATCTGGCAGGCTTGCCAGACATCAACGTTTATTACAGCCAATCAAAGACAATAGAAATGGCTGCTTCGCAGGCCCCCAGGACTCATTGGCCGCTTGGACATTTCCTATCTCCATAATCCTCTCAAAGAATCCATTGTTTCCCTCTTGTCCCGCCTCCCTCTTTCCTGATTCGTCAGGGAGCCGAGGCGGCAGAAGCTGGGCCATTGCCCCAGGTGCTCGGGAGGCGGCCAACCTCCTCCCAGCTGTAGTGCCAGCCAATCATCGTCGAGCCGGCAGAGGGGCAGGGAGCGGGAAATTCAAATCTGACAGCTCTGTTTCTGTATAAAAAAGGCTTTTATTTGTGTACATGTTATGCTCAGCTTGGCGAAATATTGCTGCTTTGCATCCTTTCCAATAAAATCAACTCGGTGGCGCTTCCTTCAACTTTGGGGAGATTCTTTTTGGGAACTTAGGGAAATCTTTTAAATTGCGGCTTCTCTTTGCTCACCATTGTAGCGAGCCCTCTTTGGTGGGCCTGCAGGGTCTCTCCTTCAGGGCAAGATCCTTTTAAATTCCTCCTCGATTTCAAGCACACTCCCCTTCCTCTCCTGGCACTGAAGACTGAAACCAGGGGCACCGAAAAAGAAAGAGAGTGCGCCAAAGGCCCAGGTGCAGACAAGGATGCCACCGTGACACATGCCAGTAAGGCCTTCTCGCGGATCACCCTGAGAATTTGGGGGGCGGGGGCTACATGCCTGACTGTGTACATGCATCACTTATGAATTCTGATTTGCCTGGTTGGCTTCTATGTTTAGAATAGAACATCGGAGTAGATTTGTGGTCACACTGGACATGTATTGTCCCATCACTGTTTGAAGAATCCTTATTATGGCACTAGGACCCCTTCCACACAGCTGTATGAAATTCACATTGAACTGGTGGACTCAGATAATCCAGTTCAAAGCAGATATTGTGGATTATCTGCCTTGATATTCTGGGTTATAAGGCTGTGTGGAAAGGCCCTGGGATTCATCATTGTGAGCTCCCATTTTCATCTGCTTCAGTAGTTGAAGAAGAATATGATCTCTGGAATACAACAAGAAGTTGGCTTGCAGTTGAAATCCTTAGTATGCAAACAATGATTGCAAACAAGGCAAAAAGTGTGATACTAACCTCTCTCTAAAGCAAGTGGGGCATTTGGTCCAACCAGCATAGCCACAGCTCCTGCTCCACCAGTTGGTCTTGCATTTCCAGTAGCATAGACAGCAATGTCACCACAAACTACCAAGGCATAGCGTCCTGGCAAAGGGAAGAGCACCATCACAGAGTGAACAGTAATAATGAGAACAAACGCTGGCTGATTTTATCATTCAAAGCCATTTGTAGATATATGTTCTAGTTCAGCAACAAACACTTGTGAATTATCTCTGTTAAATTACCTAGTTACTCACATGGCATTTTACAGAGTAACATAAGCAAGAAGAACAGATCCAGCTTCAAAAAGGTTGGTGGGGTGAGCCCAGGTTGTCTATTTAGTAGAGGCAGTAACAATTTTAAACTTGCTAGAGAATCATAGGACCTTCCACACAGCTGTATAAAATCCATATTGAGCTAGATTATATGGCAGTGTGGACTCAGATATCCCACTTCAAAGCAGATATTGTGGATTATCTACCTTGATATTCTGGGTTATATGGCTGCGTGGAAGGGCCCCGAGTTAAGTTCTGAGTATAAGAAGGAACTGGAACATAACCCAAGCATCAGAGATAATTTCTATTACTCTAAACAATAAAGATGTGATATAGGCCTCTTCCATACAGCTGTATAAAATCCACATTGAACTGGATTATATGGCTGTGTGGATTCCGATAACCCAATTCAATGCAGATACTGTGGATTATCTGCCTTGATATTCTAGGTTATGTGGCTGCGTGCAAAGGCTCATACTTTTCCCCATCACTTAACATTACCTCCACCCTGCTGTTATGTTAGATATTTCTAAATCACTGGTAAGGAAACAGTGTAAAGAAAGCTACCCTTATGCCTTTGCATTATTTCATGAATTAATCTCAGAATTGAGAATTTATTGTTCCCTTACACCTCTGACAAAATCCATGGGATGTGTCTGTGCATTTGCAGGTTCTGGATGGCAACCTTAACACAGTCCTGACTGAAGAGACTAGGGCCACTTCCACACAGCTGAATAAAATCCTACATTATCTGCTTTGAACTGGAATATACGGCAGTATGGACTCAAATAACCCAGTTCAGATCTTGTGGGATTTTCTGCCTTGATATTCTGGCATATAGGGCTGTGTGAAAGGGCCCTTGGGAAGAGCTTTCCAATCTGTGTTTTGTGGCATGTTAGTGTGTCAGTTGCAGTCCGTAGGTGTGTCACACAAATGTAATGAGAAACTTCTGATTTGTATGAAATCAGCAATGAAACATGTATATTAAAATATATATATAAATGAAAGCTTTTCATGAGATATGTTTGTCCCCATAATGTTCATTATTACAATTTATGCTTGTGTCTGCAACCCATGTAAGAGGTTGGTTGAACATCTGGTTTGCAATAAAACTAAATTACTGTGTCACAAAATGATGCATGTCTACAAAGTGTGTCACCAGCATGAAATGTTTGGAAAGCTCTGGATTTGGGAAGTCTCTGGCCCATTCAACACTGCCATATAACATCCAAATTATCTGCTTTGAACTGGATTATATGGCAGTTGTAGACTCATATAATCAAGTTCAAAGCAGATTATATGGATTATCTGATTTGATAATTTGGATTATGTGGCAGTATAGGAGGGACCTCTGTTTGCATTTACTCAGCAGCAGGACAAGACCTTTTGAGGCACACTGCCCTCTGGCAACAAAAGTGCAAAACGACAGGAATGTCATTCTCTGGCTGCATCTAAGGCTGGATCTACACTGCCCTATAGCCCAGGATGTGATCTCAGATTATCTTCTTACCCCAGATTACCTAACAGTGTAGACTCATATAATGCAGTACAAGCAAGATAATCTGAGATCTGATCATAGGATATAGGACAGTGTAGATCCATCCTAAATTTCTATATAATCCAGTATCTGATTCCAAATTATCTGCTTTGAACTGGATTATATGAGTCTACACTGCCATATAATTCATTTCAAAGCAGATAATCTGGAATCGGATACTAGATTATATGGCAGTTTAGATGCAGTTCCCAATCCTGTAGATGCAGTCCCCAAGCACTGGGACTGTGGCGCAGCTGGCTGGGAGTCAGCTGCATTAAGATCACTACTGACCAAAAGGTCATGAGTTAGAAGCCAGCCCCAGTCGGAGTGAGCTTCGGACCAATCGTGTAGCTTGCTGTTGACCTTTGCAGCCCGAAAGACAGTTGCATCTGTCTAGGAAATATAGGTACTACTTATGCGGGGAGGCTAATTTACAACACCATAAAAATCTCCAGCAAGCATGCAAAGAATGAGGAAGTACTTCATCAGTGTCACTGTTGGGGTTTAACCTGATCTGTGTGAACCTGATTCTCTGATAGTATTTCCAACTGAGCAAGCCACTGAACATGTAGTTTTCCCTGACAATGTGGAAACTGGTGTTGATGCTGAGTTCAGCGGCGGGGAAAACGAAACTGAACAGCCGGATGAAAATGTTTTGGAATCCAGCCGTGATAGCTCTCCACCTGGGTTTTTTTTAATGAGGACCGAAGGGAACAGATAACGAGAGACAGGAGTGATTCACAGTTCCTACGAAGGTCAAATAGATTACAGGAGAGACAGGCTTAGGCTTCAAAGTCAAGGGGCGTTTCAAGGAATAGTTTCTTTGGTATAAGGGGCCGCCTGCCGGGTGCCTCCTTAGATCAAGCAATGTTTGGGACTGTGGCTGTGCCTTGGCAGAATTCCTGTGTTCCATGGCCGGTAATCCCAGAGGCTTCTAGTTTTTCAAGTACATGGTTAGCAAGAGGCTAACAGGTTCCTGGTTCTTTTCTTGTGTTTTTTGGACTTTTGCTCAAGTTCAGAGATTTTCCTGACTGCTGTGTTTCTATGGTGGCTTTTTGACTTTGCATTTGCTTTTTGACTTTGCATTTAACTTTCTTTTGTAACCAATTTTTCATCAATAAAAAAGGATTGTTTTTCCTACAGTCCAGTGTGGTGGATTTAATCTTATGGTCTCGTTTCTTGTTCTGGGATGCAACAGTCACAAATGGATGGTGAAGCGACAGCTCCCCTGGTGGCCAGAATACCTTCATGAAAAAGCTGGAATGTTAAATCTTTTCCAGAATCTTGCCCGGTATCGACGTGAGGCTGACCGGACGGTAGTTGTTTGGGTCATCCTTTTTTCCCTTCTTGAAGATTGGGACCACATTGGCCCTCCTCCAATCTGCTGGAACTTCTCCCGTTCTCCAAGAACTCTCAAAGATGGTTGCCAATGATTCCGAAATGACTTCCGCTAGTTCCTTCAATACTCTGGGGTGTAGTTGATCTGGCCCTGGGGACTTGAACTCATTAAGAGCGGCCAGGTATTCCTGGACGACTTCTTTCCCAATTTGGGGTTGGATGTCCTCCAATCCCTCATCCACTCCATCTTGCTGAGGTTGAAGACTCTCTTTTTGTGAGAAGACCGAGGCAAAGAAGGCATTAAGTAGTTCTGCCTTTTCCCTATCCCCTGTCAGCATTGCCCCATCTTCTCCTCGAAGAGGTCCTATGGCCTCCTTGTTTTTCCTTTTTCTACTGACATAAGAATAGAAGCCCTTTTTATTGTTTTTAATGTCCCTGGCAAGTCTGAGCTCGTTTTTTGCTTTAGCCTTGCGGACCTTTTCCCTACAGGTGTTGGCTATTTGTTTGAATTCTTCTTTGGTGATTTCTCCCTTTTCCCACTTCTTGTGCATGTCTCTTTTGTGTCTTAGCGCAGTTAGAAGTTCTTTGGACATCCATTCTGGCTTCTTTGCACTTGTCCTATTTTTTCTCTTTGTTGGCACGGTTTGCAATTGCGCCTTGAGTATTTCACTCTTGAGAAATTCCCATCCATCCGTAACTCCCTTGTCTTTTAGTATCTGTGTCCACGGAATGCTGCTCAGCGTTTCCTTCATTTTTTGGAAATCAGCTCTCCTAAAGTCCAAAATGCGGGTTTTACTTGTCTTAGTTTCGGCCTTCCTTTGTACCTCAAATTGCAGGAGCACATGGTCACTTGCCCCTAAGGATCCTACCACTTCGACCGCATTGATCAGGTCCTCCGCATTTGTTAGGATGAGATCAAGAGTAGCCAATCCCCTTGTTGCCTCTTCTACCTTCTGGACCATGAAATTGTCTGCAAGGCAAGCGAGGAATTTGTTGGACCTTGTACTCTTGGCCGAGTTTGTTTTCCAGCAAATATCGGGATAGTTGAAATCGCCCATGACTACTACATCTCTACTCTGTGCCTGTTTGGTCAACTGTTGGCAGAAGACTTCATCAAGTTCTTCCTCCTGGCTTGGGGGTCTGTAGTAGACGCCTACAACGACATCTTTTTGAGTCCCAGTTCCCTTGATTCTTACCCAGATGATTTCAAGCTGGTTTCCCAGATTGCTGTCTTGAATCTCTTCTGCAGCATAAGAGTTTTTGACATATAAGGCTACTCCGCCTCCTCTCCCTTTTGTTCGGTTTCTGTGAAAGAGGTTATACCCCTCGATATCTACATTTCAGCGATAGGAGTCATCCCACCAGGTTTCAGTGATCCCTATGATATCATATTTGTGGTGTTGTGCTAAAAGTTGGAGTTCGTCTTGTTTATTTCCCATGCTCTGTGCATTAGTGTAAAGACATGTGAGCCCCTGAGATCTTCCCTTGAGCTGTTTAATTGGGATTATTGTGCTTTTGGTACTTGGTCCTTGTTGTGTTTGTGCAGCCCTCCGTTTAGCCTTCTGGCGATTCCCAGACATTATGGGTAAAGTAGTGTTCGCAAGGCTGTTGTCCCCCTCCCCCGGTGGACCTAGTTTAAAGTGCGTCTAATGAGGTTTGCGAGTCTGTGAGCAAAAAGGTGTTTTCCTACTTGTGTGAGATGCACCCCATCCCTTGCCAGTAGGCCATCCTCCTGGAAAAGCAGGCCATCAGCAAGAGTGACTCTTTAGTTAGGGTTGCCAGATGAAATTGTGTAGAAAAGGGAATGTTAACAAGTGTGGATTGCATGACAACCATTACATGTTTAAATTTCTATGCAACGATTAAAAGCAGTGTTCCTTATTTCATCTGGTAATTCTACTTTTTGCAAAGTGAATGAGATCAGCATCTCTAGGGCATAAGATATTTAAATATTATGGCATTACTTACCATCCCAAGAGCTGGATTCCACCCAGTCGGCTGCATTGAAAAGGGAGGCTGTTCCTCCATAGCAGGCATTCGTAGTGTCGATGCCCTCAACATCAGTGTTTCCCGAGTCTTCAAAGAGCTGCATCAGAACTGTCTTGACGGCTTTGGATTTGTCAATGATTGTCTCTGTGCCAACCTCCAACCGGCCAATAGAATCCCAGGAAAGTTGGCTTCGCTCAACCAGATGCTGCACCACAGTCAGACACAATGAATTAATGTCCTCATGGGCTGAACAGAAGCCCATTTGCTTCTGACCTAGCCCCACTGTGTATTTCCCTGCGTCCACACCATCGTATTTCTCCAATTCAGTCTGGTCTACATACTGGGAAGGGAAGTACACTTCCATAGCAAGGATGCCAACATCTTTGGGCCAAGAATGGGCAGATTCGGTCTGGTGATGCACAGAAGTGGTAGAAAAACTGCAAAAGAATTACAGAGGAACCTTAATGTTTACACAGAAAAAAAGGATCTTTGACTTCTAGGCTGCAAGAATGATTGGTCTCTTACAAAGCAAGCAGAAGTGTCTATGTTGACCAAAAGAAAATGCTCTGTTCAGCACTATTTTGATGCAAAGGTCACAGAATACTGTGCAAGATGCAACATTCTTTCGAACATTTTACTGAGGCTGGATCTATATTGCCATATATTCCAGTTCAAAGTAGATATTGTGGATTCCAAAAATGGATTATATGGCAGTGTAGATGTGGCCTGAGTGGGAGGGTAAACAAAGCAAAAGGGATGTGGAGGGGGAAAGCTATGTGACCTGTATCTGCACTGCCAAATAAAATCCAGATTATCTGCTTTGAACTGGCTGTGTAAACTCATATAATCCAGTTCAAAGCAGATACTTTGGATTATCTAATGTACTAACCTATATTATATGGCAGTGTAGAAGGGGCGTTAGAGTCTTGAATGCCTGCCTTACTTCTCATTAATAGATATAGACCAATATGCGCATGTACATTTCAAAGGGTACAATTCAAAGTGCTGGCTTTAGCCTATAAAGCCCTAAACGGTTCCAGCCCAACTTACCTGTCCAAACGTATCTCCTCCTATGAACTAGCTAGGATGTTAAGATCATCAGTGTGGGGGGGGGGGGGGGGCTGCTCTCAGTCCTGCCTGCATCACAAGTATGGTTGGCGGGGACGAGAGACAGGGCCTTCTCAGTGGTGGCCCCTTGGCTGTGGAACGCCCTTCCCACAGAAATTAGATCTCCCCCCTCCCTGTTAGCATTTCGGAGGAAATTGAAGACCTGGTTGTTCGAGCAGACATTTGAATAGGCAGTGTAACTAATATAGAGATATGGAACAATTGGATGATGAGACTGGATCTTGATTTTAACTATGAGACGAGATGAGATGTTTATTGATTGTTATAATGTTATTCTTTTAAATTGTTCTTAACTGTTTTTATCATGTTTAAGTATTGTATTTGCTATTGTGAACCGCTCTGAGTTGCCCTGAGGGCTGAGAAGAGCGGTATACACATATAGTAAATAAATAAATAAATAAATAAATGTATCACCTGTTTTGTAACATTTGTAGGTATTTCAAGTAATGTCCTCTTTCAATTCACAGTGCTAGTTCTTGATTTTTAAATCCTGACTTAAATTCTGGGGTTTGAGTATATCTAGGAATATTTTCTTTTATATGATTGAAGTGTCAAAAAGTAATTTGTTCCTATCTCTAGTTTACAGAGTTGTTAAAAGTTACTTGTTCCTTTTTATTGGGTATTTACGATTTAGAAAGAAAACCTTATGACCAATAAGAGCATGACATAGAGTTAGGAGGATTTCCTTTAATAGAGTTTCTATGATTTAACAATAAATCATTACTCATTAAACCAAAACCAACATTTTAATAACATGTTATTTTTGAAATGAGATATTATATCCTTGTTACAAAATCCCTGCAAACCCCACAGCACCCACCCCAATGTGTTACAGTTATTTGTATCGTAACTTCTTCCTCCTGAGTCCAACCTTCAAGCACTTGTCATCTTCTAAGGAATGGTTATGTGCCTTCAGGCTGCCTGTCAACTTCTAGTGACACTATGAATTTCAGAGGGTTTCCTTAGGCAAGGAATACTCAGAGGTGGTTTTGCCAGTTCCTTCTTCTGGAATATACCTGGCCTACAGCACATGGTATTCATTAGTGGTCTTCTATTTTACTAACTAGGACTGATCCTTCTTAGCTTCCAAGACCAGATAGGATCCGGTACCTTTAGGCCCTTTTTCTGAAGTGACACTGTTTCCAATACAATGGTATCCACGATTTTGTTACTCTTTACCACTGTGGTTCCAAACCTGTGGTTTGTGGACCACCAGTGGTCTACAAGATGAAAATATGGTCCACAGTCTCACCATTACTACACTCATTGCCTCGAAACCACATGGCAATGACAGCAACTGGTCTCGTGAAACCCTCTTATAGTGCTGAGGCAATGGGGATGTTGGGAGGTGAAAGGCTGACTACCCATGAAAGATTACTACTATCACATCAGCTCTAGATTATGAAATATGGTTTCCTGTGGGCGAGTAGATGGTACTGGATGGCCTATGTTCTGTATCAGAAACTAGAGCTGATGTGGTTTATCCAATGCAATATGGAACAACTGGATGATGAGTTTGGACGACGTTTTTACTGAAGAGACACAAATGGTCTTGTTATGGTTTTATATTATACCAGCTGTACCTGCTACACGTTGCTGTGGCTAACCTTCCCTCCCTTTTTCTTTCCTTCTTTTTTGTTTCTCTTCTTCCTTCCCTTTTTTCTTCCCTTCTCTCCTTCCTTCCTTCCTTCCTTCCTTCCTTCCTTCCTTCTCTTCCTCTTCCCTCCCTTCCCCCCTTTTCTTTCCCTTTCCCTTTCTCACCTTTCTTTCTTCTCTACCTATTCTTGGACTGCAACTCCCAGCAGTCCTCCTGATCAATCTATTTATCTACCTATCTATTTCTATCTAATCTAGCTATCTTATCTATCTGGAGGATTGCCTGGAGTTGCAGTCCAAGAATAGGAAATTGGAAATATGAAGGAATTGGGATGCTCTCAAAGAAATCCAAGGAGAAGAAAGCTTGCATCTTGGAAGCAGTGCATTTGGATCATCCTCCTCTCCTAAAGGACCTGGTCTAGGGGATGCTGGGAGCTGTAGTCTGGAAGAGAGTGTGGATATGCTGTTGTGTGTTTTGTTTGCCAGGGAGAGTCATTTTTGTGCATGCGCTGTAGCACCTTTTTGCTTTTTTGACTTTTTAAGTCCCTTCTGCTGGGTTTTCCAGGGTTTTATGAGTGATGGTCACTCATTGGCCTGACAGGTGTATTGTGTCCAAATTTTGTGTCAATTTGTCTAGTGGTTTTTGAGTTATGCTAATCACACAAACGAACATTACATTTTTATTTATATAGATGTCAATGTTTTAATGTTTTACGGTGTTGTTGGGCATTGAATTGTTGCCTCTGTAAACCACCCTGAGTTGCCAGGGGGCTGAGATGGGCGGTATACAAATATAGTAAGTAAGTAAGTAAGTAAGTAAGTAAATATTTTGAATCAGCACCCCAAATAACCAACCAAATCTAAAGTTGACCAAAAACTGATTTATAACCCTTTTGGTACTAGTGTTGGAGAGTGGTCCCTGGTCAAAGTGGTACCTGGTCAAGTGGTCCCTAGTTAAAAAAAAGTTTGGGAAGCACTGCTCTACCAAGAGTACCCTTTTCTGTGATGTTCTGATGCTTAGGAATTTTCTTATGGCTTATGGCATCATCTTATGGCTTAAGGCAATACCTTATGGCACCATCTCAGCTATTTTGCCAAGGGTTAATTAAAACAACAACAACCATGGATCTTTTGGCTGTTTTTCTCAGCTAAATCTGCTCTTTACCACAATCTCTTCTGCAGTCTCTGGAAATGAGGTGCATTGCAAATCATGATAGATGGCTCTACCTCAACCTAAAAAACCTAATCCTAAAAATCAAGGTCTTCCTCTATACAAACTTCATAATGGTACGTAGCCTGTTATCAGAAGGTTAATGTTTAATACAAAGCCCTTTGAACAAGTGAACACATAGCCAAAATTGCTGGACTGAGCTGGGGATGAAGTCCAAAGGGCAATGCATTTTCTGCTTCCAAATTAGATGTATCTTTTGTGGTTGTTTGTGAACTTTTGGTGATCCTAAAGCAAACCTATCACAGAGTTTACTTGGCCTGATTTATTTAGATGTAATTTTTCTTTGCCTGCCTCTGAGGAGGAGAGTGAGTGATTTGCCCAATGGCACCCAGTTGGTTTTCATGGCTGGGTGGGAATTTAAACCCTTGTCTCCAGAGTCATAGTCCAATGTTCAAACTACTAAGCCAGGGGTCCCCAAACTAAGGTCAAAGGCCTATGGGCTGGATGTGGCCCTTGAAGGTCCATGCCCAGCCCATGCCCTAAACTTTAGAATTAGGGTTGCCCTAAGTTTGAAACAACAACAACAAAAACAACAATCCTGTTTAACTTAACTATCTCATCAGCCAAAAGCAAGCCCACACTTTTCAATGAAGTAATGGTTAGTTTATGTTGTTAAAATTGTTCTTCATTTTAAATACTGTATTCCTCTTTCACAGTTTTAAAAAAAGATACCACACAGTTCATACTTTGAAAGCCCTGCCTTCTTTTTAATGCTAAATTCTTTTATCCTATTCTTAGTCATGAAACTGATTGTAATGATTTGTACAGGTTTTGATGTATTCAATTAATATTTCTTCAAGGTATCATCAATTCTATTATAACTCATATAAAGTAGCAGGCATGTAACCGGGGGGACGGGACTTGAGGGGCTTCAGCCCCCTCCCTGAAATTCTCAGGGTGGTCCGCAAGAAGGCCTTACTGGTACATTATGTAAACTGTTATGTTTATCCATATCATGATCTGATCACCATGATCAATATATCCCATTGAGATATATTGAGATAACGATACAAAAAGTTTGCTAGGGTGCATGGGCTATTGGGATAACGATACAAAAGGTCAGCCCCCCCCCCCCCCCCCCGAATCAAACTCAGTCCCCCTGAATCAAAATCCTGGCTACGGTCTTGTAAAGTAGCATATCAATATTAAAATTTGTACATTTCTACATTTCTCAGATACCCATATTGTGATTATTTCTCTAAGTCACTTGGAGCACGGATCGGCAAAGTTGAGATCTGGGGCTGTATGGATCCATGGCCTCCTCCCACCAAGCCCCATGTTCTGGTGAAAAGGGGAATTAACTTTCCCACCCAGAGATCTCCAGGAGCGAGATCCATCATGAAGTAGATCTTTCAACAATTCCTATTTCATTTTCTCATATCTGACTTTTTAAATAAAGCAATTCTCATGGCCTACTGAATACTCCATGTAGTTGAAAACTGGCCACCAGACTCACACAGTTGGCCACACCTGAGTCCCCTTCCACACAACTGAATAAAATCCCACATTATCTGCTTTGATCTGGAATATATGGCAGTGTGGACTCAGATAACCCAGTTCAAAGCAGATATTGTGGGATTTTCTGCCTTGATATTCTGGGTTATAGGGCTATGTGGAAGGGCCCCTAGTTGGCTTGGCCTCATGTAAGCTGCTTCGAGTCCCCGTTGGGGGAGATGGTGGTGAGGTATAAATAAAGATGATGATGATGATGATGATGATGATGATGATGATGATGATGATCTGAGTCCACATGGCCATATATCCCAGCTCAAAGCAGATAATGTGGGGTTTTAGTCAGCTGTGTGGAAGGGGCCTGAATTAGATTCTCTTCTAAAGCCAATTTGGAGGTATGCCTTTTTCTCCACAAAGGAATGCCAGTGCAGAAAAAAAAATCTTTTAAAAAAACTTTTGGAGATTAGCAGGAGTGGTCTTCCACTAATGGCAAAGGGCACATTTAATTTTACTCCGAGCTTAAAACCATTTTCCTTTGGGGTATAAAATATTATATTAGGATTGGTCCTCAAACAGAGGCTGGATGGCCATCTGTCAGGGGTGATTTGAATGCAATATTCCTGCTTCTTGGCAGGGGGTTGGACTGGATGGTCCATGAGGTCTCTTCCAACTCTTTGATTCTATGATTCTATGATTCAAGGCACCTAGGACATGGGCAATGCAAATGAGGGTAGACATTTTTCCTTTACTCATATAAAAGAGCTGCCTATGTAAAATCCACTGTAGAGCAAATAATCTTCCAAAAAGGGTGTTACACAAAGATTCATTAGGGAGTTGTAATATATTGTGAGACTTCAACTGGATCAAAGTTTCTTCTTACATTCTAGGTGTTGCCCTGTTGGATTAATGCCAATATTTTTCTTGTTATCGGTAAGAAGTTTGTAAATGCTCCAAGTTTACTATTTATTTATTTATTTATACCCTGCTTTATCTCTCTAAAAAGAGACACAAAACAGCTAACAAAAAAGCAATACAGTATATAATTTAAAACCTTAAAAGGCATGCGAACATTGAAATTAGAATTAAACACAAAAATATTAAAAATACATACATAAAAATTAAAAACCTATTAACATAGATAAAACATTTCACAGCACTTTATGTTCCCATCAATGAGCTTGCAATGGGACTGAGAGAAGGGCCTCTCCCAAGGATCTCAGGGCTTGGGCAGGTTCATACTGGGAGATACAATCTGCCCAATAGCCTGGACTTGTGCCGTATAGGGCTTTATAGATCATAACCAGCACTTTGAAGTGTGCCCATAAACAGACTGGCAGTCACTGGAACTATTTTCAAAAAAATGACTGGTGTTTCCTATAGTCATCCCCAGTTAGCCACAACTCTTTGAGCAGCTGAAGTTTCTGGACATTGTTCAGAGGCGGCCCTACAAAGAGTGTGTTATAGTAATCCAAATGGGATGTAACTAAGGTATGCACCACCATGGCCAGATTCATCTTCTCAAGGAACAGGTGCAGTTGGTGCCCAAGTTATAAATGTGTGCAGGCACTCCTGGCCACCATGGAAACCTTGGATTCTAGGTCCAACACTGAGTCTAGGAGAACCCCAAAACTGTGGACCTGTGTTTTCAGGATGAGTGTAACCCCATCGAACACAGGTTGGATCCCTATTCCCTGATCTGCTTTCTGACTGACCAGGAGCACCTCTGTCTTGTCTGAATTAAGTTTCAATTTCTTTGCTCTCCAAGTTTATAATATAACCAGCCATCCCCTGCCACGCATTGCTGTGGCCCAATCTGTGTATATGTGTTTTGTGCGTGTATATATGTGTATATGTGTGTGTTTGCATGGTGTATATATGGTTTTGTGCATGTGTTGTAATGTATTTTTTTTTATCTTTTTGGCTTTAAGTCTCTTCTGCTGTGTTTTTCAGTGTTTTATGAGGGATGGTCACTTGTTGGTCTGATAGGAGTATTGTGTCCAAATTTGATGTCAATTCGCCCAGTGGTTTTTGAGTTATGTTAATCGCGCAAATGAACATTACATTTTTATTTATATAGATTGTCACTACCAGCACTACAATTTAAATGCCCCTTCAATCATAATATCCTACTCCAACCCTATGCATTGGGTAATGTAAGCTATAGATCACAAAAATCCATGTCATATGATATTTTGCAGAACTTGCTGCAACAGATGAAAATTAGGATACAGTCCCCTTAAACTAATCTATCTGTATAAATAAAAATGTAATGTTCATTTGTTGGATTAACATACACACAAACAGAGGCCCGTAGCCAGGATTTCGTTTCGGGGGGGGGGGGGGGAGGGGGGCTGAATTTTTTTCAGGGGGGGGTTCGGGTGGGGCTGAGTTTCGGGGGGGGGCTGAGTCTGAGTGAAAGAGGGTCTAGCCTAGTAAACCTTTTGTATCATTACCCCAATACCCCCATGCATATGGGATATATTGAGTATGGTGATCAGATCATGATATGAATAAACATAACAGTTTAAATAATGCACCAGTAAGGCCTTTTCGCGAACCACCATGAGAATTTCGGGGGGGGGGGGGGGCTGAAGCCCCTCAAGCCCCCCCCCCCCCCCCCCCCCCGGCTACATGCCTGCCTGCCTGCACACACACACACACACACACACACACTGATATATAGAATTCTTTTTCTTCTCTCTCTCTCCCTTTTTCTCTCTTCTTTTCTTCCTCTTTTCTTCCTTTCTTAATTTCTAATCTCTATCTCCAATTTCTCTTCCTATCATGTTCACCCACTTTCGCTGAACAGAAATCAGTTAACGTAGCCATGTCAATGACTTTTTAACCTGGTTGAGTGTGATGTCGTTTTATGTTGGAGTCATTCAGTAATAATTAATTGCAAAAAGAAAAAGAAAAAAAGAAAAATGCAGTAGTCTCTTGCACAGATTAGCAAGAGCTCAAAGAAATTAAAAATGATTATAATGGAATTGGGAGATACGATATACAAGGAAAGGCAAATAATATGTGCGATTGTTAAAGAATAAGTTTAGAAAAGAACATATTTTCTATGTCCAGCCTCATAGTTGATGACAATAGGGAAAATTTAACTTGCTGCTCTTCCAGAACCCACTGTAGTCATGGCATAATCCTGTTGTCAGTTTTTCTTAGCAAGAGGTAACATCTACAAATATATTTAAAAGAAAAAGCTCAGTTACAGAGAATTAAGCTGTGAGTCGATCACGGTTGACCCTTACCTGTTGTGTTGCACCACTGCTGTAAATTGTGCTGGCCACAGTGGCCTCTGGAGTGCCCGTTTTGCCTGGAAGAAACATTTGGTGTGGCTGAAAAGCCGGAACATTTTCCCAGGGTGTCTGAAGAGTCAGCCTGAAAGTAGGAGCAACTGCTTTCCAAGTCTCACTTGTTTTTGAAGGGATTCTCCAAGTCCATGCTTATAAAACCCAGCTAAGTCCCACCCAGCCCTTATCAAGGGAGCAAACAGATGCATTTTGCTATGCCTAAGCAAAGTTCACGGCACATCAGCAGAGGTTCAGTATCTGTTTTTTTCAATTATTAGAAGCATCATTCTTAACTGCTAGGCATTCTTTAAAGATATCGTTACTTCCAAATACTGAACCTTCAAATTTCACTCCTGTTATTACAATTGCAAGGCGTTCAGACTGCTACAAAGATCATGCAAGCCGCTCCGAGTCCCTTGGGGAGTTGGTGGTGGGGTATAAATAAATAAATAAATAAATAATAATAATAATAATAATTGTATTGTCGAAGGCTTTCATGGCTGGAATCACTGGGTTGTTGTAGGTTTTTTTGGGCTATATGGCCATGGTCTAGAGGCATTCTCTCCTGACGTTTCGCCTGCATCTACAGCAAGCATCCTCAGAGGTAGTGAGGTGACTACCTCTGAGGATGCTTGCCATAGATGCAGGCGAAACATCAGGAGAGAATGTCTCTAGACCATGGCCATATAGCCCGAAAAAAGCTACAACAACCCATTATTGTTGTTATTATTATTATTATTATTATTATTATTATTATTATTATTATTGTTTAGTCCTCCTTTCCAATCAGCCTAACCTGATCTCTGTAATGGGGTAATAACAACACGCTGAGTTATTTATAGCTTGCAATTCTGAGTCCAACATATATTTATTATTTAATATCCTGTTTAACACCACATGATAAAATGCATCAGGACTATGTTTACTGAATGAAAGGTATCAGAGTGTGACATTGAACAAACTATCATCCCCAATTCATTACCATTGGGCCAAACTAAATATAACAAGAGATTTGCAGTGAAAAAGATGGATTAATAATTCGTTGGTGGGCTGGTGATGAGACTGAACACTGTGTAACCTCAAATTACACTATGTAACCTCAAATTACACTATGTAACCTCAAATTACACTATGTAACAATTTTTTTCTGTTCCTGGCTTTGAAGTGCTATTTCCTGTTTAATTATGTGGTACTTAGGATGCAGTGGGTTAAACCGCTGAGCTGCTAAACTTGTTGACCAAAAGGTCACAGGTTTGAATGTGAGGAGCAGCATGAGCTTCCACTGTCAGCCCCAGCTTCTGCCCACCTAGCGGTTCGAAAACATGAAAATGTGAGTAGATCAATAGGTACTGCTCCAGCGGGAAGGTAACAGCATTCCATGCAGTCATGCTGGCCACATGATCTTGGAGATGTCTACGGACAACGCCAGCTCGTCGGCTTAGAAATGGAGATGAGCACCAACCCCTAGAGTCGGACACGACTGGACTTAATGTCAGGGGAAAACCCTTACCTTTACCTACTTACTTTGAAAGTGGTTGTTTTACTCCAGAAATTTCATTTTTTACAGCTGCCACAAACTATGCTGAATTGGTTAAGACTCTATGAGAGATTCACTGAAAAAGTATAACAAAATGTGTTGCAGGATGTCTCGTAAAAACAAAATTTTTGGAGTTTAATAAACACTTTTCATGTTTTTATGAGAGGACCGATAAGGAAATGACATTTGTAATGCAGGAACAAAAATCATGTCACATAATGCTATTTGGTGAGAAATTAACCTGCTATTTTTTTTTAGCCAATGACAGAAATCACTGCCATGGTTGCTCTAGAGCAGTGGTTCCCAACCTGTGTTCCTGAACCACGAGTGGTCTGTAAGAACTAAAATATGGTCTGCAGCCTCACGATTACTACACTGTTGCAATGAGAGTGATTGGTTTCACAAAACCCTCTTATAAGCCAAGGTTTTGTGAAAACCTCTTATAACCCAAGGCTTATTAAATATGGTTTTCTGTGCGCGTAAATGGTGACTACTGGATGGCCTATGTTCTGTATGGGAAATAAAGATGATGTGGTCCATCCAATGCAATTTTCTGAATCAGCACTCCAAATAACCAAACCAAATCTAAAGTTGACCAAAAACTGATTTGTAACCCTTTTGGTACTAATGTTGGTACTGCTATAGAGGCTCAGTGCTATCCATGGAAAATGGTTGGACAGTATGTGACCCGGTGGTTATATGTGAGCCCCAAGCATTTCCAGGTGTCACTTACCACTCCCGATAATTTTTTACTTCAAAATATATATTGCAATTTGGAATTGGAATTTGGCAGTACTCGATAGGATAACTGATACTATAATTTATTTATTTATTTATTTATTTATTTACAGTATTTATATTTTGCCCTTCTCACCCTGCAGGGGACTCAGGGCGGATTACAATGCACATATACATGGCAAACATTCAATGCCAATTAGACATACAACATATATAGACAGACACAGAGACAGTTTAACATTCCAGCTTTCTGGCTTCATGAGGGCATACTCGATTCTGGCCACAGGGAGAGCTGCTGCTTCACCATCCATTTGTGACACTGAGTCCTTTGATGGAGTACTTCCTCATTCTTCTGCACGATGCTGGAAGATTTTATGGTGTTGTAAATTAGTTAAATTTTGTTGTTTTAGTTCGATATCAATAGTCAGAATCATAATCACGTTAATTTAAATATATTATTCATTTATTTAAAAATAAAAAAATAATTTATTAACGTAATCACACACAATGGTGATTCATTTCTTAACAATGTATTTAGAAGGTTGAGGAATGTTACTGGATTTAATACTTAATGAAGAGTTGATTTTTAATTAATTTCATAAATATTTTATCTTTTTTACATATTTGAAGTTTTACAAAAAAAGGCAGATTCATCTCCTAAGAAACTAAAAGAAATGTAGGCTTTGAGCACTTGGCCAATAACAAAATGTAAGCATTGTAGTTGCTCCTTACCGTCAGAGAAATAAAATAAGTGTAAGACATGTCTTTCGAGAAGAAAGGAACCTATTGGTTCACTTTGAAACTTTTGTGTCTAAGTAAGGATATCCATTGATGGAAAAACAATGACTATCCATAGAAAACAACTGTGAAATCTGGAATGTTAGCTGAATTGGGAAACAGTAAATCCATCTGTACACAAAACATTATAAGAAAGACAAGAGTTTCTAACCCAGGTCTTATTTCACATTCCTTTAATGTTTCTTTCTTTCTTTCTCTCTGAGGCCCCTTCCACATAGCTGAATAAAACTCCACATTTTCTGCTTTGAACTGGAATATATGGCAATGGGGACTCAGGGCAGATCTAGACAGCACCTTTACTGCGGAAACTTCAACAATAAAAAGGGGCTGTCCAGATGACATTAGCTTTTATATTAAAATACAAAACATAGCAGGCTGTAGAAGGTCTGAAAAAACATTGGCCAAGGTCAGCACGCCATATTGCCCTGCAACTCCAGGCCACAATAGGAAGCTAATGTTCGGGGATGATGAGAGTTGTGATCTAACATCTGGAGCACTGTTTCTCAAAATGTGTTCCTCCAGATGTGTTGGACTTCAGCTTCCACAATTCCTAACAGCTGGTAAGATGGCTAGGATTTCTGGGAGCTGAAGTCCAAAACACTTGTAGGAGCACAGTTTGAGAAACACCGATCTCATCCTTAGCCTGAACCTGTATCAAAACCAGTGCTCCTGGACTGTCAAAGATAGAACTGTCTGTTGAAAGTTGAGCTGAGGAAGCCTTCTTTGGTTGGACTACAGTAGTGGATCCCATTCTTTTTTGACCAGAGACCACTTGACAGGGACCACTTTCCAAGATTAGTACCAAAAGGGTTACGAATCAGTTTTTGGTCAATTTTAGATTCAGTTTGGTTATTTGGGGTGCTGATTCAGAAAATTGCATAGGATAGACCACAACCGCTCTAGTTTCTGATACAGAACATATGCCATTCAGTAGTTGCCATCTGCTTGCCCACAGAAAAACATATTTAATAATCTAGAGCCACAGACCTTATTTTAGGTCTCATGGCTTACCAGTGGATCGTGTCCCACAGGTTGGGAACCACTGGACTACAGCAAATGTGTGTTGTTAAAAGCAGTGATGAGATAGTTGTTAAAAAGAGCTGGTAAAGAGCATAATGACATCACCAAGGAAGGGCATCCCTAGCTCTCAGGTTTTCGCCCTGAAAACTTAAGGCTGGGCTGGCTCTTCCCCACAGCCATACTGTCTGAATGGCCCCTAAGAGTCTACCTATCAAGAGTGCACTTGATAGGTATTTGTGAATAAATGCAAATTGGGGAGAGGAGCAGGTAAAGGCTTCGGAGACACAGGACCCTTCCACACAGCCATAAAACCCAGAATATCAAGGCAGAAAATCCCACAATATCTGCTTTGAACTGGCTTATCTGAGTCCACACTGTCATATATTCCAGTTCAAAGCAGATAATGTGGGATTTTATTCAGCTGTATGGAAGGGGCCTAAGGGTGGATCCAGGAGAATCTGAGTTTTAAAAATACAGATTTTCCTGAAGGCCTGTCCACACTCACCCCAGAAAGTGTGCGCTTTCTGGGGTTGGGGTCCAGATGCTCTTGTGGGACTGGCCCACGAGAATTTCTGGAGACCCCCCACTCCCCCAAAGCCCCCTTAGAAAAGTAATGAAACTATTTCCAGTTCTGGACTGCAGTCCAGACAGTATTCCCACAGTTTACCGGGCTAAATAAGCCTGGTAAATTGTGGGAATACCCACCCCTCCCCTGAAGCCCCCAGAACCCTTAGAAAAGTAATGAAAACTTACCCAGCCTCCATTACAGGCTTTGGCCAGCTCTCCTGGTGCATAGAAATTTTCCTCCCTCCCCCACCCCCCGGCACTTTCCTGGCGCATCATTTCAATACCCTGGGAGAGCTGGCTGAAGCTTATAATGGAGGCCAGGTAAGTTTTTATTACTTTTCTAAGGGTTCTGGGAGCTTGAGGGAGGGGGGTGGGTATTCCCACAGTTTACTGGGTTTATTTAGCCCGGTAAACTGTAGGAATACTGTCTGGACTGCAGAATACTGCAGTCCAGACAGTATTCCAACAGTTTACCTGCAGAATACTGCAGTCCAGAACCAGAAATAGTGAGTTTATCCCACACCTTCCAAGAAGGCGTTGAATGAACCCACTATCTAATTAATTCATTACAAACCAGGGTTTTCCTGATTTGTAGCAAATTAATTTGGGACTGTCCAGAACATTGTCTGGACAACCCCTCCTTTATTACGGTAGATACCGCAATAAAGGTACTGTCTGGAAGACCCCTAAGAGTCTACCTATCAAGAGTGCACTTGATAGGTATTTGTGAATAAATGCAAATTGGGGAGAGGAGCAGGTAAAGGCTTCGGAGACACAGGACCCTTCCACACAGCCATAAAACCCAGAATATCAAGGCAGAATAATGCACAATATCTGCTTCGAACTGGGTTATCTGAGTCCACAATGCCATATATCCCAGTTGAAATCAGATAATGTGGGATTTTATTCAGCTGTGTGGAAGGGGTCAAAATCACACTGAAAAGAGTTGGCTGCTCCTCTTCAGAACTTGATGCACTGAGGACTGTGTACTTCAGTTCAGGTGAAAGGCCACATAGAATATGTAGGGAAAGGTTCAAGGCAGTCGGTAAATACTGTTGGAAGGTGTTGTGAAACAGTGCTGCCCAAGGGATTTGAAAAATGACTGGGAGTTACCAAGGAATACAGAAGAAGGTTATTAGACTTCTTAAATATTGAGTAAATACTACGGGCCATAGTTCACAAAGCCATGTGATCCATCCTAGTCAGATTAGTCAATTACCTCCTCAAGACTTACAAGTCTCCTCTTACTCAAGGGCTTGTGATTCATCTACTTCGAACACCTTGCCTTTCTGTTCATTGATCTCCTCATAGCAATTTCCCAGGGTCAGCTCTTATGTGGCCAAATCAGTATGTCCCACACATAAGGAGGTATCTCATGTCTTGGGGAACTTCCAAGATTTGCCAAATTATTTTGTCTTTGTGGAGAGTGGGATACGTTAAACTTTGTCTTGTTGCTAACGGCATAAATAAACATAAAGGGAAAATTAAGAAAAATCCAGCTGTAATAAAGGCATAAGATGTATATAGTTTAAAATGAAAAAAATCCTGCAAAATTGAAAATTAAATTGCTACAAAACAGAACAATTCCTACAGTGGAATTATAGGCAAATAAATACATTGTTTTTGTATAACCTGACAGGGGAGAATGAACATGGCTAAAACTTTTAGTAAGTGACTTATAATAAGTCTTTACATGTTTTTTGTTGTAGTAGAGCCTGAAAGTAACATTGCAAGTGGTAGTATAGGTGTCAGAAGGGGAAAAAGGAGTGCTCATGAGCAGGAGTTAGATGAGGAGCAACAAAGGAAAAGGATCCGGGATATACTTATGGCACCTACCGATGAAGACTCATTCGAAGGGTTCTCTGATAACAAAGTGTCAATGAGTGAGGGAGAGGAAGGAGATACAGTGGATGTGAATAGGGGAACTAAGAGGGTTACTCGGGAGCAAGAATCAGATGAGGGGCGACAAAGGAAGATCCAGGATATACTTACTGCTCCCACAGATGAAGAGTCATTTGCAGGGTTCTCTGGGAGTGATGGGTTAGAGAGTGACGAAAGTGAGGATGACACATTGGACTGGACTAAGGTACAAGAGGTACAAGATGTATGTGCAGAGACAACGTCTAGTGACACGTTTGTGGGGTTTGCTGGTGGTGGGGATTGGCAGTCATGAAATACTTCTGAGTCTTGGGGGGAATCTAAGTCTTGACAGAAGATGGAGGAGTTGGAGGGATGGGCGTCGGAGTTCACGTGTGGACTCAAGGACAGCTGTAAGAGATGATGACGGGGCGGAGGTCAGCTCATATTCGGATGATGAGGTGTAAGAGAAAAGTAGGCTCTGAAATGGAGAATGTTTGCAGAAGGCAAAGTGTTGGTTTCGTGCCTGGGGTTTTGTTGCTGCCTATTTCGTGTTGGTATTGGGTCCTGGATCTGCAGGTTGCTGCTTCCGTTCGTGTGTGTTTCGACTCGGCTTGGATTCTCGTGAGTGTGGATTTCCCCTTCTTTGATATCGGACCGGTTTTGACTACGACGCTGCCTACGTGGATTTTGGAACCTCGCAACTTTGGACTTGGCTTACTATGACCTTGGACTTCGTTTGGCTACGTCTTCTTCCTTGCGGCTCTTTACTTGCTGTGTTATTCTGTGTGACTTTTGGAGCGCTTTGTTTTAATCCGGATCTTTTCTCCAGATAATCCGGATTATTGCTTCAGTTTACTTTTTGAACTAGAACTAGTTGCTACTTTTGAGTTTTGACCAGAGACATTGAGTTAAGTGTCTCTGAGTCCTTTTTGCTTTGTTTGAATAAACACTACTTTTGGACATACTCTTGAGTCTGGCTCTTTAAGGCGTCTGGGTTCTGACATTTTTAGTCATATTCATGTTTCAGACTTATTTCAAGTAAGGATAATCCAAAATATTTTTCCTCTTAGTTTAGGAATATACTATACAAACAAATTATGGTGTTATTTCTGAGAAGTCAAGTGTATCAGCATCCTTAGTGTTGTCAAAGTTGTCATATATACTTATGTAAAAGTGATCTTATGTATAATAATAATAATAATAATAATAAGCTTTATTACAGTCCAGAGACCCAAATAGCACAACAGTCAAAGATACACAATGTGCGTACATATTAATAAACTGATTAAGACACAAGAAGGCGTGTTAGACAAAGTACATATAAACAAGAATGAGAACACTGTTAGTAAGTGCAAAGGCTAATTTCAGGGACTAGTAGTAGATGATAAATCTTATCTTGGCTGCCTCAGAGAGAAACTTGGTAATGGCCAAAGTCACAAGGGGAAGATTATCTCCTAACAAATGCTTAACAGAGAATTGAGCTGATCTACCAGGTAATTTGCTCAGTAATACGTTAGTAATATGTTCTCAAGCCTGTTTATAAAAACTTTAGGACAATAAGATGTGCTTCATACATTCAATTTCCTGGTTACTGCTTGGGCAAAATCTGGTATTATATGGAGCACCTGCAAATCTACCTTGAAGTAGTGTATTATCGAAGGCTAAAAAACAAAACTCAAACACAGGGGAACTCCAGACAAGAAATGTTGTTGTCAGCCAGACCAGAATTGAATTCATATTTGTGATTGTGGTATTACTACAATGATTGCAAACCGACTTTGATCCCCATAAAGCAGTGGTTCTCAACCTGTGGGTCCCCAAGTGTTTTGGCCTACAACTCCCAGAAATCCCAGCCAGTTTACCAGTTGTTAGGATTTCTGGGAGTTGAAGGCCAAAACATCTGAGGACCCGCAGGTTGAGAACCACTGCTCTAGAAAATGAATTCACTTAAAACTCGGTTACTGCCTCCTGCAGAATTCTGAGGTTTGTAATTTAGGGAGGAGCCTTGAACAGGAGGCAGAAGCCGGATTTAAAGTGGATTCATTCTCTAGTGTGATGAAGGACCAAAGTATCTATTTGATCTAAAAATGCTATACATTTATTAGGTTCACGATCTATAATAAGCTTGTTTCAGTGAAGGACTGAAAGCCTGATGTAAGCCTCAGTTAACTCTGAACACAGAATTGTTACCTAAGGCACCTAACAGCAGACATAAACTTGAAGACAAAAATGTTTTATTACACCAAGAACTATAAACAGACATTTTAAATTAAAAGGATTGGTTGATTTGAACTTTTAGTAGTCAGTGTGTTATACAACAACCGACCTCCATCTCATTCCAGGTACTTCCATGTACTTCTTTTCTCGATATATGCTACTGTTGGCATTTTGCAAAATAACAATTAACTCTTGACAACATTGAATTTGCTACATTGCCATTTTACTGCAGTAGGTAAAACCAGCTATGCACTTTTCCCAGGGCATCCAGCCTTCTGTAACCTGCTGGCACTTGGTTGCCGAGGTACTCGTTGACTAGATCCTTCCCGGCTGTTATGGTCTGACAGCGTCTGGTTTCCAGTTGTTGCAGAAATAGTTCTGGGTCTACCTGTAGAACAACAGATACCAAGTTTACTATTACCAAGCATTAAATGCTAGAACTGCTGATTAGAATTTTGTCTAAATTTTATCTAGATGATAACCTTACAAAGGCTTGCATGGTTAGGAACTACAGAGCGCAATATGTAAAAGCAGCACACAAAGCCAGGCTCAAGTAATACTCAGTTAAGCATCAGCAAAAGGGTTTACTTATCAGTTAATGTTTACACAAGGATGCCTTCCTATGCCTCATTTCTACAAATAGTAGGTAGAAAAACAAATTCCATTGGCACTATTCAAATATCAATACTCACTTGCAACCTCCAGAGCTTTTACTTGCTCACAAAATCCTTGCTCACAAAATCAGCTTTCCATTTTTGAAATATGGAGGAAACCAATCTGTATTTTCATGTACAGAAGCAAGAATTGAAGATAGTTGGTATCTCAGAGTGTTCCAAGAATGAACTGCTCAAACATCTATTATTAATATTTTTGCTATCACAAAGCAGATGCTACATTTAAAGTATATTACATTTTAAGGTAAAAGAATACACTTTTTGGGAGTTATGAGTTTTGTAGCTGAGAGTTTGTGACATACTAACCTCAAATTAATCAACAGAGGGTGATTATTTGACTAAAATTAGCTTGTGAAAGACTCCATACTTATTGCTAATTTTTCACCTAGCCAGTATAAAAATTAAACTGAAAGCAAACATTGTGTCTCTCCTGAGTTAATGCTGGCATTATAGACAAATTAGCGTGAAGAGTACTGTCACTTTCAGAGTTGCACTCAGTAGTAATAGGTTGATTTTTAGCAGAGGCGGCCCTAGGTAATTTTCAACAGTAAGCAAACAGACTTTTGGCGCCCCCCCCCCCCAAACCAATTGCTGATATATATTTTCTGTTCGTTGTGGGAGTTCTGTGTGCCATATCTGGTTCAATTCCATCATTGGTGTTCAGAATGCTCTTTGATTTTAGGTGAACTATACGTCTCAGTAACTACAACTCGCGTATGTCAAGGTCTATTTTCCCCCAAGAGCACCTCAAGAATGCCCCTGGGCAAAATCAACTATACTGCAAATGCTTACTTTGCGTAATGGGTTGAGACGCCCCTGATTTTTAGTCAATGAATCAAGCTCAGTGAGCTTAGAATGAATGTAGCTTCTCTCCTCTTCAGCATCTTCTACTATTCTCTCTATAGATGACCCACTAACTATGGAACCAATCAATCATTCAAATGATTCCCTAGGCTCATAGATGCAATATCTTATCAAAGTGAATGAGCTTGAAGCTGCAAGATGCTTTTAAGCTGTGCTTAGGACCAAACACATGGTTTCCTCAAGCATATGGCAATTATTATTGGGAAGACTATTTAAATCCGCATTTTGGGTTAAATAGCCCAATAAACCAGTTCACGTTTCATCTGCCTGCAGTGTATCTGCTGCATGCAAAGGTTGCTATGTGTGAACAGAAAGTACTGCATTGACAAATGTTAGCACGTGGATAACTAGGTGGATGAAGGTTAAAAGCGCAGAAAGCGATGAGACAGTGGAAGAAGTGTCTTATGTACATACAACGACAATCAAAAGGGGACAGGCTAATCTTTTTGGTATTGAAAAAAAATACGATAATTCATACAGAACTTTAAATTGACATTGTCCTACAAGACTTTTCCTGAAGGATTTGCCGAACTCATCAAGAGGACTCCATTCAGGTATCACAAAGAAGATGTTGCCTACCTGTAAATGTCAAATTAGCAATACCTGAATCAATGTATTTATTTACCGTATTTACTGTGTTCCCTCACTTATCGTGAGGGTTCTGTTCCAGGACCACCCTTGATAAATGAAAATCCGCAAAGTAGGGACGTCATATCAATTTTAATATTTATACATTATTTTATATAATTTATAAACTATTTTCTTACTCGTGCACTTCTAGGGTCTGAGGAGGCCAGGGAGGCAGGCCTTCCCCGCCGTGTCTCAGGCTGCCACACTTCCGGGGTCCTTGGCCTCCGTGGCCTCCACTGGACATAAATATTTAATATTTAATATTTTTTATTAATATTTTCAAAAACACACAAAACGGCAAGTCTGCTAAAAGTGAACCGCGAAATAGCGAGGGAACACTGTACTGCCTTTCTCAGTCCAAAGGCGACTCAAGCCTATAATGGCCAACAAATGTTGACTATTCTACCTCATAGCACAGGACAATTATGCTGACGATTAACTGCTCTGTACTACATATAGGAAAACCTCAGTGAAGAAAGAGCCAAACAATTCTTAAGGTCTCAATAGCAAAAGGTTTATGTGACTTTCTAAACTGACCTGTCCTATGCATATAGAATGGAACACGGGACATACCTATGAAATATTGGTTTCCAGTAGTGGAAGGGGAACTATCCTGTAGTAGGCTTGCTCCTCGCATTTACTCTTAATAGGCAGGGCAAGGTTTGTGATAGCAGCTAGCAGGACAAGAAACCCACAAGATATTATATAAACATTATAGCTGGACAAGGAAAAAACCATCAAAGTGTAGCAAGGGGGGGAAAAAGAAGAGAAAGATGACATGAAGCAGAAAGACCCCAAACCTCCCAACGCCAGCATTGAAAACAGATCTCAGTTCTGAGTGGGAGGAATGTTTCTGCTTCAACTGCTGAAAACAAACATCTCAGATGTGAGTCCAATGTTCCTTTTTCAGAAGTGGAGGGGGACATACAAAAACTTTCAAACTGTTGTAAGACCATAAAGCAGTGGTTCCTAACCTATTTTTGATGAGGGACCACTTGACCAGGGACCACTTTCCAACGTTAGTACCAAGAGTTAGTACGAATCAGTTTTTGGTCAACTTTATATTCGGTTTGGTTATTTGGGGTGTAGATTGAGAAAATTGCATTGGATAGACCACATCCGCTCTAGTTTCTGATACAAAATATATGCTATCCAGTAGTCGCCATCCACTCACCCAAGGAAAATCATATTTTAAAAGCCTTGGCACTATAAGATGGTTTCACAAGATCAGTCACTCTCGTTGCAATGGTATAGTAATGGTGAGGCCGCAGACAATATTTTAGTTCTTGCGGACCACTAGTGGTCCACGGACCACAGGTTGGGAACCACTGCCATAAAGGAATTCCAATCAGGATCTTGTGTGATTTCAGGAAGATATAGGCATGATGTCGCTCTCCAACTGAAGGAGTCAACAAGAGTGTTGGCTTCTCCTGCTAGTGATCTGCCATGCAGAAGACTTGGCTCTCAGTGCAATCTTTTGCAAAATAGACTGAGTGAAAGAAAAATCATTTTGTTCTGCTTTCCTTGTTCAGCATTGCTTGTTCAGTTAAGAGAACAGTAAAACAGTTTTCCTGGATGGATTATCACATTCCAAAGGCACTGTTTCCAAAATGTCGATGTCTATAAGCTATTCTTCTCATGCCCATGTCTCTCTGAGCAGGCCATACAATACATGGACTCTCCATCCTGTAAGAGATGCAACTCATGTTACTTTGCATATTAGTTTAAGAGTACACAAGGGTACAGCAGTCCTGAGGTTATAGAAATGTTAATATTTCAATTATTCTAGGAATAATAAAGAAGTGCATTCTGTCAATTTGAATATGAGTTGAACATCAATGTTTGGAGTAACCTATGCATAATCTAGACATTTATCACCAGAGTCAGAAGAATTTTTCTATACTAGGCCCAAACTTTTATAAGTAAAGCCATCATTTACTGTTTAATGTTTTTTATCTATATTATGTTTTATGTATACTGATTTGTTGGAAACCGCCTTGAGTCGCCAATTGGCTGAGAAAGGCGGTATACAAATACAGTAAATAAATAAATAATAAACCATGGTGAATTTGGCTCAAAGAAGAAAAGCTCATCTTAGAGATTCACGTTTATTTGTTTTCCTATAAACTGAAATAAGTAAGAATGCAAGAGATTTTGTGAAGCTGGCCCTGAGACCTTGGTATGGCAGAAGAAAAAGTGTTATGTGAATGAAGGTCAACATATAGAGTTTCTAAGGAATAGGCAACAAGAGGACAGTCATCAATGCAATGATAGAAAGAACCCCTATGAATCTGAAGCCAGGCTACTGCTCATTTTGTGAGGACTCCCAGAATAGTCCAAGTCCCAATGAAAGAACAGAGAACCAGTAGCATTTGTGATTGAGAGCAAACTGTAGGAACTTTCTTCTACAAAGATCTGATAGAAATCAAAAAGAAGCATCTTTTAGATTAATCATGGTGAACTAGTCTTCCTTTTGTAATAGTGGCAGTCAGAATGCAAGGTTATATATATAGGGTAAAGGTAAAGGTTTCCCTGACATTAAGTCTAGTCATGTCCGACTCTGGGGGTGGTGTAAGAACGCAGGGGCAAACCTTTCTGAACAAATTTTGCCTTGAAAACCCCTTAATAGAATCATAGAGTTGGAAGAGACCTCATGAGCCATCCAGTCCAACCCCCTGCTAAGAAGCAAGAATATTGCATTCAAAGCACGCCTGACAGATGGCAATCCAGTCTCTGTTTAAAAGCCTCTACACCACTACACTCCAGGGCAGAGAGTTCCACTGCTGAACAGCTCTCACAGTCAGGAAGTTCTTCCTAATGTTCAGATGGAATCTCCTTTCTTGTAGTTTGAAGATATTGTTCTGCGTCCTAGTCTCCAGGGAAGCAGAAAACAAGCTTGCTCCCTCATCCCTGTGACTTCCTCTCACATATTTATACATGACTATCATGTCTCCTCTCAGCCTTCTCTTCTTCAGGCTAAACATGCCCAGCTCTTTAAATAGGTTTACTTTAGGGATGTCACATGTCAGAAATAACTTGACGGCACACAGAAACAACAAAGTTTGAAGGCATGCTAAGGAAGGGCTATAGTTCTCTTAGGTCCTATGAGGGGCCCTTGGAAGTTGCCCACTAACACACAAACAATGTGTTTTTGCTTGGAAAACAGAAGTAACTTTTCTTTCAACTTCGAGTGAAGATCAAGAAACAAAGTAACTCCACAAGAACTGCTGATAAACTCCACGCAAACCAGGTAGATGGGAATTATTTGGGAGATTATCGAGTAAGACATCTTTTCTCTCATTTAATTTCTTGCTTTCATTTCTATGGGACTATAATTATTACTTCTGCACATATTTATTCTGCATGGCTTTAACAGTTGCCAAATTCAGTTGAAGAGTACTGAAGAGTTTTCTTCCAGAATATGGTTGAGAATCTCAGTCTTACATGAATTTGGATAATACTGAGGATAAAGCTTCTCCAAACCAATAAGCTACTTACAGAAATTTCGGCAATACAGAAAGAATATTGCCTGGGATTGCATCCACTTGAAAATTGAGTCAATAATGCAGTGGTTCTCAACCTGGGGTCCCCAGATGTTTTTGGCCTACAATTCCCAGAAATCCCAGCCAGTTTAGCAGCTGATAGGATTTCTGGGAGTTGAAGGCCAAAAACATCTGGGGACCCCAGGTTGAGAACCACTGCAATAATGGGAGATGTATAAGTATTTCAGAGGCCCGGCTCTGTTCCATTCGAATGTGGAGAAAGAATAAAAAGCTCTCAAATGACAATGAGTGGAAGATAGCTGATCTTCTAAATGAAACAGCAATAGCACAAGAAAGAAAGGAAGTAAACAGGTGAGCAGGGATTATGCTATATACATGCATGAAGGTTTGCAGGAAGTTATAGCCAAGAAGTATTATTCAAGTTTTAGAAGATTTCAAAAATGCGTTGAGGGGCAGCCTGCATGTGTGAGTCATAGAAATAGAAAGGAACATAATATTTCCCCCCAGAATTCAGAATTCTATAAACTGAAAATCTCTACACAGTATCTGTATACAAACATACTAAGCAACCTCAACAAGTTGATTACAAAAACAAACCAGTTTAGCACAAAGTCAATTCTGTCTGAATACATCACAGAAGTATTTCTGTCCAAATTTTCCTGAAAACACACTATCATGCCTCGGAAACGAAGGTATTTGGTGAACTCTCCAAAATAAGCATTAGAAAAATTCTAGATAGAGGCATACTACAAACTGTGCTTGGTCCCAAATGTATTAGTAGGCGCAATCTTAGGTGATATAATCCAAATCAGAAACAAGAGTGCTAAATCCCTATACATCATGTCTCTGGGACACTTTGCTGTGTAGATGCAATTCTAGTGCTTAGCATGCCAGAATATTTTGCCTTTCTGTTGCTAAACTCACAGCAGGCAACATTTCCGAAATCACAGAGAGTTTATAGTCATCACTTCTCTAGTTTGTGCTCCTACCAAAATGGTGTATTTATTTAGGAAGTTTAAAAAAACAAACAAACTAAACTGGGTTCTATAGGCTATTAGTTCAGCTGTACTTTTCTCATTTGTCATATTAAATGCATTGCATTATCCGCAAAAAGATTCAGTCCTATTTCTTCCTTCTCTATACCTTCGTTCTCTATTATATAACCTGTCCAGTTAGGGCTACCTCTATTAGGTGATATTTCTATTGATATTACAAATAGAGTCAGGGATTAAATGCTTACTATTTATTTATTTTACAAGATGTGTCTTTTTGTTAGAAATAAACTGAACATTATTTTTCATAATGTTCAATTTTTACAAGTTTAAAGTTAAACTGCAAAGGACCTTTACTTGGAAGCAAATTCTACTGAAACCAATAGGACTTGCAAATACACACTTTTAAGTTCTAGAAGCAAGAGAACCAGTCTTTTAAAAGTTTTTTTTATCATCACAGAAGACTGCACTAAAACCTGGTAGATAACTAACACACACGACCTGCAAAAGGAGAGAACAGGCAGCAAGAAAACTGGAAAGAGCCAGGGGGACCTTGAGAGAGAGGCGAGCAAACTGCAGCAGGACTGTAGACCACAGCCTTAGTGACTCCTATTCGTGGAGGTCGAAGGACAGAGGAAAATGAGAGTGGTGCAGGGATTTTACTGGTCTTGGCAGAGACAATTGGGGGCTCTAATTCAAAGAGAGACATAGAAACAAATTAGAAAACCCACATGAGGACAGTCACAGAAAAAAAGTTTGTAAATTCTCAAATATCTTAACAAATATCTATAGTTGTATAACTTGTATGTTATTATACAAGATAAAGTATTACTTTTTGTCTCCATAGATACATAATTCATGCTTAATACATTTTTATATAAAAAGATACTTATACTATTATACTAATCAGATTGAAGTGTTAAGAAAAGGCAATATATGCAGCTGTTTATCAAGGCTATTTTAATTTCTAATTATTTTATGTGTAATGCATCATTATTTTGATTTCTCTCTCTATGAACATATACATGCACACATTACATATGGGGTTCTAGGAAACATACTTAATAAAGCACTAAGTAACAGTAGCACAATCAATATATTGAATATCTGAAATCCTCTACAAAGAAGGACATGGATGTGACTGAAGAAAGAATGCAACCTAGGAAATAGGGCAGTGGTGCCCAACTTGTCGCCCTCCAGATGTTTGGGATTCCACCTCCCAGAAACCCTAGCCAGCTTGTCCCATGGTCAGGAATTCTGGGAGCTGAAGTCCAAAACACATAGAGGACTTCAAGCTGTACACAAGTGATGTAGGGCAAAGATAGAAAATTGCTTTTCTTGAGGAAGTCTCGCTGTAGTTCTGTAGAATGTAAAGACAGTGACACCCTTGCTCCAAAATAACTTATTTAAACCTTTTTGTGCTACTTTCTGTGACATCAAGGCCAGTTCTAGCTCTGCACAATACAATATGAATGGGTTCCTGAATTAGTAAGCTCAACAAATATCCCACTTATACAGAAAATAGAAAATAATAGAATTCAGCATATAATTGTGTAAACTTGTTATACTGTTCAAATTCACAGTAACCACAAACAATATTATATAGGTTTTTGTACAAAACATTCATTTTTAGTATATGTAACTTTCAAATATTTACAGCCACATTTTGCTCCTTTGGTTTAGATCCCACTAAGTAAAAAGTCTGTATCTCTAAGGAGAACAAGTGTCAAGTTTGTAACTTTCTAAGTACCTTTAAATGTGTTTTAGCATATGATGTCCAATGGATATATTTGCAGCAAGTGTTGATGTATATACAGGATGAGGCAGCATAACTTCCTTTTTACAAAACTTAATAAAACCCATTGTATGAATCAGAATTTAAAAAAAAAAATTATAATGTAGGTGCATACCTAAAGTTTTGTTTTACGTAGTTTTGAAGATCACATTAGGTAGGTGACGTCCCCCATTCTTCATACACTGAGTAAACCGATTTCTGGCATTTGTCATGACTCTTGCCAGCATAGCAGGCGTTATGTTGGCAATTTCTTCCTGGATGTTGGTCTTCAAATCTTGTAGGGTCCTTGGACAGTTCACATAAACACGGAATTTCAAAAAAAACCCATAGAAAAAAATCACAAGGGGCCAAATCTGGAGAGTGGGCCGGCCAATCCAAATCTGCTCGAAAAGTAGGCCTCAATGGCAAAAGCACGCTCCTCACTGTTCCAACACATGATGGCGACTGAACTGTGTCAGGACAAAATTTTATACTCCCACCTCTCAAACGAGACCATTAGCGCTTCGCTACGAATCAGCCGCCCACAACCGACTGAATGGCATGCATTTAAAAAAAGGAAGCTATGCTACCTCACCCTGTAATAAATGTTAAGTGTATAACTTTGCAAGTATATTCAAATGTATTTCAGTATATGATGTTTAATATGTATATAGGTAGGTAGGTAGTCCCCTGACATTAAGTCCAGTCATGTCTGACTCTGGGGTGTGGTGCTCATCTCCATTTCTAAGCCGAAGAGCCAGCGTTGTCCGTAGACACCTCCAAGGTCATGTGGCCGGTATGACTGCATGGAGCGCCGTTACCTTCCTGCCGGAGCGGTACCTATTGATCTACCCACATTTGCATGTTTTCGAACTGCTAGGTTGGCAGAAGCTAGGGCTGACAGTGGAAGCTCACGCCGCTCCCTGGAATCGAACCTGCGACCTTTCGATCAACAAACTCAGCAGCTCAGTCCTTTAACCCACTGCGCCACTGGGGGCTCCCAATATGTATATATTTGCAGCAAATTTTGATTTTTAGAGCACCAGAGGAAGGCCTGGAGTAAGGCCAAAATCGGTTGTGGGCGGCTGATTCATATTCAACTCGGCATAAGAAGACACGGCATTGATACCATTTCAGAGTGACTGTACAAAAACCCGTACAATATTGTTTGTGATTACTGTGAATTTGAACAGTATTTTATATCATTTCAGAGTGATTTTTTAGTTCTAGCTCTGAACAGAATCCTTCAATTGTTCAAAATAGTTAACTTCATAAATGTCAGTATCTATTTGTGTTTATTAGGAAGCAAACCTTAATAATGAAAATGTCTTACATGAAGTAGGACATTGCTGATAAAACAGCACCACCTACTGACAAACCATTACCACAAAAACATGTTTTGATTCCCAGTTGATGATCACATGATAACAGTCATTCTTTCCTGTTTGATGTACACCCAAAATTTAAATGCTAAACTAGGATCTCATGGGAAAGATTCTTCCTTCCAAAGGGCTTCCAACTTTTCTAATTCCTTTCATTATGTGTAAAGTTTCAGTTTGTAAAACTGAAGACAAAGTCAGTGTGACAACTGACAATTTGCAGGTCAGTGTCAAAACCATTTGGGCTGAAAAGGAGGAAGAAAAGATGTTTATGATGCCAATGATAATGATGATATTTTTATAATGGATCCTGGGGATGGAGACAGAAAATTATAGTTCCTTTAGTCAAACATCTAAGCTATAAAAATTGGCAGAAAAGATTATAATAGAAGCACATGCTTTGCTAAAGAAGGAGTGTGACTTCTGCAGGTGAAGTCCTGCTTTGCCAGACATTTCAGGTGCTCTGAGAGTGTCAAGTCTTTGAAGATAATTGAAAACATTAAGAAGATGGAGGCTCCTCTTAAACTGGAATCCACTGATTCCCCAGTTAAAAGTAGAGAAGTTCTTATATGAGTAACTGATGAAAGAACAGGAAAGAAGATAGAACAAACTCGAGAAAACATTCATATTGAAGGATCTGTATTTGGATTACAGCATATAATCGATTCATTGAGATAACTAGCCATTCTAGTCTAGTAGCAAAAAGGAGCAAATATGGGAATTTTAACATCTTCTTTCATCAATGTAAATAGACTATATAGATTCCACTTTCATCATAAACCTGATGTGCCATCCTATGCTGAAGGTACAAAGTTTAAGCAACTGTAAGCACAGAGATCACAATGTTATGCAAAAATAAAACGGACAGTTACATTTTAACATAACATTGACCAACCATCAAAACAGAGATGGTGACAACATAAACACAAACCCGGTAGTGGTAGACTAACACGTGTAGTATGAAAACACCAATTAATGCAAAAGGCAATAGAACTGAAATTGCTTGATAAACTGCAATTTTGCTGCTTTACATTGTGATGATATTTTTGGTTCTTAAGTTATTTTATGTGGGGAACTGGCAATACTTTACTATTTTACACAGACTAAATCATAGAATTATATAACTACTTTGCAGATAAAACAGAAATAGTTCTACATAATAGACGTAATGGCCAGTATCAATACATCTAAAAATAATGACAGTACTATGTTGTCGAAGGCTTTCATTGCTGGAATCACTGGGTTGCTGAGTTTTCCAGGCTGTATGGCCATGTTCCAGAAGCATTCTCTCCTGACGTTTTGCCCACATCTATAGCAGGCATCCTCAGAGGTTGTGAAGTCTATTGGAAACTAGACAAGTGGGATTTATATATCTGTGGGATGTCCAGGATGGTAGAAAGAACTCTTGTCTGCTTGAGGCAAGTATGAATGTTGCAATAAGTCACCTTAATTAGCATCTAATGGCCTAGATGTGGGTAAAATGTCAGGAGAGAATCCTTCTGGACCATAGTCATACAGCTCGGAAAACTCACAGCAATCCAATCAGTAGTTATTATGCCCTAGCCTAAATTGAAGAAATATTTCCTGATGTATTGATTACTTTAGCATTGAAGGGAATGTTTTGATGATTTTTGGTATCAACCCAATCTTGTAAGCGACATGTTTCAATAAATAAAAGCTATATATTCAGAGAAAACATTGGGTGAACATAACAAGTCACATCAGTATAAATATGGTAGAATGTGGAAATCAAGAATGAAGAAAATAAACAAAATTACTACTTACAAAAACGTAGAGAAGAAAGAAAGGATTCGGCTTCTTTTAGAGACTGTAAATAGCTATTGGACATATTGGCAAACAGAATTCTAACTGAATATATATACATAAATGATAAGTGTGTGTGTATGTAAAGGAATATGATAAAATATTTTTATTATTTTCTTAGTGAAATTTTCATGAGATTTCAGCATATGATGTGCAATATTTATGTAACAAAATTATAAATTACACTATTTCACCTAATCGAAGACACCATCGAATTGACACTACTGAAGAACATTTTAGAATTTGCTCTGTGGGATAATACCTTCTTTTACTTGTTGTTTTTTAATGTTACTTTATAGTACAATCTTCCCTGCAGGACCAGGATTTTTATTCCCGGGGGGGGGGGGGAGGCAGAGGATCTACCCTAGCAAACCTTTTATATTGTTATCCCAATACTCCTCATGCATATGGGATATATTGAGCATGGTGATCAGATCATGATATGAATAAACATAACAGTTTAAATAATGTACCAGTAAGGCCTTCTCGTGGACCACCCGGGGGGGGGGGGGGGCTGAAGCCCCTCAAGCCCCCCCCCCCCCCAGCTACATGCCTGCCTGCAGGGTAAGGAGGGCGTATAAAGAAACCCACAAGTCATGTGTCTGCATGATTCTAAAAAATATTAAGTCTATGGGGAAGGAGCAGAAGGAAGTGAGGCTTAACTAAAATACCAGTAAACTGCCATTTGGCCCAGGCTGAGGACAAAATGGTGGGGGTGTGGCAGAGCCTATGGGGTTGGGGCTCTCTTCCTTCTTTCTCTATGAGATAAAACAGTTTTTTAAAATTGCTAATATAAGATGCTATCAAATATAAGGCTCATGCCATTTTTGAAGCCCCTTAAAGCTGAAAAACTGCACCTTAGATTCAATAAAATGCAATATAGTCTTTTCACAAAAGAGGCAACTTTAAAAAAAACAAGCAGAAGAAAAATAGAAAGACACATTTTTCAACTTTGAAGAAATAGGAGCTGTGGGATAGAAAACTAGAATTAAGTAGGCTTGTAAGATCATAGAATCAGAGTTGGGAGGCACCAGAAGGACCACTGAGTCCAACCCCCTTTCAAACTATTGAGAACTGGCAATCTAACCTGTTAAAAAAAAATCCATAGAAAGAAAATCCACCAGCCTCCAAGGCAGATCAAGCCACTCTTAGCACCAGAAAATTCTAATATGAAACTGGAACATGTTTCCTTGTCATTTCTCACAATATGCCAGAATGGTAGGACACGGACAACTTTTACAACTTTTATGATCAGATGGTCTACTAAGCTAAAAGGTAAATTCAAACTCAGAAGCAATTTGCCATATAAGTATTTCAGTATTTGGTTAGAAGGATGCCATGTAGGCATGTGATGTTACATTGCAGTATATGCCAGCAAATATCAGGAAAACCAACAGACAAGAGACAATGATAAAACTTACACAGTTGCAACTGGGAGGAACTGAGAGCAGCACAGCATGTTGGGGCACAATTTTGTCCAACCACTGTTTGTGAAGCCTGCCTCTTGTTGACTCTCTTTGTTTCATTCCATTACAGCCCACTTTCATAGGCTGCATGGCAAAATAGTTTTCTCCTAGACTTCACAATTTCTGAGTCCACATTCTGCTACTTGAACCTTACTTCCCTATCTCTCTCGTGGCTTTCTTGAGCCTTCTTATTGTCTTTTTAGCAAACAAGAGTATAAATAAGAAATGACATCACTGTAAGACCATATACTACAATCTAACAGGCACTGACATAACTGACGAGAGGGTGCATTGGCTAAGAAGTGGTGCTGTGACGTAAAAAATGTGCTCCGTTCCATTCACAATTGGGTTAAGTAGAAGAAATAATTTTGAATTGAGACATACTATATTTATCCCTAAATAGAAACTGAGATAGTTTAAGAAGAACAGAGTATAAGGGGATTTTTTGTCTGCTTCAGTAATTTTCAAACATTTATTTATTTATTCAAAAATCTACCCTGAATCATATTAATATATTCCCAGACTAGGACTAACTAATTACAAAGTAAAAAAAGTACATTTGATTCCACCTGTACTGGTCAGCTTTAATCTGGAAGCCATACAAGTCAGTACAGGTACTTTATCACTGCAACTATAGTTTACTGAAAACAGATGAATGCTCTTATATCTCAGGGACAGAAACATATGCTTTGCTTCAGCTTCTGGCATCTCCAGACAGGGCTGGAACCCATCTGGAACCTAGAGAGCTACTTCCGATGAAGTGTAAACAGTCCTGAATCAAATAGACCAATGATCTCGTAAGGATGGACCTATTCATTCAATGCTTATGGTACTCAAATGTTGAAAATATGCTGTACAAATGCAATAAATAGATGTATACAATGAAACTTTTAGAAATTCAGATTTTGATGGATAATCTGCAAAAGAAGAGAGTATCTTGGTTCCCTGTTGCAAAGAACAAAATTAAATAGTGAATCAGGGAAGAAAAATTCTAACACTTGTAATTGCATCAGCACAAAGAAGGCTTTTTTATTCAAACAAATGAATTGATTGTTTCAATACTGAAAGTCCAATTCCTATCAGAATGGCTTGATTTAAACAATTTTTTTACACGCAAGTCTAGAATGTGAAGGCCTTTAACAACCAGGGCAAAGCTTTCCAAATGGTATGTCATGGCACGTTAGTGTTCCAGCTGCAGCGCGGAGGTGTGTTATTGAACATAACAAGAAATGACAAAAATCTTGAAAATGTTATATTACAAATCATATATTTTAAAAACTATTATTGAAAGATTTTCATGAGATATCTTGTGTTTTTATTACCGTTTATGCATGTGTCTTATTAGGGTGTTGGTTTAACCTCTAGTTTGCTAGTAACACTGAATTACTGTGTTGTGAAATGGTGCATTGTCTAAAAAGTGTGTCATCAACATGAAATATTGAACTAGAGAGAAAAGTGAACACTGGGTCTGTCCTGCCTAATGAACATTCCTGTCATTATAACTGTGAAAACTGAGAGTACAGAACCAAGGACAGGAGGAAAGAAGACTCATGTCCCCTGGCTCTGCTTAGGCCTTGAGCCACTATGGGATGACACTGTCTTTTCCTTCTGATGCCTGTGTGTGTGGGGGCTCCACTGACCTCGTGGGGGCTCGGTGGCATTGGTCTCGGGGCCGCTCCCTCTCTGCCCGGCGGCACACATGGCACGCAGCACCTGGTAGATGGCCACAGGGGCCACATTCATGCGCAGCAGGTCCAGCAGGATCCTAATAGAAAGAGAGAAAACACAGGAACCTATCATACTAGAGTAGGGCTGTCAAATTAATTTTCACCAAAGGCCACATCAACCTTATGGAAAGGTCCATTGAAATCATGGACAGAGAATTTGTGGATACAGAGGAATAACTATAACTTATTGTTATTCGTATTGGCGAATAATGCATGCAGATCCCAGTAAGGTGGGCTTTTGCAGCTGGCAGCTGGTAATTTTGTCAGCGTCAATTGTGTTTAAGTGCAGGCCAAGGTCTTTAGGCACTGCACCCAGTGTGCCGATCACCACTGGGACCACCTTTACTGGCTTGTGCCAGAGTCTTTGCAGTTCGATCTTTAAATCCTCATATCGTGTCAGCTTTTCCAGTTGTTTCTCTTCAATCCTGCTGTCACCTGGGATTGCAACATTGACGATCCATACTTTGTTTTTTAACACGATTGTGAGGTCAGGAGTATTGTGCTCCAGAACTGTCTGTCTGTCTGAATCCGTAAGTCCCAGAGGAGTTTGACGTGTTCATTTTCTGTAACTTTTTCCAGCTTGTGATCCCACCAGTTCTTTGTCGCAGGCAGATGGCATTTGTGGCACAAGTTCCAATGAACCATCTGAGCAACGGTGTTATGCCTCTGCTTGTATTATTATTATTATTATTATTATTATTATTATTATTATCTCCTTGGTTTTGCATTGATGAGACACTGGGGGCTGTGCAGTGGTGGTTGGGGTGTGGAGGGAGAGGTATGTTGTTTTATGGTATGTGTTGGGGAAGGCATTGCCTTTTGTGGTGCAATAGCACAATGAAAATAAAGCTATTCTATTCTATTCTATTCAAAGGTGCCTCCCAGAATGCTGCAGGAGGCAGGTGCAGGATTTGAAAAGGATAGGCACTCTATTCCAGGCACCCTCACATTGAAGCTCTCCAGCTGTTTGAGCAAGCTGGCAAAGGCTTCTGGGAGTTGTAGGCCCAAACAGTCGGCAGGCCACAGTTCCTGGAGCCAGGCATACAGGACTGGGGTATGCATATGAGGTCCAAACTCAAGAATGGAAAATGGGTTGTTGGTGGGCAGAAAAAGAGATTTAATGATGGGCTCAAAGCCAACCTTAAGAACTCTGCCATAGACACTGAGAACTGGGAAGCCCTGGCCCTTGAGCACCCCAGCTGGAGGTCAGCTGTGACCAGCAGTGCTGTAGGATTTGAAGAGGCACGAATGGAGGGCGAAAGAGAGAAATGTGCCAAGAGGAAGGCGCGTCAAGCCACCGGGCCCGCCTTCCACTTGGAAACCAGTGCCCTCACTGCGGGAGAAGATGCAGATCAAGAATAGGGCTCCACAGTCACCTATGGACCCACCAGAATACTGATCCTGGAAGACTATCCTATTTGCTAGTACATCGATCTTGGAAGACAATCCTACTTGGACAACGAGGGATCACCTAAGTAAGTTATGGTTTATTAAGGCATTGAATGTCTGCCTTTTTGCGTGTTGGAATTTGCCCTGAGTTCCACTGGGGAGATAGGGCGAAATACAAATAAAGTTGTTGTTGTTGTTGTTATTATTATGTTTAACTCCATAGTTTCACACTGATATCACATTGGGGACTATATGGTGGTGGTTGGGGTGTGGAGGGAGAGGTGTGTTGTTTTGTGGTGTGTGCTGGGGAAGGCATTGCTTTTCGTGGTACAATAGCACAATGACAATAATACTGTCTGGCCAGAGCGAAGACAGAGGGGAGCAGAAGACATTTCCATCTTGTCTTTACTAATAATATAATATAGTATATTGTATATACATATAATATTTTTAATATTATAATGTAATACAATATAATACTAGTAATAATAATTCAATATTATAATTATAATTATATATTTACATTACATGTAATATTACTAATAATATTACAATATAATGGTATAGTGGAATATAGTAATATATACTGATATTGTACTATGCTAATAATATAATATATTGTATGAAAATATATATTGTAAGCTGCTCTGAGTCCCCTTCGGGGTGAGAAGGGCGGGATATAAATGCCGTAAATAAATAAATAAATAAACACCCCCCCCCCCCCCCCCCCCCCGGTGGCACAGTGGGTTAAACCAATGAGCTGCTGAGCCTGTTGACCGAAAGGTCGCAGGTTCAAATCTGGGGAGCAGCGTGAGCTTCCGCTGTCAGCCCCAGCTTCTGCCAACCTAGCAGTTTGAAAACATGAAAAAGTGAGTAGATCAATAGATACTGCTCCGGCGGGAAGGTAAGGGAACTCTATGTAGTCATGCCAGCCACATGACCTTGGAGGTGTCTACGGACAACGCCAGCTCTTCTGCTTAGAAATGGAGATGAGCACCAATCCCCCCTGAGTCGGACAGGACTGGACTTCATGTCAGGGAAAAGCTTACATTATTCTATTCAAAGACGCCTCCCAAACCCAGAATGCTGTAGGAAGCAGGTGCAGGATTTGAAAAGGATGGACACACTCTATTCCAGGCATTTTCACACTGCAGCTCTCCAGCTGTTTGGGCCTCCAACTCCCAGAATTCCTGACCATTGAGGAAGCTGGCAAGGGCTTCTGGGAGTTGTAGGCCCAAACAGTCGGCGGGCCACAGTCTGAGGCAACGAAAATGAATTGGAACAGCGAGAGGCGACCACTCACTTGAAGACTTCCGGGTCCATCCCGCTCCCCGCCGCCTGCGCGAGCTCGAACAACTCGGCCTCTTCTGCTGTGAGGAGCTTCCTGCGGGCGCGAGACCCGCTGCTGCCCTTCGCCTCCATGCCCGACGACATCGCCTTCCCCGGCGAGGGGCTTCGCGGCCGCAAAGCATCCTGGGACGCCCTGCCTCCTTACGGCGCCCCCCTCTCTCTCCCGCAAGGGGCGCTGGGAAGTGTAGTTTTCTGAGGGATTTTGCTCAGTCTCTTCTCATCTTGTCCGGTCTCTTCATGCAGTTTCTCACAACCACCATGTCAGACTACACAGAGAAGCCATTGAAACCCACAAGCATGTGGACAATTTCAACAGAAAGGAAGAAACCATGAAAATGAACAAAATCTGGCTACCAGTATTAAAAAATTACAACAGCAAAACAACAGAGAGGAAACAATCTGGGACATCTAATCACCTCTCAACAAAAGATTGCCCCAGGCACTGCCAGGCCATCAAATACTAATCAAGGTGGTCAGTTGAAACATTCACACCTAACTCCAACAGACAAGAGTCTTTTGTCCCACCCTGGTCATTCCACAGATATATAAACCCATTTTCCTAGTTCCAACAGACCTCACTACCTCTGAGGATGCTTGCCATAGATGCAGGCGAAACATCAGGAGAGAATGGCTCTAGAACATGGCCATATAGCCCGAAAAAACCTACAACAACCCAGTGATTCCAGCCATGAAAGCCTTTGACAATACAATAATAAACTTTATTTATACCCTGGAATCATCTCCTCAATGGGGACTCGGGATGGATAGGGTAGGCCAAGCCCAGAATTTCAGTACAACAAAATAAAATAAAATACGAGGGTTGAATGAAAAGTAATGCCTCCACCTTGGTAACTCCTCAACAGAGAGCAGCAGGCATGTAGCCGGGGGGAAGGGGGGGGGGTTGAGGGGCTTCAGCCGCCCCCCCCCCGAAATTCTCATGGTGGTTCGCGAAAAGGCCTTACTGGTACATTATTTAAACTGTTATATTTATTCATATCATGATCTGATCACCATACTCAATATATCCCATATGCATGGGGGTAACAATACAAAAGGTTTGCTAGGCTAGACCCTCTTTCACTCAGACTCAGCCCCCCCGAAACCCCCCCTGAAAAAAAATCAGCCCCCCCCCCCCCCCGAAACGAAATCCTGGCTACGGGCCTGGAGAGCAGTACTGGTATGTGGCAGGTACTGGCTTGTTCAGTAGACTCTCCCCTACAGTTCCATTTTGGTGAGAAGCCTTAGCATTGACTGGTTGTGTTGTTAACGTATGAAGTATGGAACCCTGCGCAGACGGTCGGTCAATGTGACTGAAGCAACGTGCAGTCATTCAATTCTTGACAACAGAACGTGTCACCCCAAAGGAGATTCATCAGAGAATGCAAGCTGTTTATGGTGATTGTGTTGATGTGAGTACTGTGTGTCGCTGGGCGAATAAGTTTAAAAATGTTGAGGTGGGAACATCTGACTCCTGTGACAGCAACCACCGAGTTTCACAAGGTGGCAGATTTATTCAGGACAATCGTCGTATCACTCAGAAATGTCAAGCATAATCAGCATTTCACAAGAACGTGAGGGTCACATTATTGCTTTGCTTGGCTATCGGAAGATCTGTGCACGATGGATACTCAGGATGCTGATGCCTGAAATGAAAGCGCAACACAGCAGAACTTCAGAGACTGGATCTCACCACTGTACGGCATCCTCCTTATAGTCCAGATTTAGCACGGTCTGACTTCCATCTGTTCCCGATAATGAAAGAAGATCTGTGGGGACATCCTTATGCTTCTGATGAAGACGTTGAGAGAACTGTGAGATGCTGGTTTTGTGATGGCTTCAGAAAACTTGTTCATTAGTGGCAGAAATGTATCCAATCGTCTGGTGATTATGTGGAAAAGTGAATAGTGTTAGTTAAAGAGCACATTCTAAGGATTATTTCTGCATTTGATTTATTAAAATATTCCCATCCAAACCCAAGTAACAAAGGTGGAGGCATTACTTTTCATTCAACCCTCATACAATCAGCAAATAATGACATCAAAATAAAATACAGAAAATAACAGAAAATGAAATAAACAGATGCAAAATAACGTGATGGAGAAATAAAATAAAAGCACGGTGGGCCAGACAAATGCACAGAATAAGATTGATAAAACCCTGGGTGTGATAAGTAAATGTCTGTGGGGGAGGTCAGAAGGGGCAAACAATGGGATTGAGCCTTCATGAAAGACAAGGAAAAGTGTGTCATGAGGACAGAACTATAGTTGGAGAATGAATGCAGTTTGACACCATGGCTTAATGCTATGGAATCATGGGAGTTGTAATTTCACAGGTTCGTTAGCCTTCTCTGCCAAAGGGTGCTGGGGGTCTCATGAAATCCACACATCCTATTTATTTGTCATATCAGAAGCAAACCAAGGGTACAGTTGTAATGTTTTTTTTTTTAAAAAAAAACACACAAAGTTTGGAAACTTGGCATTATATTATATGTCCTTTGACCAAGTAGCTGGCCACTTGGAGCTCCTATGATGCCATGGCAGTTAAAGTGTTCTGAACCTAAATTAATTCTACAATGTAAATCAAGCATGGGCAAACTTTGGCCCTCCAGGTGTTTTGGACTTCAACTCCCACAATTCCTAACAGCCTACCAGATACAGTGAATACATTTTATTTATTTAGTTATTATTTACCGCACTTTTATCCCATCCTTTTCAGCCTGAAGGCGTACAGACTGGCAACAATTAGATGCCGAACACATATAAATACATTGTTTAAAACAGGTTAAATCACATAATAAAATTCATATAAAAAGTAATTTTAAACTATAAAAATCAATGACTTTCGGGTGTAAATCCATGTCCATTTGCATCGTTAAACCGTTCCATATTCGTTCACAATACTGAGTTTATCTGATTTACAATGAGGTTCCAAAAACTTGAAGCGCCAGGTTTTTACTCTTTTCCTAAAGGTCAGGAGATCTCCAGGAAGGGAGTTCCACAGCCGAGGGGCCAACACCATCTGCCCTTGTGCATTGCTTCTTTGCTGCTGAATATGCAATGTGGAATATATATCACCATGTTAAAACAGTGGATGTAGCTCTTAATGAGACATGCCACATTGTAACAGAATGTCAATGCCCTACACTGATGGAGAAATTATACTTTTTAGCCAGTATTGCGCCACCTGATATTCAGCAGAAAGTAGCAGCCAGTAATGAAAGGACCAAGACATTGACATCTCCAGCCCATCCTGTGTTTCAATATCAGTCAGCGTGCCAACATCTTAAATCAAGAAAGAGCTTTCTAAAATCTACAGATACTCACAGGAACACTTCAGCAAGCGAGAATCCAAAAGTGGCAGGTACCTCAGTCAGTGGTTGACACCAGATGAAAGACCCCTCCCTGGGCACATAGAAGACTGGGCGACTTGGAAGGCGCTGAACAGACGGTGCCCTGTTATCAGAAGATGCAGAGCTAATCTTAAGAAATGGAGCTACAAAGTGGAGTCCACGACATGCGAGTGCAGAGAAGTGCAAATCACAGACCATTTACTATAATGCAGTCTGAGTCCTGTTACATGCACAATGGAGGACCTTCTTACAGCGACACCAGAGGCATTCAAAGTGGCCAATTTCTGGTCAAAGGAAATTTATTATAATGCTAAGTTTTTAACTTTGTGGTTTTGTATACATTATAACTGTATTCTCAATTTGCTTCTGATATCTTTATACATGAAAATGTAACGTTCGTGTGTGGGATTAACAGAACTCAAAAACCATTGGGTGGGATTGATACCAAATTTGGACACAACACACCTAACAACCCAATGTATGTCCTTCACTCATAAAAACACTGAAAAACACAACAGAAGGGACTTTAAAAGCCCCAAAAATGATGAAAAGCTAAATGACAATACAGAAAAAAGGGAAGAAAAAGGGAGGGAAGGGGAGAAAAAAAAGAAAGAAAGAAAGAAAGAAAGAAAGAAAAGAAAAGAAAAGAAAAGGGGAAAAGAAGGAAAGGGAGAAGGAAGCATGGAAGCAAAGAGAGAAGGAAGGAAAGAGGTAGAGAAGGAAGAAAGGAGAGAAAGAGGGAGGGAAAGAAAAAGGGGGAATGAAGGAAAGTTAGAGAAGGAAGGAAGAAGAGAAGGAAAGAAAAAAGGGAAAGAAGGAAGGAAAGAGGGAGCGAAGGAGAGGGGAAGATGTAGAGAAAGAGAGAGGGAAGGAAAGAAGGAAAGAGAGAAGGAAGAAAAGAGAGACAGCAGAAGAGAAAGAAAAAGGGGGAAGGACGAAAAGAGCTAGAGAAGGAAGAAGAGAAGGAAAGACGGGAAGGAAGGAAGGAAAGAAAGAGGGAGTGAAGGAAGGAGGGAAAGAAGGAGAGAAAGAGGGAAGGTTGGCCACAGCAACGCGTGGCGGGTACAGCTAGTGAAAAATAAATAAGTTCAAATGTCCAGTTCTGTGCCAAACAAAGATATGGATCTTAGGAAACAAAGATGCAAGACTCAAGGAAAAAAGTGCTGATCTTGGGTAATCAAGGGCTTGGCTGTCAATAAAAGAATTAATGAATGCACATATTCTAAGCCTCTATTTCCGTGAAGGAGGGCAGACTTTCAGCTTCAAGTGAATTGTACCAACATTTTGGGCTTATCTGACTGGCAAAGGAAGTCACCTATTTTTGCATACATACAATGAATCTGATAATTATCTGGCTTAAGAAATAACCAGAGGGATTTGCCCAACCTTTTCTATTCCTGGAAGATTATCTGAACAGGGTCACAGAAGGATGGCTGTTTTTAAGTTACATTTTGATACATTTCTAAGAAGCAGTTTATATCCATTTCATAGATAAGAAATAGATATAGTACACTGTTGAAAGATACAAGTTATACAAAATCATATAGTTGATATAGTTTATAGAAGGATTGGATTGGATAGAGTTGAGGAGTTTACAGCTGCTGCTGGTTTGGTCTCAATTGAACTTGCGCATGTCCAGAAAGGGTATTTAAAAAAAAGGGGGGGGGGAATCATATATTTATTTCTGAGGTCTTAGTGAACTTAGTGGAGCCCCCGGTGGCACAGTGGGTTAAACCCCTGTGCTGGGAGGACTGAAGACCAACAGGTCGCAGGTTCGAATCCGAGGGGAGCACGGATGAGCTCCCTCTATCAGCTCCAGCTCCTCATGTGGGGACATGACACCAGAAGCGACTTGCAGTTTCTCAAGTCACTCCTGACATGACAAAAAAAAAGTGAACTATAAATCTTCCGAGGTGGGGGTTACCATGGCTCGATAACATAAGCATTTCAGACTTTCTTCCCAGATGTGCTGGCCATTTGTTTGAATTTTTCTCCAGTGATTTTCTCCCTGTTCTGATTTCTTATACATGTCCCTTAGTTCAGTCGGAATTTCTTTAGTCATCCATTCCAGGTTTTTTTTTAGACTACTTCTCATAAGAACTATTTGAAATCCAGGAGAACATGGTCACTACCACCTAAGAATCTTTCCACTTCCACTCCTCAATCATCACTGTTGGTTAAGATCAGATCTAAAATAATGGATCCCCTTGTTGCTTCAGGGCAATGTAAAGATCTACAAGGCAGGTGAGGAATTTGTTGGACCTTAGCAGAGTTTGAATTCCAACAATTATCAGGATAGCTAATTGTTAGAATTCAAACTCTGCTAAGGTCCAACAAATTCCTCACCTGCCTTGTAGATCATTACATTGTTCTGAATGTAATGTATCAGGGCTGCTCTTGGCCTATAAAGCCCTATACGGCTCCGGCCCAGCTTACTTGTCCGAACCTATCTCCCTCTACGTTCCACCTCATAGTTTAAGATCCACTAATACATTACAATTATCAGGGTGGCTTCCCCCTGAGCACACAGAAAACTGGGCGACTTGGAAGGCGCTGAACAGACTGCGCTCTGGCACCACGAGATACAGAGCCAATCTTAAGAAATGGGGCTACAAAGTGGAATCCACGACATGCGAGTGCGGAGAAGAGCAAACCACTGACCATCTGCTGCAATGCAACCTGAGCCCTGCCACATGCACAATGAAGGACCTTCTTGCGGCAACACCAGAGGCAATCCAAGTGGCCAGATACTGGTCAAAGGACATTTAATCAACTACCAAGCTTGCAAACTTTGTGTTTTGTCTGTTTGTTTGTTTTGTTAAAAATGTAATACAAATGTCTGGTTGCCCTGACACGATAAATAAATAAATAATAAAATCAGGATAGTTGAAATCTTATTTATTTATTATTTGTTTACAACATTTCTACCCCACTCTTCTTACCCCCGAGGGGGGACTCAGAGCAGCTAACACTGGCAATAATACGATGCCGCAATATCACAATATAACAACAATATAAAACCATAAATACACAATAAATTAAAAACAGTAACATTAATTATACAATCATATAGCCATTTCCATTATCATAACAACCATATGGTCCACTTCAATGTCCAAAGTGCTATTGTGCCTGCTAGCCAAAAGCCTGGTTCCAAAACCACAATTTTAGTTTTTTCCTAAAGGAAAGGAGAGAGGACGCTGATCTAATCTCGCTGGGGAGCGAATTCCACAAGCGGGGGGTCACCACTGAGAAGCCCTGTCCCTTGTCCCCATCAGATGCGTTTGTGAGGCCGATGGGACCAAGAGCAGGGCTTTCCCAGTGGATCTTAAACTATGAGGTGGAACATCGAGGGAGATAGGTTCGGACAAGTAAGCTGGGCCGGAGCTGTATAGGGCTTTACTACATCTCTCCATGATGTAATGAATCTATACATGAATAGTGTAATGCTACTCCATGCAGAAGTGCATGTGTGTGCATGAGGAGACATATCTGACCACAAGAGGGCACTTTTAGAACTGTTTTCTACCAGAATTCAGGTAAGAACTTTTCATTGGGCTGTGTGCTGAACAATGATTTATTTAGTGAATCACTCATTTATTAACATGCTTCTATTTGTAAAGATACCCATGTTTCCCCTACTTGGATTCTCAAGAAATAAGGCAGATGTTTTTTTTAATTTTTTTAAATCTGAGCATACACAAACTATAACATTTCTTTGAAATATCTTCACAATTTAAGGGCATACTTAAAATTAAGCAAGCCATTGGTCAAGGAATCTAAGTAGGTCTTTTTCACTAGTTTATTCAGAATGGGAAATACTCCACAAATCGAAAGCATTGACCTCATTGCCAAAGTCCAACACAGGCAACTGGCCAGTTGTAGAAGTTTTCCAGCTATTACAAATCTTAGATACCTGTGAATGATTCACTGGAATGCACTATCCAATGTACCATATATATTGTCAGATAATGTGTACCTGGCAAAGGTAAAGGAATATTTATGCACCCCTCTTTTACAGTGGTACATGTTTATAAAAGAGTATGGTATGGTTATGAATACTAGTGTCTATATGAAGATTTTATTCATTTTCTATCAAGTTTTTCCACTTCCTTTCTCCTTTATTTTGTGCTGGGAAGCAAACCCAACACAAAAGCCACCCTAAGTCCTCATGGGGAGAGAGGGTGAGTTAAAAATAAATTTATATATATTATTATAATATTATAATAGGAACTCCCGGTGGTGCAGTGGGTTAAACCCTTGTGCCAGCAGGACTGAAGGCTGGCAGGTTGCAAGTTCGAATCCGGGGAGAGCGCGGATGAGCTCCTTCTGTCAGCTCCGCTCTCCATGCGAGGACATGAGAGAAGCCTCCCACAAAGGATGGCAAAACATCCTGGTGTCCCCTAGGCAATGTCCTTGCAGATGGTCAGTTCTGTCACTCCAGAAGCAACTTGCAATTTCTCAAGTCGCTCCTGACACAGAATATATATATATCTATATAAATAAAAAGGTAATGTTCATTTGTGGGATTAACATAACTCATAAACCACTGGATGAATTGACACCAAATTTGGACACAAGACACCTAACAACCCAATGTATGTCCACTAAAAAAAAAAAAAGATTTTGTCATTGGGAAGTTGTAGCTGCTGGGATTTATAGTTCACCTACAATCAAAGAGCATTCTGAACACCAATGATGAAATTGGGCCAAACTTAGCACAAAGGACTCCCATGACCAACAGAATACACCAGAAGGGTTTGGTTGGCATTGACCTTGAGTTTGGGAGTTGTCGTTCACCTACATCCAGAGAGCACTATGGACTCAAACAATTATGGATCTGGACCAAACTCTACACTAATACTCAATATGCGCAAATATGAACACTGGTGGATTTTTGGGGAAAATAGAATCTTGACATTTGGGAGATGTAGTTGCTGGGATTTACCTACAATCACAGAGCATTCTGAATCCCTACCAATGATGGAATTGAACCAAACTTGGCACACAGAACTCCCATGACCAACAGAAAATACTTTAAGGGTTTAGTGGGCAATGTCCTTTGGTTTTGGAGTTGTAGTTCACCTACATCCAGAGATCACCGTGGACTCAAACAATGATGGATCTGGACCAAACTGTACACAAATACTCAATATGCCCAAATGTGAACACTGGTGGAGTTTGGGGAAAATAGAATCTTGACATTTGGGAGTTGTAGTTGCTGGGATTTATAGTTCACCTGCAATCACAGAACATTCTGAACCCCACCAATGATAGAATTGGGCCAAGCCTCCCACACAGAACCCCCATGTGGGCCACAGCAACGTGTGGCAGGGGACGGCTAGTATATATATAAATTCAGTGGCACCGAGCATCTCTATATGACAACTCCTGGTGTGATCCAACTTTCCTGACTCTTTTTTTTTTTTTTTTGTCTCTAGCCTATAAATTGGATTTTACATGGCAGCAAATAACAATTGTCTTATAGTCAGCGACACATTCTTGTAGTGACAGAAAATCCTGTTCCCTTCACATCTTTTGATATGTCACACTTTTGAAACTTGCTTGTACTTTAAGGGAAATTTTACCCAAGGGTAGACAGTAGTGAGAAACTTTTTGTACATTTATTGTTGACCAGTATCTTTGGGAATCAAGTTAGATATTTGTATTTAAAAATGAATTGGGATATCTTAAATATGAGCTGCCACATTCCCCCAGAGGGAGTGAGAGGAGAGATAAGAAAGGGAAATGTCAGATTAGTCACAAAGAAGTCCCCCACCTCTGTCTGTTTATAAGTTTAAAAGGATCTCTTAATGATACTTCATAGCGATTCCTGGTACATCGTAGCTATTTGGCTACAGGGTGTTTTTCTCTCTTGAGTGGAAGGTGGTTTTCTTTCCTTTTGCACATTTTCAATGGAAGGTAGCTGTATGGAGGAACAACTGGAGATGGAGTCCAAAGGGCTGGAAGGGACACCAGCAGAGGATGAGAATAGGAAACAAACCAGGCGACCCTCACTGCAGTTTGGGTTCATGATTCTGCAGTGGATAGTCTTGCTCATCTGCCTAGTCCTTGTTGGTTTGTGCTACTTCAAGGTAAGTGCACACAAGAAGCCTATAGTGTTGTACTTGATTATAGCTTCCTTATGGGCCTCTTTCTATGCAGAGGCCCATAGGTTTTGTATATTTGGTGTTTTAATGTATTTTCTGATAAAGAAGCATAGTTAGAATCATAGAGTTGGAAGAGCCATCCAGTCCAACCCCCTGCTAAGAAGCAGGAACATTGCATTCAAAGCACCCCTGACAGATGGCCATCCAGCCTCTGTTTAAAAACTTCCAAAGAAGGAGCCTCCACCACACTCCGGGGCAGAGAGTTCCACTGCTGAATGGCTCTCACAGTCAGGAAGTTCTTCCTCATGTTCAGATGGAATCTCCTTTCTTGTAGTTTGAAGCCGTTGTTCCATGTCCTAGTCTCCAGGGCAGCAGAAAACAAGCTTGCTCCCTCCTTCCTGTGGCTTCCTCTTACATATTTATACATGGCTATCATGTCTCCTCTCAGCCTTCTCTTCCTCAGGCTAAACATGCCCAGCTCCTTAAGCCGCTCCTCATAGGGCTTGTTCTCCAGACCCCTGATCATTTTAGTCACCCTTCTCTGGACACTTTCCAGCTTGTCAATATCTCTCTTCAATTGTGGTGCCCAGAATTGGACACAATATTCCAGGTGTGATCTAACCAAAGCGGAATAGAGGGGTAGCATGACTTCTCTAGACCTAGACACTATGCTCCTATTTATTCAGGCCAAAATCCCATTGGCTTTTTTTGCTGCCACATCACATTGTTGGCTCAGGTTTAACTTGTTGTCCACGAGAACCCCAAGATCTTTTTCACACGTACTGCTCTCGAGCCAGGCATTGTCCCCCATTCTGTATCTTTGCATTTCGTTTTTTCTGCCTAAGTGGAGTATCTTGCATTTGTCCCTGTTGAACTTCATTTTGTTAGTTTTGACCCATCTCTCTAATCTGTCAAGATCGTTTTGACTTCTGCTCCTGTCCTCTGGAGTATTGGCTATCCCTCCCAATTTGTTGTCATCATAGTTTCCCCATTATAGTTTCCCCACCATGGGCCTGTTTTCAGTTATAGCATTACCATAAGTAATCTTACTACCAAATAATCAGAAATAGTCCCATTATTTGGGCTGTGGAACACCATGTGTATAAAAAAATGAAACAAAAGAAAACTGGACAGCAGTATGGTGCAAATGCACTTCTGAGGAAATTGTATTTGAAATCAGTCTTGGGCACAAATATATATATATATAATAACCACATGACTTCCTCTTGTTATCATTAGGCAACCCATTACAGGTTATTTTATTGCTTTCACTTTTGCAAGAGTGACGTATTACAGCCTTTTCCATATCGGCTGTTATTAGAATAATGCATATTTTAAGTGCTACACACAGAGAAAATATAATGAACATTTACATTTTACCTGAGGTATTTGCTGGTAAATCTCAACACTCATTTTTAACACAATGAACATTATAAACTTCCATCTCATATTAATAAATTGCAGAATTTACCAGTTCTCATTAGTGTGTGTGTTTGTGTATGGATATGTGTGTGTTTATTTATTTATTTACAGTATTTATATTCCGCCCTTCTCACCCTGCAGGGGACTCAGAGTGGATTACAATGTACATATACATGGCAAGCATTCAATGCCATAGACACACAACATATATAGACAGACACAGAGGCAATTTAACATTCCGACTTTTCATGAGGGTATTCTGGCCACCAGGGGAGCTGTTGCTTCACCGTCCATTTGTGACACTGATGAAGTATTTCCTCATTCTTTGCAGGCTTGCTGGAGATTTTTATGGCATCGTAAATTAGTTAAATTAGCCTCCCTGCGTAGGTGGTACCTAAATTTCTTCTTGACAGTGCTTGACATACTTCAGATCCAGGATTGGAAGTCCATGGCAAACTAAGACCATTGGGAGACTTAGGGGTGTGATTTGGAGTCAGACTGGCCCAACACTATATAATAGCTTTCCAACCTCCTGCTGCTGAGAGACTATGAATGAGTTTGGTCCAGTATTTCAAACTATCCTAGGGGATTTGGACCCAGGCTGGCTCTGTGGATTCATCAATCAATAGTTGGGTTGGTTGATGTCTGGATCCAGCTGTAACCAAACAAAGTTGTGGCCTTTTCCCTCTGAGCTATATATCTGTTTTGGTTTCTTTTTTGTTTGACCTATATAGACCTTGTATCTGATTACACAAATTTTCAGGTTTTTTCAACCTTTATTAAGAACATAACTGGATTTATTACTGCACAAAGAACATCAGGGCAAGCTTTGTTATCAATGTTTTTAACAATCTTGTAAATTTCAAAGAATTACAAAGATTTTTTTTAAAAAAAACACCTTGAATATTTCCATTTTGGCAACCCTATGAGCCTAATTCCAGTCCTTCAGAGCTTGTAATATCATTGCTATATTATGCAAATTATTATTCCAAATGTTAATTATGCAAATTCATCACTTTGTTAGATTTATTTTTTACTACAGTAGAGTCTAGCCTATCCAACATAAATGGGCCAACAGAATGTTGAATAAGTGAAATTGTTGGATAATAAGGAGGGATTAAGGAAAAGCCTATTAAATATCAAATTATGTTATGATTTTACAAATTAAGTACCAAAACATCATGTTTTACAACAAATCAACAGAAAAAGCAGTTCAATACACAGTAATGTTATGAAGTAATTACTGTATTTGCAAATTTAGCACCAAAACAGACAAGGGTTCTTTCTTTCCGCCACCTTGGACATTATTCCGGGTGGGAGGCAGACTGCGTTGGATAATACAGGACGTTGGATAAGCGAGACTCTACTGTACCACTATATACCAGCCTTGGTATCATTTTTATAGAAACTATAGTAGTTTTATCAGAAATATTTGAACTGATGACATGAAACCTGTGAAACTAAAGTTTAACTTGCAAGAGGAACCATATAAATTACTGTAGTGCTTATTCCTGGTACAAGAGTACTAATGATAGCTGATGCCAGCAACAATGGTTTGTCATACATAAGCACTTCTGGCAGATTTGTAACATTGACTCACAGAACTTGAAATAGGCATTAATTGTAGGGAGACTACTCTCATTGACTTGTTTCTTGCACAGTGATTGGAAGCAATGGTGACTGCACATTTTGCACCTTTAACCCCATTCCTATAAGAATTAGAGCAATGGTGGGAGTCAACGCTGTGCCCAGAGATTCTTTTGTTGCAACCAGAAGCCATCAGTGCTTTAGTTTGGAAAAAAAATCCATAATTATTTTTGCCCTACCACACCTCAAACTTCTTACAGGGTAGGGAGTGGTCCACAGTATGGTGAGCATGAGCCAATTTTCCCACTTCTGATCCCACCCATGGGTTGCACCCCAAACATTTTCTTTGACCCATCCCTTCCTAAAATGGCAACTGGAAGTGATATTGCATCATTTCCTGTTGCCATTTTGAGGATTCCAATGAAAATATTTATATACGAGGGGTATTTTTTTAAGTAAGGTCCGTTTTGTTGTAGACACTAGTAGTTCGTGTGCATACTGCAACGAGCGCGTGCGTCGTGTACCGGCATGCCTCGGGAACAACTGTGCTCAGTTTCCGCTCTGTAGCTAACCTGTACGGTTCTGTTCTGTGCTTTAAAAATGTTTAAGACTATCCATTCACCCTCCGCATGTGAGGTTCGCTCAGTGATACGGTTTTTGTCAGCAAGGAACCTGTCTTCTGCAGAAATTCATCGACAGATTTGTGAAGTGTACGGTGATACTGTTATGAGTGAAAGCAAAGTGAGCAAGTGGGTACGACAATTCAAAGATGGCTGTGACAACATCCATGATGAGGACCACTCCGGTCGCCCTTCTTTGATTACAGACGATTTGGTGGCTACAGTTGAAGCGAGGATTTATGAAGAGGGTGTTTTAAAATTGGTTCAGAGGTATGATAAGTGTTTGAACAAACTTGGCAACTATGTCGAAAAATAGAGAGAAGTATGTACTTTCTGAAAATAAATTTACTTTTTCGAAATGAACTTTCATTGTGTACTTATGTTCCAACGGACCTTACTTTAAAATACCCCTCGTATTTATGACATTTATATGCTGCCTTTCTCACCCTGAAGGGGACTCAGAGCGGCTTACAAGTAATATGTAAATACATATCACCATAGCACAATATTAGGATTATATATTACCATATTGTACTATACCGTTATACTTTAATATTATTAGTAACATGACATGTAATATAAAATATATAATTATAATAAAATTATGCAAATTCATCACTTTGTTAGATTTTTTTTACTACCATTATTACTACCTTGGTATTGTTTTTATAGAAACTATAGTAGTTTTATCAAAAATGCAACCAGGAAATCAGAAGACGTTTACTTCTTGGGAGGAGAGCAATGACCAATCTTGATAAAATAGTGAAGAGTAGAGACATCACTCTGGCAATGAAGATCCGCATAGTTAAAGCAATTGTATTCCCCGTAGTAACCTATGGATGTGAGAGCTGGACCATAAGGAAGACTGAGAGAAGGAAGATAGATGCTTTTGAACTGTGGTGTTGGAGGAAAAGTCTGAGAGTGCCTTAGACTGTGAGAAGATCCAACCAGCCCATACTTCAGGAAATAAAGCCCAACTGCTCATTGGAGGGAAGGATATTAGAGGCAAAGATAAAGTACTCTGAACACATCATGAGAAGACAGGAAAGCTTGGAGAAGACCATGATGCTTGGGAAAATAGAAGGAAAAAGGAAGAGGGCCAACCAAGGGCAAGATGGATGGATGGTATCCTTGAAGTGACTGGCTTGATTCTGAAAGAGCTGGAGGTGGTGATGGCTGACAGGGAGCTCTGGTGTGAGCTGGTCCATGAGGTCACAAAGAGTTGGAAGTGAGTGAACGAATAAACAACAACAAATAAAATAGATACAGTGGAGTTCCAGGGATAGTTCTGTTTACAGCTGGGGGTATTTTGTATGTTTTCAGTGTGGATTTGTTATAGAAAGGATTTAGACATGTCATCTTGGGGGCTGAATTGGGGGGAGGGTATTCATGGGCAACAAATGTGTGTTCAATGGTATGTATGCAGCTGGCAGGTTGCATTTGCCCATCACTGCCTTATGAGTTGTGTGAGGCAGTTTTGATATGCTCAGCCATCTCTGATTTTTCCCCCTGAGAAGAGTCTAGTTCAGCGGTTCTCAACCTGGGGTTCGCGATCCCCAGAGGGGTCGCCTGGCCATTTCAGAGGGCTTGCGACGTTGCCTTCTTTAGTCCCGTCCCCTGGAATAGTGGCCGAGCCCCGGGACCACCCTCTTGCCCTTCTCCTCTGGGCAATTCTTCCTCCTCCTCTCCATTTGGGGACTTCCAAACAGAGAGGAGGAGGGGGAAGACCCTGGAGGAGAAGGATCACATGCAGCCCTACAGTTGAATAGCAATCAGAACCTGTCATTCCCTCTTCCAACATTTTACAGCTCCATGTTTGCTTTCTTTATGCCCCAAAGTTACCAAACTAACCTGTGGCAAAGGGAGGGGGGGGGGGCACAAATAGATCCAGTCAAGATGCTTAACTTAAATCCTGGCTATGGGAGAAAGTGTTTGAAGATTAGACTGATTTTACTGGCGAATATGAGTTTTATTGATTGCAACTGGGACTGACTTGGATGACATTTTTAACGCGACAAATTGTTTTAATGTATATTTATATTGTTTCTAGATAATTGATTGAGTTTTATATGCTTATACTGTGTTTGGCATTGAATTGTGCCTGTTGGTAGCTGTCCAGAGTCCCTCTTCGGAGGTCAAGAATGGACAGGACATAAACGTCTGAAATAAATACATAAATAAATAAATAAGATGCTGAAAGTGTAGGTCTCAGGAATGCAGCTTGGGGAGGTTGTTAGAAGAGAGCAGGGATGAAATTATAAAGAGAAAGGGACCTTTATTCAGGGAGGTTGGAATCTGGGAATCCATATTATCTTAAAATTTAGATTGGCCATTTTAGAAGGAGTAGGAGAAAGGCTGCAGTTTTTGCCTCTGTTGCCCGTTCTTTCTCTTTGCCTCTGCCATCTTTTCATCTGCCAGCAAACCACCAAATCCACACCATTCACTTGTGAGGGAGTAACTTAGCTACACCGCTCTTCTTTTTTCTTTGCCTCTTGGTTGCCTCTGTTGCTGCCTCCTCCTCCGGTGTTCATTTCCCTCATTTGTGTGGGAGAAACATAGCTTCACCATGAAGTTGTTGTGGGGTAGCAAAGTTCTCCCTCAAAAGTGAGGGATATGAACAGCACAAAATTGTTAGGTTTTCCTTCCATAGGAAAAGGAGACAACAGTAGAAATCCAAAGGCAAAGAGAAAGGACGAGTGGTGAAAGCACAAACTAAGGCACTTCTTTTCTCCAAAGAAGGGATGCAACTCACCACCATGCTGAAGGACGGTGTGAAAATGGAGGCGAATCCACTTTGCTACTTGTTCTGAGTGAAAGGCACTCTCATCAACATGCTAAAAACCTTACCCTATTGAATTTTGGCTCCTTCCTACTGCCAAGTTGTGCAGTAGGCCTGGTCTAGATGGTGCCTGTGGTCTCTTCCAACTCTATAATTCCATGAGTAAGAAAAATGCAGATTGAGATTTATCACCTCATCACATGCATCACCAGAATTGGTCTGTCTTGCCACGTGCTGGTGGTGCCCGCATAGGGAGTGTGGCGATCTCTCTACCCCGCTCTTTTACGGCTTCCTCCCTGCCTCATCACATGGAGGGAAGTCTGTTTTCAGCAGCTTGACCCATCTTTACTTATGGAAAGATGGGGAGTCTGCCATTGTTCGCTACTGTTATTTTGTTGACAGCGGCGGCAGCTCAACCATGGAGCCACCCTGGAAGTAGTTCTCTGGAGTGTGATGGAGCCATCTGGCTTCATGGCTAAACTATAAAAACCCGTCACAGCTGCCAATATATATGAGAAGAGGTCCTAAAACTCAATCTTTAGATCCAGGAGAGAATGGATATAGGTATAAGGGAATTTACATTATCTAATATAGCTACTATTAAGAAAACTGAAAGGAACATAGAAACATCCCACATACTAAAGAAGGATGGGATTAAACTGGGAAAGGAGGAATGAAGGTTTTTTTTTACAGTATCTATATTCTGCCCTTCTCATCCCGCAGGGGACTCAGGGCGGATTACAATGCCATAGACACACAACATATATAGACAGACACAGAGGCAATTTAGCATTCCAGCTTTTCTTGAGGGTATTCTGGCCACTAGGGGAGCTGTCCTTTCACTGACCATTTGTGACACTGATTAGGTAATTCCTTATTCTTTGCATGCTTGCTGGAGATTTTTATCACCTCGTAAATTAGTTAAATTTGCCTCCCTGCATACGTGGTACCTAAATTTTCTACTTGACAGATGCAACTGTTTTTAGGGCTGCAATAGTCGACAGCAAGCTACACAAAATTGGTCAGAAGCTCACTCCGACCCAGGCTGGCTTCGAACTCATGACCTTTCGGTCAGTAGTGATCTTAATGCAGCTGACTCCCAGCTAGCTGTGCCACAGTTCCGGTTCGTGTACTGGTAGTAACACAATGTAGTACAAACAAAATTGTCACTAAACAAATGCGAAATTGAGAACTAGCAGAGGAGAGGGAAAGCAGAGTGGTACATGATCTCTTAGGAATGAAATTATAAACCTTTTCTAGGAATATCTGTACTTGATATGAAAAGCCAGTTATTGCTCCTGGCCTCATATCTAAAATTACTAACTATCTTGGGGAAAGGCCCATCAGTTTAAACCAGGGGTCCCCAAACTCAGGCCCGCGGGGCGGATGCAGCCCGCCAAGGGCTTTTATCCGGCCCGCGCGGCCTGGCCTGGGCTGGCGCAAAGCCCCTTGCCGTTTTCTCCCTCTGCAGCGGCTTTAGGCGGGGTCGCGCCGGACCAGGCCTCTCCCTCTTTCTTTCTTTCCTTCCTTCCTTCCCCTTGCCCCTTTCACTCCCCTTCCCCTTCCTTCTCCTTTCCCCTCCCTCCTTCCCTCCCTTCCTTTCCTTCTTCTTTCCTTCCTTCCCTTCCCCGGCCCGGGGAAGCCAGTGTTGCCTGGCCACGCCCACCCGGCGCCGCCTCTGCTTGTTCTCCTGGCGCGGTTGGGAGGGGAACAGGAGGTGCCTCATGGCTGTGGATCTCCTTCTGCTGCACTCTCTTGTTCTCCGTGGCCACGAGACGCCTCCTGCTTCCCTCCCAGCCATGCCAGGAGAACAAGCGGAGGCAACGTCTGGACCGGTGTCCCCATGGAGAGAAGGAAGAAGGAGGGAAAGGAAGGGAGGGAAGGAAGGAGGGAGAGGAAAGGAGAAGGAAGGGGAAGGGGAGAGAAAGGGGGAAGGGGAAGGAAGGAAGGAAGGAAGGAAGGAAGGAAGGAAGGAAAGAGGGGGAAGCCTGGTCCGACCAAGTTTGGTCCAGATCCAACATTGTTTGAGTCCACAGTGATCTCTGGATGTAGGTAAACTACAACTCCAAAACCAAAGGACACTGCCCACCATTCCAGTGTTTTCTGTTGGTCATGGGAGAACTGTGTGCCAAGTTTGGTTCCATTCCATCGTGGGGGGGGGGGGGGGGGTTCAGAATGTTCTTTGATTATAAATCCCAGGAACTACAACTCCCAAATGTCAAAATCAATTTTTTTGAGTGAAGGACATACATTGGATTGTTAAGTGTCCAGTGGTTTTTGATTTCTGTTAATCCCACAAATGAACATTACATTTTTATTTATATAGATTGATTTCCTATATTTATACCTTGCCCTTCTCCCCCTGAAAGGGGACTCATGCTTACATATGCCAAAAAACTCCTTTCAAAATGACAGAAAATATAATTTTTTTCCTCATTTTCATTGGAACTATTTTATTTTCAGAAATGCTAAAGCTACCTTTTTCTATGTATTCCTATATTGCTTTCAGCAGCCCATGGTTGGGTGTGTGTAGAGTTCTCCTTTTATTTATGGTGACCCCATGAATTTAATAGGGTTTTCTTTGAGAGGAAATACTCAAAAATAGTTTTGTCAGTTTCTTTCTCTGAAATAGAGCACCTGCTATTCATTTGTGGCTTCCCATCCAAATACTAACCAGAACTGGCCCTGCTTAGCATTCAAGATCAGAGACATTTAATCTTTCATTGACTTTGCCAGGTATTATTGTTCTGTACAGTCGTCTCTGTGACCCCTGTGACCCAACCTGGACAGGCAGTCCCCAAGTTACAAACAAATTATGTAGTTTTGTCCTCACTGAGGGCTGAACAGTAAACATATTCATGGATTCCCTGCTGTTATATTAAGACTGTTACACATGCTGTGACATGCTTGAAATCAAAATTTTATTTATTTGTAATTAGAAATAAATATTTCACAATGTATATTACATATTGTTTTTGTGATTAATCACTATGCTTTATGTTCAGATTGTAACAATAAAAATATATCCTGCATATCAGATATTTACATTACGATTCATAACAGTAGCAAAATAAGACATGTGCAGTGTGCATAGGAATTTGGTCATTGTTTTTTTTTAAAACTATAATCCGGCCCTCCAATGGTCAGAGGGACAGTAATCTGGCCCCCTGTTTAAAAAGTTTGGGGACCCCTGGTTTAGACTATGAGTGCTATACCCATGATTACTATTTCTTTTGCATCCTTTAATACCAATGCATGGGAAACAGTACTTGGATGAAGAAAAGATTTTTCACACTAAAGAGTACCTCTCCACCCACTCCTGTATCATCTAAGAATAGGTCACTATCCATGACTACAACTAAGACCCGTTGAAACTTTCCATGCAACAGACCTCTCGCTGTGTAGGCAGAATATTGTTCCTTCGTATATGCCCCATCTGAATTTGCATTTCCACACCAGCTTTGAAAACATTTTCCATAATATGTTTTGTTCCATTTCTGTTTCAGAGCCCAGGTCCACAGACACAATGGATATTTATCAAGAATAGCAGTGAGTTGACTTTGGTTTTTTTTGTTTGTTTTGTTTTGTTTTGTTCAGATTTGTGTCCTAACTCTTTGGTTTGAAGTAGGTTGTTTTGAATTTAGAGCTGTCCCTTTTTTGCTGATAAGCCTCTATCCTTTCCTAAAAGCCTGTTCATGGCACCTGTCTTGACAAATTCAACACTGACTGAAACAACACATTGGCCCAGGTTACACAGGGGAAAATAGTAGGAAAACCCCTAACCCCACTTTCCCTGGCATAGTACATCTTCTCCTTTCTTTCCTTTTCCACTTCCTTTTAAGCACCACAGGGAGGAGACAAGATGTATGGAAGAAGTCCGTAAGAGAACAGTCCTCTTCTCAGTTCCATAGGTTTACCCATGCCTTCTTGTTTATTATTCTTGTGAATATGGATCACTGGGCTCTAATCTCCAGATTTAAAACTATCTTCTCCTTAGCATACTTTGATCTGCATTCCTTTATTGCATTATGATACCTGGACAAATCCAAATGAGATTGAAATGAAGTGTCACAAAAGGATTTTAAATGTTTTTTAAAAACCATCGTTTGATTATAATTACACTAAAAAGAAAGCAATGTGTAGTTACATTTACATTGTTTCTAAGTATCTGAGACAGAGAGTTCCACTGTCAAACAGCTGTCATGGTCAAGAAGTTCTTCCTAAGGTTCGGGTGAAATCTCCTTTCCTGTAATTTGAACCCATTGCTTTGAGTCCTAGTCTCCAGGGCAGCAGAAAACAAGTCTGCTCCCTCTTCCATATATATCCTAACCATGCCCCCCCCCCCCAATAACATTAAACATTCAAAAAGGCAGTATATGGTATGCAACAAACAAACATAATAGTGACTGGAATCATGTTCACTATCTATTATGTTGTCAGCCAAACTTGATAGCTTAAATATTGAATTCATATTTGTGATTGTGGTATCACTGCAGTGACTGCAAACACTTTTATCCCCATGAACCCACCTTAGAAAGTAGGGAGCTATGCCAAGTGAAGGAGCTCTTGTCAGACCAACTCAAGCATACACCTCAAAAATCCAACGAAAAAAATAAAAACCATTAAAGCACAGCTAAGCTTACTTATCCGAACGTATCTCTCTCTACGTTCCACTTTGTAATTTAAGATCTACTAGGGAGGCCCTGCTCTCGGTCCCACCGGCGTCTCAAACACGTCTGGTGGGGACGAGGGACAGGGCCTTCTCGGTGGTGACCCCCCGCTTATGGAATTCACTCCCCAGCGAGATTAGATCGCCGTCCTCCCTCCTTACTTTTAGGAAAAAACTAAAGACGTGGTTTTGGAGCCAGACCCTTGGCTAGTGGGCACAACAGCACTTTAGGCACTGAACTAGGACAATAGGACTGTTTGAAAATTGGAAATGGCTTTATGGCCTGTGATTCTGTGATCTGTTCTATGTGGTTATGTAATTTTAATTAATTATCACTGCTTAAATGTTATGTAATGGATTTTATATTGCTGTTTTATATTGTTGTTTTGATGCTGTTGGCATTGATTAGTTGCCTGTGTTAGCCGCCCTGAGTCCCCCTTCAGGGGTGAGAAGGGCGGGGTAAAAATGGTCTAAATAATAAAATAATAAATAATTTTCCAATCTGCAATGAAATCATTTTTGTTCAGGGAAAAAAAAAGAATCACACAAGTGAATTATTTAGCTATATAAAGCTAAAAACTACAGAACAACTTACTATGCACTACTGCTAAACAACAACTGAACGACTATTAAAATCTATATAAATAAAAATGTAATGTTCATTTGTGGGATTAACATAACTCAAAAACCACTGGACGAATTGACACCAAATTTGGACACAATACACGTATCAGGCCAATAAGTGACCATCACTCATAAAAACACTGAAAAACACAGCAGAAGGGACTTAAAAAGCCACAAAAGCAAAAAGATGCTACAACACATGCACAAAAACGACTCTCCCAGCAAACAAAACACACAATAACATATCATCCACACTCACTTCTGGACTATAGCTCCCAGCATCCCTTAGATCAGGCCCTTCAGGAGAGGAGGATGATCCAAATGAACTGCTTCCAAGATGCAAGCTTTCTTCTCCTTGGATTTGAGAGCATCACAATTCCTTCATATTTCCAATTTCCTATTCCTAGACTGCAACTCCCATCAATCCTCCAGATAGCTAGATTAGATAGAGATAAATAGGTAGGTAGACAGATCAATCAGGAGGACTGCTGGGAGATGCAGTCCAAGAATAGGTAGAGAAGGAAGAATGGGGAGAAAGAAGAATAGAAAGAAAAGAGGGGAAGGAAGGGAAGAAGAAGAAGAGAAGGAAGGAAGGAAAGAAAGAAAGAAAGAAAAGGAAAGAAGGAGAGAAAGAGGGAGGGACGGTTGGCCACAGCAACGCATGGCGGGTACAGCTAGTAACAAAATATAAAGACATAAATAAAACAAAAAGATAAATTAGCTTCCCATTTTCTATCTAATAGTTATTATCTTATTTTAATCTACTCATTTTAAACGATATTATAGGATAACCACACTTCTAATTTTGGCAACATTCCCATCATTGTGGTTACAAGACAACAAATAAGTTCCAATCTTTCTGAAAATTAGTCAAAGATTTCTCCTTAAGACACATAGTCAATTTGTCTATCTTTCTAATTCTCAGGCCTTCATCATCTGTTCTTCTTGTGCTGGGATGATTAGTTCCTTCCACTCTGAGCATATACAATTCTGGCAGCAGTTGTCATATATTGTAACAATTTTCCAATTTTTCTTTAGTCAGTGGTCGTGCATCATTTCTAAATTTGTTTGGATATTGTCTAGTCGTTTTTGTAAGAAACTTCATTTTATTCATATAGATCATTAATACTTTACTGGAATAGAGAGGGAAGAATATTTTTAAATGATCAAAACATATTTCCCAAGTGTCAAGAAATCTTTGCAATTTGAGAATCTGTGTGCAAAATTCTGTTTTGTACAGAAAATAGCATTTTACTGCAGACAAATACTATTTTTTGCACAGAAAATACTGCTTCCTCGGTAATAAAATCTTTTTTGTGCAAAAAAGCAACCCACAAAAAGTACATAGTCTCAAGCATCATGGTTATATTCAAGGAACTGAGGTGAGAATAAATTGCTGACATTATTCCTTGTTTCCTTCAGGACAACAATATTGAAAAAGTACATCTTTATACTGTTTGAGTATTGAACTATGACTTTGGAAAGCAGGGTTCAAATACTTGCTCAGCCATGGAAAATCATAGGGTAACCTCAGGGAAGTTACACTCTCTCAGCCTCAGAGGATGACAGACCCAAAATCCTCTCTGAACAATCTTGCCAAGAACACCCAAATGAGCTCTATTCTCTAGACCAGGGGTCCTCAAACTTTTTAAAGAGGGGGCCAGGTCACAGTCCCTCAAACTGTCGAAGGGCCGAATTATAATTTGAAAAAAACATGAATGAATTCCTATGCACTTTACATATCTTATTTGTAGTGCAAAAACACTTTAAAACAATACAATAATTAAAACGAAGAATAATTTTAACAAATATAAGCTTATTAGTATTTCAGTGGGGAGTGTGGGCCTGCTTTTGGCTGATGAGATAGGATTGTTGTTGTTGTTGTTGTTGTGTGCTTTCAAGTAATTTCAGACTTAGGTGGATCCTGAGCGAGGGCCGGGTAAATGACCTTGGAGGGCCGTATCCGGCCCTTGGGTCATAGTTGTCTAGAATCTAGACAAAATGATAATTTTATTTTAAAAAATATCCAGGTTGGAAAATCCTCTCTATTCTATTGCTCTGTCTTCTGTATATTGTCAACACTTGTTCTCATCTGAGACCTATCGCCATACATCATGTCATTCTTTTCCTGGCTTCCCTCCTTCCTTTCCTTCTGTTCTTTGCTTTGCATGGCTCACCACCACAAAGGATAAAACTATGACGGGGAAGGCATTGAAGTGGAAGGAATGAAAACAATTTTTTTTTTGTCGTGTCAGGAGTGACTTGAGAAACTGCAAGTTGCTTCTGGTGTGAGAGAATTGGCCATGCAAGGACGTTGCCCAGGGGACGCCCAGATGATTTTGATGTTTTTATCATCCTTGTGGGAGGCTTCTCTCATGTCCCCGCATGAGGAGCTGGAGCTGATAGAGGGAGCTCATCTACCTCTCCCCGGATTTGAACCTGTGACCTGTCGGTCTTCATTCCTGCTGGCACAAGGGTTTTACCCACTGTGCCACCGAAATATACTCTAATGCAGTGGTTCTCAACCTGGGGTCCCCAGATGTTTCTGGCCTACAACTCCCAGAAACCCCAGCCAATTTACCAGCTGTTAGGATTTCTGGGAGTTGAAGGCCAAAAACATCTGGGGACCCCAGGTTGAGAACCACTGCTCTAATGTCTCCCACGAACTGTCTTGAATGGTTGGCCTTCTTAATGCACAGGGAAGTTCATATAGTACATGTGTGTGAAATGTAAGAATGATCATGGCTTTTGATGAAAATACAACCGCCAACCAACCCTATCTTTTTCCTCACCCATTAGATAGTGCAGGTGAAGTTCTCAGCTGGTCAGCTCTAGTAGCAAAGCTTGATTATTCACTTCTGTGCTCTCTTCCACTCAGTCTACAAATGAACATAAGGACAGTTCAGATCAAGATACTAATGTGTTGGAAGATCATATGTGGGATACTGAAAACTCCCAGTTTCTAAGTCTCACACACGAACACACCCAACTGCCTGCAGTTTTGGTAACTGTTTAAATAAACTTCTTGGTATGGGGAAGTCTTATTCAAGGAAGCCAGTAATCTCATATAGACTTTCAAGAACTCAAAATGTTGTTTATAATAAGAATAAGAATAGTAAGAAGAACTTACCAATTGCTTTGTATTTTTAAAACTCACTCTCTCTTTAGCTGCAGGCCCAGCCTCTGGAGTTGGGCAAGCAGGAACCCAGTAACATGCAACAGGCATTTTGTGTGACTTATAGGGGGAGATTTAAGGGACGCGGGATGTACTGGAGTTGTTTCAGCGTATACTTAAAAGTATTGAAAATGGATGGTGAAGGAGCTGTTGCACTCACCTACAACAGCTGTGGTATATTGTGTTTTTTGCCGAGGATCTGGTTAGCTACATATACTAAGCAGTACAAGAGAAAAGGCAGGGCTACTCATTACCTTCTTTGCCTTGGTCTTCTCTCCAAAATATAAACTATTCAACTTGGATAAAATGGAGCAGATGAAGTACTAGGGGCAATTAGGAGTACCTTATGTTCAGCCTGGAGAAGAGAAGGTTAGAAAGGATGTCATATTGAAGATGGATCCTGCTTGTTTTTTGCTGCTCCAGAGATTAGGACATGGGGCTATGGATTTAAACCATAGGAAACGTGATACCATGTAAACATTATGAAGATCTTTCTGATGTTAAGAGCTGTTCAACAGTAGAATATGTTGCTTAGGAATGTGGTGGACTTGCATTCTCTGTAGATTTTTAATAAGGGCTGAAGGGATATCTAAGTATTGTCGAAGGCTTTCATGGCCAGAATCACTGGGTTGTTGTAGGTTTTTTTGGGGTATATGGCCATTGTCTAGAGGCATTCTCTCCTGACTTTTGCCTGCATCTATGGCAAGCATCCTCACTACCTCTGAGGATACCTCACTACCTCTGAGGTACCTCACTACCTCTAAGGATGCTTGCCATAGATGCAGGCGAAATGTCAGGAGTGAATGGATATCTGTTTAGCATGCCGTCAGTGTGTATTCCTGCTGCAGTGTGTATCCCTTCTGGTCTCTTTCAACTCTATTATTCTAAATGGCTTGTTTGTTTTGTTGTGTACCCTCAACTTTTTCTGGTTTATGTGACTCTAAGATGGATCTTTCTTGGCAAAATTTGTTTTGGGCATGTTTGTAGGCATGTTTCAAAAGCATGACAAGCTTCATCAGAACTTGCACCCCACCTGAGTTACGAACCACAGTCATAAGTCTCAGCAACAAAAACTATGTGATGAATTCAGCTGCCTGGAAAAGCTGCAGTTCATCCCTCATGTTCTTTCATGTCTTTTATTGGTTTGTCAGTTATTTATTATTGGGAATCAGGAGCTGATAGGCTCAAAAATAACCCTCTCTGGGGGTGATTCCACAAAAATCTAGCAGAGTGCCAGTAGCAAACTTCATAAGCAGCAGAAACTTACATGTAGTGAGCAAGGATTGGCTTCCATTCAACAGGATGGAACAGGATTGCAGATCCACAACTTCATAGGATCAAAAATAATATGTTCATTACAGATTTTTTTAAAATCCATTATTGATAGAAAAATTATTGGAGCTAACTAGCTTCACTGAGCTGTCTTCTAAGGATAAGGAAAAAAGAAAAATAATAAAACAGCTATATCTACTACATCTTGCCAGGACAATGGCAAGGTGCCTCCTCACTCTAGAGAAGACAAAAGGAGAAAAGGGGCAGGCCAATATGGAGAACTCTGACCACATGGCCTCACCAGGGCAATAAAAATACTGTATATACTTGAGTATAAGCCTAGTTTTTCAGCCCCCTTTTTAGGCTGAAAAAGCTCCCCTCGGCTTATACTCAAGTCAATGATATTTATTATTTTACTCTGTTATTAGTATTAGTTTTTATTACATTTATTATTTTACCTAATGTGTTCCTATTATTATATTTACAGTATTTTACCGTATTATTATTACATTTATTATTTTACTCTATTATTATTGGAAGGATATGTAAGCACATTTACATTGAAGAAGATCAGAATAATAGTTTAATCAGAGTTGGGCAGTCTTATCTTAAAATACAGTTCTATGTAAATATTCAAAACCATTTAACCAGCTGATGCCTCAATTAATAGAATTTTATTGATATCTATTTTTATTTTGAAATTGCCCGTAGCGGCTGCATTTCCCACCCTTGGCTTATACTCGTGTCAATAAGTTTTCCCAGTTTTTTGTGGTAAAATTAGGTGCCTCGGCTTATATTCAGGTTGGCTTATACTCGAGTATATAAAGTACCTTTAAAGAGGAGGTTACGTTTTCCCCTGACGAGATCACATTGTTAAGTATTCAAAGGGGGAGGAGATAGTGGCATGCAAAGATGAGTAAGACATCCCCCCAAGCCCCTTCTTAAGATAAGCTTGCTTGAGGAAATTGGGGAAGGAATCCCTCATTCTAATCTATCTAGGCTAACTGCTCATTGAGAGCTGGAAACTTGTGCAGTCAGGGATGAAACCCAAAATGTATCTCTGTTCCAAATTCACCCTAACATCACACTTGATCATTTGTAATTATTTTGTAAGAAAACCTTGTTTCTTTGTGGTTGATGTCCAATTTTGGGCACCACGGAGATATTGACAAGCTAGATGTCCAGAGGAGAGCAACTAAAATGATCAAAGGTATAGAGGCCATGCCCTAGGAAGAGCATTTAAAAGATCTGAGTATGTTTAGCCTGCAGAAAAGAAGGTTGAGAGCAGGCATGATAGGCACTTATAAATATGTCTAAGGATGTCATAAAGAAGAGGGAGCAGGCTTGTTTTCTGTTGCCCTGGAAACTAGGAGCAATGGGTTCAAATTACAGGGAAGGAGATTCCACCTGAACATTAGGAAGAACTTCCTGACTGTAAGAGCTCTTCAACAGTGGAATTCTCTGCCTTGGAGTGTGGTAGAAGCTCCTTCTTTGGAAGCTTTTAAACAGAGGCTGGATGGCCATCTCTTTGGGGTATTTGATTGTGCTTTTCTTGCATGGCAGGGGGTTGGACTGGATGGTCTATGTGGTCTCTTCCAAATCTATTATTCTATGATGAATCCATGGCTTTCTTTGGTATTTCTTGCATTCCAGATCAATCTATCATCTGCAAGAAAGCGATTGGAATTAAAAAGAAGGATGGAACAATGGATGTCAATGATTTGAAATGCTCCATCCCAATCCACTGTGATGGTTTCTACCTGGTTTTCCTGGAGGGAATCATCAGACTGAAGGGGGCAAAGGATTCTCTGATGCTTGGCGTCTACCATCAGCCTGGAGAGAAATTCCTGACCATTACCTCCCATGGCCAGAAGACAGAAGTGAAAGAAGTCATAGTGCACGAGTTTCGTTCTGAAGATGAAATATTTTTAAAATATAATGATTCTAATTATGACACCTCCAAACAGGACCTGACACTGAGCCTCATTATGTTAACTCCTCCTTCATATTGCTATTCCAAAATGTAGAAAGCAATATAACGATTTCATAGTGCACTTAGACAATGCTCTACAATGAGTTACTGATTCTAAATTAATCTTATTATGACTGGTTATTACTTGATGTGTCTTAGAAATATTCTCTGAGTTAATTTTATAAATGAACCATGAAATGCCTGCAGTTTATCTGTTTCCATTTTCCTCCCTTTGTGTCATTTCTATGAGGTTCCTTCTCCTTTTTGCTGAAATCAAGCTCATTTCCTGGTCTAAAAAACTGTGTGGGTGTGAAAACAAAATAATGCTCTCTTTCCTCCAAAGTGGCCTGGTTCACATGTGTGGCTGAAATAACGGAAAATATTTTGAGTGTCTTTAAGTGATGCCGTGACAGAAATATAGAATTATTGTTTGGGATAAAATAGGAAAAGCTTCCTGTAGCTAGAGTAAATGCAAATGAGATATTTTCCACAGAGGAAAAGCAATTTCAGACCAGCTCCATCTTTCTAAAATTATAATTTTATTAGATTCCACAGGCTTTCCTGAGATTCTCACTGATACGTCTTGGTTTTGTTAGCTGCAAAATATTTTGTAAGTCTGAGCCTTTATCAAGGAAATATGCTCTTGTGGCATACTATTACTCAGAACATGCAAAATATTTATGCTAGGTCATAAGCCACAGTTATAGAGGAAAAACATATCTGCTTTGGGAATGGTGATAACATTCTCATTGCAAACAATGAGAAGAATTCATTTCCATGAGAATACAGAAATATGGCTCAGGACTCCATCTGACATCGTCACTGTTCTATCCTCAATGCTTTTTAACATTTACATAAAACTACTGGAAGAGATCATCTGGATGCATGGGAAGAGTGCTATCAGTACACTGATGACACCCAGATATATTTTTCAGTGTTTTCAAAAACAGCTTTATCTAAGGATAACATGTTTCCTTTGAATGAATGCCTGGAGGAGATAATGGTCTGGATGAAGGGACACAATTTGAAACTGAATCCAGACAAGACAGAGGTGCTTGCCATTAAGACTCCAAATGTGGGGATGGAGGTGTATCAACCAGTTCTGGTTATACTACTCCAGAAATACTGTGTTTGCATCTTGGGAGTGCCCCTGGTTCTGTGTCTTCAAATGTCCGCCCAGGTAGATATGATAGCCGGCAGTGCCCATTCCTAGAATTGAAGGCCCTAAAGATGGTAGAGCATGAGCTGGTATCTCTGTACCAAGTTCAGAAACACCAAGGAGTTCAAAACACAGCAGCCAGTTTGGTTATGGGAACATCTAGGAGTGAGCATAACACACAAGGAACTTCATCACACATGCCAAGCCCCCCCCCCCCCCGTGCCATTTTGCTAGCAAGTGAGGGTAGCATCACCCAACTGGGCAGACGTGTGTTGGCTCCATTGGAAGCCTTCCCATGTTGATAAGGAAGTGTCCTAAGATGTTTCCATATTGGTTGGGGCCAGAACTTCTGCTGGAAGTTGATGTTTCATCATGTGATAGGCTGCATGCCCATCTATCCATCCCTCAACTGGCTGGCAAGTGTCCTAGGATGCTTAAATTGATAAGTGTGATGAGGCCCTTATACTCCACTGGCTGCCATTTGGGTCCTGGGGAAAAGTACAAAGTGTTAGTTTTGATCTTTAAAATCCAGATTACTTACAGAATCTTCTTCCCCAATACAATTACCTCCGGACACTTTGGTTCTTTGAGGGACGCTTACTCCAATCAGCCAGAACCCAACCCAACCAGAGGACCTTTTCATTGACTGCCCCAAGATTGTGGAGCGACCTGCCAGAAGAGCTTTGACAGCTAAATCAGCTATTAAGATATGACTGAATGCCTATATTTTCTCATAAAACCACTTAGTATGTTTCTAACTATACATTTTTAATTCATATTCCATGTCTATTGTAGTCTTTGTTTCATGTATTTTAATATGTATTTTATAACAATATATTTTAATATATACTTTTCACTTAATGTATTTTACTTTAATTATGTATGTTCATTGTATTATGCACCACCTCAAGCTGTGAGAAGAGGCCAGTAATAAATACATTGTTGTTGTTGTTGTTGTTGTTGTTGTTGTTGTTGTTGTTGTTGTGAGCTTGGTTAGATCAGCACCCTGAGTTACTATCCTATCTTAGAATATTGTTCCTGCCGTATGTTGCACCAGATATTAATTAGAACAGAGCATGGTTTAATGTGGATATGATGTCCTGAGCTGCTCCCTACAGAAATATTGAAATTCTCCAGCACAATAAGCATGGGAACTCCAATATCACCACCAAGACCAACTCAGCCAGCTGTTTTCAAAGTAGCATAACACTATATGTTTTCATATAAGAATATGCTATTTTTAAAAATATGACAAAGAGAGAACTTGGGAGCTCTGTGAAAGTTCACATTAGTCAGACCTGCACTGATCAGTCACACAACCAGTATAGTTCTAACCTTATGAATATAATGAAGTTATTTGCATTAGCAGAAATTGACATTTAATCACCAGATTGCCTGCAAAAGTGTGGTGATTTAGGTGGTCCAGGGTGTGAATAAAGCTCAGCTACTGAAACAGTGACTCATGTTCTTTACATGGCTGTGCTTACAAAGATGTACGAGGAATGATTCTGCATCCACTCAATGTCGGTTTTACAGGAAACCAGAGTATTTTATGTCTTCAACCCATTAAAATCCATTTACCTCTTCACAGACCAAAGTCTGTAAGCAGGAGTTTCCCTATAAGAAAAAAAAGCAGCAAGGTCTTCCTGGTAGCTGCTTGTATCGGTTTGGTAGCACACAGTCCTTTCACATAGCTGGGCCGAAAATGCTTACCATTTCACCTTGTGCAGCAAGTTATCCAAACGGAAATAGAAAACGAATGTGCTTGTATACAATCTACCTTTCCTGTGAAACAGTGGAGGAAAGAAAGGAAGGAATATGTCAATGTTTAGGTTGTGTTTTTATTTCAGCCACAACCACAGTCCCTTTCAAAGTTGCTTTGAGTTTCTTTCTCAGGAAAACAGCAGATTTAAAATAAAGTAAATGAAATAAATATAGGCTGTTTCCTTTGGTGAAAAGTATGCCTACAGTCAGAGGCAGTCCTAGGTAATTTTCAACGGTAAGCAAACAGTATCCCCCCCCCCCAACCAATCACTGATATATATTTTCTGTTCGTCATGGGAGTTCTGTGTGCCATATTTGGTTCAATTCCATCATTGGTGGAGTTCAGAATGCTCTTTGATTTTAGGTGAACTATACATCCCAGTAACTACAACTCGCATATGTCAAGGTCTATTTTTCCCCAAGAGTGCCTCAAGAGCGCCCCTGGGCAAAATCAACTATACTGCGAATGCTTACTTTGCGTAATGGGTTGAGCCGCCCCTGCCTACAGTCAGAAAAGAAATAAACACAAAGGCACCATGTTAGCCTCTATGCCCCCCCCCCCCCCAATATCAGTCTAGTAATAGAATTCCATGACTTGCTGGACACAACTGATACAAAGTGTATTTACTTAAATACATCCCAAGCAGACTTGGAATGAAATTGCATTTTGCAGGTCATGTGCCTGGGAAGTGGCTCGCTACTGGCCCATCTACACAGTCCCAAAATGCGGGACATATCTCTGTTTTAACAGGAGGCATTCAAATGATGCCTCTGGTAAAAATGAATTAATTTAATAAACCAAGGTTTCCTTGTTCCAAATTAATTAAATATCTCATTAGATACGACATTCCTGAAAGGCCTGAGTGTAATAAGGCATTGGGCCTGTGGGGACTAACTTCTAGGAACATGTTCTGCAAATCGGGGGGTCTGTCTGTATTGCCATCTGTAATGATTTCCCTACCTGTTAGGCTAGAAAAAGTCTAGAAAAGTAGGCCCAAGAAGTTTGGCAGCCATATTGGAAAGGGTGCTGGGGAATCCATTTTAGTTAAACATTTCCTGAAGGGGGCGTATTTAGAAAGAGCAGCTTTGGAGGGAAATGAGGGAAGACTGTAATTGGCTGAGAGTGGGCGGAGCTTAATTTGGAAAAGAAAAAAATGACTTTAATTTATTTGTTATTTATTTTTATTTACTTTATTTGTAAAGCCCTTAGGTGACTCACAGCGGTTAACAACAATAGCAGCAAAAATTCAATGCAACATCAACAAGATGTTTAAAAACAGTTAACACAATAACCAGCGAGACAGTTAACATCAATAACCACTCATTGGCGTCTCATAACTGAAAACATGATCCAAACTCGTCATCCGTTGTTCCGTTCCTATATTCATTGCACTGCCTATTCAAACGCCTGTTCAAATAACCAGGTTTTCACTTTTCTCCGAAATACCATTAGAGATGGAGCCGATCTAATGTCTGTGGGAAGGGCGTTCCACAGCTGAGGGGCCACCACTGAGAAGGCCCTGTCTCTCGTCCCCGCCAACCGTGCCTGTGTTGCAGGCGGGATCAAGAGCAGGGCCTCCCCGGAAGATCTCAAAGTCCTAGTGGGTTCGTAGGCAGAGATGCAATCGGATAGGTAACTTGGGCCGGAACCATTTAGGGCTTTATAGGCCAACGCCAGCACTTTGAATTGTGCCTGTTAAGGGGATGTTTTGAAACCCTAGCAGGGAGATTGAATCTGGGTGTCAAGGAGATTGATGGTGGGTGTCAAAGAAGAAGGAGCTGGGAGTTAAGAGTGGTGAAGGGGTAGTGAGAGAGCCCTGAAATTGGTCAGTTGGCGAGCAGAGATAGCTAGTGGGGGGATTTTTTTACAGCTATTAGGGAGATAGCTGGTGGAGGAGTGAAGAAATAAATCCAGGATAGGACTATCTGTGCTGGAGTTTTGAATTACTTTCAGAGAAGCAATCCTGTCAGTAAATTCTGTGGAGGTAGAGAGAAGTGTTCATGTGTAACTAAGTCTGAACTGCTTAAAGTAACCACACACTTTTAAGTCAATACTTTGAAACAGCTAAGCTTTATACCTGAATTGTTCCAGTTCTCTTAAATAAACATAATCGTTTTGTTGTTCACAACATCTGCCTCACGTGTGCCTCTGTGGGTGAAGTTTTAAAAGCTGTTTCCTGTAGTCTCCTGCAGGAGACTGATGGGGGCAGCGTATATTTTAAAGAACAATTTTTAGTGTTACCTCAGAACACAAGCCTGAGGGTGAATCCAACACACTCTTGCCTAAAATACTTCTAGTATGCCAAGGGCTTATCAGTGTTTTTAAATTTGTTGGTGGCCAGAGGGCTTTCAAAAGGGTTTTTTTCAGCCAGAAGAAAGTTCCAGCTTTCCTTACAGCTTTTTGTTTTGGCTTTTGATTAAGAGAAGCCACATTCATTTCTAAGTGGTGTTGGGCCTTCAGGATTTTATTCTTCCAATTTTTTTTGGCGTGTCAGGAGCGACTTGAGAAACTGCAAGTCACTTCTGGTGTGAGAGAATTGGCCGTCCGCAAGGATGTTGCGTAGGGGACGCCCGGACGATTTGATGTTTTTATCATCCTTGTGGGAGGCTTCTCTCATGTCCCCGCATGAGGAGCTGGAGTTGGTAGAGAGAGCTCATCCGCCTCTCCCCGGATTCAAACCGGCGACCTGTCGGTCTTCAGTCCTGCCGGCACAGGGGTTTAACCCACTGCGCCACCGGGGGCTCCATTCCTCCATTACATCAGTGGTTCTCAACCTGGGGTCCCCAGATGTTTTTTGCCTACAACTCCCAGAAATCCCAGCCAGTTTACCAGCTGTCAAGATTCCTGGGAGTTGAAGGCCAAAAACATCTGAGGACCCCAGGTTGAGAACCACTGTATTACATCATCCCATACATTTTGGGCTCCTGGAGCCCAGAGGTGCGGGAAGGCACCCATCCCCTTCCCCCCAGCCCCCAATTTTCCTCTAAAACTAACTTTAAAAGCTCCCTGACCACCATAAAGCCTCTTCTCATGTCCTCCTGGTGTAAGAAATTATGTGCAAGGAGACTGAAGGGGGGGGGGCACTCGGAGAGATTTTCCTCCTTGCCCCTCTCATCTCCTCAGGCGTCATTTTCTCATGCCAGGAGGATGTGAGGAGAGGCTTTATGGTAGCCAAAGACCTTTTAAAGTAAGCTTCAGGGGGAAATTGGGGAGTTTTGGGGTGGCTGCATACCATCCCGATTTCAAGCAGGCTAGTATGTAGCCACCTCCCCCCGCCTCACTGGAAAGCCCAGGGTTATTTTAACCCACTTCAGCATGAGTTTTACGCATGTGTGGCCCTACCTCTTCCTGAATGGGACATAAGAGTCTTGAGAGAGCAAGAGTCTTGTGGAAATCTGAAGTTTAATTTCCCCCAGTTTTAATATGACACAAAGGACCCTACCTGGCTAAGATTGAAGGTAATAGTAAAGTGTGTCCTTCTGAGTTGGACTGGGGGGAAAGGTTTAGGTGAGGCATGGTGAGATAGGGCTATCCAAGCCAATTCCATACCACCCCTTAAGAACTCCCTCCTTAAGAAAAAAATGGCATCTATGAAAGGGGTAAAGAAGGTGTGGGAACAGTTGGCACTGGCATATTATAAGGAAGGCTGAAACTTTTGAATAGTCAGGGATGGCCCCGGGAAAAATCCTTAGGAGAAAACTATAAGGGTGGGTGATAAAAAGGTCTCTGTGTGAATTACTCCCACAAGTCTTCAAGGCATATTTTTCATTTGACTCTGCAATGAACTTTCTGTTTGAAGACAAAGGGTAGGTGCAGGACTGCTATTATATAAACTTTAAGATTTAAGTTCCCATACTCTTTCACCATGCTGGCTAGAGTTGCTAGGGGTTGCCCACTCTGATCATATGGAACTGAAACAAACTACTAAGTATCCTTTTAAGTAGCAAAATATTCCAATGACATTTTTCTTAAACATCAGAAACTGATTCATATCTTTAGTCTGTTGACTGTGGAGGTGGACAAGCGGAGGCTCTCAGATTAATAAGATATTGTATATGCAGGGGCGGCTCAACCCATTACGCAAAGTAAGCATTTGCAGTATAGTTGATTTTGTCTAGGTACGCACTTGAGGCACTCTTGGGGGAAAAATAGACCTTGGCATATGCAAGTTGTAGTTACTGAGATGTATAGTTCACCTACAATCAAAGAGCATTCTGAATTCCACCAATGATGGAATTGAACCAAATATGGCACAAAGAACTTCCACGACGAACAGAAAATATATATCAGTGATTGGTTTTGGGGCGGGGGGGGGGGGGGGGCAAAATACTGTTTGCTTACCGAATTACCTAAGGCCGCCTCTGTGTATATGGCTTAATTTCAAGTATCCTGTGTTTAAATTCAGGCAGTAACTTGCTGGACTTGCTTAAATTTACATTTGACTCTGTGTATGAAGCACCCCCAGTGGTTCAGTGGGTTAAACCGCTGAGTTGCTGAACTTGCTGACCAAAAGTTTCAAATCCAGGGGGCGGGGTATGCTCCTGCTGTTAACCCCAGCTTCTGCCAACCTAGCAGTTTGAAATGTAACGTGAGTAGATCAATAGGTACCACTCGGGCGGGAAGATTATGGTGCTCCATGCAGTCATGCCAGCCACATGATCTTGGAGGTGTCTATGGACAACACTGGCTATTTGGCTTATACATAGAGATGAGCACCAACCCCCAGAGTTGGACACGACTGGACTTAATGTAAGGGGAAAACCTTTACCTTTACTGTGTATATTCGAAGAGCCTGCTGAATTATGGTGACCCCATGAGTTACATTTTTGTTAACATTTATCTATATAAATAAAAATGTAATGTTTAATGTATTGTCGAAGGCTTTCATGGCTGGAATCGCTGGGTTGTTGTAGGTTTTTCCGGGCTATATGGCCATGTTCTGGAGGCAATTTTTCTCCTGACGTTTCGCCTGCATCTATGGCAAGCATCCTCAGACCTCACTACCTCTGAGGCTGCTTGCCATAGATGCAGGCGAAACGTCAGGAGAAAAATTGCCTCCAGAACATGGCCATATAGCCCGGAAAAACCTACAACAACCCAATGTAATGCTTGTTTGTGGGATTAACATTACTCAAAAACCACTGGACGAATTGACACCAAATTTGGACACAAGACACCTAACAACCCAATGTATGTCCTTCACTCAAAAAATATATTATTTTGTCATTTGGGAGTTGTAGTTGCTGGGATTTATCGTTCACCTAAAATCAAAAACCATTCTGAACCCCACCAACGATGGAATTGAACCAAACTTGGCACACAGTTCTCCCATGACCAACAGAAAATACTAGAAGGGTTTGGTGGGCAGTGTCCTTTGGTTTTGGAGTTGTAGTTCACCTACATCCAGAGATCACTGTGGATTCAAACAATGGTGGGTCTGGAGCAAACTCTACACAAAGACTCAATATGCCCAAATGTGAACACTGGTGGAGTTTGGGGAAAATAGAATCTTGACATTTGGGAGTTGTAGTTGCTGGGATGTATAGTTCACCTACAATCAAAAGTATTCTGAACCCCACCAACGATATAATTGGGCCAAACCTCTCACACAGAACCCCCACGTGGGCCACAGCAACATGTGGCAGGGGATGGCTAATCTATATAAATAAAAATGTAATGTTAGTTTGTGGGATTAACATAACTCTAAAACCACTGGACAAATTGACACCAAATTTGGACACAATACACCCATCAGACCAATGAGTGTCCATCACCCCTAAAAACACACAGGCGCGCACACACAAAAAACCCCAGCGGAACAGACTTAAAAACCCAAAAAATACACCATATATACTTACATTCATATACATATACACATACACACATTCATACACAGTAACGTATATATATGCACAAGCACACACAAATATACATATCTACACACACATAAATATACATATATACATGTGCACATGCACACACAAATGTACATATCTACACACATATACACATAGACATTCATACATACATATATACATATACACATGCACACACATATACATATCCACACATGTATACACACAAATATGCATATAGACAAGCACACACATATACACAAACTGGGTCATAGCAACGCGTGGCAGGGGACAGCTAGTTTATTATTAAAATGTTATTAACCTGTCTGATAGCTGAAGATCTTATGGGGGTTCAATCAGGTTTTCTTACATAGGGAATACTCAGAAGTGTTTTCCTATTGCCTTTCTCTGAAGTATAGCCTAAACCGGATTTTATTCAACCTTAAAAGACTGACAGAAAACGTTCCTGTGATGAAGTTATTTCTTTCTACCACAATTAGAGTGATATTTGGAAATGCAGAACCTAAAAATACCACCTACTTAGGTCCATTACTCACATTTGCAGTAACTGGAACATTCTTTTAACCAACCGATGGACTTAAGTGATTAGTGAAGGTTGCCTGCTCTTTCGGTTTGTATCTCTGTTTCTTTTATCGATGTATTCAAGCCCTTTCCGCTTCCCACCTGCCTACAGGAGTCACTTCTTCTTGCAAGACTTTTAGACTTTTTTGACTTTTTGTCTTGGAAGGAAGTTTGAATGAGGCATTTAGCATTAGGATGTCTTGCACCCACACGAGAGTCAGTTTTAGGGATTCTTGTACTAAAATACTAAAGTACAAGTGATCTTCTTTTCTATCCACTGCAGTTTTCTATCTATCGGCTCCACTGCACTATGCTTGATATAGATACTAAATATTCCTAAAATTTTGATGGTAAAACGTGTATGATATTTCTGAATAACAGGTTGCTGACACATCAGATGCAGAATCTCTCTCCCCCCCCCCCCCCCCCAATTTCTACACACTTTAAAAACAGTTTAAAAACTGACCATTCCCTGTAGGACTCCATCTTAAAAATGTGTTGCAATGGTTCCCAACCTTTTTTTGACCAGGGACCACTTTTGACCAGGGACCACTCTCCAACATTAGTACCAAAAGGGTTATGAATCAGTTTTCTGTCAACTTTAAATTCAGTTTGGTTATTTGGGGTGGTGCTTCAGAAAACTGCAATGTCCTCTGGTTCTACAACATGTGACCTCGAATTTTTAACACACTATTTTGGTTCTCTCAAAATTATAAACAGTGTGAAAGATCCCATGGAATAACCCTATCAATGTTGCTTGGCCCTTCCCCACCCCACCAATGTCACCTGCCTCCTTCCCTCTTTGCTCTCTCTCCCCACTTTCAGACAACAAAGAAAACAACAAGTAGCCTTCAGAGGCTTGCTAGCACCATGTTCTCAAAGCCAAAAACAACTTCTACAAGAGAAACAAAACAGGATTCCTCGGCATGCAGCAAACCAAAACCAAAATCCCATTGAACAGATGAAGACGAAGGAGGAGGAGGAGGAGGGATATGATGGGAAGAATCAGGAGGTGCTTCTGCACACTGGCTCTTGTGATATGGAGGGCTTGCACACAGTCTCAGCCAAAAAATATCTCTGAGAAAGTAGCAGACCAAATAGCTACTTTCTCCAAAATAGCACCAACATGAGAAGGGAATAAAAGCATCAAGGAATCTTAGGGTAGCAAGACCTCCACAAGAAGCTACTATGGGTCCTAAAACTTTTAAATTGTCACTTTTATTGTGTAAACAAAATACACTGGTGATGTTTACTGATGATTTCAGATGTACATGTCATGTGAATAAGTGTATATTCAGGTATAGGTATAGGTAAAGGTAAAGGTAAAGGTAAAGGTAGTCCCCTAACATTTAGTCCAGTCATGTCTGACTCTGGGGTGTGGTGCTCATCTCCATTTCTAAGCCGAAGAGCCAGCGTTGTCCGTAGACATCTCCAAGGTCATGTGGCCGGCATGACTGCATGGAGCGCCGTTACCTTCCCGCCGGAGCGGTACCTATTGATCTACTCACATTTGCATGTTTTCAAACTGCTAGGTTGGCAGAAGCTAGGGCTGACAGCGGAAGCTCACGCCGCTCCCCGGAATTGAACCTGCAACCTTTCGATCAACAAGCTCAGCAGCTCAGTGCTTTAACCGACTGCGCCACCGGGGGCTCCTATATTCAGGTATACTGTCTTTTAATTTTATTGTAACTTCTACCCTGTAGGGATTCACACACACACACACCTTCTAATTCTCAGCAGTAACCACTTAGTTAAATTTAACACTGTTCTGTACATTTCCCTTCTGCAATGAGGTTTGTTGCAACCTTTTTTAAGGGTGAGGGATTCAGCTACTGTGTCTTCAGCTGCTGGATTCTCTTTTCCTGCCGGTTTTCCTGCCTCTGACAGATTTATTTCCAATCATCTTGCTGTGCATTTCTGGATTTACAGCAGCAGATCAAATAAATGCAGATCATGGCAGTCTTGCTCATAGCTGCTTCGTTAAAAAAACTACGTTCTCTCAAAACATCTCTTTGCTTAAAAAAAGAATCTAGAGAAGTGGCCGCACATGTTGGGCTTCCCCTTTCCTCTTTGTGCTTTCAAGCACTCCAAATAAGAGGGAAGAGCAAAGGAAGTTACATCTTGCATGGCATTTTAATTACCATCTTCCAAGAAAGCCAGCTTTTTCTTTACTTAGTATTCAAGCAAAGAAAGAAAGTCACATGCCCCAGCCGCAATGCCCCACTGGATGGAAGGACATGGCTACAACAAAGGAGGACAGCCCTCCTTAAGAAACAAAAAGGCAATTGCTTTTCCCTTCTCACTGCTCAAAACAAACTGTTTTATGGAAATGCCTGGCCATACAAACATGCACACATGAAAATTCAGAATCTCTATTCTGGTGCGTAGATGCAATTTATGGTCCTTGGTGCCTCCACAAAGAAGAAAAGAAATCCAACCTTTTGAGGGATGTACACATTGTGCATCTGTACCACTTCTGTTCTTCTCCCTTTCTAGGTACAAGGGCTGCCCTTCTCCTCTCCCCACTAAGGGGTAAGTAGTAAAGTAGGCCTGAGCATGAACCCTGGAAGGGCTTTTCCCTCCATGGCTGGCTCAAAACAACGGAGGGAATCTAAACAAGCCCGGCTTTCCCCAATTCCATTATGACACAAAGCACCCTATTTGGTTAAAGCACAAAGTGCTAAGGCAGAATGAAGTCAATGGGAACTTTTGGAGGGTCGACTTCAAGGGGAGAGGACCCTTAGTTCCCACCAAAGAGGGAACGCTACTTTGGCGAGCCTTCAGAGAAGCCTGATTCCAGGAATTTTATTAATATTAAAAATTGAAATGATACTCTTGCCAAAGCGAAGAAGAGGCATCGAGGTTTAATGAGCGATTCAGCTGAAGCGGATGCAATGCAGTGATAGCTCACATGCAAGGCATACCAGTACAGAGAAATGCTATAAGTCACTATCCCTTATTTTGGGGGGGGGGGGGGGGGTGCTCGACTTCAAGGTGATAGTACAGTATAGTATGTCCTTCTGAGATGGACTAGGGAAAAGAAAGGTGAAGCATGGGTCAAGATCTACACTGTCATATAATGGAGTTTCAGAATGCAGATTGTTGTTGTTTATTTGTTCAGTTGCTTCCGACTCTTCATGACTTCATGGACAAGCCCACGCCAGAGCTCCCTGTCAACCGTCACCACCCCCAGCTCCTTCAGAGTCAAGCCAGTCACTTCAAGGATACCATCCATCCATCTTGCCCTTGGCTGGCCCCTCTTCCTTTTTCCTTCCATTTTCCCCAGCATCATTGTCTTCGCTAAGCTTACCTGTCTTCTTATTATGTGGCCAAAGTACTTCATCTTTGCCTCTAATATCCTTCCCTCCAATGAGCAGTCAGGCTTTATTTCCTGAAGTATGAGCTGGTTGGATCTTCTTGTGGTTCAAGGCAATCTCAGAAATTTCCTTCAACACCACAGTTCTAAAGTGTCTACCTTGCTTCGCTCAGCCTTCCTTATGATCCAACTCTCACATCTGTAGGTTACTACGGGAAATACCATTGCTTTAACTATGCGGATCTTGGTTGCCAGTGTGATGTCTCTACTCTTCATTATTTTATCAAAATTGGTCATTGCTTTCCTAGGGATACCAAGGTGCTTGTTTATAAAGGTATTGTCCTCCCAACCCTGCTATATGCCTGCAAAACGTGGATTATCTACAGACGTCACATGCAACTCCTGGAAGGATTCCATCAGCGTTGCCTCTGGATAATCCTGCAAAACTCTTGGGAAGACAAGCAGACAAACGTCAGTGTGCTGGAAGAAGCAAAGACCACCAGCATTGAAGTGATGGTCCTCCACCATCAACTCCGCTGGACCGGCCACGTTGTCCGGATGCCCGACCATCATCTCCCAAAGCAGTTGCTCTACTCCGAACTCAAGAATGGAAAATGGAAAATTGGAGGACAGGAAAAGAGATTTAAAGATAGGCTCAAAGCGAACTTTAAAAACTCTGGCATAGACACCAAGAACTGGGAAGCCCTGGCCCTTGAGCATTCTAGCTGGAGGTCAGCTGTGACCAGCAGTGCTGTAGAATTTTAAGAGGCACCAATGGAGGGCAAAAGAGAGAAACGTGCCAAGAGGAAGGTGTGTCAAGCCAATCCCGACTGGGACCACCTTCCACCTTGATACCAATGCCCTCACAGTGGGAGACGATGCAGATCTTGGAAGATTATCCTACTCGGACAACGACGGATCACCTAAGTAAGTAAAGTATGGTTTCCTCTCAAGAATTAAACGTCTTCTGATTTCCTGGCTGCAGTCTGCATCTGCAGTAATCTTTGCACCTAGAAATACAAAGTCTGTCACTGCCTCCATGTTTTCTCCCTCTATTTGCCAGTTATCAATCTGTCCAGTTGTCAGAATTTTGGTTTTATTGATGTTTGACTGCAACACAGCTATTGCACTTTCTTCTTTCATCTTGATTAGAAGGCTCCTTAGCTCCTCCTCACTTTTGGCCATTAAAGTGGTATCATCTGCATATCTAATGTTGTTAATGTTTCTTCCAGCAATTTTAACCCCAGCCTTGCATTCGTCAAGCCCCCCACATCACATGATGTGTTCTGCATACAAGTTGAATAGGTTAGGGGAGAGTATACAACCCTGCCGTATGCCTTTTCCAATCTTGAACCAGTCTCAGAGTTTCAGAATGTAGATTAACTGCATTTAATTGAATGTAGATGAACTGGATTTTATGGCAGTGTAGACCCCTATAATCTAGTTCAATGCAATTAATCTGCATTCTGAAACTGAATTATATTGCAGTGTAGAACCATCTGGTGAGATAGGGCTACCTAAGCCATTTATCTTAATAACTCCCTCCTAATGAAAAAAAAATGCATCCATGAGAGGGACAAGAGTGTGAACAGCTGGCATTGCCACAGTATATAAAAGTTACAGAACAAATATAGTAATAGTAAGAGATGGCCAATATGATACAAATGAGGAAATCCTTAGCAGAAGATTGCTGGATTAAGTGATGAAAATGCCCTTTCGTGACTCTTCCCCATAAGTCTTCAAGACATATTTTTCATCTGACTCAGCAAGGAACTTCCTGGATGAAGACAAAGGAAATAATGCAGCTATGGGTGAAGTAATGCCTTTATTTCTGTGATGATAATTTGGAACGAGACATTGCCTAACATGGTTTGAATGTGTTTACTGGTAATAAACAAGTCTTCTCATGTCTTAAAACTAACATATTTGCTTTCATTATTCAGACTAGTATGGTGATAAAGGCATTTGTGTACTGGAATGCATCCCTAAAGTCACTAGGCAGAAGAAATAGTTTTTGAAGGGTGACCCAGCCAACCTGCCTTCCTTCCTTCCTTCCTTTCCAAAGCAGATAACTATGCTGGCAACAACAAGCCACAAAACAGGAATATGAACTCAAACATGGGCAACATTCTCTATATCTGATAATGTTTATTGAAATATTTAAGTGTCCATATTACTCTTTGTTGCTTTGTGGGACTCTAAGGACTTTATCACACAGAAATGGCAAACTGGTATAGTAACAGAATTGCCAGCATTGATGATGGGTCCTATTGTGTGATGCATGCATAACCTCCCTGTGACAAACCAGTCCCCTCCTATTGATGGGCAAAACCCACCAATACTCCTTTATTCTGCTATAGTGCTGGTGTAAATATCCTAGCCATTTCTGTACAGGGATGCTGGCATATCTACTGATGTTTTAAAATTGTACTATTTTGATTTTGTGCTACATGTATTGACAGGAGGAGTTGTTATAATTTTATGTGACTTCATACTTTTGTACTGTTTTTACCTGTTGTTTGTTATATGCGAACCCTGAGTCCCTTCAGAAATAAAGATGATGATGATGATTATTATTATTCTGACACAAAACACAGTATGATACAACAAACGAGATATATATGCTGGATTTCATATCACAAATTCACAAGTTGAGCACTTCCCAAGCGTTTAGGACTGTGTGATGGATTTTCGAATGATGCATGCAGATCCAAGTAAGGTGGCCTTTTGCAGTTGACAGATCGTGATTTTTTTCAATGTTTATTGTTTTCAAATTTTGGCTGAGATCTTTTGGCACGGCACCCAGTGGGCTGATTATTACTGGGACCACCTGTAATGGTTTATGCCAGAGCCTTTGCAGTTTGATTTTGAGTTCCTAACAATGGCTGAGTTTTTCCTATTGTTTTTTGTCTATTCAAAAAACCTGGTATGGCGACATCAATAATCCAAACTTTTTTCTTTTTCACAATTGTGAGGTCCGGTGTATTGTGTTCCAAAACTTTGTCATTTGTTGTTGTTTTTGTTATTATTATTTAGTGATACAAAAACACAAACGAGATCTATATGCTGGATTTCGTATCACAAAATCACAAGTCAAACACTTCCCAAGCGTCTAGGACTGTGTGATAGATTTTCAAATGATGCATGCAGATCCAAGTCAGGTGGCCGTTTGCAGTTGACAGATAATGATGTTGTCAATGTTTATTGTTTCCAAATGCCGGCTGAGATCTTTTGGCATGGCAACCAGTGTGCCGATGACCACTGGGACCATCTGTATTGGTTTATGCCAGAGCCTTTGCAGTTTGATTTTGAGGTCCTGATAACGGCTGAGTTTTTCCTGTTGCTTTTCCTCAATGCAACTGTCACCTGGTATGCGTGCCCCCGGTGGCGCAGTGGGTTAAAGCCTGTGCCAGCAGGACTGAAGACCGACAGGTCACAGGTTTGAATCCCGGGAGAGGCGGATGAGCTCCCTCTGGGCAACATCCTTGCAGACGGCCAATTCTCTCACAACAGGAGCGGTTGCTCCTGACACGACTAAAAAAACCCCCAAAAAACACGGTATGGTGATATCAATAATCCAAACTTTTTTCTTTTCCACAATCCTGATGTCTGGTGTATTGTGTTCCAAAACTTTGTCAGTCTGGATTCAAAAGTCCCACAGTATTTTTGCATGTTCATTTTCTGCTACCTTTGCAGTTCTTTACTACTTCCCACCAGTTCCACCAGTTCTTTACTACTGGCAGGTGATACTTTTGACATAAGTTCCAATGAATCATTTGGGCCACAGAGTTGTGCCTCTGTTTGTAGTCTGTCTGTGCAATTTTCTTGCAGCAGCTGAGGATATGATCCATGATTTCATCAATAATAATAGTTGTTGTTGTTGTTAGAAGTGACATCAGAGGTGGGATTGTCCTTCTCTCTTAGTCTCCTCTCACAGCAATAAATTAGGGGTTTGTTTTTTTAAAACTAAACTCTGAAATTGTGCAATTGCTTTAATGAAATGAAAGAATAAATAAATATTGGAGCTGTAAAATGGGAAGTGCAGCTGTGGGATGATGAATCACTGAAGTGTGACTGTTGTGCAATACTTTGTGGCACAGTAGGTCATCATGCCGGTAAGTTGCTTCTATCTCTAATGAGAGCCATATTACAGAGGCTCAAGCCAAATGATGAACTTGTGACTTCTGCTTTAGTCTTATTTCTCTTTTTTGTCCTCAGTTCAAAGAAGAGGAGGAGACAAATGAGGCCTTTGAAAAAGGAAGAAAAGAAAATAAGGCAAGAAAAGAGTGAATGGGAGCTGGGAAGAAACTTTACAGCAGAAATGGTGATCATGTAGCCAAATGTTGGTGGATTGCAATTCCAGAGGTTTCTCACATTTGCCTATATGCTAATGTTCACTGGTATTGTACTCCAAGATACAAAGGGCTGCCCAATTTTTCTCCAGCTTTATGCTATAGCGATCTTGTAAGTATGCTATGTAGCGGGGCAGAAGTGAGCATGGAGTGTTAGGGAGACTTATCATGAGACATAGTGTCTAAGGCACATTATCCAAACATTTTATATTGGTGACACAAGTTTTTGACATGTATCATTTCATGACACAGTAATTCAGTTTTACTAGCAAACCAGAGGAAAACAAAGGATAAGGTAAAAGGGAGTGCCAAGAGGCTACAGAAATACTGGGTCCAGAACAGAATCTATCAATTATGATTCCTGCTGCTCCCATTACTCTATAAACTGTCAGTCCTTAGAGTGGACATGAAAAGAACTGAGTTTCATATATCAACTAGTATACATGTTGAGTGATTTCAGTTCTGTTAAAAATGCGAGTTCGGAGGTCCTGCCGTATCTAGTTTCCAAGAAGGCCAAATCAGACACACATGGGTAGAAAGCAAACACAGAGGTTTATTCTCAATAGCCAGAGAGGGTGTCAGTGAAGAAAGTATTCCTACAGGAACGAGCACAGAGCATTTTTATTTCATTTGATGGCTATTCAAGAAATGTGCAACAGGTCCTAATTGGTTGAAAAACTGTCTGGCTAGGATCTACATCCTGAATGGCCCAGGACTCCATCAGTTGTCATCGCTGGTTGACTCTTTGGGGTGGCAAGAAATTGGAGTATTTGAAGTGTCAGTCCACTTAATGGTCCTCTTCCGAGAGAGGTGCAATCTGAAAGGACTGTGGTGTGATATCAGGTAATGAGTACAAAATTACCTTAATGGCCTGGCTCTGATGGAAGGTGTTTTGGGTGTGATCAGACAACATTCCAAAGGTAATACATAACAAAGGTTTAGATGAATCACGGGTTCATGCTCAATGGTCTGATGGAGTAGTGGCTTCTATTTCATACTCTTCTACATTTCATTATACATTGCATATTTTGGGGGGTCCAATTTCTTGATGTCAGCTCTGAAAAGGGCTATGTCACAATGCCTTCATGGCAATGCTCTAGGCTCTCTTTGTGGCTCTTTCTTTCCTTCCTCTGTTTAATTCTCTTTTCTTCCTTTTCTTCCTCCCTTGCTTTTCCCTTCCTTCCTCTCTTTCATATACCTTCCCTTCCTCCCGTATTTCTTTCTTGCCTTTCTATCTCTTCTCATCCTTCCCTTCCTGTCTTTTCTTCTTTCTTTCCCTCCCTCCTTTTTTCCTTGCCCCTTCCTTCCCTTGGTTTCCTTTCCCTTTTTTCTCCTCCTTCCTTTCTCTTCCTTTGCATGACATCTAACAGCAGCCAAGCTGCTTCATTCATTCCTTCACAGTGACATCATGGGGGCGGGGACGGCTATGGCTATCCTTCACCTAGCTTCAGCCAATACACGACACCTTTTCTTTCCACGACACCATCTGTTCTTGGCCTGGAAGGGGTAGTTCTCTTCACTGAAATTCTTCAATTACTTTAAGTTGGATAATGAAGGATAAGTGTCCCAAGTTTGGTCCAGATCCATCAATCCATGTAGGAGACTTTGTGGTATAAATGGACAAACCAACCAAACATCAAATATACACATACGGCTATACTTTCATATATCTAGACTGAAGTTAACAAGCTAGGACTTGGGCTGCAAGAGTTTTTTTGCAGAGAAACATTTCTGGATGTTTAAAAAAAGAAAAAAAAACTGAGTCATTATAATGTGGCAGCACATTATTGTCCAGAAGTAGAATTGTGCTGTCACGTGCTGGGCCTGTGAAAGAGTCTGTAGACAGGATGCGTTTTCTGAATGCCCAACGGGACGCTGGGGGTGCCATGGCTGAGAGGCCTTTCGGATTTCCCCACACAAAGTTCTTTTAAAGACTTAGAAAGTTTAACAAAGTTTGTATTGTTGCTTAAATCTTCAATAAATCAAACAAGTATTTCAAGGCTTTGAATCAACTGGTGGCTTGCTTAAATCTTGTCCACAAGGGACAAGCAACTTTCTTTATAAACTGTTTCTTCCTTCTACAAGGGAAATCCTTGACCCCTCCTTGGGCAATCTAACTTAAGCTCTGCTGGCGTGGGCCCCTACACCCGATCCAAATTGTGTTATGGCTGCTGCGAGTGGTCCTTTCCAAACAGAGTCCTTTAGTAGATTTCCAAGAGGAAAGAAGGCTTTCAATTCCCAGCGAAGGCTGGCTGTAGAGTTGTGGAACTAAATTCCCCACCAAAGGCTATGCTGTAGTTCTCTGTAGAGCTGTGGTACTGGATCCCCCCAGCAAAGCTGTAAAAGACGAAGCTTTCTACACGTGGAACTGATTCATGTCCTGTATGAAAGGCTTCTCTGTGAGAACTGAACTAGAGGTCCCCTTTTTCCCTCCTTAACCCAGAAAAAGGGGCGGAACTAAAGAACATAATGATAACTGATGGGTCATTGGCCCTATTATTGCAAACCAAGGGAAGCTACCTTATTGCAAAATGCCTGGAACTTTGGAATACATGCAAAGACTCAATAGAAAGGAAAAGAAGTTGGAGCTCCTGGTGCAGCCGTACCAGCACAAGAATACTTTGTGTAATCAGAACTATCAAAATGTATAAAATCATTTTGGTACAGGGCTTGGAAAATTTCAGTTTATACCAAAAGAAAGCATATCCTCAGCATTTTCTTATTCCTGTAAATTGTGTTCAGACACTTTCTGGAAACAACAACAACAACAAAACTTTACTTATACCCTGCCATCATCTCCCCAACGGGGACTTGGGGCGGCTAACATGAGGCCAAGCTCAAACAATTACAACAAATTCAAATAAAATGCATACAACAATTAATAACATCAAATGAAATATAAACAAAACAACTTAATACAAAATCAAAAACAAAAAAATGAAATAAGAAAACAAAAATGAATACAGCGGGCTGGGCCAAGTTACAGGGGGTAGAATAAAATGTAAAATATAAAAATCCTGAGTGAGATGGGTGAACAAGGTAATGTGCCTGGCGGATTTCTGATGGGGACAAACAATGGGGTAAATATCACTAAAGGATGGGATAAAGTGCATCAACGGACATAATGTGCTAAGCTGATCATGGTGTGGGGGTTAGATTCATTCCTCAAAGGCACACCAAAACAGCCAAGTTTTTAGACTCTTCCTGAAGGCTGCCAGGGTGGGCACTTGCCTTATCTCTCTGGGAAGTGAATTCCAAAGCCGAGGGGGCACCACAGAGAAGTCTCCCCCTTGTCCCCACAAGTTGTGCTTGTGAGGGAGGGGGAAGCGAGAGGAGGGCCTCCCCAGAGGATTGGAGGGTTGTGCAAGCCCCACATTTGCATCTTTGTCCCTTCTTTTAAGAGTACTCCTAGTTGTTCCTATTCATCTATATTAGAACCATAAAGTACTAGATACCGAGGTGGCGGAGCTGAGGCCAATGGTCTCCATGATATGGAGTTGGATACACTTCCGGTTGAAGTGTAAATTAGTTGTTTCATGGCAGTGCAGAGTATTTCATTCTGCAGCAGACTAAAAATAATAGCTTCCTTTCTAAAGGCAGTTGTTGTGAAGGTTCCCTCTGTCTCTTCCCTGGTTAGTTTCATTTCACAGCAGATACTGGGCTATAAACCAAGTGAAAGTTCCTCTTTCTTACATCACTTTTCCTGGTCTTGTGTCTTTTTCCACAGACAATGATGAGCTCCAAACCCCTCCCATTTCCCCAATAAAGTGATCTCCTAAGGATATAAATACTGTACCTTTACCACGGCCAAAGAAGAAAGGGGCCTGGCACTGTCCTGTTTGGAGCTCCAGCAACATGGAGGCTATGGCTTTCGGAGACGGGCCCAGACCTCACAACAAACCCAACAACCCAAGAAGGAGTTGGATCACCCTCTGCCTTGTGGTGTCTTTGGCTATCTTGGTGCTGATTTTTCTCTCATTTTTGATAGCTTGCCTTCTTCTCCATTACATGCAGGTAAGAAGACTGGTAATCTTTAAAGATATACAATTGTTTTTTAAATGCCATTTTAAGCCTATTTTCTAATTGATCACCTGACAGAATTTCAAGATAAAGTTTCTGCCATCAGGTATATAATAAAAATGTAACTGAATGGGGGAAATAAATGAGAAAAACAAGCTAAGGCAATAATGACCAAAATTCTTATAATGACCAGCTTGTAGAAGATGTGCAAGAGAAGAGAAGCCAGATGGAGTTGGTCTATCAGCAGACTTTTTAAAAACACAACTTGTTTCCCTTTCCTCCTTCTGTGGCATCAGCCTGATGTCACCACTCTTGCCAAATATCAGCTGAGGCAAGGAAGAGCTCGAGGGAACATGTCCTTCTTCCTTTCTCTTCCTCCGCTGTAGCCAGATGATGCAAGATCTGTTGATGCATGGGATTATTTGTATTAATGATCAGCTGCGACAATTGCATATTTTTGTGGCAACTCTGTAGAAAATAAACTCACATACCATTTGTGTATGTGATGTAGTATATAGCCAAGAAAGGTTTTAATGCCAGCATCCAATGCTGATTAGCTTATTGAAAAAGAACTGTGGGAAGGCCAAGTTAAAATCCCCATCTAAGAAATTTCAGACCTGTCATGCTTACAGTCTCACCTGCCTCATTTAGTGTGTGTGTATATGTAATTTGTATCCCACATTTCCCCATTCAAGGGATTCAAGACAAATTACAATAAACTGATTGATATACCAGACAGGTTGCATACAAGACTGCAGAACCTTTAAATTGCCTCACCTATAAATGTATTGCACAATTTTTCACTTCTCAGATCTAACAATGTATATTGCATAGGGAGGAGTACCTAGGTGAAGAACAAGACGGATTCTGTAAGTTCATTATTAAGTTGAATTTGTATGTAAGTTGGAATGGTACATTTTTAAAGTGTGACTCAAGCCATTTTCTTAATGTATTGTCAAAGGCTTTCATGCCTGGAATCACTAGGTTCTTGTGGTTTTTTTCGGGCTATAGGGCCATGTTCTAGAGGCATTTCTCCTGACGTTTCGCCTGCATCTATGGCAAGCATCCTCAGAGGTAGTGAGGCATCCTGAGGATGCTTGCCATAGATGCAGGAAATGGCACAACTGCCTGAAGTCACATTCTATTCTGGATTCACAGGAAAAATTCAGAGCCACCTGTGACTTTTTAAAAATGCAGTTAAGTGACCATCTTCCATATTAAATAGCAATGTCCCATGTTAACCTGAACCAGCTCCATGTGTCATGCAGCCACCACAAAGTGGGTTCAGCCCCCTCCCCATTTTGGGATAAAGTGTCGGTGAAGATGTATCCTTAGAGCAGCTGAATTAGAAATTAGAAGTGTCCCAGTCCCTGAGATTTCAGGGTTTAACTTTGAGACCTTGGAAAAGCCACTGGTGATATCATTATTTTTTTTGTAAAAAGTCTAGGAAATGGGAAAAGTATTTTTCATTGGAAAAAATAGTTTCAAAGTCTGCATTGATTAGCAGACCTCAAACTTTTTCCAGTTGTACCAGTGCTTTGCAAGGGCTGTTTTTAGGACATATAGTAGCTGGAATCTTGCCAAAAAAAAATTTCCAAGAAAAAAGGAAATATATCAAATTCTGCTGCTCAGTCACCCCCAAGGGCCCTCGCTGGCCACATTTGCTTTCTTGCTTGCTTTTGACAACCAGGTTGTGGAATTTTCCTTCATTTCCTAAATAATAATACTGGAAATTTGATTTCTTACTCATTTAAATGCAACACTTCAGTGATTACAGTACTGTACAGTGAAATATTGTAATATTTCTTTTCTCCACAGACACCCAAGACTTGTTGGTTTGATGGATCTTGTAAGTATTCAGACCAACTAAAATATTTTGGGAACCATATTTATTAATGATACATCCATACCAGCCTTCATAAATTAAATTATACTGCAGTTAAAGTGATAAAAGTGAATTATTAGGTTGGTAAAGGTTGTCCCCTGACATTAAGTCCAGTCATGTCTGACTCTGGGGTGTGGTACTCATCTCCATTTCTAAGCCGAAGAGGCAGCGTTGTCCCATAGACACCTCCAAGGTCATGTGGCTGGCATGACTGCATGGAGTGCGTTATTATTATTATTATTATTATTATTATTATTAGGAAATAATTAACATTTATTTAGTTTCAAATATACATTGACAATATTTTGAAATGTATTACTATATTTTACAGTGTTAAGAAATTAAATAAAATTAAGGATATTTTAATTATTATTGTTGTATTTATTTGTACCCCGCTTTATCATCTCAAAGGAGACTCAAAGCAGCTTGATATAAAACCATTAGTATATAATTTAAAATATACAAAAATGCAAACATTAAAATGGAATTAAACACATACAGCACTAAAACATTCTCAATCAAACGCCTTCATCTTTAAAAGCCTTCCTGAATAAAAAGGTTTTAGCCTGCTGCCAGAAGGATAGCTGGGAGGGATCAATTCTGGCTTCCCTGGGCAGGGAGTTCCAGAGTCATGGGGCAGCCACTGAGAAGTTCTGCTCTCTCGTTCCCACCAACTGAGCTTGAGATGGAGGTGGAACCGAGAGAAGGGCCTCTCCTGAAGGGGATCTCAGGACTCGGGACAGGTTTATACAAGGGGATGTGGTCAGCCAAATAGCCTGGATCTGAATTGTCTAGGGCTTTAAAAGTCATAACCAATTCTTTGAATTGTGCCTGGAAACAGACTGGCTGCCAGTGGAGTTGCTTCACTGAGAAGTTGGTGTGGTGGTTTTGGTGGTGACTTACTGAGTGATCTTGGACAGGTCCCACTATATCAGACTCAGAAGAAGTGACCCCCCCCCCCAACCTTGCTAAGAAAACTTAGTAACAGGCTTACAGTAGGATTGCCAGAAATGAAAAATGACTTGAGGACACAAAACAACGTGAGATTCATCTACACTGACCACTTAGGTTGGTCTGTAACCAGTTTGGGAAAAATCGGATTTAACAGTGGGTATGATTAGATTGACATTCCTGGAAAAGGTTTAAGTCCAGATGAGTGATTACATTAACCATAGAAACTGGTCTAAAACTGAATCCAGAATCCACAGTATTTCCTCCCATTTTCCAATGGAGATGTGTTCTAGCACTGCAGAGACATGAGAGGCGGAAGAGAAAGGGGATAGTAGTTAGTGGTAGAAGTAATCAGTTACCTGTCTCATTGTCAATTAGTCCTCTGCTGTCATATATGTCCTTGCAGCATTTTTGGCAGCCCTCCATAGTCCAAATTTTGAATGTGCTTGGACAGGTATCTACAATGTGCTTTGCATTCTCTGAAGCTCATTTTGCCATGCAATGTGATTTACATTTGGGACTTGCGGATGTGCATGAAGGAGTTTAACTTGAACTTTCCTCCTACTTGGCTTAATGCACTTTTGATTTGTGTTGCTGCTTGCTTTTGAGGTATGCATATTTTTAGCTGCCACAACTTAGAGTCACCTTGAAGCTGCATGAAATGGTCAATGTAGATGTGCCCAAAGTTCAGGAGAAAAAGAGGCAGACATGAAACAGATTTAGAGTGCCAAATAATATTTTTCATCAGTCCTATACATCATTAAGCCTAAACAAGGGATGTAAATCCATGTGAGGGGCACACACCTGTATACACTGGCTCTGCCCCACTCCTTTGGTCCTGCAGTGGGGAAAGTGAGACCCTTTCTACACACCCAAATAATCCAGATTATCAAAGGAGATAATTCACATTGCCTGCTTTGAATCAGGTTATATGAGTCTACACTGCCACTGTGCAACGCAGAAAGCCTGAAAAACGACGTCTTCAAAAGCATAAAGAGTTTGTTTGTATGGCCCATTGTAGCTATTGACATCCAAATAAAAAGCAGGAAAAATGTTTCAAAACTTGTCATCCTGGCTGAAATGGTTGTCCCCGTTCCCCATTTCAGTATAATAATGGAATGAACCTATAGTGGCATATAATGTTTAAAATTTCCAAGAATCACAATTTTGGAAGTTTGTGTTTCATTTCTTAGTTTCTAAAATATGAGCTGGAAAATGTAAACTGGAAAAAAACCCAAATGAGCCAGTGCTTCTTAGAAGGATTAAAAGAAGGAAAGGGAGAACTTGTGGGAATCAAGCAATACATTGCCATATAATCCAGTTTCTGATCCAAGATTATCTGCTTTGAACTGGATTATATGAGGCCAGTTCCACACAGGCCTTTAGCCTGTGCCCAATCGGATTTAGGAAACCAGATTGCGCGCAAGTTAAAATCCATACACCTCTCACCAAAAGCCGCACTTTCCTGGATGTGTGTGTGTCTAGATGCCCTGCCAGACCTTCCAGCAGGGCACCAAGACACCAAAGAAATCCCCTCAGAAAAGTGAAAAATAACTTACCCAGCTGCCATTACCCTGGTGGCAGAGTTCTCCTGAAGCATCATTTCTATGTGCCAGGAGAGCTCCACTACCAGAGTAATGGCTGCTGGGTAAGTTGTTTTTAATTTTAATGTTTTAAGGGGTTTCGGGTGGAGGTTATAGCCCTATGGGTTTTTGAGCTGATTCAAATATGAGAGGGCTGTGCGGACAGCTCTCTCAGAAGTCCCAGGACGTCCGAGGGGGCAGTCCACACAGAGTCCATACTGGATTAGCTCCGGGTCTTTCAGGATGACCCGGGTCTAATACAGTACCTAATTTTCAATGTAGAGAATGGTTTCTTGACATATGATATATAGGCAGTCCCTGAGTTACAAACATCCAATTTACAAACAACTCATAGTTAAGAACAGGGGTGAGACAACAAGAAGTGAGAGAAAACTGCCGCTGGGAAGGGGAATTCACTCCTGGAAGAGTTATCACAGGGAAAAGGTGTCTCCACTGAAGCTTTGTCACATGCAGTCTGAACCCTGCCACGTGCACAATGGGGGACCTTCTCACAGCGACACCAGAGGCACTCCAAGTGGCCATCTTCTGGTCAAAGGACGTTTAGTATAATGCCAAGTTTTTTAACTTTGTGTTTTTAAATACATTATAACTGTACCCTCTGACATGATAAATAAAATAAATAAACCAATCCTTGTTTCCACAACATGCCATTTTTTTTCAAAATCCAATTATCACAGGGACAGAAAGTGAGGTGAAATCTTCTGAACAAGGGCACAGACAGCAACACAAACACCACTGGGTGTAAGCTCTATGCTATCTAAACGTGAAAAATATGTATATTTGGCTGGAGTTACACTTAAGAAATGTACCTGTTCTGACTTCCAAACAAATTCAACTTAAAAACAAACCTTCAGAATCTATCATGTTTGGAACTTGGAGATTGCCCGTGTATAAAAGGAACTAGACAACAAATAGAGGTATTTCGCCCTTATTATTTTGGAGCATTTTGGCAAATTGCAAGGCATGGCTAAAATCCTTAAACACAGCACTCCTTTCAGCACTGGAATATTTTGGTGGAGACAATAATGATTGACACTGATTATGTTGTCCTTTGGTTGGAAAGACCATAGAAAGTGGGAAATTAAAAAAATGGTATGGATACCTAGCAGACTTTATGCTCCAGGACTACATCTTTGAAAGAAGAACCAAATATACATCAGGCCAAATCAAGAAGAATTGGGTTCTGAAATGGGGAAGATGGATAGATAAAGTCAAAGGAAAAGGAAAAGATAAAGAACTGAACCATTCTCTTTCAAATATTATGTTAAATTAACATAATATTTGAATGAAGCAAAGCACTGTCTCAGAGGGTGGGGGGAGGCGGGAGGGGTGTAAAATTGATAGTGTCCCCTCACTGTTTTTGACCCCTCCTATCAATCTCCCCCCCCCCCTTTTTTTTGGTTTCAAACCTGTTACAATATCCTGTGTTTTAAAATGTGATTTTTAAACTGTTTTCTAATCTACTTTTAAATAACTGCTTTACTGGAGAGTAGTCCCCCATCCCCTTGCAGGGCGCTTGTGCCCTGCTTTGTGCTGGTCAGTAACCGTAATAAAGTTTTGTTGTTGTTGATAGACACAAGTGGGAGATAAAGGTGGATTTGGCAAGGTTAAGAACACTAAGAAAATAATACAGTATTTGATATGTATTTTGAAATGGTGATGGATTGTGATATTATTCTACTTGTACCTGCAATAAAAACATATTGGGGGGGGGGGGGACATTTATTATGTTACTGCTATCACAGATAGCTAATAACAATGCATATTTTTGTGCTTTGCTTTTGCTTCTTTCCCTGGTTTATCCATGGAAGCACCAGTCAATTCCCAAGATGGTATCAACTGGACATGGAAGCAGGACTGCGCTGGCTCTGTAAGGAATACAAGCACCTCACTAGAAATCTTGGAAAGCGGAATATATTTTGTCTATATTTATGTGGCTCGTCTGGAGGATGTATCTATCCAAGATTTCTTCACTGTTCGGCTAGTTGATCACCTAGAACACCCCCTCAGCCTTCTCAAAGGGTTCAATGACACCCGCGCATTTGTAAACATGGGAAGATCTTTTTTCCTGACAAAAGGAATACAGTTGTGCTTGGAGATTAATGCAGGACTTGAATATATTGACACCAGATGGACATATTGGGGACTCTTTAAAATACAGTAAGGACATCAAACTGCTAGTTTAATCTACTAAGAGTATAATACTTATATAAGAAATTGCTCACAGTGATACTGGATTACAAAACAAAGCATGACAGTGTTTCCTGAATTCCTGCAGGTGAGCTGATGTTTCAGTTGTCCTGTTGCAGTCGCCAAAAGCTTGTATATTTGATTCTGCTTAATACTAGTTGGCTGAATAGTCAGGACATCTTATATGCAGGAGACAGAGACTAAAAGAAATCTGACTTGAATAATTCAAGATCAACTGATGAAAAAGCAGCTTGAGACTTAACAGCATTAAACCAAACATTGTGGTCACGTTATCAGTGTTAATTGTGCTGACACCAGAATGATTCAAGATCTATAGACTGAGATATTTTTAGATGAGCAGCATTGGTATTGTTCTGTCGCGCACTGGGTCTGAACAAATTGTCTTTAAACTATAGGATGTACACTTTAAACCCAATGGGAAGCCAGGGTGCCTCAAAGAGAGATTCTTAGGAAATTCCTGAAGTGATAGTCTTTGGAGTCTTTAATGGTACAACAAAGTCTTTATTAAGGAACAGATAACAAATCTTCAGACAACACTTCAAGGTTTTCTTGTTCTAGTCTTTAAGAGACTGGCACTGACTTGGATTAACTGTACTTTCTTAGCATAAGGAAGAACCCTTTATAATCTCTCCCAGGATGTCTATTATCTGGGCCTCACTGATTTGGGTCTTACTACTGATCCCAACTGCTTCTGGGCATCGAGTAAACCTACCAGCCAAGGCTTGATGATACTTCAGCTGTTATTTTGGAAGTTCTAGTTTCACTGTGTTGACGAAGTCTTGATAAACTATCTTCTATTTATAAACAGTCTTTAATTAATCGTGTGAATGTTCTCATGTTACATTCAATGTAGAAATTCTTGGAACATAGAAATTGTGATTTGCAATCTACAGTTTTTGTAATAATTGGCCCTTCTATACTGCCATATAATCCAGATTATCAGATCAAATGATCCGCATTATCTGCTTTGAACTGGATTATTTGAGTCTACACTGCCATATAATCCATTCAAATCAGATAATCTGAATTTTATATGGCAAGGTACACTTGGCCTGGGACCACCCAAGGACCAGCTCCAGCTCCTGGACCTGGGATCCCACTTCCATTAAATAAATATTGATGTGATATGGCATGAAAATTATTAGGATTTGAGGTGATATAGATAGAGAATGTTTTCCTTAATTGAAATATACATTCTAGTAATTATTTATCAATCTCCAAATATACCAATTGACCTTTATGAACATTATGCAAAAATATCTTTTGCAGACCATCTTTTTCATACACTTCAGCTGACATTGGTTGTGGTTTCCATCTGACTCAATTGACTCTCTCTGATGATTAATGCTTACATATGATAAAGTATTCCAGTAGACTAGATCTGAATCTTTGACAGCATTTACTAATGTAGCCCATCAGATACCGCAAGCAATCTTAACCTTGTTCTAAAGAGGAGAAAGTCTGGCTTTCAGAATGACTGAAAATCCCACTTGGCATATTCCGGACCGAGGTATATTGCACAAACAACAACAATAATACACACATATACTCAGAGCAGCAAAAAGTTTCTGAGCACAGTTATTACTCAGTAGCGCGAAACTAGTGGCCACAACACAGTGCTAAAGTGAAACTTTTGAAAGTGTTGGTAAGATATAAAAACGAAACAAAGCTAATGCTGTCAAAAGGCCAGGAGCAACGCTGTGGAGACTGGAGGATTTCCCAGCTTGTAATGACAGATTTTTTTTTTGTATTTGGATAAAACCAGAGAATAGAACTTGCTGGCAGACAGAACTAAGGTTTCTTTTTATACCTATGATTACTGCCAGCACAGTAGGGAATAGGAAATGAGAGAGCCTTTTTCACAGTGTTGTTATAATTAAAGGATTCTACTTTAATTTGTTGTGGTTCCATCCTGTGGAACCTTTGAGGTTACTGTTTAAGAAGGAAAATTTAGCATTCTCTGAGCAAACTGTAAACCCCAGGATTCCATAGGATGCAGCCATATTATTATTATTATTATTATTATTATTATTATTATTAGCCATTATGGTGCTATAATACTATGGTATGAAAGAACACATCCACCATATACAACAGTGCAAAGTTAACGAAAAGTTGTACTACTCTTTGACACAAGACACGGATTTGAAGTCCTCTCTGTGTACTTATGGTAGACTGTCATTTTAAATTCTAACTTCACATCTTATTTTCTGTGGGTGGATGCTGCTGTGTGAAAGCTACAAATTTGATCAAGTTAACCACAAGAAAGGGTAACAGGAAAGCTATGCCTGTCATTTCTAGGGTTTTCGGGGAAAACACAAATTGTATTTGATGCTCACAAGGCTTTGTTGCTAAACAATGTATTTTCTTGCTTGCCATCCTCTGGACATGTTCCAGCTTGTCTATACTCCTTTTGAAAAGTGATGCTTAGACTTTGGCTAAGTATTCTGGGTAAGGTGTGACCAAGCAGAATAAAGTAGCATGTTTACTTCCTTTGGACATTGTTCTATCGAGACACCCAAAACCATGAACAAGAAAGACGCCATGAAGAGTCCCATTGGGTGATGTCTAAAGATGACCTTTCCCTCAACAACACAGTTGCACAAGCACCTACCAAGAGGGAACACAGGGGTAATCCCATTACTCCTCTGGGAAGCTGACATAATCACCCGATGCCCATCCTTTCTAGGCAAAAATCAAAATTCTATCAAACAATGAATTAGTCCCCAGCCAGCCAGAAAGGTCATCAAGTCACCCAACAACCTGTCATGAATCATGTTCTGCAGTTGATGTTGGCTGCTGGTGGTAGGCCTACCAGTTGGTGATGGAAGGGTTAATGTAAGTCGTAGTTCTAAAGGGTTGAGTAATCTGTAAGTAAGAGTTTATGGGTGAAAGCAATTAAGGGTGGAGGTATGCAAGGGATAGGCTGTAGCTGAGTGTTTCTGGATATAATGAGCTAGCCTTGGGACTGATCTTCAGGAGAAAGGTATTTGTCTTATTTTGGTGGTAGATGCTGCTGGTTTCTCCCCAGGTCTGTGGATTTTCGGTATGTTAACCTGTCTCTTGAACCCTGGAACCTTGAAGCTTTGGACTGGCTTTTGTCTATGGTATAGACTCTTGATCCCTGGACTTTGCTCACTGAACTCTTGGCATTTGACCACTGGACTGAACCTTTTGACTACAGTGTTATCTTGAATCTGCAACAGCATTTGCTGTCAATTTTGTTTTATATTCTGTGGCTGAGTGCTATCTTTATGTTTTATGTTTTTGACTATTAAAACAGCCAGAAAGTAAGTGCTGCTTTAATTAAATTGTTTAATACAAACTTGGAGTTTGTTTGGTTCATCTCTACCAGAATAAGGCAGAGTCTTGGCATTGTGACACAACCTGCCTTTGTCTCTCCATGAGAACCCATCAAGGTGTTTCAGCACTCACTGTTTCCCAGTCCGGAACCATGGTAAGATCTTGGCTGAAAGGATTAAACCCATTACAGACAATCAACCCTGAATCAGTTCCTTTCCTGACACACCCAATGACAGCAAACTCAGAAAAGAGAAGAAGAAGAAGAAGAAGAAGAAGAAGAAGAAGAAGAAGAAGAAGAACAACAACAACAACAACAACAACAACAACAACTTTATTTTTCTACCCTGCCTCTATATCTCCCCAATGAGACTCGGGGCAGCTTACATGGGGCCAAGCCCAAGTAACATACAGATTAAAAGCAAAGACAAAAGCAAATTACAAATTAAAATAGTGCAAACAGCATAACAGTAATAAACAAATATCAAGCAACGGCAACCCAATTTTGGAGGGGGGAAAAGGCCAACATACAAATTGATTACAGGGTAAATAATTCAATAGAGTGGATAGGAACGTAAATGGCACAGGAGACATCATGAGAACAGAGCAATTAAACAGGATCAGGATCATCTCAGTTTAACTTACATATATGAATAATGATGTAATATAGGAATTCAGATTAAATGGTGAAAACAGATCACGGTACAATTGTTTGTCATAGGGGTCATCAGTTGAAGGCACAATGAAACATCCACATCTTTAGTTCCTTATGGAATGTGGCTAGGGAGGGTGCCTACCTGATCTCCCTAGGGAGGCAGTTCCAGAGACGGGGGGCCACCACCAAAACTGCCCTCTCCCTCGTCCCCACCAACCATGCCTGAGACAGGGGCGGGAGTGAGAGAAGGGCATCCCGGGAAGATCTTAAGGATTGTGTGGGCTTGTAGGGGAGGAGGCTACAGGTTTCAAACAGAGCAATGACAGTTTATTAACATTCTTGCCAGACAAGGAAACCAATCAACTGCAGCCACAGACTTCGCACCGTTACCAACCAATGCACAGATCATAACTTGCACCAATCAGCACTCAGAGCAGCAAAAGTACATTGTTCGAATAGCTGTCAAGTTCCTATACATGTCTCTGTATGTATCCATTCCTTTATGTCTGGTTTGAGATCGCTATCTCTCTGATATCCACTTTTGGACAGAGTGAATAAAGCTTCTGATCCTTGCCTTCAACCCGTGTTCAGAGCCTAGGCATTCTGGGACAGCAATCTTGTGTTTTTGTGGAATTGAAATCATATATAAACACTATGCTTCTGTTGGTATGACCTAGTTTTCCAGTGGGCATCACATCCAGTGGTCATCAAATCACTCATGTTTAAGCTTATGACCCAAGATTTTTTTTCACATGTATTGTTTTCAGGTTAAGTTATATTTTAACATTTAATTTTCCCCATCTAAAGTAGTACCTATCCCTATTCAATTTTACTGTGTGAGTTTTGACTCAGGTCTCCAATCTGTCAAGATCATTTTTAGTTCTTGTCTTATAGATCAGATGTTCTCTAGGAGGAATTCAGGCTTGATTTGACTCTTGTATTGGGTTTTTTTAGCAGCCCACAGTATCCAAGCAACTGTTCTCCAGAACCACATTTCAAATGAGTTGATTTTCTTCTTATGAGCATTCTTAACTGTCAAATTTTTACAACTATGCATACACACGTAAAATATGATGACATGGACAATCCTAACTTAAGTATTCAGTGATATAGTATTACACTTTGGGATTTCCTCTGGTTCCTTCCTAGCATTTATGTCCTAATCTTTTTATGATTTATTGACTGCAGTCTTCATTCTGATTATTAACTGGACCAAGGTATAGAAAATAGTGAATTATTTAAACATCTTCATCATCTACTTTAATAATCTGTGGTCATTTTTGTTTTCTTAAGTTTTAAAAATAAACCTGCCTATGTGCATTATTTTTTGAATTTCTTCAGTGGATAATATTAACTCCTCTGTACCATCCCTCTTGTCTGGATTGGTACTATACAGAGAATCTGGATGAACAAAGCTGAGACAGGCCTACCTAGACCTCTGAAATGCACACCAGCTTGGTCTCTTTGTCCACATTAAATTTAAGGATAGTGTTTGTTTTATTATACCTCCACTTGGCATACAGCAGCAGTACGAACATACTAGAGTGTGAATCATAGAATCATAGAATCATAGAATCAAAGAGTTGGAAGAGACCTCATGGGCCATCTAGTCCAACCCCCTGCCAAGAAGCAGGAATATTGCATTCAAATCACCCCCGACAGATGGCCATCCAGCCTCTGCTTAAAAACTTCCAAAGAAGGAGCCTCCACCACACTCCGGGGCAGAGAGTTCCACTGCTGAACGGCTCTCACAGTCAGGAAGTTCTTCCTAATGTTCAGATGGAATCTCCTCTCTTGTAGTTTGAAGCCATTGTTCCGCGTCCTAGTCTCCAAGGAAGCAGAAAACAAGCTTGCTCCCTCCTCCCTGTGGCTTCCTCTCACATATTTATACATGGCTATCATATCTCCTCTCAGCCTTCTCTTCTTCAGGCTAAACATGCCCAGTTCCCCAAGCCGCTCCTCATAGGGCTTGTTCTCCAGACCCTTGATCATTTTAGTCGCCCTCCTCTGGACACATTCCAGCTTGTCAATATCTCTCTTGAATTGTGGTGCCCAGAATTGGACACATAGTGAACTGATAGTGCAAGCTAGAACTTGAAGGATGGGGGCAGATAGGACCAAAACACAAGATGAGTTTGAAATACCTATCTGACATTTTTCATAGCTGTACTTCCCTCTAGTAGGAGCAGACTCTTCCTACTTGCACTGAAGGAGTTTCTAAAACACAAGTAAAAACACAAGCACATCCAAACAACCTGTGGTAAGGTGCCAGAGCTTCAGGTCACTTACTAAACTACATTGCTGGCCAAGTTATTCCACCACTTGCTTCATGTTGTTGTTTATTCATTCAGTCTATTCCAACTCTTCATGACTTCATGGATCAACTCACGCCAAAGCTACCTGTTGGCCATCGCCACCCCCAGTTCCTTCAAGGTCAAGCCAGTCACTTCAAGGATGCCATCCATCCATCTTGCCCTTGGTCGTCCCTCTTCCTTTCTCCTTCCATTTTCCCCAGCATCATTGTCTTCTCCAAGCTTTCCTGTCTTCTCACTATGTGGCCAAACCACTTCATCTTTGCCTCTAATATCCTTCCTTCCAGTGTGCGGGCTTTATTTCATGGAGTATGGACTGGTTGGATCTTCTGGTGGTCCAAGGCACTCTCAGAATTTTTCTCCAACACCACAGTTCAAAAGCATCTATCTTCCTTCGCTCAGCCATATTTATGGTCGAGCTCTCACATCCATAGGTTACTATGGGAAATACCATTACTTTAACTATGAGGACCTTCATTGCAGTGTGATGTCTCTTCTCTTCACTATTTTATCAATAAAGCCTCTCAATTGTCACCTGACCACCTTTCCAATCCTGACTTCTTACAAAGTACTTTGGAAGTAGCCTCAAGAGAACCAGCCTGCTGGTCCTGCAATTCACTGGACGCTGCCTTTCACCCACCTTCCAAACTCTCCTCCACCAAACAAAGGGAGGGGAGTGCTCTCTTCTCCATGTTTCCCTGAAGCGATGCCCTTTACTCTTACATCCCTACCTGCCTACAGTCCCCATCTAACAAGGAGAAATACCCCTGTAAAATATTTATTGGGTGGACCTACAAGTAACAGCTGTCTCTTCTGAGTTGATGCAAAACATGTTGCGGCCTCATATGGCACTTCAATGTTAGTGAGATCAGTTTTAACTAAGAGTTTACAAGAACTGTTCAAAAATATCAGCAGGAAGTTCAACTATAAATATGTGATATCCTGAAAAATTGTATGAAAAATTCTGTCATCTCTGGCTATTTATATGGAAATCTCAAAAATCACTGACTTCCTGTATTATGGTAAGATAGCAGAAGGATATGAATCATTTGTTGTTTTTTTTTTGCAGAAAACATAGATCCTGCAAAATGTCATTCTGGAGATCTACTTTTGATCTCCAGGCCAGACTGGGGATCTGGACAATGTCCATACATTTGCAAAGGAGAGATGTAATAATAATGGAAAGTTTTAATTATCCTGGCATTTGTTGAAGACAAACTCTGCCAAGAATAACAGGTCCAATACATTCCTCACTTGCCTTGTAGACTATTTCATGATCCAGAAGGTGGAAAAGGCAACAAGGGAACCAGCTATTTTAGATCTGATCCTAGCCAACCATAAGGTAGATGTAGTGGGTATCTTAGGTGGAAGTGACCATGTTTTCCAGTTTCTAGTGAAGGGGTCCTAAGTCGTATCATAAGGAAATATACTAAGGAAAATAACAAACATGTATTTGCTGCTTCCACAGATCTTTCTTCTTCTTTTTATTCCATTAACAGAAATAGCTTATGGAGAAAGTTACAGAATTCTGATTGTGCTGTCGCACGCTGGGCCTGTGCATAAGACTGTAGACAGGACATAAATTCTGTGTGCCCAACGGGACGCCAGGGCTGCCTCAGATTAAAGGCCCTTGGATTTCCTTAAAACAAAGTCTTTAGATTGCTTAAAGGTTCAACAAAGTTCTTTATTAAGGAAAACAAACAGGTACTTTAATGCTTTCTTAACAGTCTATTGGCTCTTGCAATCTTGTTCACTGGGAACAGGCACTATCTTCATAACTGTATACTAACTAATGGGGAAATCCTTAACTTCTAATCTGGGCAGTCTGTACTTGCCTCTGTTGGCGTGGAGCCCCTGCACCCGGTACCAACTGCGTCTGGCTTCCGCGAGCGACCCTTACCAAGCAGAGCTTTGTAGACTTCCAGGGGAAAAGAAGGAGTTCAGGTTTCAGTGATGGCTGGCTGAAGTCCTTCAGCAAAGGAGCTGTAAGGCTGTAAAATCCTCAGCCAAGCTGTGGGGGCTTTTCTCCCTGGCCAAGCTGTAGGCTGTATATCTCCCCGGCCAAGCCGTAAAGCTGTATGTCTCCCGGCCAAGCCGTAGAAGACGAAGCTTTCTACAGGAGCTCTTGGTATTATGTCCTGCATGGAAAGCTGCTCTGTGTGGACTGGCCCAAAATTGGCTCCTATTCCCTCCCAAAAGCCCAAAAAAGGAGGCGGTACCAGGGAACCTAACTATAATTGACAGGTGGCTTGCCCTATGATTGCAGCCAAAAGAAGCCACCTATCTGCAGAGTCCCTGAAACTTAGGACTATAACAAACATTAAATGCAAAGCAAACAAAATTGGAGCTCCTGGTGCAGTTGTACCTGCACACTGATATTGATTGTAGGCTATTGAGACTGATACATAAACTATACACTAAAACAGAAATGAGGGTCAGAGTTGGCAGAAATAGTTCTCTGACACAGGCTATTACAACAATACAGGGCTTAACAGAAGGATGCTTACAGGCTCCTGCTCTTTCGGTTTAGTGCCTTTTTAAAGCTAAAATTGATTCCCCTACACTACTATGTGCCTAAGATTTTTGTGGTCTATAGTTAAGCATCAAATGACTATGATAACAACTATAACAACCTAGAGATCTCTCCCACTTAATTTCATCTATGTGGCTGAAATGGGGAGACTGTGGGGAATTCCATTCTCCTAGTGCTTATTATTTGAGATCAAGGTCTACTGTGTGGTTTCTTGTCAAGGCCTTCACTCATTATTTTAGAAACCCGAGCAGTGCTCTAGGTATTACTCACTAAAATGCTGCCTTCCAATGGCTTCTACTTCTCATCTTGGGAGCATTATCAATGTTGTCAGCCTAAAAGTATTTCATTTTATTCCAGTGACAGTTCTAGCAGGTTGAATTCTGTTGCTAGCAATTTGTGAACTGCTTCCAAGTTTCCTGAAGGTTACGATGTAGGAAAAAAGCTTCATAATCACCCACAAATCAGTATTCATCTTCAAAGCAGTGATGAAAAAAATTTGAAAGGGACTGAAGTTTTTAAGCTGGGTGTCAGTGGGGGAATTGGCCACACAGCATGGCAAATCTGATGGGCAGCGAGGGGAAACATTGCCCTGAGCCCCGCATTGCTCGCTGCACCACTTTCCCCAACACATGGGGGAAAGCACTGCTGCCTGGCTTCCCTCCATTCTTCTGAATGAGAATAATGGAGGCTTCCTGTGTTCTCTGGTAAGTGTCCTAGTACACTGCCAGGACACTTTCTCTATGGAGCCCCTCTGGAAGCAGCTTTACATTGTATGATGGCATCCATCAAGGAAGCATCCGGGAAGCATCCTAGGGTGCTTCCTTTTGTCCATGTGATGAAGTGGTTGATACCTTCATTACATATAGCATTAACAACTCTTAAGTCAGATCTATAGCAATGCTTTCCTTCCTTTTTTCATATGCTTTGTAACCAGTTGCACTCTTTTTTGCATATTTTTCCATCTGGTTGTGGAACAGATATATCTTAAAAGCCTTAACTCATGTAAAATAAAAACTGAATTGCTTTTTTATTATTATTATTAAGGTTTTGGGTCCTATAGAGTTTTTTTTTTTTTTGGTCATGTTGGAGCAACTTGAGAAACTGCAAGTCGCTTCTGGTGTGAGAGAATTGGCCGTCTGGAAGGATGTTGCCCAGGGGACGCCCGGATGAATTGATGTTTTTATCATCCTTGTGGGAGGCTTCTCTCATGTCCCCGCATGAGGAGCTGGAGCTGATAGAGGGAGCTCATCCGCCTCGCCCCGGATTCGAACCTGTGACCTCTTGGTCTTCAGTACTGCTGGCACAGGGATTTAACCCACTGTGCCACCGGGGGCTCCACCCCATAGAGTAGAAATGTGGAATATAAAATAAAATAAATATATAAACAAATAAAATAAATATATAAACAATCTGGTTGCATTTAAAATGAGAGAGTAAATTATAAGAGTTGGAAGTACTCTCCAAAATCATTTAGTCCAACCCACTGCTAACTAGTCAGCCCCCCACATTCATGAGTGTGGCATTCACAGATTTGATTATTCATAGGTTTGCTGCTACCTCTTCTGAAACCTGAGACCTCTGCATGCACAGGTTTCAGAAGTGGTAGCATCAAACTTATGAATAATCAAATGGCAGCATTGGGCTTCGGAAGTATGCAACACCAACAACTGCCAGCAACTACTTCCTGAGACCCTGGGTTGCTATGTGAATGTCTGCAAAGCTGCCTCATGGTTCAAATGGGTGGAGCGCTAGTAGTCTACCTTGCCAACTTCCAGAAGCTCATGCAGTGGTGGGCATCCACATTTTCTTTGCAGGCCACTTTTCCCTTTCCAGGTCTTTAGAGAGAAGTAGGGCAACAATGCCTCCCTTGCCAACCACCCTGGTAACATGTGTAAGCTTCAGGTGGCAGTTGGAAATGCCTACTTCTACTGCTTGGTTCCCCCATCACTTCAGGAGAGTGAGAAGGATAAGTGAGATCAGGGCTTCTCCCAGGGCTGCCAACCCACCCACCCACCCAAGCTTGCCAGTTCATAGACTTCAGGGGAATTCATAGGAAGGTAAGTGGGGCTGTGATCGTTCATCCACCCTTTTCTCCTGGGTCTGTTTTATGAATGCACACAGGCCTGTAGCTGGGGGGTGGGGGGTGGGGGTGAGGGTTAGGGATTAGGGGTTCAACCCCCCCCCCCTGAAATTTTTCAAGTTAAAAAAAAACCTAGTTTACTCATGAATTTTAACTGGTTAACCAAATTAAGAGTCCCTCCAGAACTGCAAACACTATCTCAAGCAAATATTGACAATTTATTCACACTGTCATTACTTGCAGCAATAGCCGATGTAGTGAAGCAACCAAGTTGGGTGGGGGGGGGGGGGAGTGTTGAATGCTCTCATTAAGGAGGCCAGACTTGGTGGAGGTGGTTGACAGGGGCGGAGCTGCAGGCTATTGAAGGAGCTGTGCTCTTTGCTTCAGCATGATCCTAACCCCCCCCCCCCATTTTCAAACCCCACCCCGATTTTTCAAACCCCCTCCCAAATTTTCAACCCTCCCCAAAACAAATTTCTGGCTACGGCCCTGAACGCACAGGTATAAGCCCAGGCCCTAGCCCCTGTGAATATGGTGGGCTAACTTTACAACCTGCCAGATAGATGGTTTGTTGTATGTACAGGAATGCTAGATTCAATTTATGGTAACCTTATGAATGAGAGATATCCAAAACTGAATTATTATCAGTTCTCCTCAATCTCAGGGCCACAGCTTCCTTACTGAATCAATTCTACTTTTTCTACTGTTTTCCACTTTGCAGTATGTGTAATGTTTCATGTCATTTCATAAGACATCCAAAGTACGACAGTCTCATTTGAGTCATATTGGTTTCTAGAGAAAGTTCAGACTTGATTTGTACTAGGTCCCATTTATTTGTCTATTTAGCAATCCGTAGTATCCATATAAATCTTCTTCAGCATCACCATATTTCCAATTAGTAGATTTTCTCCCTACAGCTTACTTCACTGTCCAGCTCTCACAACTTCACATCAACATGAACAATATAACTGCAATCCTGATTTTAGTGCTCAATGATATAATTTCGTACCTTCAGGATGTTGTTGAGTTTCTTCATAGTTTCCCTTACAAGTCCTAGAACCTTTTCACACAGGGTTTTTTTTTTGCCCCTTTTCCCAATTGTTGACAGGTCCTGTCAAGCGTCATCAGACGATGCTGGCTTTGCCCTGCCCACAATCCTCCCAAAGTGGAGAGGAAGCATCACAAGATGCTTCCTCCTCCACGAATGAGGGAAAGTGTTTGTTTTTTTTTTTTGGGTAGGTCTGATGGAATTACCTACATTTTCCTCTCCTTTTCTCCATATGATGGGGGAAAGGGCAATGGGGCCACACGCGTTGCTGCCCTTTCGCCAATCTGATGGGGACAGGGTGCCTTGTTCCATCCCTACGATATGATGGGGAAAGAGGGAGGATGCATGGGGCACCACAAGGTGCTCCATGTATTTACTTTTTTGCCGGCACAACGGCACGCTGTGGAAAGACATCACTAGTCTTATTATTTCTTGACTGCAGTCTTTACTTGGATTAATGACTGAACCAAGAAACTGGAAATCATTCACTATCAGAGCCTTCACTGTCTACTTTAAAGTTACATATTTAAATAATCTGTGGCCATTATTTTCGTTTTTTAATATTTAACTGTAGAGCTCTTCCTGACTTTCTTTAGCAGTTTAAGTTTTTATTGTTTTCTGTAAGTAAAAAAAAAAATCTTAAAATTTTAATATTCTTATCTCTGATTTTCATATCTTCCTCTGAGTTGAATCCTGCTTTGCATATGATAAATTCAATATGAAAATTCAGCATACAAAAGTGAGTCACATAGGGCAAGAGGGATCGGGAAGACAAACAGTATTTATGTGGATGTGCAGGAAGATACTGATCTTGCCTGAGAATGTGGTTAGCTATACTTGCAGCAAGTTCAACTTAGTGGACCTCTTGAAAGAGAAGGTCCCATGTATCCACACCCCAACATACTAGGGAGGGAGAGGTTGTCTTGGGCCCAGCAGAGCAGGCTGTAAGAGCTATAACCTATTTCTGAAAAATAGATCAAACAGGAAAGAAGGCGTAGCACTGTATATCAAGAATGTTTACACCTGTGAATAGATCCATGGTGCAAATCCTTGAAGCTAGGTTGAGAGTATCTGGATAAAAACTGAGGGTGAAAGATGTCATTTTGGGGGTCAACTGAAGACCTCCAAGCCAGACTGAGGACCTGGGCACATTCCTAGAAGAGATGACCACACATTCAGAAAGGAGAGATGTAGTAGTAACGGGAGATGTTAACTATCCTGGTGTTTGCTGGAAGACAAACTCTGCCAAGAGTGCCAGGTTCAACAAATTTCTCACTTGCCTTGTAAACAATTTAATGGACTAGAAGGTGAAAGAGCAACAAAGGGACCAGCTATTTTAGAGGCAGTACAGGAATACCTAGCTAACCTACATGAATTCAAATCTCCAGGGAAGCACATAGCCAAGGAGACTTTTAAAGGTTCAAACCATCCCTGAATATTTTCAGGTTAAAAATAAACTTGGTTTACTCATTCATTTTAACTGGGAAACCAAACCCCCATGCTAAGTCTATGAAAAGAAAAAATAAGACTCAACCAAATTTTGATAATTTATTCACGGTATCGTTACTGGGCTGAACTTGTAATCCCTGTGTGGATAGGGTTATGATGGAGCTGCTAATATGAGTGATCACACCTCCTTCCCACATCCATTAGGATGTCCCAGTTACATCGGGATGTCCCATCTCCGACATTGGCACGTGTCACGTCTGGCATAGTGATGGGCTGTCTTCATCAAGACATTCCATCACCGTTGTTGGGACATCCCCCCTCTCCATTGGGATGTCCCGTCTCTGATGTCGGGACATCTCACCTTCATTGGGAATCTTACCTCAGTCGAAATGTCCCACCTACTCCCCTTATGGAGAGAAGGGCGGGTAGAAATGTACGAAATAAATAATAAATACTTAGTAACACAAAATCATAGATATGATGGGCCCCCTCCATCGAGATGTCCTGCATCTATACTTGTGCCGTTACACCCAGATGCTTTATAAAACAAACTATGATGTGCTGTCCCTATGTCTGGGCAAACCGCTGGGGCTTTCTGGAGAAAATTGAGATAATTAACAATGGAGTCTATTGCGAGTTCTAAACATCAAAAAGGATATTTATTTCAAAGTCTTGTAGACTTGGTCCAGTTCTTTCAAAGTTGCAATCAAACAGTCAATAGATAAAATCAAACAGATATTCCTTCTCCAAGAGGTGAAGGGTCCAGGAATCCCTCACCCTAATCCAGAGCCCTTATCTATAGAAATAACCAATCTTTCTCTAACTATCTAGGTTCCAGACTAGCCTTGGAGAAAAGGCAATATGGCCTATCTCCCTATAAACTCTATAAAACTCAATTCTATTCTATCTATGACTCAATTTGGCTTCTCTCAATTATCTAACTATGATATCTCAATTACACTTATCTCAACTCTCAATTGTTCTTAATTTAGCTTACCTAACTGTAACTCAATTAAGCTTAACTCAATCGTTTTTGTGGTGGTTTTTTCTGAGCTACCTTTTTTGGCCTTCAGCACATCCAATTCTTCCTTAAGACTGAAGGGGCAGGGAGACCTCCAAAATGGATGCTTCTACCCTGGAAGCAGGGGCGGGCCCAAAGAACTACTTTTTGGCCAATCATTGCAGAGAGCCTGTAAACGGGCTTTCCTGCCTCTGGTTGCGAACCTTTTAGGCCTTGCAAAGGCTGCAGCAGCTTCCAAGAGAAAGGCAAGGGGCAACCAATTTAAGCAACCCAAAAAGGCAATAAACCCAGTCTCCTGGGAGACGGAACAATAGTGATAGGGCATCTTAGTGATGGGCTGCCTATCTCAGACATCGGGAGTCTTGCCTCTGTTGGGGGTGTCACACCTCCTTTGGGAGTCCCACACACATTGGCACATCCTGTCTCCGACATTGTGACATCCCATCTCTGACATCGGGACATCCCACACCTGTCAGAACGTCCCACCTCCATTGAGACTCCCCATCTCCAACATCAGGACGTCCCACCTCCATCGTGTCATTGGGACATCCCATCTCCGTCGGGATGTCCCACCTTTGTTGGGTTGTACTGGCTCCATCATGACATCATTGGCTGCATCGTGATGGGTAATGGGTTAAACCCTTGTGCCAGCAGGGCTGCTGACCGACAGGTTGGAGGTGTGAATCCAGGGAGAGTGGGGAGCTCCCTCTGTCAGCTCCCGCTCCCCATGCGGGGACATGAGAGAAGCATCAAATATCCGGGCATCTTCTGGGCAATGTCCTTGAAGACAACCAATTCTCTCACACCAGAAGTGACTTCCAGTTTCTCAGTTTCTCAATTATCACAGCCACTCATGTGGATAATTTTGGTATCTTGGATTGTGGATTTTCAGATCAGGGATTTTAACCTTGCCAGAGGTTTACATTTCCAGCTATAGATAGCACCCTCCTTCATGAAAGTCACCACTTCACCATGTAGCATGATTTTTCTAGAGTCACAGAGGATATTTTGGGCAATAAAACAGCTTCTGATGCTATGTGAGCTCTAAGAGCATATTGGGTCTACAAAGTGTCTAGCAAGGCAATGCTCCATCTGGTGGCAAGGAAAGTGTCATTGGTCTGTATGTGCAATGCACTGCAATGTCAGGATGGGATAAAAGAAATGAGGAGGAAAAAGGAGAAAGGGTGTGGTGAAACAGGACCACTCCTATGCTACCCCTAGCCACTACCACTATGAAAAGAACCATATCAATCATTTAGCATGGGAACAAGTCACAGGAATTGGTTGAGCAAAGAAAGGAGACTTCATACCCAAGTATGAAAAGCAAGTTCAATTCAGTATGAGTTCATATGATCAAAAAGCAAAATCTGTAGCAGAAATATTCAAGAATATGTGAAAAATACCTCTGTAAATCTAACCACAATTCACAAATTAACATAGAGCTAACTGTTTATTCATGAGTAAACAAAGTAGATAATGGATTGAAACAACTTTACTGCTGTCTTCTAGTTCCCTTAGATCAGGGCTTCTGACTTTTTCCACTTGTGACACCTTTCTACCTGATAATTTTTATGTGATATATAGGTATACAAAATGTATATAAAATAAAAAAATAATGATAATAAATCAGCATTTGCCAATCTTGCTAAATAGGTTGTTTAGAACTGCAAAACTACAGCTGCTTTCCATTGATACTAGTACTTAGTTTAAGGGAGATAGCAAATGGAGAAGAAATTCTGTCTAAAATCTAATATTAGTTTATCTTGTTATATTAGCCAATTTTTTCTTTGATCAAGTAGTTCATGATCAAAGTATTCAAAATCTTGAATATTTTTCATTTTGTGCATATAGTGCTATGAATTATTTCTATCTAGAAATGTTTACACATTCCCTTGTTTTGTCTTTAATACATGTTTCCATAGTTCAGCCTCCAAATTCTCTGTCTGTTTTCCCAGACCAGGGGAAAGAAAGAGGAAATGTTTTTAAAAACATTTTTGGTGAATTTTTAAACATCAGAAACAAGATACAATAAATTTTCTGAAATTAAAAAAGTGGTCTGTTCTAGAATATGATGAGTAGAAAATAAAATATTTTCTGTGGCATGTTTGAATGTTCATGTATCTTAGTAGTCCATAATTACATAAAATATTGTTTATATTTTCATACCTGTTTTATCTATGGTTAATTTGACAACCTGCCAAGCAAAAGGTTAAGAATAGCAGTAGTCTTTTCACCTGATGTCAGTTGTGTAAATAATGTGTATATGGGGAGCCCGCGGTGGCGCAGTGGGTTAAACCCCTGTGCTGGCAGGACTGAAGACCGACAGGTCACAAGTTCAAATCCTGGGAGAGGCGGATGAGCTCCCTCTATCAGCTCCAGCTCTTCATGCGGGAACATGAGAGAAGCCTCCCACATGGATGATAAAAACATCAAATCATCCAGGCGTCCCCTGGGCAACGTCCTTGCAGACGGCCAATTCTCTCACACCAGAAGCAACTTGCTCCTGACACGACAAAAAAAAAGTATATGGCCTACTAATTTGTTTGTAGCATACTACCTCACTATAATACATTTGTCCTCTAATTTACCTTGAATAAAAATGTTTGAAACTGCATCATGTGGCAGTAATAGATGTGGCCTGATTTTGAGCATCCGGTGGTGCAGTGGGTTAAACTGCTGAGCTGCTGAACTTGCTGATTGAAAGGCTGATGGTTTGTATCCAGGGAGTGGGGTGAGTTCCCACTCCCTGGATACAACCAGGGAGCTCAGCTTCTGCCAACGTAGCAGTTTGAAAACATGCAGATGTGAGTAGATCAATAGGTACCACTCTGGTGGGAAGGTAACGGTGCACCATGCAGTCATGCTGGCCACATGACCTTGGAGGTGTCTACGGACAATGTCGGCTCTTTGACTTAGAAATGGAGATGAACACCAACCCCCAGAGTTGGACACAAGGAGAAACCTTTACCTTTAGTGTAGTAAGATTATCTCAAGATTTGCCATTCGAATAGTTTTTAAAACTATATATTTCTCTGAGGGGGAGCCAACTCTGTTTCTCTGAGGGGGAGCCAACTCTATGGTTAACATAAACATTTTCTTTTAATGGAAATAACCATACAGATCAAGGGTCCCCAAAGTAAAGCCCAGGGGCTGGATGTGGCCCTCCAAGGTCATTTACCTGGTTCCTGCCCTTAACTTAAGACTTTGGGTTGCCTGAAGTCTGAAGCGAATTGAAGGCACACAGCAACAACAGTCCTAATTAACTTCACTATCTCATCAGCCAAAACCAGACCCACACTTCCTAATGAAAAACCGGTAAGTTTATATTGGGAAAATTGTGCTTTGTTTTAAATATTGTATTGTTACACCATGGTTTTTGCACTTCAAATAAGATATGTGCAGTGTGATTAGAAATTCATTCATTTTTTTTCAAAGTCCAGCCTTCCAACAGTCTGTGGGACCAGCCCTCAGCTTTAAAAGTTTTGAGGATCTCTGATATAGAAAGTAAACAGTACCTTCAACTTGCATGATTCTCTGACTCCTTTGCAAAATTCTGCCAAAGCTCAAGAGCACTCCCTGCAGTCCTAGAACAATAAATACAAACCATGTTAACAGATCCCTCCTTTCCTCTCATCATCCACTCAAGTCCTGCTCCCTCCTTCCTCTCTCAAGAGAACTACCATATTCAAAGCTGTTGCTCCCCCTTATGTCCTCTTTCTTAATAACTATATATTTTGGTACTGTTTAAAAGACCATAGCCAATCATTCAACAAGATGGTTATAACAATTATAAAACTTTATTTATATCCCACCCCATCTCTTTAGGGGACTCAGAGCTGCTTGCAGCAATGTGGACAATAAAACAATAAAAAATACCAAAACAAATAACCAAATTAAATCAACAAAACTAACAATACAAAACTGATACAAAATGAACCAAAACATATTAAATTAACACAACCATTTCTGCATTAACTATTTTAACTGTGAAAAACTCATACATGCCATTAACCACAAGAGTCGGTTTGTTCTTTCATTTCAAAATGGCATCTCAGGTAATGTAACATTGCACACAAAGTATTCATGATTTCGTTTCTTGTCTAACACTTTATTCAATGATGAAGGCAGATTGGACAAAGGTTCAGTCTTCTCTGTCACTTTAATTTAAGGGTGCATTTGATATACACATCTTGAGACTAACACAGTTTTTCTGCCTCCTCCGTTGTATGTGCTAGTTTTGCCCTTTTGGTATTATAATTCTTATTATTTAACTAGCTATCCCCAGCAACACATTGCTGTGACCCAGTCTGGTGATCTGGGAAATAAAGTAACGAGAAAGTGTTGGTTTCTAATATATGCAATTTCTTTCTGCTTGTGGGTAAACAGTATTTATTGCAGTATGTCAGTGCTGATGTAGAGATTGGTTTGCCTACTCTGGAATATGCAACATATAACTGTCCTTCTTTAGGGGTCCCTTCCAAATCTATGATACTATATCTCTCTCTGTGTGTGAATCATATATATCTATATCTATGACTGGGTGGCTCTTTGTCAGGAGGGTTTATGTTTTCTTGCCCTGGTGAAGGGAGTTGGACTGGCTGGCCTTAAGTATTTTCTGTTGGTCTTGGGGGTTCTGTGTGAGAAGTTTGCCCTAATTCTGTAATTGGTGGGATTCAGAATGCTCTTTGATTGTAGGTGAACTATACATCCCAGTAACTACAACTCCCCAATGCCAATTGCTATTTTCCCCAAACTCCATCTGTGTTCCTAGTTGGGCATATGGAATATTCGTGCCAAGTTTGGTCTAGATCCTTCCTTGTTTGAGTCCACAGTGCTCTCTGGATGTAGGTGAACTACAACTCCCAAACTCAAGGTCAATGCCCACCAAACCCTTCTAGTGTTTTCTGTTGATCATGGGAGTCCTGTGTGCCAAGTTTGGTTCAGTTCCATCATTGGTGCAGTTCTGAATGCTCTTTGATTTTAGGTGAACTATAAATCCCAGCAACTACAACTCCCAAATGACAAAATCAAATTTTTTGAGTTGATGGTCATTCCTTGGGTTAGTAGGTGTCTTGTGGCCAAATTTGGTGTCAATTTGTTCAGTGGTTTTTGCGTTATGTTAATCCCACAAATCAACATGACATTTTTATTTATATAGTTTTATATCCTGCCTTTCTCCCAATGTGGGATCAATGGTGGAATATAACACACAAAACAATTAAAAAGCTGTTAATGCTGCATTTCTATATAAAAACAAGTGGAAAAGGTTGAAAAGAACATTACAAACAACATGAAATGATGCTTAAATACATAATAAAATAAAACCACTACTCCCATCATCAAAAACGACTCACAAGATTTGCCTTTAGATTGGAGCAGCTGTTTTCTGTATCAATTTATTATCAGTTTATTTGCCCTCATCCAGTCCACTATTGACATGAATTAGATATTCTAGATACTCTAGGACAGGCACGGGCAAACTTTACCTGCCAGGTATTTTGGATTTCAACTCGCACAATTTCTAACAGCCAGTAAGATAGTTGAACAGATTAGAGAGATGGGCCAAAACTAGCAAAATGAAGTTGAACAGTGACAAATGCAAGATACTCCACTTAGGCAGAAAAAATGAAATGCAAAGATACAGAATGGAGGATGTGTGGCTTGAGAGCAGTACGTGTGAAAAAGATCTTGGAGTCCTCGCGGACAACATGTTAAACATGAGCCAACAATGTGATGCGGCGGCAAAAAAAAAGCCATTGGGATTTTGGCCTGCATCAATAGGCGTCTAGTGTCTAGATCCAGGGAAGTTATGCTACCCCTTGATTCTGCCTTGGTTAGACCACATCTGGAATACTGTGTCCAATTCTGGGCAACACAATTGAAGAGAGATATTGACAAGCTGGAATGTGTCCAGATGAGGGTGACTAAAATGATCAGGGGTCTGGACAGGCCCGTAGCCAGGATTTCGTTTCGGGGGGGCTGAGTTTCGGGGGGGGGGGCTGAGTCTGAGTGAAAGAGGGTCTAGCCTAGCAAACCTTTTGTATTGTTACCCCAATACCTCCATGCATATGGGATATATTGAGTATGGTGATCAGATCATGATATGAATAAACATAACAGTTTAAATAATGCACCAGTAAGGCCTTTTCGCGAACCACCATGAGAATTTCGGGGGGGGGGGGCTGAAGCCCCTCAAGCCCCCCCCCTCCCCCGGGCTACATGCCTGGGTCTGGAGAACAAGCCCTATGAGGAGTGGCTTAAAGAGCTGGGCATGTTTAGCCTGAAGAAGAGAAGGCTGAGAGGAGATATGATAGCCATGTATAAATATGTGAGAGGATAGGGAGAAGGGAGCTGCCCTGGAGACTAGGACACAGAACAATGGAAAGGAGAAAGGAGATTCCACCTGAACATTAGGAAGAACTTCCTGACTGTGAGAGCCATTCAGCAGTGGAACTCTCTGCCCCAGAGTGTGGTGGAGCTCCTTCTTTGGAAGCTTTTAAACAGAGGCTGGATGGCCATCTGTCAGGGGTGCTTTGAATGCAATTTTCCTGCTTCTTGGCAGAATGGAGTTGGACTGGATGGTCCATGAGGTCTCTTCCAACTGTATGATTCTGTGTTCTAGCCGTTTATTCTCTTTTCTTGCGTCTCTCCCCAGGATGAGATTCAATGAGACCTCCTCAACCTGAGGCTCTCCAGCTGTTCGGGCCTCCAACTCCCGTCATTCCTGGCCATTGAGTAAGCTGGCAGGGGCTTCTGGGAGTTGAAGGCCCGAACAGCTGGAGGGCGACAGGTTGCGGAGGCCGGGATGAGGATGGCGCCAGGGCAGAGGGGAGACTGTGAGGAGAGAGAGAGGGGAGGCGGGGGAGGGAAGGAGAGAGCGCGAGCAGAAGCCTCCCTTTCGACCTCCTCGCGCGCCCTTCCTCCCTCCCGCCCGTCTCGCGCTCGTTCTGACGGCGCGCGCCTCGGACCATGCTGGACGCCGTGAAGATGGGGCAGCCGCTTTCGCCGAGGATCCCGCTCTCCTCCTCCTCCTCCTCTTCCTCGTTGGGTGAGTGCCTTGCGTCCCTGGACAGGGCAGCCTCCCTTGCCACCCTCCCTTGAACAGGAAGATTCCACCGAAACTTTAGGAAGAACTTGATAGGAAGATAGGATAACTTGGATGGCTATCTGTCACAAGCGCTTGGATTGTGTTGTTGTAAGTTTTCCGGGCTGCATGGCCATGTTTCAGAAGCATTCTCTCCTGACGTTTCGCCTGCTTCTATGGCAGGCATCCTCAGAGGTTGTGAGGTCTGTTGGAAACTAGGAAAATTGGGTTTATATATCTTTGGAATATCCAGGGTGGGAGAAAGAACTCTTGTCTGGTGGAGGTAGGTGTGAATGTTTCAATTGGCCACCTTGATTAGCATTGAATGGCAAAGCAGTTTCAAGCTCTGGCTTCTTACTGCCTGGGGGAATTCTTTATTGGGAGGTCATTAACTGGCCCTGATTGTTTCTTGTCTGGAATTCCCCTGTTTTGGGTGTTGTTTATTTATTGTTATGATTTTAGATTCTAGGAAAATGGGGTTTATATATTTGTGAAATGTCCAGAGTGGGAGAAAGAACTCTTGTCTGTTGGAGGTAGGTGTGAATGTTTCAACTGACCGCCTTGATTAGCATTGAATGGCAAAGCAGTTTCAAGGTCTGGCTTCTTACTGCTTTGGGAAATCAATTGTTGGGAGGTGATTAGTTGCCCCTGATTGTTTCTTGTCTGGAATTCCCCTGTTTTGGGGCATTGTTCTTTATTTACTGTTATGATTTTATATTTTTTAAAGCACTAACAGCCAGATTTTGTTCATTTTCATGGTTTCCTCCTTTCTGTTGAAATTCTCCACATGCTTGTGGATTTCAGTGGCTTCCCTGTGTAGTCTGGCATGGTGGTTGTGAGAGTGGTCCAGCATTTCTGTGTTCTCTGATAATATTCTCTGATAATAAGGTTTGTGTTTTCCTGCATGGCAGGGTTTGACTGGAGAGCTGGGGGGGGGGGGGGGGGGGCTCTTCCAACTCTACGATTCTATGAGTAATGATCCTTACAATTTGGAAAAGTAATTGTCAAAACAGTTCTCTTTTTTTAATTTATTGCAGGTACTCCCATTTAGTTGCACCCTTTTTTCACAATAACTTTAGTCAATTTTGGTTTTTGGTTTTATTCACGTTTTATTTTCTCTTGGGACCGGTTTATTTGTCTTTTTAGCCCTCCCAGGTTACCCACAGAGCTCTTTCCCAAGTTTGCATCGCGTGGATTTTCTTCCTAACCGCTTTCCTCGCTGTCCAGTTTTCACGAGGATAGGCAGAAAGGGGAAAGATGAGAACATGGACAAGCCTTGCTTTAGTATTGAAGGATCCACACCTATTAAATATTACCTTCCACACAGCTGAATAAAATCCCACATTATCTGCTTTGAACTGGGATATATGGCAGTGTGGACTCAGATCACCCAGGGCCCTTCCATACAGCCTTATATCCCAGAATATCAAGGCAGAACATCCCACAATAGCTGCTTTGAACTGGGATATATGGCAGTGTGGACTCAGATCACCCAGGGCCCTTCCATACAGCCTTATATCCCAGGATATCAAGGCAGAAAATCTCACAATATCTGCTTTGAACTGGGATATATGGCAGTGTGGACTCAGATCACCCAGGGCCCTTCCACACAGCCTTATATCCCAGAATATCAAGGCAGAACATCCCACAATAGCTGCTTTGAACTGGGTTATCTGAGTCCACACTCAGATAATGTGGGATGTCCTGCCTTGATATCCTGGGATATAGGGCTGTGTGGAAGGGCCCTGAGAGATATTTATAATGCCATGAATCAAAGAATCAAAGCATGAAGTGGGGGGTGTAGGCAGAGATGTGATTAATAATGCAATTAATTAGCCGGTCTGAGTCCCTCTACGGAGGTAGAGGGATAGAAAAGGGATAGAAAAGATCGGGATAGAAAAGTTTTGATTAATTAATTAATTATTAATAATTAATAATAATTAATAATGCAATTAATAGAAGCCCAAATCCTTTTGACAGCGTGTCACTGACTGTATGTTGTCTGCTATCGGTATTTCAGCCCCCCCCCCCCCCCCAACTGTTATTCTATTTGCATCCCGAGACTCATTTGGAAGGAAGAGAAAAACACGGAGTATAACAAACGTGTGGAAATAAAGGGGGTATAAATCCACTTCAGCATAATAGGCTGAATCCCATGATCACCAGCAATGTCAATTGACGCTCAAATATCCAGGAGGATCAATAAAGACTCGCTTCTTTTGACAAACTTCTGGTGCAGCTTTTTTTCCCCCCGTGTCAGGAGCGACTTGAGAAACTACAAGTCGCATCTGATGTGAGAGAATTGGCCGTCTTCAAGGACGTCACCCAGGGCACCCCTGGATGTTTTGATGTTGTACCATCCTTGTGGGAGGCTTCTCTGATGTCACTGCATGGGGAGCTGGAGCTGACAGAGGGAGATCATCCGCACTCTCCCCGGATTCGAACCACAGTCCTGCCGGCACAAGGGATAACCTCATTGCGCCACCGGGAGGCTCTTAGTGCAGGTCATCTACCAAGACATGGAGCCCCCGGTGGCGAAGTGGGTTAAACCCCCATGCCGGCAGGATTGAAGACCGACAGGTCGCAGGTTCGAATCTGGGGAGAGGCGGATGAGCTCCCTCTATCAGCTCCAGCTCCTCATGCGGGGACATGAGAGAAGCCTCCCACAAGGATGATAAAAACATCAAATCATCCGGGCGTCCCCTGGGCAACGTCCTTGTAGACGGCCAATTCTCTCACACCAGAAGCGACTTGCAGTTTCTCAGGTCGCTCCTGACACGACCAAAAAAAAAAAAAAATCTACCAAGACTGCATCTACATCTACACCCATCAAGACTGGATCTAACATATCTCAGGATCTGATCTCAGATTATTTGGCAGATTATTTGACCCTTAAAGAATCCCACACCTTATGTGACTGTGGAGCAGAACAGACTACTCTGCATCTGTATGCTTGTCCATTGTGCCCTGCCTCATGTACAGAGGAAGAATTGTTGGAGGCTACAGACAATGCCGTTGCTGTTGCCCATTTTTGGTCAAAAGATATTTAGCCATCTGCAGAGATGTGATTAATAATGCAATTAATTAATAATAATTAATAATTATAATAATATTATTTATTATTAATAATAATAATAATTAATAATTAATAAAAATAATAATTCTATTTGTATCAGTTTTATACTAATTTATGCAATGATTTTGATACGAAATAAATAAAGCAATAAATTTGGCAGTGGAGATTTATATAATCCAGTTCAAAGGGATATTTTAGCGTCAATTGATCCTGGGCTATATGGCAATGTATACTCAGCCTCTGTGCCTTTCCACACAGCTATATAATGCATCATATCAAGGCAGAAAATCCCACATTTTCTGGAATATATGGCAATGTGGACTCAGATAATCCAGTTCAAAGCAGATATTGTGGGATTTCCTGCCATAATAATAATAATAATAATAAACAACTTTATTTATACCCTGTCTCCATTTCCTCAATGAGGCCAAGCCCAAACAACAAAATTACAATAAAATAAGTCCGATATTCTGGGTTATATGGCTGTGTGGAAGGGTCCCCAGTCACAAGTCATAAAATGGTTAGGAAAATAGTATTTTTTAAATTTAAAATATCTAGTTTCCCCTTTTTTAGTTTGTAAAATATTGCTTCCCCGCAATATTTAGCATTTCACAAACATTCTGGGTTTTATTATCTTTCCTTTTAAAAACAATGTTTCAGTAATATACCAAACATAACGGAAAATAAAACCAGGATCGCCAATTTGGGAGACTCAAACAAATTGCTATGATCCTAACATTAATTTTGCTCATTTGCCAACAAATGAGTGTCACTCCAAATTAACAACTCCCCGTTTTAGTGTTAGTTCTATTTTATTTCGGTTGAAAAAATAACTATTAATGTAATCTAACGAAAAAGAGGAGAGAAACCCTTTGGATTCCAACACGCTTTGCTTTTTTAATGCTGAACAAATGCACAGAATGGTTCCCATTATGAATAAATACACACTTTGCCGACACATAGAAACAGCCTCCTGGAAGTCGCAAAACACAATTTTAAATAGAGAGAGAAGGCGCAAGTTGTTGTTGTTGTTGTTTTTGTGGGGGGCAAACCCGCAAAACCAGTTTGTTCCTTTCTGAAAACGAGTCGACCATATCGAGAGAAAGGTTGTCAAAACGCGACTGAAGATCAAAACATTGGGAAAAGGAAAGGAGAAAAACATCCCGGATGTTAATTTTTTTGGGAGAGGGGAGTCACATTCTTCTCCTCCCCCCTCCCCAAAAACACCGAAAATATGCTTCATTGAACAAAACTCATAACAACAATGGCGAGGAGGAGGAGGAAAAATTATACTCCAGACTCTGCTTGATACCTCTGAATCCAGTCCTACCCTAGGTTGCCATGGAGGAAAAACACAACCAAAGCACTCCCAACAGATGGCCATCCAGTCTCTGCTTAACAACCGCCAAAGAAGGAGCCTCCACCACACTCAGAGAGGCAGAGAGTTCCACTGTTCAACAGCTCTTACAGTCAGGAAGTTCTTCCAAATGTTCAGATGGAATCTCCTTTCCTGTAGTTTGAAGCCATTGTTCCAAATCCTACTCTCCAGAGCAACCTGGAGGTCGGGACCACTGGGAGGGTCCAGAGGTATCACAGGGGTTGCCAAAGACCATTAGAAAACTGTATTTTCTGTTGGTTATGGGGGTTCTGAGTGGGAAGTTTGGCCCAATTCTATCGTTGGTAGAGTTCAGAATTCTTTGATTGTAGATGAACTATAAATCCCAGCAACTACAACCCCCAAATGTCAAGGTCTATTTCCCCCCAAACTATACTAGCCATCCCATGCCACGTGTTGCAGTGGCCCAGTCTGGTGATTTGGAAAAGTCATGGGAAAGTGTTGGTTTCTAATATATGTGATTTCTTGATGCTTCTGGGTAAAACTTGTTTTCTGCTCCTCTGGAGCAGTGTTTCTCAGCCTACCCAATGCTGTGACCCCTTAATACAGTTCCTCATGTTGTGGTGAATCCCAACCATAAAATTATTTTCGTTGCTACTTCATAACTGTAATTTTGCTACTATTGTGAATTATAATGTAAATATCTGATATGCAAGATGTATTTTCATTCACTGGGCCAAATTTAGCACAAATACCCAACATGCCCAAATTTGAATACCGATGGGATTGGGAAGGGATTGATTTTGCCATTTGGGAGTTGAAGTTGCTGAGATTTATTGTTAACCTACAATTAAAGAGCATTCTGAACTCCACCAATGATGGAATTGAACCAAATTTGGCACACAGAACTCCCATGGCCAAGACAAAATACTGGAAGGGTTTGGTGGGCTTTGACCTTGGAGTTTTGGAGTTTTAGTTCACCTACATCCAGAGAGCACTGTGGACTCAAAACAGTGATAGATCTGGACCAAACTCGGCATGGATACTCAATATGCCGAAATGGGAACATTGGTGGAGTTTGGGGAAAATAAACCTTGACATTTGGGGGTTGTAGTTGCTGGGATTTATAGTTCTCCTACAATCAGAGAATTCTGAACTCCACCAACGATAGAATTGAAGCAAACTTTCCACACGGAACCCCCATGACCAACAGAAAACACTTAAGGCCATCCAGTCCAACTCCCTTCACCAGGGCAAGAAAACGTAATCAAAGCCTTCCTGATGAAGAGCCATCCAGCCATAGATATAGATAGATAGAGATATAGATAGATAGATATGATTCACACACACACATATATAGTATCCTTGATTTGAAAGGGACCCCTAAAGAAGGACAATGATATGTTGTATGTTCCAGAGTAGGCAAGCCAGACAATCTCTACATCAACAGTGACAAAGAAACAGCAAGAAATACTGTTTCCCCCTCCTCACTGTGACACCCTTTCAGATATATAGCTGTACCAAGCACACTTAGCTTCCAAACCTTTGACAATTTTGCTCACCCTCCTTGCTGAGAAGCATGAACTCGGGTACTGGGATGCTGTGAGGAAGTGTACTCCACACTCTGCTTGATAGTTTAGCACCAGTTGGGCAGGATGCTCTTATAGACTAATCTTGGGCCCCTTCCACACAGCTAGAATATGGCTTATATGGCAGGCATTCTCAGAGGTAGTGAAAATGCCTGCCATAGATGCAGGCGAAACGTCAGGAGAGAATGCTTCTAGAACATGGCCATACAGCCCGGAAAATGTACTACAACCTAGTGATTCCGGCCACGAGAGCCTTCCACAACATATTAAACAGCTCTGGGCTGTTGAGAATGTATTTTGTTATGTAACGTTTCTCTCTTAAGAGAGCTGAGCCGTCGGGATTTGGTGCCCATCCGCTCTTGAGGAAAGCAGCAGCCTTGCATTGCTCGGGAGTTGCCTCAGGGCGGGGTTCCCGGATGTAGCGGACCCAAAGGTGTCCCACCTGGGACTTCGGAGGTAGCCCCGCCCCTCAGCGAGTGACGCCCCCCTCTTCTTTCCCTCCTTGTTGCAGGGCGCGCGGCGTGCGCGGGCTGCGGGGGCCTCATCGCCGAGCGCTTCCTGCTGAGCCTCGACGACGGCCTGTGGCACGAGCGCTGCGTCCGCTGCGCCTCCTGCCGCGAGCCCCTTCGCAGCACCTGCTTCTACCGCGACCGGAAGCTCTACTGCCGCCTCGACTACCACAAGTAAGTGCCCGCGCGCATGCACGCACGCGCTCTCGCTCACTCACCTGCCTCGTGCGCCACATAGGGCGAGGCCTCTCGCATCCTTTTTCAAGGGAAAGGGGTTTTTCCGCTTCTTTTTCCCTCAGGAGCAAGCGAGAGGCGCGGGCGCTAAGCTCCGCCCCTTTCATCTATTTATTTATCGTGTCATCAGCAACCAGACATTTGTATTACATTTTAAACAAAAACAAACAAACAACAGACAAAACACAGAATTTGCAAGCTTGGTAGTTGATTAAATATCCTTTGACCAGTATCTGGCCACTTGGAGTGCCTCTGATGTTGCCACAAGGAGGTCCGCCATTGTGCGTTGCAGCAGGTGGTCTGTAGTTTGCTCTTCTCCACACTCGCATGGCGGGGATTCCACTTTGTATCCATTTCTTAAGATTGGCTCTGCATCTCGTGGTGCCAGAGCGCAGTCTGTTCAGCGCCTTCCAAGTCACCCAGTTTTCTGTGTGCCCAGGAGGGACTCTCTCATTTGGTATCAGCCATTGATTGAGGTTCTGTGTTTGAGCCTGCCACTTTTGGACTCTCGCTTGCTGGGGTGTTCCAGCGAGTGTTTCTGAAGATCTTAGGAAACTATTTCTTAAGTCATTGGCGTGCTGGCTGATGCCCAAACAAGGGATGGGCTGGAGATGTCACTGCCTTGGTCCTTTCACAATTGGCTGCTACCTCCCGGCGGATATCAGGTGGTGCGATACTGGCTAGACAGTGTAATTTTTCCAGTGGTGTAGGGCGCAGACACCCTGTGATAATGCGGCATGTCTAATTAAGAGCCACATCCACTGTTTTAGCGTGGTGAGATGTGTTCCACACTGGGCATGCATACTCAGCAGCAGAGTAGCATAGCGCAAGGGCAGATGTCTTCATTGTATCTGGTTGTGATCCCCAGGTTGTGCCAGTCACCTTTCGTATGATATTGTTTCTAGCACCCACTTTTGGTTTGATGTTCAGGCAGTGCTTCTTGTAGGTCAGAGCACGGTCCAGAGTGAATCCCAGGTATTTGGGTGCGCTGCAATGCTTCAGTGGGATTCCTTCCCAGGTAATCCTCAGAGCTCGGGATGCTTGTCTGTTCTTAAGGTGAAAGGCACATGTCTGTGTTTTAGATGGGTTGGGGATCACCTGGTTTTCCTGTAATAGGCAGTTAGAGCACCTAGAGCTTCGGAAAGCTTCTGTTCAACCATCTCAAAGCTCCCTGCTTGAGCGGTAATGGCACGATCATCAGCATAGATGAAACTCTCTGTCCCTTATGGCAGTGGCTGGTCATTTGTGTAGATGTTGAACATGGATGGAGCAAGCACGCTCCCCTGAGGCAGGCCGTTCTTCTGTTTCCGCCATCTGCTTCTCTGGCCCTGGAACTCAACAAAAAAGCTTCTGTTTTGTAGCAGGTTTCCTATGAGGCGAGTGAGATGGTAGTCCTTTGTGATATTATACATTTTTCTCAGGAGGAGGCGGTGGTTTACAGTATCATAAGCTGCGGAGAGGTCTATGAAGACAGCTCCTGTGATCTGCTGCCTTTCAAAGCCATCTTCTATGTGCTGAGTGAGGTTCAACACTTGCGATGTGCAGCTTTTGCCTTTTCTGAAGCCAGCTTGCTGTGGGATCAGACATGGGTCTATTTTTTCCATAATTCTATGCAAAATAAGTTTCTCCAGAACTTTGTAGAGGTGGCACAACAGGGAGATTGGTCTGTAGCTTTTTGGGTCATTACTGTCTTTGCCTGGCTTTAAGATGGCGATGATTCTTGCTTTCCTCCAGATTTTGAGGATCTGACAGGATGCAGTGCAGTTGTTCATCAGCTCCAGCAGCCAGCTCCTTGCTTTTGGACCAAAGTTCTTGATTTGTTCCATCAGTAGATCATCCAAGCCAGCTGCTTTGCCATTTTTACATTTATTGAGAGCCATGTCCAATTCAGTAGATGTAATGGGTTCATGAACGTTGTTGTTCTCAATCTCTGGTTGTCTGGCTATTGGTTTCTTTCCTACTTTGGTGGCAAAGTTGGGTTTCCCATTCTTCAAGAGTTGTTGTGCTATCTGGTCTGCCTTTATGTTGGCAGGGTATTAGTTTGTGAGGGGTCGTTGCTCAACCGTCTCAGCAGCCTTCTGGCTGCTCCTGCCCATGTCGACCTCTGTGATCAGCTTGATCCACTGTTCTTTCTTGGCTTCAGAGATGGAGGACACAATGTTTTGCGCTACCTGAAGAGTCTGGTCACTAAATGGGTCTTCGTTGTGGAGCCTGTAATAGTTTTCCAACAAGGCAGCTGTTTCAAGAGTAATGCCCTGAAGGTAGTTGGTTCTGCAGCCTCTCGGTATAGAGGCCCGTGAGCAGGTTTTCACTATTTCAATAAAATGCTCGAAGCGACCAGCATCAAAGCAAATGATTTGCCTTGAAGTCTTCATTTCTGGCAGTTCTCTTAAAATAGACTTGGTTCTCATTTTTACAAAAGGACAGTGTTTGCCAATAATGTCAGTAGTTAGAACACTGTGGCAAATGCTGCCTGATAAACTGCAATGTAGCACATATATTCACAACAAATTGATTTGATGGGGGAATCCAGATTTGAAAACTGGTTGAAACCTGTGGGCCCCAAGATGTTTTGGCCTTCAACTCCCAGAAATTTTAACAGCTGGTAAATGACTGGGATTTCTGGGAGTTGTAGGCCAAAACATTATCAACCCACAGGTTGAGAACCACTGGATTAAAAGAAAGCCACTTTTATAAGGGCTGGGCTGGCAATGAGATTGTTACCTTAAATTGGATACATTGTATTAATTATGAGCTTTCCCCCTCCCCTCTGTTCAGTTTTACAAGAGCAGTTTAAACTAAGTCTCCCACCTTAATGTATCTATAACTGAAACATTTGTTACAATCCAGATTTGGCCTTTAGCTTAAGTGCCTCACAGGCTTACTTAATAATATAGACATTAACTGTGGCCAACCAAGTATCCCAACCAACAATTTGTATCTATAATAAGTATGGCATGAAAGGTCACTTTAAAAATGTGAGTTCCCGTTGTTAGCCCCAGTTTTTGTTGATGTAGCAGTTCGGAAACATGTAAATGTGAGTAGCTCCATACTAAGTATAAACAGTTTTTATTACTTCCTTAATTGTCCTAGCCAAATGTTTTGGACAAATGATTTCCTGAAACCTTTGTATGTTTGTGTATAGGCTATACACAAAAGTTGTGTGTTCCATGTTTACATTTATGGTATGACTTCTAAGGAGTCATGACATTACACTCCCCCATGTTAACATCTCCCCCCCCCCCCAAAAAAACCCTTTAACAACATTTGTTATGGTTTAGGCTTATCTGGATATTTAGAATGAAAAACCCTAAATAGCATAGGTGCCTTACTATCATGAGTATTTCACCCATTTGCACACACCGAAAGGAAAATGCTTCCATCAACAATATATTGTGAATTCTTGAGTCCAAAATCATACACTTCAAAATGCCGGCTGATGTCTGTCATCAGTGGGAGTGCTGGAGGTTTGTGGGGTGCCACAGGCACTTCTCTGGTGCTGCCTTCAGCAAACTGAAATGAAGAAATTGGTTCAACTTTCTATAATCGTAGGTAAATCCAGTTCAGCAGTTACTCGATTCAACACAAAAGAGTTAAATTAACCACATTAATCATAAGTTTCTGTAAGAGTTGACATATCAAAAACTGACATCTCAAAATTGTTAGCATAGGAATATACCCAGTATTTTTCTTCACTCTCTTTTTTTTTACACTTCCCATTGTTTTTGCAGTTGACAAAGCAATTTGATGCTTTGATTAGTTATGGTAGTAGGTAAAGGTTTTCCCCTGACATTAAGTCCAATTGTGTCCGACTCTGGGGGTTGGTGCTCATCTCCATTTCTAAGCTGAAGAGCTGGCGTTGTCCGTAGACACCTCCAAGGTCATGTGGCCAGCATGACTGTTACCTTCCTGCCAGAGCAGTACCTATTGATCTACTCAGATTTACATGTTTTCGAACTGCTAGGTTGACAGAAGCTGGGGCTGACAGCGGAAGCTCACGTCACTCCCTGGATTCGAACCTGCAACCTTTCAGTTAACAAGTTCAGCAGCTCAGCAGTTTAACCCACTGTGCCACCGGGGCCCCCATTTTGATTGGTTAAGAACATCATTAAGAGAAATTTAATGCTGAGTGACATTTGTCAGTATGTCACACAATCTTTTTTTATATTATACGGAGAGGTTTTTTGTTGGGCTATAACATCTTAGGACACCATGCACATTTAAGGAGTAATTTCTTTGAAGAGTATAGGATGTTTGTTGTTTTCCTCCATGACGCTAATGGTATTCTCTTAGTCATTTAAGGTTCAGTATTGATTCTGCCTATGGTTGACTTTACATTGTTTCCCTGTGGGCTTTATTTCCTAATGCTGGTCTCAGAAAAGCTTTCTCTTATTGACAGTGGAACTAATCCCTTTGAACAGAAATATCATAATTCCTCTTCACATTGTTCCTTTTCCCCTTCATCCTCATTTACACTAATAGCATTGAAATGATTCCCTTGGTATTCCCTCCAGATTCATGGACAAGTGGGGGCAGTAAATCCTTAAACAAAACTGGTTTCCAAGAGGAGTCAAGCCTTTAGTGCCCAAATTAGGCTCTGCTCTCTGATAAGACAAATGGATACAAGATTTGTTTGAATGTCTCTCCTTGTTTTGGGTAATTTTGAAGATGCACGTTTTCATGAGGTTTTTCTTCTTCTCATGAAATAGTCAAAATATCAATCAAAGGATTATCTTGAGATCATGACAGCTAAATACAGTGCTGCTTTTAGCACCCAACTATGATCTGTTTATTTTGTGCATTTTAAAGGTATTCCCATTATGTTCTGCATCCATTGCAAGGGTAGTTCATTTCCTCAGCACTGAATGTAAGATTTGTTCCTGGGAAATTGTGTTTCATAATCTAGCTAGAAAGCATGCACCTAGACCATATTATTAAGATTATTGCATGGAAATTGGGTGAAGTGGTATACATGAGTGCTAGTCAACCTTTCACATGAGTCACGACAGGAGTGGAGACAGTTACTATAGTGCTAGTACCTTTGCTATTTGACCTAATTCTATTCTAAAATATGGTTTAGAAGCCGAGTGCTCTTGAATTGTTCCACTTCAGAATGTTTGTCCCCAATGACACATGCAAAAGAATGATGGCCAGATGATATGAGAGGTCTATGGACAATAGACATCAAGGAGTGCTTGGCTGCTAGTTTTTACCCTTCTGCCTCTCACGGCAGTTTCTTCCCATTGCACTGCAAACATTCTTCAGGCCTTCTAGAACAGTGGTTTTCAACCTAGGGTCCCCAGGTGTTTTTGACCTTCAACTCCCAGAATTCCTAACAGCTGGTGAACTGGCTGGAATTTCTGGGAGTTGTAGGCCAACAACATCTGGGAACCCCAGGTTGAGAACCACTGTTCTAGAACATGGTTTTAGGGCTCATTGGGGGCTTAAGGGCCGAGGGAGATTTTATCATCATTCTGTTGCCAGAAACACTTATGCTAACAGAAGGACGTCATTGGATGCTGTGCAATCAATGGGTAGCCGTTGCAAGGTGTGAGATTGATGCGAAAAAATGTAAATTGCAGTCAAGAACAAAATAATTAAAAATAGCCTTGCTCCAAATATGATTAAACTTTTGTTTCCATTTTAAAATGTTTCTATAATGTTTAGCAGTCATGACAAACTAGGAAGATTGGAAATCAGGGCCTGGAGTTACTAATACTGAGGTATGATGTTAGCAAATTATTTAAAACATATTCTTGTAGGCAACATAGGACTGCACAGAAAATTAAACTGATCAACAGATGTATATTAATAGATGTATATGAAGGGCGCTGCATGCAGTCATGCTGGCCACATGACCTTGAAGGCGTCTATGGACAACATCGGCTCTTTGGCTTAGAAATGGAGATGACCACCACCAGTTGGACATGACTAGACTTAATGTCAAGGGGAAACCTTTACCTTACTATATGAACACTGAGTTTTCCTTCTTTTTTACTCTTTGCCTGCCTGTTCTCACAACTTCTTCACCATTATATCACGACAAATCTAATGCTCGACACAGTTCCCTTAACATCTGCAAAACTTTTCATGCATGTTCTTTACTGAATGAGCACTTTGTCAACTCCTCAGCTATAATCTACCTCCTGTTTTACAGATTAAGCATCCCTTACCTGGCATTCCAAACTAAAACTGTGCACAAGACACAGTGATATCTTTGCTTTCTGCTGATTTTATGTATACAAACTTTGTTTCGGGCACAAAATTATTAAAATATTGTATAAAAATTGGTTGGGAGTCAGCTGCATCAAAATCACTACTGACCGAAAGATCATGAGTTTGAAGCTAGCTTGGGTCAGAGTAAGCTCCCAACTATTTGTCTAGCTTACTGTCTACCTTTGCAGCCCAAAAGATAGTTATATCTGTCAAGTAGGAAATTTAGGTACCGCTTATGCAGGGAGGCTAATTTAACTAATTTACAACACCATAAAAATCTCCAGCAGTGTGCAAAGGAATGAGGAAGTACTCCATCGGTGTCACAAGTGAACGGTGAAGCGACAGCTCCCCTGGTGGCTGGAATTCGAGCATACCCTCATGAAACTGGAAAGTTAAATAGCCTCTGTGTTTATGTCTATATATGTTGTATGTCTATGGCATTGAATGGTTGCCATGTATATGTGTATTGTAATCCGCCCTGAGATCTCTGTGGGGTGAGAAGGGCGGAATATAAATACTGTAAATAAATAAAATTAACTTCAAGCTATGTCTATAAATTTATATGAAATCTAAATCAATTTCATGTTTAGTTTTGGATCCCATCCCCAAGATACTTCATTATGTACAATACCTGCATACAAATGCAGGTATTTCAAAATCTGGAAAAATATCCCAAATCCAAAACATTCCAAAGAATTTCAGAGAAGGGAGTGTCAGAATGAAGAAAACCGAGAATACTCATTGCTTATAGGAAGAGAGAATTAATTTAATTATTTATATATTTAATCTTCTTTACTGAAAACTAAAGAGCCGGAATGGTGGTGGCACATGAAATGTATGCAACCTTTTAACAGCAACATGGACAAGGTGCATTGCTATGAAAACCATTAGAGGATAAATCTACTTAAGACACACTAAGATAAAAGATCTCCCCCTCCCACCCATGTCTTTCATTCATGCTAATTAGAGAATTACGGGGCAATCTCCCAAGAGGAGCATTAAAAATTTAATGAAATAAAATGTTTATAACTTGGACTATTAGAACTGGGCTTGTTTTAAACGTGGCCCTGAGAATATACTTGGTAGCTGAAAGAGGGGGAGGGAGAGTTCCCACACATGCAATGTAAAGGTCATGCAAATCATAGATTGGCTAGGGTTTGCAGTGTAAGGTTAGTTATTTGTAAAGACTAATGGGAAAGAAATTATCCATCATAGCCCAGGATATCTTGAGAAAGCATAATTTATTTCTATGATGAAAAAGGGTTTCTTCAAGGACTGAATCATTTGTTTCACAGATTGTACAGGCACTTGTCTGTGCTCATATCCATGTTCTTTTGGTGGTAATAATAACATTTCTTCCAACTTCTCAACATTTATAATATTGAGATAGCACATGTATATTGTCTGATAGTGTTAACTCATTATAGAGGGTATGTGCATTTGAGCAGGCATTAGAACCTGTATCCTATTGAAATCATTTACTACCGAGGGACACCTGTACTTGGATATGCATTGCAATATATGTTGATTCTCAATTTCACACAACTAAACAGCTTTTTCAAGAGATTATTTCCTCCCTTCCCCACCAGGGAGTATTGTGGACATGCAAAGGGTTCCAGATAATTATTAACATTGAACTACTATGTCTACATCACAAATCAAGATTAAGAAAAAAAGCTCCTATGGTAACACTAATACCTTACCACCAGCAGCATGGTTTGGGGAACCTGGAGCCCTTTCAGACAGGCCCTATATTTCAGGATCTAATCCCAAGTTTTCTGCTTTAAACTTGATTATAGGAGTCCATACTGCCAGACAATCTGGGTTTCAGCGGTGACCAGGGGAGCATTTGCACAGCTCAGGCTCGTGCGCCAGCTGCGCCCGTATCTCGGGAAGTCTGACTTGGCCATGGTGGTATACGCTCTTGTCACATCCCGCCTGGATTACTGCAACGCTCTCTACGTGGGGCTGCCCTTGAAGACGGCCCGGAAGCTTCAGCTGGTTCAGCGCGCGGCAGCCATGTTACTAACTGGAGCGGGTGGCAGGGAGCACACAACGCCCTTGTTGTCCCAGCTCCACTGGCTGCCGATTTGCTACCGGACCCAATTCAAGGTGCTGGTTTTGGCCTACAAAGCCCTAAACGGTTCCGGCCCAAAATACCTTTCGGACCGCATCTTGGCCTACGAGCCCACGAGGACCTTGAGATCGTCTGGGGAGGCCCTTCTCTCGATCCCGCCTGCCTCACAGGCACGGCTGGCGGGAACGAGGGAGAGGGCCTTCTCGGTGGTGGCCCCCCGGCTGTGGAACACTCTCCCTGCACACATCAGACAGGCGCCCTCCCTCATGTCCTTTCGAAAAAGCCTTAAGACATGGCTGTTCGAGAGGGCATTTAATTAAGTGCTAAACATTACGGTAAAGAGAACTGGAATGGAACAAGGAATATGAGACTGGCTATGATTCCACTAAGAGACGAAGCGGATTTTTAGTGTTGTCTGTAAGTGTTGGTTAGTTTATATGTTGTTGAAACTGGCTTTTTTGTAATTGTCTTTTATGTGTACTGTACACCGCCATGAGTCGCCCTTATGGGCTGAGAATGGCGGTTAATAAGTGCATCAAATAAATAAATAATAAATAAATAAACATGTGCTTCTACATTCTAAGTCAGGGGTCTTAAAAATTTTTAAACAGAGGGCCAAGTCACAGTCCCTCAAACTGTTGGAGGGACGGATTATATATATATATTTAAAAATGAATGAATTCCTATGCACACTGCAAATATCTTATTTGTAGTGCAAAAACTCCCCACTTAAAAACAATACAATAATTAAAATGAATTGTAACAAATATAAACTTATTAGTATTTCAATGGGAAGTGTGGGCCTGCTTTTGGCTGATAAGATAGGATTGTTGATTGCTTTCAAGTCATTTCAGACTTAGGTTCACCCTGAGCGAGGGCCGAGTAAATGACCTTGGAGGGCCGTATCTGGCCCTCGGGCCATAGTTTGAGGACCCCTGGTCTAAGTCATTGATGAAGATATTGAATAGCCCTGGACCCAGGAGAGAACCCTGGCACACTCCTCTAGTCACTTCTCTTCAGAGGAGCTATTGATAAAGCACCCCTGGGTTTCAGCCAGTTAATCAATTGCCAATCCATGTAACAGTAGCTTTATCTAGCCAACAGCATCTGGGGACCTTCTCCTAAAAAGTAAATGTCTTCTGATTTCCTGGCTGCAGTTTACATCTGCAGTAATCTTCATGCCTAGAAATATAAGGTCTATCACTGCCTCCACATTTATCTCGATAAAACAGTGAAGAGTAGAGACATCAGACTGGCAACAAAGATCCACAACCTGTAGCAACCTATGGATGTAAGAGCTGAACCATAAGGAAAGAAAATAGATGCTTTTGAACTATGATGCTGGAGGAAAATTCTGAGAGTGCCTTGGCCCACAAGAAGATCCAACCAGTCCCTACTCCAGGAAATAAAGCCCAACTGCTCACTGGAAGGAAGGTTATTAGGGGTAAAAAATGAAGCACTTTGGCCACATAATAAGAAGACGGGAAAGCTTGGAGAAGACAATGATGCTGAGGACAATAAAAGGAAAAAGGAAGAGGGGCCAATCAAGGGCAAGATGGATGAATGTTATCCTTGAAGGGACTGGTTTGACTTTGAAGGAACTGGGGGTGGCTGTGGCTGACAGGGAACTCTGGTGTGGCCTGGTCCATGAGGTCACGAAGAGTTGGAAGCGACTGAACAAATAAACAACCACAAAATCTGAGGACCTTATCACACACAGTAGGCCCTTTTCCTACTGTTGCCTACACATGCTGTGATATGGCACAAGGTCTATTCTGTGAGACCCTCATGGGCACTCATAGGTAAAGAATCAGGTCTTCCATGCCAGTGACATGTCTTTTGGGACGTGTTTTTGGGGTGGTCCTTTCATCCTGCTCCATTCTCCTTTCCTAAAATAGCCAGCAGCGCACTTCTTGTGGCAAAGAAAGATCATGAATAAAGCCAAAATGTTTTCTATTTTCCCATTATTATTTACTTCAAAATAGATTTATTTATTTAGTTATTATTTAGCATATATCCCGTATTTCTCAGCCCAAAGGTGACCCAAGACAGAAGTGTGCAGCTCCATTAGAACAAAAAAATGTTTTTATGTTTCGCTATTGTGATGGAAGCAATAAACTTGTGTGGTTGCACAGTAGCTTCCTCCCAAGAAATCTTTAAAAAAGGAAGAAAGTGACATAGAGGAACATGGTCCTTCCAGTCCAACCCTCTCCCATGCAGGAAAAACACAATCAAAGCTTCCTCAACAGATGGTCATCCAGTCTGTTTAAAAACCTCCAAAGAAGACGCCTCCACCATATTCTGAGGCAGAGATTGGGAGGAGTTATCTGTTCTGTTTGCCGATATTTGCATTCATCTTTAGGGTCAAGGTAGGATTGCCAGTTGCATGCGGGATGGGGCAACTGCAATCCTTAACAGATCAGGAAGCAAGACAAGATATTGTGATGCTACATTAAGCAGACAAAGTTCTTCACTTTCCAAACTCCAATTTTCAGCAGCAGCTGTCAGATCTTTATAATGATGGTTTCATTGCCAGTGGAGGAGAGTGAGTAAGTGAGGGGGAAGAGACAGAGAGGAAAGGCAGTTCTGTTCCGGGCATCAAGAACAAATCTGAGGATTTCACCTTCCTGTTCTCTACTGGTGAGGCAATAGCCTTTTGGGAGTTTGCAACTAAAAGCTAGAGCTTAGGAGGTGTGGGAGGATGGGTACCTTTATCTGCTTGGCAGAACCTTATAGTATCTTGTCCTTCTGCAGGATGGGTTAAGGATTAAAGTTATAGGAGTTCTGTCCTGTATCCATCTAACAACTTTAGACCACAGTGATGCATTGTTGCTCACTTTTCTTTTTCTTAGTGTTCTCTTATGACAATTATTATTTTCCAAATTTGAAATAGATGAATAAAATAATTTGTTTGGAAACAAGATAGTCACTGGCTGAATGCTTGGCTGCTGTTAAGACATTGCTGACCCTGAACCTTGTGGATGCAACAAAGCTCTCTCAACAAATTTACCAGAAGCCATTTGAGTAGGAGGTGCCCATTTTCAATGCAGATGTCATATGATGTATGGAAATGGATTAAGTAATAGTTTGCAGTAAACCTTCTGGGTGCAAAACTTTGCTGGGAACCTTTCAGTTGCTTTAAATGTTGCCTGGTTATATTCAGTGGCTTTCTCCTTGGTGTGCAACATAAGGTTTATGCTTAAAAATGGAAAATGATGGAGATAGCAACTGTTATCGGTATCTGAAGACTGAAGAGTAAAAATATGGGAAATACGGTACCTTGATTTTTCCCCATGTAGAAACAAAAACAGGAGGTTTATCTAATTCACTGTATCCATATTGCAGAATTCTAGCAATTTTATACCACATTAACTGCCATAGCTCAATATTTTGGATTTTGTTGATGTTTGCCCTTCTCTGTTAGAGGGCTCCTGTGCAATAACAAACTACAAATTCCAGGATTTGGAATATGTGGCAGTGTGGACTCGGATAACCTAATTCAAATCAGATAATGTGGGATTTTCTGCCTTGATATTCTGGGACATAGGGCCCTGTGGAAGGGCCCTGGGTAAACATGCTTTAGGATTGCGTTGTAGATAGGTTGTTTAGAATCATAGAATAATAGAGTTGGAAGAGACCACATGGTCCTTCCAGTCCAACCCTCTGCCATGCAGGGAAAGCACAATCAAAGTTTCCTTAACAGACGGCTGTCCAGGCTCTGTTCAAAACCTGGCTATCCAGATGATATAGCAACCCTGTTTAAATATGTAATGTGAAAGAGCCCCATGTTGAGAATCAGATCTTCTGTTGTGATCTGAAATCAGCTCTTAAGAAGTAGAAGTAAAAGAGAGTGTCATCCCCAAGGACTTCTTGGCCAAGGCTTCCTGTTTGCTTCTCACTTCCTTTCCAAATGGAACTTCAGTGTCTACATTTAGTTCCAATTCTCATGATCACAGTCGCAGAAAAATTATTCTCATGATCACAGTCGCAGAAAAAATTATCAGTTAGAAAGTTACATTAACAAAGAGTTGTGGGAAACCTATTTGCCAGAAAGAGTGTAAAGACAGGTTCCTTTTGTATCCCCAGCAGCCTTCTGTTTCAGAGGAAAGTGTGTATGTGTGTCTTGAAATACCTTTCTTCTGCCAGTGGCCCACACCACAATGATCAAAAAGGCAGATAAATTGCTAAATGGTAGCAAGGTGGAGAAGCCTTGTCTCTTCCAAGAGGAGAGATGTCTTACAGAGCATAGAGAGCAAAGACATGGTAACCTTTACCAGGTTTCCAGAAAAATGTAAATCCCATTTGCTTTTTCCTAGGTTTCTTGAGAACTGAAATGGGTGTTCCCAGATGGAAAGGAAATGAGAGAAAGCCATATAGATATATCAAGTGATAGACTGGTGGATCAATAGAAGCTCATTGTGGTAAAGTAGATGCATGTTGTGGATCTTAGATTTCTGTTAAGTAGTTTCAAAGAATTAATAAGTGAAGTTCTTTTGGAAGGGCTAATTGCATTTTTCTTTGTCTTGAGTATATGGTGTGGCCTTTTGAACCCTTTTGAACTCATACATCTCAGACAATACATTTAATGGAGCATAAACCTAAGTAAATACGATTTATATATTTATATTTGCTAGTATTCCATTCCATTTCCTACTACGATGTAACACATAGAAGAGAAACAAATTGGCAGATGTGTGGTTGATAAGGGTATAGAATATTTTTTCCATGTCAGGAACAACTTGAGAAACTGCAAATTGCTTCTGGTGAGAATTGGCCATCTGCAAGGACGTTGCTCGGGGATGCCCTGATGTTTTACCATCCTGTGGGAGGTTTCTCTCATGTCCCTGCATGAGAAGCTGAAGCTGACAAATGGGAGCTCACCCCGCTCCCTGGGTTTGAACCACTGACCTTTCGGTCAGCATTCCTGCTGGCACATTGCACCGCTGGGAGCTCCAGGCTATAGAAATGAAGGAATTTATACTGGGAGAAAAATTGGGGAAGTAGTATTAGTGGGAGAACAGAGGGTTAGTTTTCTGTAGTTATATGCATATGTGTGTGCACGCGCACATGCTTTCCTCCACAAAGAATATGTTTCAAACCTTTCAGACAATTAGGCATGTTGGTCTGTTGAAGGAAACAAATGACAAGTATGGCTTCTTGTAACAATCTTATGATGCCATGACTCTTTGAAAGGAACTGCACTTATAATTTGTTCTTGCAATGACCAACGTGAGTAATTGCCTGAAAAGATCAATGCAGGATTTCCAGCTGAAGCATCCACAGCAGGTAGAGGTCCAGCAGTCACCAGCCACTCCCTTTCCAATGCCAGAGATACAGCTTAATGGTGTAACATTAGAAAATGTTGACCATTTCCGCTACCTTGGCAGCCACCTCTCACCAAAGTCAACATCGACACCGAAATACGACACCGCCAAAGCTCTGCGAGTGCAGCATTCTTCTGAATGAAGCAGAGAGTGTTTGAGGACTGCGACATCCGTAGGGATACCAAGGTGCTTGTTTATAAAGCTATTGTCCTCCCAACCCAGGATATATGCCTGCGAGACGTGGACAGTCTACAGACGTCACATGCAACTCCTAGAACGATTCCATCAGTGCTGCCTCCAGAAAATCCCACAAATCTCTTGGGAAGACAAGCTGACAAATGTCAGCTTGCTGGAAGAAGCAAAGTCCACCAGCATTGAAGCGATGGTCCTCCACCATCACCTCCGCTTGACCGGCCACGTTGTCCGGATGCCCGACCACCGTCTCCCAAAGCAGTTGCTCTACTCCGAACTCAAGAATGGAAAACGGAATGTTGGTGGACAGGAAAAGAGATTTAAAGATGGGCTCAAAGCCAACCTCAAAAACTCTGGCATAGACACTGAGAACTGGGGAGCCCTGGCCCTTGAGCACTCCAGCTGGAGGTCAACTGTGACCAGCAGTGCTGCAGAATTTGAAGAGGCACGAATGGAGGGCGAAAGAGAGAAACGTGCCAAGAGGAAGACGCATCAAGCCAAACCCAAACGGACCCGCCTTCCACCTGGAAACCAATGCCCTCACTGCGGGAGACAATGCATATCAAGAATAGGGCTCCAAAGTCACCTACGGACCCACCCTGGAGGTTTATCCTACTCGGACAACGAGGGATCTCCTAAGTAAAGTAAGAGGTCCAGCCTATTTTTGAAGACAGCCAAAGATGGGAATCCCACAACCTCTCTTGACGGTTGAATTGCATCCTGTGGAATCTTGAGATTTGTAGTTTGTTGTCACACCAGAGCTCTCTGACATAGAAAGTTAACTATTGCACAGAACTACAAATCACAGAATCCAGTTGCATTGAACCATGTCAGATTATATAGTGTTGAATTGCTATAATTCTGTACATTAGATACAAAATCATCTGGGAAGCTATCATGCCAGAAAATCACAGCATAGGATATTGTTGCCATAAAATCTCAGCCCAGTGTGCAATTATTGTGCATCATTTTCCAAAGTAACTCATCTGATTCTGTCAACAAAGGATTTCTTATTATCATAAATAGGTTGCATTTAAAAAGAAAGCCCTCTGATCATAAATCTTAGCAGAAACAAAAGCTCTGGAGGAGAGCATTAAAAATCCCTATGGGCATTCCCTTTAAAAAAATTAGGCATGCTAGCTCCTTTTTCTAAACTCTTGATTCCCTTAGGAGAGGGTTGTGATGTGCTGATTTTGGGGAAAGTGTAATTAAATCTGACCCCTTGGATTCTTTCTTCCAGTTTATGATATTTAACCAACTCTCTGTATGATGTTATACAAATGTCTTTGTTTTCTTAGGGACAAATTTTGCATTTAATTAAGCTGTTGTGAAACTTGCCTCTTGCTTTCTCAAGCTGCATTAGGCTGGAAAAAGACCATTTAAGGACAAGATCAACCCATGGTTCTAAAATACTTACAGAACTAAAGTTCTGGTGGTGAAAATTTCAGAACTCTCAAAATTTCATTATAAATGGCAGTTCCTAATTGGTTCTATCATAAAAATCACCAATAATGAAATAATAATTAAATTTTGAAAGTTTTGTTAGAGTTCTGAAATTTTCACCACCAGAACTTTAGTTTTAAGTAATTTAGAACCATTTAGAACCATGGATTGCCCAGGCATACAAGTCATGTTCTAATTCTGAATTGAATGAAAATCGTTTTAGGACAGGAAATGGAAATAAATACCATAATCTTGTAGGGAACTTCTCCTGTGTGTCTTAATAAAATAGATACAACGTGTGCATTTTAAAAATGATTAATGTGTTGTTGAAAACTTTCATGACTGGAATCACTAAGTTGTTGTGAGTTTTCTGGGTTGGGTGGCCATGTTCCAGAAGCATTCTCTCCTGACGTTTTGCCCACATCTATGGCAGGCATCCTCAGAGGTTGTGAGGTCTGTTAGAAACCAGGAAAGTGAGGTTTATATATCTGTGAAATGTCCAAGGTGGGAGAGAGAACTCATGTCTGTTTGAGGCAAGTGTGAATGTTATGATAGTGTTTCATTTTGGGCTTACCCAAGAGAAATTCATAGTAGATTTCACTCACAATGTTGTACACCAAACAGTTCATTGAAATAAGAGACAATGACTTCAGACAGTAAGTTTTAAAAGAGCTTAGGAAGGTCTATGCACTCATGTATCTTGTTCACCTATTATTCAGATAGGACCCTTCAGGGGTTTATTATAACCAGTTTAGTCTTCAGCCTTGTTATTTTAAGAGTAAGTGTAATTAACTTTGAAGTATGATCCAGCGCTAGAGGAAAGAGATTCCCAATAGTTTTATTGTGACTTCAGTGTCAAATCTGAATTAATAAAAGTGGGAATTTGAGCTTAATCTCGGTCTGACAGACTGAGGTGGAAGGTGCTCTTTAAGGAGTAAATATTCAGTTAAATTATAAGAAAAGTGAAGAAACCATAAGATTAAAGTGATCCAGTCAAGAGACAGAGAGAGAAACTAAGTTTTAAAGAAAGAAAACTGCAGACATTAAGGTGGCAGAAGATGAACCATTCTTAAAGATTAATAGTAATCATTTCATGTTTCTATAAGAACAAAGAGTTAACTGTAGCAACAACAAGAAGATACTGTGTTACCGTCCAACTTGTGTGAACCTGGATATTCTTTAAATAAATATTTTTCTGTTCAGTTCAAATACGGAAGACTTGTGTCAAATTATTGATGAAAAGATTCTCCACAGAAAGGAAGCTGAAGATCCTGTGGAGCTGAATACAGTTTTGTGGTATTGGGTCACACATATTAAATAGGCACAAACAGGTATTTTAAAAGTCATCTCTCTCTCTCATATAAGCTTCACTGATCTCATATATATATATATATATATATATATATATATATATGTGTGTGTGTGTGTGTGTGTGTGTGTGTGTGTGTGTGTGTGTAAAGCCTCAGCAACACACACCTCCATTATCTTAGTCTCCTCATCACCCTGGAATTTATATGTGTGTGTGTGTGTGTGCATTTGTCATTTGTTTATCAGTCTTCTTTTACAGATGCCTTTATTTCTCTCACAAAGGATCTCAGGAGAGTATGGATTAAAACAATAATGGCATTGTACAAATATGAAACAAGAGGCATAAAACCAAGTGGTATAAAACCTGTAAAAACATAATGATCCTCTTTTAAAATCTGTTGTCTGTGACTTTCTGGGTTCATGTAATGGAAAGACTATACACGTAAAAGTTATATGTTTACATAGGGCACAACTATAATTGCTCTTAAGTCAGTTTCAAATTGGTATTGAAGAAACTGGTTTTGCTGTGCTGATTATTGCATAGGAAATCCAGGAACCCGGATGGAGATTAAGCGGTTTTTTCGTGCATTTTCTTGGGAGTTTGTTGTTTAACCAACACAGCCTGAAGCTAGCTTCAAACTGCATTAAATTATCAGTGCAAATGGGACCATAGTTTCAGAGTGGTTTGTGTGAGACTTCTTCCCAGTGGGCTATCCCCCCAATAGTAGTGTCAACTGGATGAAAGCTTAGGTTTATTGGAGCATACTCACATGGCAGTTCTACTTTAACTGAAATTCATGGAGAATTTTAAATATACATACTTTTTCTCCAAGTACTTTATTTTTTCCACATGATGAAATATTTTACACTGTTGGCAGAAGTGGACATGGATTTAGCTAAGGTATGGATATATTTAGACAAGGGAAGTATGCAGGAAAAAAACGGCAGGAGCACAAATGTCACAGAAATCTACAATAAGCCTGATTTTGCTGAGAACACTTTCTGCAAACATGAAGTTAAGTTGGTTCCCTTTGTTGGAGGGTTTGTTAAATATTAGCTAAAGAATGTTATGGCCCTGACTGCACAGTATGAAGCCTAATTCCTCTCCTTTCTGGAGCCATTGCATGGGGTGTTTAATTTTCTTCTCTCGATGGGACTGCAGGCTTCCCCAGTACTCCAGCCGAAAGCACTCATACTTTAGCAGGCTTAGTCCTAACCTGGTTGCCAGGCAGTTAAGCGGACACTTGTGCCCTATGGTGGTGTTGGTGGTGCTAAGGAGGTAGAAGTAGGAGAAATGTTGTGCATTGCAGTGACTCACCAAAGGCCTGTTTCCAAATTGCCTTGTGTAATCTTCAGATATCAGAACACTCAACTAGCCTGTCTCAAAGAATTTCCAGGAGTTTTTTGTTCTGATTGTATTTGCATATACTGTATTTCTCTGTCCTTCTATTGTGCCCTTCTCCTTCCCTGTAACCAATCATCACATCCAGTCTCATGCAACATTTCAGAAATAATCAGTTTCCACTAAACCTTTTTTATTAATTAGAAGTGATAATTAAAGCGCTAAAGTTCATTTATTTATCATGTCAGGAGCAAACCAAACAGTTGTATTGCATTTTTAAACAAACAAACAAACAAACAAAACACAAAGTTTGCAAGCTTGGTAGTTGATTAAATGTCCTTTGACCAGTAGCTGGCCACTTGGAGTGCCTCTGGTGTTACTATAAGAAGCTCCTCCATTGTGCATGCGGCAGGGCTCAGGTTGCATTGCAACAGGTGATCTGTAATTTGCTCTTCTCCACACTTGCATGTCGTGGATTCCACTTTGTAGCCCCATTTCTGAAGGTTGGCTCTGCATCTCGTGGTGCCAGAGCATAGTCTGTTTAGTGCCTTCCAAGTTGCCCAGTTTTCTGTGTGCCCAGGAGGGAGTCTCTCATTTGGTATCAGCCATTGGTTGAGGTTCTGGGTTTGAGCCTGCCACTTTTGGACTCTCGCTTGCTGAGGTGTTCCAGCAAATGTCTTTGTAGATCTTAGAAAACTATTTTTTGATTTAAGTCGTTGACGTGCTGGCTGATACCCAAACAGGGGATCGGCTGGAGATATCACTGCCTTGGTCCTTTCACTATTGGCTGCTACTTCCTGGTGGATGTCAGGTGGTGCAATACCAGCTAAACTGTGTAATTTCTCCAGTGTGCAGGGCGCAGACACCCTGTGATAATGCAGCATGTCTCATTAAGAGCCACATCTACTGTTTTAGCATGGTGAGATATGTTCCACACTGGGCACGCATACTCAGCAGCAGAGTATCATAGCGTAAGGGCAGACGTCTTCACTGTGTCTGGTTGTGATCCCCAGGACAACGTCTTCGTAGATGACTGATTCTCTCACTCCAGAAGTGACCAGAAGCGCTAAAGTGCTCTAGCAATATTATACAAAATGTGATAAAAAGAAGTCCACATGGACTCCCACAATGTCTGGTGCATGGAACTTGAGTTCTACAATGCTTTTGCTGCCATGCCCAAACAGAAATAATAGGAGATATAATTTATCAAACAAGAGGCTATACACAGTCCCAGGAATGACAATCCTAATATTGTCATCAATGAGACTGACAAAAGAGGAGCTGTTATCATAATGGATAAATATGGTTACATAAAGCAGAGATGCAACTTTCCATCACTACATTTTACAGAGTCCCATCGAATGATGCCACAGTTGGCTGTCAAAAGGAACCACACAGAACAAACACAAGGATTTTCCCATTTTCTTAAGCAGTGGAACACTCACACTGTCTCTAGTTATATCAGTGGTTCCCAACTTTTAAAAAAATCAGGGACCACTTTGACCAGGAACCACTCTCCAAGATTAATACCAAAAGGGTTACAAATCAGTTTTTGGTCAACTTTAGATTCAGTTTGGTTATTTGGGTGCCGATTCAGACAATTGCACTGGATAGACCAACATTCATTTTTTGATCCAGCAGCTGAAAGATCTGGGAAGATCCGGTTCATTGGCAGCAATGGGGGAAGTTCCTAGGAAGTTCCATCATTTTTTCTCCTCATATCCTTCAATTAGACCTGGGTTTAATTACCTCTTCACATGTGGCTAAAATCGGCAGCATGTGCTGGTTTAGTCCGGATCAGCTATGGAGTCTGCTGGCTCCCATCAAATGACACCAGCGTGGCTCCATGGGTGAAGAAGGGCGGAGCTGGCACATGCCGCCACCATGGCAACACAGGAGGCTTCCCATATTGCCATTTGAATCTATGGGGGGAAGCAGTTACACTCCATCCTTTCGCCTATGGGAAAGTGTCTGGGGGACAAGACACTTGACACCACCCACCACCTGGCTCCTCTAGCTGATCCCATAGGAGAAAGGATGGAGCGCAGCAGCTTCCCCCCATAGATTCAAAAAGCCGAGCAAATCCGGTGGCCAGCCGGCCGTGTGACAAGGTGGTAAGGCATCAGACTTATGAAACCACCCTTTCTGGGATCCTTTCTCCTTATATCCTTCAATAACAGCTGGGTTTTAGGCACCCTTTTTAAACACTTATTTCAGCGAGAACCACACCACCTGAAGGAGCATTAACTAGCCATTCTTTTTAAAAATATATAATTTACCATCTCATTTTATGGAAGGAAACCCCATGCAGATGCGCGGATGCCTCTCCATGTTTCGTGCGTAGCGGAATGAAACTGAAAGTCGCTGTAGTGGGCAGCTGCATGGTCTGTTACGGCTGGAAAAAAATGGCGGCAGAACCTATGCCATTACAGCTGGCCAAAACAACCAGAGCCCATTTTTAAAAACAGATCCATGCACAGACCTATTGTTTAGCCAAATACCATAATTCAATTTGAAATGTTAATGTTTCTACTTTGGATATTTTGCATGACAGGCTCTTTGCAGTGAAGTGCAGCAACTGCTTTGAAGCAATTTCCCCCAGTCAATTCGTCATGCGAGCCCAGAAAAATGTGTATCACGTCGCCTGCTTCTGCTGTGGTGTTTGTGAGAAACAGCTTCAGAAGGGGGATGAATTTGTACTGAAGGAGGGGCAACTACTATGCAACAGTGACTATGAGAAGGAGTGTGAACTGCTCAGTCTAGTGAGCCCAGCTGCATCTGATCCAGGTAAGTAGAAAGTAAGCATTTCACCTCTTGCTGTGTGCACTGCAGAGTCTTTCTCCTGACTGGCCAGCTCTGAGAAGCTGGCTGGCATCTCCCAACCCAGGAGGTAGATCTTAGCTGGTGCACGCCATGAGTGGAGGAGGCAGCGATGACGTAGCCTGAGATCTCCTCCCAGATGGGCAGGGAGGCAGGCCCCAGGGCTTCTAATAGGCTGGCAGAGGTGGTCCTGGGGGCAGTGAAGTCCCTAGGGATCAGTCCAACCCTTAGATGTATAGCAATGGAATACTGGAAAAGTCCGAAAGATGATTTGACAGGATTGTGCAGATATTGGACCCTGCTGGAGAAGATAATGGGGGTTGTTGTCACAGACATTTCCCATGTTGAGGAGACAAGGAAAGAATCCCAAAGATGTATATTATTGATGGGATCACAATCAAAATTTCATCCTGGACCTTTGTCCTGTGGATGGCTGAGATCTTCAAAGGAGAACTGCTGGGTAGCGGGCAGATGGGCTTCCGCTGAGATCCAGGAAGGTCCTTTGTCCCATAGCTTATGTCCCATCTCTGGTTCTCACACATAGACATTTGTATACCACCCTTCTCACCCCGAAGGGGATCCAGAGCAGTTTCACATATTGGCAGCAATTAGATGCCATAAAAACATACATACAATAAATAAATAACATATACATTAAAACAAGAATTAAAAACATATCACATTAAAACAATTATAAAAATCCAAGCAGTCCAAACTCATCATCCAAAGCCATTTTAGTCATTATTGAACTAATCTGTGTTCACTTATCGCACTAGAAGATTATTGTCCAAAGGCTTGGTCCCTTTTGTCAAGCTCTTGATATCTATCTCATGGATGTAACTTGGATCCCGTTTTACAATCTGGCCTTTGATTCTACTTCCTGACATACTCACTTTGCTTATTTTAAATGATTTTTTTTAAATGCACTATTTTGAAGCTGTTACTTTTTATATACTCCTTTCTTAATAAACTTATTATTATTGTTGAACTGTGTGATGTCTGTGTGAAAAGGAATCAAGCAGGTGGCTGGGCAGCAACAATTTTAACCATTTGACTTTTACCTTACCTGGGAAGAACGGAGAGTAAGATGCACAATCCCTATTGATATTTGCTGGTGCAGACTGGCTCAGGCTGAACAGCTGAGCCATGTGTGTGCGCGTGCGTGTGTGTGTGTGTGTGTGCGTGAGAGAGAGAGAGAATGTGTGTGTCCTTCCAGAGGTGGCCCTAGATAATTTTCAACGGTAAGCAAACAGTACTTTGGTGCCCCCCCCCCCCAACCAATCACTGATATATATTTTCTGTTCGCCGTGGAAGTTCTGTGTGCCATATTTGGTTCAATCCTATCATTAGTGGAGTTCAGAATGCTCTTTGATTGTAGGTGAACTATACATCCCAGTAACTACAACTTGCATATGTCAAGGTCTATTTTCCCCCAAGAGCGACTCAAGAACACCCCTGGGCAAAATCAACTATACTGCAAATGCTTACTTTCCGTAATGGGTTGAGCTGCCCCTGTGTCCTTCCATGTGCAGGGACTTGGGGGCTATGGAGTGTGGGCTGCTGCTGGTCTGTTGGAGGTTTGAGGGAGGTTGTAAGAACAGAGACAATTTCTAGTTCATTTGGCCTTTGGTCCTTGGGAAACTCTAATTCCCACAGAGGTCGAACTATGTCTTCTTTTTATTAGGGGTGGGGTTTTGGATTATTGATAACATCCCCTCCCTCCCTGCCATGAGCATGTCTGTGTCACTCCACTCCCGTTCCCTTTTCTTCCTATCCATCTCTCCAAACCCCTTTCCCCTTCCTATTGAAATCTCCTTCACCCCTGTAGCTCTCCTCCTCTCCTCTCCTTTCCTCCATGTCTGACACTACTTTTAATTTTCCTGGCTCAATGGCATACGATGCTGGGACTTGTAGTTTGGTGAGGCAGCAACATTCTTTGGAAAGACCTTGTAAAACTACAGCTGCCAGGATCCCCAGCAATCAACCAGGACAGTTAAAGTGGTGTCAATCTGCATTCATGCCACAGCATAAGTACACCTCAAGGAAGCTGGGGCAGGATAAACAGAAGGGAAAGGTTATCTCCTTCTATAGTTTTCTTTTCAGTTGCTTGGAGACTTTGGAGTTTTTTTAAAAAAAAGGATTATAATCACACAAGAACCTTTTTTGGACCAAAATACAAAGAGTGCACTTTTTGCTGTTTAAGTTAAGAACAAATCAACAGAATCTATTTTGTTTGTAACTTGGGGGCTGCCTGTACTCAACTTGTATTATGTACAGCAGAATCTACAAAATGGCGCCATCTACTGGTAAACAGGTGGACTTACAACTGTAAAATAGATTTACAAATGGAGACAAATTCAATGTATTGTCGAAGGCTTTCATGGCCGGAATCACTGGGTTGTTGTAGGTTTTTTCGGGCTATATGGCCATGGTCTAGAGGCATTCTCTCCTGATGTTTCACCTGCATCTATGGCAAGCATCCTCAGATGCTTGCCATAGATGCTTGCCTCACTACCTCTGAGGATGCTTGCCATAGATGCAGGCGAAATGTCAGGAGAGAATGCCTCTAGAGACCATGGCCATATAGCCCAAAAAACCAAAAAACAACCCAGAGATAAATTCATTTGACTTCGTATTTTTGAAGGCTTTCATGGCCGGAATCACAGGGTTGTTGTAGGTTTTTCAAGGTTGCATGACCATGTTCTAAAAGCATTCACTCCTGACATTTCGCCTGCATCTGTGGCAAGTATCCTCAGAGATTGTGAGGTTTTGAACCTCACAACCTCTGAGGATGCTTGCCACAGATGCAGGCAAAACGTCAAAAGTGAATGCTTCCAGAGCATGGCCATACAACCCAAAAAACCTACAACAACCCACATTTGACACAGTTGCTTTGCCAGATTTTTTGAAAAATAGGAGAAGCAGCATCATGTTTTCTGTGTATGTAGGCTAACAGTTATTGGGGTAGAAGATGAAGACTGTGTGGGCTTTCTCAGTGGCTGTTGAGCCTCAGGCTTTTCCCATAGCTTGTGTTTGGGGGTGCTTCTATACAAACACTATAATACAGTCTGGAAGTGGATTAAAACAATCTGGCTGTACTGTACAGGAATCTGTTTGAGGTTGAGACAGTGGCCACAATATCCACTGATTGCAGATTGGAACTGAACCCAGGAACCTCAGTATCTGCTGCTCGACAGATTTCAGCAAATACAGTTTCCCCCCTTAACCAGTCCATTGAGATGCACTGATTCACATATCCAAATCAGTTTGGGATCATCACTGGATTGTAGCAGGGAACAGAAAATGAGAACAAAGGGGTGGAAAGCATTTCCATGGGAATGATGCACGTTTGGTGTGGAAAGCCAGATATGTTTGGGGTTTTTAAAAGTACTTCAGTGCTAGGGATGTCCTGACAAGCGTTCCACATTTTCCAGTCCTGGTTTTACACCCTCAATGTGACATACTCTGATTTGCTGTAGTGCATTATCCGTCTTGTTCCAGACTTTCTGGTGAGTTTTTAAAACACTCTGCTTCTGACTTGATGCATGCTGTAGTGTTTATTGGGGATATACCTTTTGTGGACACACTGCCCTTTTTGGAAAGGCATGACCTTTTAGAGATCATAACCTTTTGGAAAACCAGGAATCTTTATAGTTTTTTGGAAGCATGATCCTTCTGGAGATTAATTGGTAAAAACATGAACAATGCGTGATTTTCATTCCACCACATGTCAGAGGCCAAATACTGAAACTTTTATCTGACTGCAAGATAATTCTTATGTTTCTGAATTATATGTTATAGCTTTTCTACAACTTACAAAGTCACTTCCTATGACATCGGGAATTAGCCTTGCTGTGTTGAACTGAATTTACTTACCAGAACTTTTCCACAGTGCTTGTCTCTCACACACATATCTAAGCCTGACATTTTATGCTGAATGCATCACTGTCCTGTCTTATTGTATTGCATTGTCCTAGTTTGCTCAACAATGTTTTGGGGACCTTCAGAAGATGAGTTTTCCAAATAAGTAAGGAGGTGGTTGTATCTACCAGAAAGCTCAGACCTTTGACACCAATGACATTTAACTGGCTGCATCATCAGGTTGTGACATTATATTTGTGATCAGCTGCTTATGTATCTTTAGATTTTCCTTCAGCTATGTAATATAGCCAAGAGCCCAATGCAAATTTACACCCACTTTATGAGAAAATACCTATAAAGCTCAAAGCAATGAAGACCATATGTTGCCCATAATCTGCAAAGCTCTCGGTTCAATTACTCTTTTCTCTGAGCCCCAGTGGCCCAGCCTAAGTAAACAGGTGTCTGTGAAAGAGGAAACCTCTTTTCAATTAAAAGTGTACTAACACTTCCTCTTTCTTTAATGCCCTCAGACCAAACAATTTTTTCACCTCCGTGCATGGAACCAGTTTTTGATCATTTCCCCCCTGTTGAGCCTTAAGGTTGTACAGAGGTCAATTCAGACAATATATACTGCTTGTATTCCTTTCCCATATGACATCAAGCGAAATCCAAAGGCTAATTAATTCTTACCCTGTTCACTGAAAGCTTGAAGGGAAGAGTTAATTAAAAGCATTACCATGTTAATGCAGAATCATCTTTCCATCATTTGCAGAGATTTGGTGAGCAGGTGTTTGAGGTGCAGGAGACTGGGCCACTTTCCTTTCATGGGGTCAGATTTCCCCAGTCTTCTCTGCACTTTTTCCCTTGGCCATTTTTTCCTATGATACTTTTAAAATAATATTTTACTGGCATGCATATTTTCAGTACATAAAACTATGTTAGATTACAAAAAGAACAGCAACACAAATACATACACACAAGAAAAGAAATCATAGCTAATGTCACAACCCACAAACTACACTGAATAATACCCAAAAGAATTATATGCTACTTTTAGCTTGCCAGATTGTGATTATAGATATGATACCAACTTTTTCTCCTCTACAGTGTATATGAATATATATACAACACAGTGCACATTTCTACTTTAAGCATTTTTTTCTACATATAAACACAGTTAACTTATTTTAACCAAAGCCCAAAGTTAATGGAAGCCCAGTTTTTTTCTTCATGTACCCAGTCAAGTCTTCCTTAAAAATGTCTACTGCTTCTAAAGAAATGTTGTTAGTTTACCATCTCCTTCCAACTTGTGTGAAACCCTCAGTCTATAGTTGTGTGGATGTGGCTCTTAATGGGACATGCTGCATTATCACATGATGTCTATTCCCTCATCACTGGAGATATTATATTGTTTAGCTAGTATTTCATTGCCTGACATCCGCTGTGGCGCAGCTGGCTGAGTGTCAGCTGCATTAAGATCACTCTGACCAAAAAAGGTCATGAGTTCGAAGCCAGCCCAGGTTGGAGTGGGTTTCCAACCAATTGTGTGTAGCCTGTTGTCGACCTTTGCAACCCAAAAGACAGTTGCAGCTGTCAAGTAGGAAAATAAGGTACCACCTTAAAGTGTGGGGAGGCTAAATTAACTAATTTATGAGGCCATAAAGAAGACTCCAGCAAAGCATTCCAGCGGGGAAGCATGCGGGGAATGCGGAAGTGCTTAATCAGCGTCGCAGATGGACGATGAAAGCGACAGCTCCACTGGTGGCCAGAAAAAGTTAAATAGCCTCTGTCTATGTCTGTATATGTTTGTATGTCAAAAAATTGGCATTGAATGTTTGCCATATATGTGTACACTGTAATCCACCCTGAGTCCCCTGCGGGGTGAGAAGGGCGGAATATAAAAGCTGTAAATAAATAATAATGAATGGACCAAGTCATTGACACCTCCGGCCCATCATCTGTTTGGATAGCAACCAACAAGCCAATGCCTTAAATCAAAAAATAGCTTCCTAAGATCTACAGAGATACACACAGGGAAGCTTCAACAAGCAAGAGTCCAAAAGTGGTAGGTTAAAACCTGGAATAAAACCATTCAACTTTGGAGAAGTATTATTCTTGGGTATCTTTTTCCAATTCAAAATTCAATAAGATGGCAGCTTAGATACTGCTTTTGGTCACAATACATAGCATCACAATGATGTGCTGCTTTTCATAGCCAGTGTTTATGATGTTGATTCTTTAGCACCTTTTGCATTGACAGTATAATTGCGAGGGATTTCAAAGAGTGCAGTTTCATCAGCAGTTCTAATTTGACTGAGCTCCTGTGTCCTTTTGCTCTTTAGTTTGATCATACATTGCTGAAAGTTCATCAGCTTCTTTTGAAAGTCTGCAGGAATTTCGACAGAGTGATGTTTGATAACCATCACAACATGTGAGTCTCTCACACCAGCCCCAACTGTTTCGTTTATTTACAGTATTTATATTCCGCCCTTCTCACCCCAAAGGGGACTCAGGGTGGATTACAGAACACATATTCAGCAAACATTCAATGCCGTTATACACTGACAAGACAGACAAGTGTACATAGATAGAGATATATCTAGGCTTTCCCATCTTCAGCATCTTGGAGGCTGTGCTCAGTTCTGGCCACCTTAAGGGGGGGGGGGGATAGACGACGGTTGCTCTATATTCCCTGCCAAAGAGCTTTGTTCAGAAACTTCATCCTTGTTTGAATTCAAAATATATTCTTTTCAAATAGCACAGGGAGTCATGCACTCAAATTCTAGAGTTTCCAATTTAGCTCTTCTTTGGGATGACTCTATTCCATTTTTTTTCCTTATCTGTCTTTTTATGTAATTTTGAAAGTTCTTCAGTTATCTTCTCCTTCTTCAACCTTGAACTGTCATTGTAAAATTACCTCTAATTACTGCCTTCATAGTGTCTCAAATAAGTCTGGGCAATATTTTTCTGAACAAGGGCTGTTCTGTGAGTCATATTGTATGAATTCCTTTAATCTTTTAAGGTAAAAGTGGTGATGTAGAGAACCTGTGCAAAATGGAAGAAAAAGCCAGGAAAGTATCTGAGGACATCAAGGATCACAAGCGACCCAAACGACCTCGGACAATCCTGACAACACAACAGCGGCGGGCATTCAAGGCATCATTTGAAGTGTCTTCTAAACCATGTAGGAAGGTACACTTTAACCATTAGAAAAGAAGGAATTGTTGTCACTGCTAGGAGTAGCCTGTTTACACTAGGCAAAATCTCATTATGACTTTGTAGGCAGGTAAGGTATTCTGTTTTCTAATGTATAGATACTGAGATCAAAAGGTGGTATACAAATTACTGAACTTCACCTAGTAAAATGGAACACATCAAACATGGATTTTGATTGTCAGGCCACACATCCCAAATCGGCAATGGAAAGGAGTGTACTGAGCCTCTAGTATAGGTAGATTGCAAATCATACCAGCCTGAATTTGTGTGAGAGCCCTAGGAAGTAACAGCAGATTTTGAGATTCTATAGTATCTCTTACGAATATTGGCATATGTTTCAATATACAAAACTGTGCAGAATTAGAAGGTTGATAATTACATTCTCTGTATTTTTTTAAAAAAAATATTTTTCTTCCAACCATTTCTGAAGGTAAGGGAAACACTGGCAGCTGAGACTGGCTTGAGTGTCCGAGTTGTACAAGTCTGGTTCCAAAATCAAAGAGCTAAGGTAAAATTATTTTTCTTACATAATATACTATATTATAACATTATGTTCTTTCAGTGTAAACAGACAACAAAATCTGTCAACAAATATGGAAAAGAAAGCAATAATCCACAGACTGGAAATAATATATACAGCAATCCCATAGAAATGGTAAAATGGAGAATAAGTAATCACTTAACCATTGCATTAATTTCCAATGCAAGCAAAGTGATGGCCAAAACTCCACAACAGAGATGTTTTCCCATAAATGGAATAAGAAGTGTCAGATGTCCAAGCTATGTTCAGAAAAAAAGGGGCACTAGAGATCATGTTACAAACATGTTTTAAATAATGGTGTACACCAAATAATTTCAAAAGAAAATTCAGCCTCTTCATTGTAGATTATATCAAAACCTAAGCTGGAATGTGTCCTCAGAAGGGCAACTAAAATGATCAAGGGTCTAGAGAACAAGCCCTATGTGGAGCGGCTTAAAGAGCTGGGCATGTTTATCCTTCAGAAGAAAAAGCTAAGAAGAGACATGACAGCCATGTATAAGTAAGTGAGGGGAAGCCATAGGGAGGAGGGAGCAAGCTTGTTTTCTGCTGCCCTGGAGACTAGGACGTGGAACAATGGCTTCAAACTACAACAAAGGAGATTTCATCTGAACATTAGGAAGAACTTCCTGACTGTGAGAGCTGTTCAGCAGTGGAACTCTCTGCCCCAGAGTGTGGTGGAGGCTCCTTCTTTGGAGGCTTTTAAACAGAGGCTAGATGACCATCTGTCGGGAGTGCTTTGAATGCAATTTTCCTTCTTCTTAGCAGGATTGAGCCACTTACCCATGGAAGGTTGCACTCATCAACCTTTATAGAGTACCAAATCAGTATCACAAGGAAGTAGGCAAATTAGGCTTTCTTATTATGCTAGTTGGGAGCCAGTGTGATGGAGTTGTTTGAGCGTTGGACTTCTACTCTGGAAACCAGGGCTGAAATTCCAGCTTGGTCATGAAACCTGGTGGGGAAGTCACATTGTCAGCCTTAGAAGAAGACAATTTCAAACCTTTTCTGGACAAGAAATCACCATGATAGGGTAACTGTAGATTGGAAATAACTCAAAGGCACACAGCAGCAACAACAGTGTCTCTTTGCTACTTTCCACCTAAAAAAAATTGGGGCAAGGGGAATTGGCTTTATTCTGATCTTCTCTGCCTTTTGGCAATAGATTAAGAAGCTAGCAAGACGGCAACAGCAACAGCAACAAGATCAACAAAGCACACAGAGGCTCAATTCTGGTAGGTTTTGTCCCTCCTTCAACCTTTTCTATAATCGGAATTATGTATCATCCTCTCCCTCAAAACCTGTCTTGCAACTTGTAGCTAAACATAGAAGCATTCCTGGCTCTCCTTTCTCAAATTTAGGTTCTATACATTTTTCAGTGGATCAGAAGGAATAATGGGAGAAGTAGAGGGAAGGGAACTAGCCCTGAGTGGTTTGTAGTGTTAGCATACTTGTACACCCCACAAATACTAAATAAACTAAGGCGACTCAGTTCATCAGTTATGTTAATATGGCGTAGGTCATGCTTTAATGAAAATTCACTTTCTGTGAGCCATATTTTTCATTATTGTGCTTGGAAAACATTATTGATTTGGCCAGGCCGCTCTGAGAACCATATGGCTCCGGTCCAGCATATCTGTCCCACCTTTCTATGTCCCACCTCAGAGTTTAAGATCTTCTGGGGAGGCTCTGCTCTCAGCCCCAACTCAGTCTCAAACACGCCTGGCAGAGATGAGGGACAGGACCTTCTCGGTGGTGGCCCCTGCCTGTGGAACTCACTCCCCGGGGAAATTAGCTCATCTTCATCCTTCCTCACCTTTAGAAAAAAGTTAAAAACATGGATGTGGGACCATCCCTCTGGGTAATTAACAATAACAATGTTGACAATGGCTTGGAAATGGATTATGGATAAGTTTGATGGAGCAACCAACCATGGTTTTCGGCTAATAATGGCCACCAGAGTGGTAATTCTTAGTAGATTTTAATTGTATTGTTTTAATTTATAATTATTGACTATTTGTTTTTATTATGTATATATTGAGGCATCGAATTGCTGATATTTGGGAGCCATCTTGAGTCCCCCCCCCCCCCCACCTGGGGGTTGAGAAGGGCGGAGTACAAATATTTGAAATAAATAAAAAAAATCACTTAATCTTTACTTGCTGATCCACTTATCTGCTCATACTTCACTAAAAAAGAACATGTTATTCAGGAATTGATAGTTTTGTTCATCCTGAAGGCAGGGGTGCTTAGAACAGGGTTCAGGACTGTCATTGAGAAGTAAAGGCATCATTAAGGGGGGGGGGGGGGGATGAAATCTGTTATTGCAGTAGGTAGTGCTAGGAGTGGAATGAATGCAGGAAATCAGTCATATAAACATGTGTCTTTGACTCTCCCATGTCCTTCAGTGCAGACAAACAATGGCAGCAGCACTTCCCTTGAGGGAATCGGGAACTCATACAGTACCCTGCAACTATCCTCACAGCAAATGTTGGTGTTTGATCAAAGCATCTATAACTCAGATACCTTTCAGCAAGGGCTCACTCCACCACAAATGCCAGGGGACCACATGAATCCTTATGGTAAGGGCTGAAAAGCATCAGATTTTGAAGTAGTCACATGTGATTGAAAATTTAAATATGTATGCCTCTGTCTCTGTGCTCCCCCTCCTCAAACACACACACTTTCTTTCTGGATGCTCAACTGAAATGTCTCAGCTGGACCTACGAGAACCCCTCATCAATACCAACACAGTGTCAAAATGTTTAAAGTGTTGCCATACTGCGTGGAAATTTTAGTTTGAGATTTTTGAGAGGGCATCTAATATGATGTTTATGCTGCCTTTAAAGATCTGAGTTTCAGGTGGTGGTCCTCTGAATTTTAGACATATCAGATGTTTTATCTCTTTCAGTTATCTATAAGTATAAGCCGACCCAAATATAAGCCAAGACGCCTAATTTTACCACAAAAAACTGGGAAAATGTATTGAATCAAGTACAAGCCAAGGGTGGGAAATGCAGCAGCTATTGGTAAATGTAATAATAATAAAGTAAAATAATAAATGTAATAATAGCAATAATAAGTAGAGAACAATAATAAATGTAATAAAATATAATAATAGAGTAAAATAATGTAATAATAATAATAATAATAATAATAATAATAATAATAATGGTGACGGCCGAGAGGGAGCTCTGGTGTGGGCTGGTCCATGAGGTCACAAAGAGTCGCAAAACGACTTAACGAATGAACAACAACAACAACCATAATAATCAAATTGCAAAGGCTCTGGCATAAACCAATACAGGTGGTCCCAGTGGTCATCAGCATACTGGGTGCCGTGCCAAAAGATCTCAGCCGGCATTTAGAAACAATAAACATTGACAAAATCATAATCTGTCAACCGCACACGGCCACCTTACTTGGATCTGCACTCATCATTCGAAAATACATCACACAGTCCTAGACGCCTTGGAAGTGTTTGACTTGTAATTTTGTGATACGAAATCCATATAGATCTCATTTGCTGTGACATACTGTGTTTTTGTGTCAGTCAAATAATAATAATAATAATAATAATAATAATAATAATAATAATAATCTATATAAATAAAAATATAATGTTCATTTGTGGGATTAACATAACTCAAAAACCACTGGACAAATTGCTCCCACAATTGACCATAAGACACCTACTAACCCAAGGAGTGACCATCACTACAAAACATTGATTTTGTCATTTGGGAGTTGTAGTTGCTGGGATTTATAGTTAACCTACAATCAAAGAGCATTCTGAACTCCACAAACGATGGAATTGAACCAAACTTAGCACACAGAACTCCCATGACCAACAGAAAACACTAGTAGGGTTTGGTGGGCATTGACCTTGAGTTTAGGAGTTGTAGTTCACCTACATCCAGAGAGCGATGTGGATTCAAACAATGATGGATCTGGACCAAACTTAGCACGAATATTCCATATGCTCAAATATGAACACAGATGAAATTTGGGGGAAATAGACCTTGACATTTGGGAGTTGTAGTTGCTGGGATTTATAGTTCACCTACAATCAAAAAGCATCCTGAATCCCACCAACGACAGAATTGGGGCAAACTTCCCACACAGAACCCCCATGGCCAACAGAAAATACTTAAGGCTATTAAGTCCAACTCCCTTCACCTGGGCAAGAAAATGTAATCAAAGCCCTCTTGACAAAGAGCCATCCAACCATAGATATAGATAGATATATATGATTCACATACACACATATATAGTATCATAGATTTGAAAGGGACCCCTAAAGGACAATTCTATGTTGCATGTTCCAGAGTAGGCAAATCAGACAATCTCCACATCAAGGCTGACAAAGAAACAGCAAGAAATACTGTTTACCCACAAGCATCAACACAAACCAACACTTTCTCATTACTTGATTTTCCAGATAATCAGACTGGGCCACAGCAACGCGTGGCAGGGGACGGCTAGTAATATAATAAATAAACTTGACTCAAGTATAAGCCGAGGGAGGCTCTTTCAGCCTAAAAAAGGAGCTGAAAAACTCGGCTTATACTCAAAGTCACTTGGTTAATGTTCTGATATCACAACTTGGATTTAAGTCCCTAAGTCTCTCTCAAGTGAATATAAGCATTGAGCAGTATATTGTGTATAGTACCACTTCTGTTCATTCCAGTGATGCTTACATCTTTGGACGCTTCCAAAGGACTATTTCAACTAAAAAGATGTGTTTTTTTTCTTTATCTGTCCTGAAGGTTCTGAACCTCTTTTCTATGAGCCGGACAGTGATGACATCAGCAACTTGGATGATTGCTTCTCAGAATCCGCTACAGAATCGGGAGCCTTACAGTCACGAGTGGGGAACCCCATTGACCAGCTGTACTCCATGCAGAGCTCCTACTTCACAACTTGAGACTCTTGAAGTTCTGAACAGACCCAATACTGAGCTCAGTGCAGATGTCAAGTAGAGAAAAGACTACAATTAAAATCTAGTTGTTTCACCAGGAATCAGCATCTCATGGGAAACCAAAAACTGATAATAATTTGATGTATTTGGTCACTGATAACTTCATTCGGAAAATTCTGTGAAAACCAAGAACATTTGAGGACATTGTTTCACACCACTGTTCTCTATTGACTGAGAAAATCAGATAAATAATACTTGAGTTTAACACTTTGATATGTTAAGAAATGTGTAGAAGAGAACAAAAACGCATTTTCCTTTGTTTAAGTCTGTTGCAAAATGAAGTACTTTCAGTTTGGACTGGATCTGCAGAAATATTCCTCATTTTTAATTTTCAGATAATTTTTCAAAATAACATTTTTATTAGTCAAATCTCCATTTTTTTTTCAATTCTTTTTGGCTACCGTGTCATATATGTCAATGCAAGAATGACACCAGAATATTATGAAGTCAGTTAATATTTGACTTTTTTTTTTTTTGTCGTGTCAGGAGCAACTTGAGAAACTGCAAGTCGCTTCTGGTGTGAAGAATTGGCCGTCTGCAAGGACGTTGCCTAAGGGACGCCTGGATGATTTGATGTTTTTATCATCCTTGTGGGAGGCTTCTCTCATGTCCCCGCATGAGGAGCTGGAGCTGATAGAGGGAGCTCATCTGCCTCTCCCCGGATTCGAACCTGTGACTTGTCGGTCTTCAGTCCTGCCAGCACAGGGGTTTAACCCACTGCACCACGGGGAGCTCCTCGGTGCATATTTGACTGCATGCTAAGAACAAGTGATTGAAATGTAAACAAATACATGAGATTTTTTTACAAGGGTAACACATTTTTTGCACAACTAAAGCATGTTTGCGCAGATATAGAAAACAGGAAACTCTTCAAGTTTTCCACTTTAATATTTGACAAGCTTCACAAGAAAGAAAAATAGTTTTGTAGTTAGGTGCATGAATGAATATGTATGCACATATGGCTATGTGCATGTAAATATATAAGATATAACGCCATCAGGTTTGTTCCTAATGATAGAAAATTGCTGCATAGTGATTGTGCTTAAGTTATGGGAGGAAAATGTCCATATGATGTTTATACAATGTTACAATTTGCAAAGATTTAATAGCAGAGAGGAGGCGTAATCTCTGCTGATAGTAATATGAAGCTTTCTATTTCCTCATTTGTTTTGAAATGGGAATCCATGCTGGAAATTTTAGCATACTGATCCCTCATGCATGCAGGTGAGCATGATTAAAATCAAAGAAAATGTTGCCATTGACTTCAGTCGGATTTGGGCTACAGCCATGCTTAGCTCTTTGCTGGGCAAAAGAGAGTCATGAACCATGAATTAGTAAAGGAATTAACCTTATAAAAGTACAGTTCTTTCTATTTAAATGAACACATCTTTCCAAACAATATAAAGGTTGTTTCTAAAGGGTCACATAGATTTTGTGTACATTTCCTCCTGTTAACATTTGTGAATGTTATACCTGACTTTGATACCGAATGAAATTAAAACAGCGACGTGAACAGAGCAATGGTTTCTTGGTACACTAACCATAATAAAACACTAGAGATCCCACACATCGAGGCTTCTTATGATTGTTTCATTGCAATATGAGGGTTGAATGAAAAGTAATGCCTCCACCTTCGTTACTTGGGTTTGGATAGGAATATTTTAATAAATCAAACGCAGAAATAATCCTTAGACAATTGGATACTGTTCTGGAACGGCTGTTCCAGGGGCTCCAATTTTGTGCTTTGCACTGTTTATTCATAGTCCTAAGTTGCAGGGACTTTGCAGATAGGTGGCTCCTTTGGCTGAATTCATAGGGCAAGCCACCTGTCAATAATAGTTAGGATCCCTGGTCCCGCCCCTCTCTGGCTTTTTGGAGGGAAGGGGCCATTTTTCAGTTAGTCTCAGAAAAGGAAGTCAATGCAGAGGATGTATACAGATGTCCTCCTGTGCAAAGGCTTTGTCCCTTAAGACTTTCTGGGGGAGAACAGTCTTGAGAGCTTCTGAAGATTCCCAAAGGTTCCAGGGAAACAGCCTTACAGCCCTGAGGAATTCCGGAGGGAATAACAGCTCTAACCATCAAAACAGCTAAGTGATTACAAGCCTTTTGATAGGTTCGCTCGGCATTGAGACGTAGTTCAGCTCGGTAGTGAATCCACATCAATAAGGTTTAGGTTCACAGCAGCCTGGGAGGAGCTAGAAAGGGGAATTTTCCTTTAAACAAGGTTTTTGAAGATAGCGCCTGTTCCCTGTGAACAAGATTGCAAGAGCCAAGAGATTGTTAAGAAAGTTTTACAATTCCTGTTTGTTCATCAATAAAAGACTGTTATATTTAAGCTCAAGCCTTATAAAGACTGTTTAATAAGGGAATTTCTCTAAAGGCTTCTTTTCGGGCCTCCTAGCTTCCCGCTGGATCCAAGCCATACATCCTCTCTTAAAGGCACTTCATTTCAGGTCCAGCAGCGACAGAACAGATACATACAACAATACAACAAGGGTTAAATAAAAATAATGCCCCCACCTTTGTAACTCCTCAACAGATGGCAGTACCAGTATGTGGCAGGTACTGGCTTATTCAGTATACTCTCCTATACAGTTCCATTTTGGCAGGAAGCCTTAATGGTCAATGTGACCTAAGCAACATGCCGTAATTGAATTCTTGACAGCAGAAGGTACACCCAGGAGCGAGCATAGCTGACCTATATTACAATCACTCCACTAGCTGCCAATTAGTTTCTGATCAAAGCCCTATGTGGTTTGGGTCCAGGTTATGTGCAGTATTGCCTTCTCCTGTACTATCCACCCTGTACTCTCAGGTCAAATTAGGGCCCTTCCGTACAGCCCTATATCCCAGAATATCAAGGCAGAAAATCCCACATTATCTGATTGGGGACTCAGATAACTCAATTCAAAACAGATATTGTGGGATTTTCTGCCTTGATATTCTGGAATATAGGACTGTGTGGAAGGCCCCTTAGTGAAGCAGTTATCCCAAGTAAAAGGACTTGACGTACTGTGATCATTTTCCTTTAGGATTAAATAGCTTTATATTTAATATTTTACTCTTTCACCTCCATTCAATTTTTCCTGTTTAATTGGGCATACTCAAACAAGTTCTTATTGTCACCTTCCCAATAATAATAATAATAATAATAATAATAATAATAATAATAACAACAACAACATGATGTTATTAATAATAATTAATTAATATGATGATGATGACAGATCCCAAGTGGAGACTCTGCAAGGAAGCAGATGAAACAATAGATCATATCCTCAGCTGCTGCAAGAAGATCATGCAGACAGACTACAAGCAGAGGCATAACACTGTTGCTCAGATGATTCATTGGAACTTGTGCCACAAATGCCATCTGCCTGCAACAAAGAACTGTGGGATCACAAACCTGAAAAAGTTATAGAAAATGAACACATCAAACTACTCTGGGACTTCCGAATTCAGACTGACATGGAGCACAATACTCCTGACCTCATGATTGTGTTAAAAAACAAAGTATGGATAGTTGATGTTGCAATCCCACGCGACAGCAGGATTGAAGAGAAACAACTGGAAAAGTTGACAGGATATGAAGATTTAAAGATTGAACTGCAACGACTCTGGCACAAGCCAGAAAAGGTGGTCCCTGTGGTGATCAGTACACTGGGTGCAGTGCTTAAAGACCTTGGCCTGCATTTAAACACAATTGGAGCTGACAAAATTACCATCTGCCAGCTGCAAAAGGCCACCTTACTGAGATCTGCACGGATTATTTGCTGATACATTTTACAGTCCTAGACACTTGGAAAGTGTCCGACGTGTGATCCAATACAACAGCCAGCAGAGTGATCTTGTTTGTTGTGGCCCCATCTTATTGTGTTTCAAATAATAATAATTTTAATAATAATATACACTACTCTAGAGCTCATATAGCATAGTACAGCCCCTTTATAAAACAATATATAATTTATCCACATCCAACAAAATATGGCCTCTAGTATGACTCTACGATGTTCATGGGCTGGAAGTCCTTCATTTAGATAGTCTTCACTACTACTCTCCTGGATATGGAATCGTATGATATATCCATGCCCAAGAACCAAGAACATACCATTCTATCCTCAGTTTCATCCTCTGGCTTATTTTCCTCACCCACAAAGTTTTCATCCACCCCTCCCCAACCCAATAACAAAGAAGTTGATGTTCCCCATACCCTGCCAGTGAGACATTTTTGGCTGCGTATATGCAAGGCACATGAACAGATGATGGGACGGCAGGTAGTCCAGCCCTTTCAAGGGAATACATTCAGGATTGCTTTAACACAATGTGACAACGAATATCTGACTGAACAATTTTAATTACTAAAACTCTTCACAAATCTACTCCTATACAATACAGTATTAAGCAAGAAAAAAAAATCTTAAGAATGTGTATGGATAAATAAAATTTATTATTATTATTATTATTGGATGCATTAATATAAAGATACGACATATGTTATGTTACTCATATTTTACTGAAACAAATCCACTCTGCTTTGTCACATCCACATAATATTAGTTTTTGATTTAAAAAAATGATATCTCTAACTTAGCAAGTGTATTAATTTTGCAGTTTTTTTCCATTTGGAGGAAACATGCTCTATGCTTAATAAGTATTTCCAGCTAGGATCCATTTAACTGCAAAAAAGGATAGGGGATGAAAAAGGAAGACGATGAAAGAGTAAATGGAAAACTAGAATGAAATTAAGAAAATTAGGGGCCGTGGTGGCACAACAGGTTAAATTAATCGCTGAGCTGCTGAACTTGCTGACTGGAAGGTTGGTGGTTTGAATCCGTGGGATGGGATGAGCTCCCACTGTTAGCCCCAGCTTCCGCCAACCTAGGAGTTAAAAAACATGCAAAATGTGAGTAGATCAATAGGTACCACCTCATTGGGAAGGTAAATGGCGCTCCATCCAGTGATACCAGCCATGTGACCTTGGACGTATCTATGGACAATGTAGGCTTAGAAATAGAGATGAGCACCACTCCTCAGAGCCAGAAGGGGAATCTTTATCTGTGTTTCATTGTTTTTAGGCATTGAATGTTTGCCCATGTAGTTATTTATTTACAACATTTCTACCCCCCCTCCCCCTTCTCAAGCACCGAAGGGGGACTCAGAGCGGCTAACACTGGCAACAATTCGATGCCGCAATATCACAATGTAACAACAATTTAAAATCCATAAATGCACAATACATTAAAATGATAACATTAATTATACACTTATATATGCCAGATAGGGTGGAATACAAATACAGTATTATTATTATTATTATTATTATTATTATTATTATTATTATTTCTACTACTACTTAATAGTAGTAGTAGAAATAATAATAATAATAATAATAATAGAATTATTAATTAGTAATTAATAATTGAATTATTAATAAGTGACAGGAATAAAGAGTTGAAAGATATAAAATTAAGAAATGGACATACTATAATTTGGCAAGAAACTTGAGGTAAGGGTGTCTACAAAACATTCACCTCCAATACAACCACTTATCCACATCAAGCAAGACACTATGTGTTTAAAAAGTTCACCAGAAATCCCAGATCGTGCCAGAAAATGTGCTGAAGTTGATCACTGTATAAACAGTGCAGTGCTGCAAAGTGGAAGAAGCATTTGGAGGACTAGTCAGGAAAGTTTTAAACTCCGGGAATTACAGACATAAGGTGCGGAATGAAGGTAAACACAAATGCCTCCCCTCCTGCAATTAAAAAGCAGAATTCCCATGGAAATTCTGGATTCCCATGTCTCGACTTCCTCTGCTTTAAGCCAAGCACTGATCAGCTGTTTTCAACCGTACTTTTTGCTGGAGAAGTTAAAAAATAATATTCCTGGATTTGGTTGATCTGGATACAGTGGAACTTTGAAGACTCGGGCCATATCTACACTGCCATATAATGCAGTTTGAAACTGAATTATTGTACACTCACATATTGCAGTTCAATGCAGCTAAACTGTATGACATGAGTCTCATTGGTCATATAATGCCGCTTCAAACTGCATTATATGGCAGTGTAGATAGGCCCTTTAAACAGGTTTGAGGGGTGTCTATGCAGGCACTCCGAAGTAAACTGAATATCTTAAATCCAAATCCTGACCCAGATTAAATAGCTGGGGAAATGATCACTTGTCTCAAAGACCCAGCTATTAAACTTCTAACTTGGAAGGTAAATTGGAGAGAGACATGAATCTGGAAATTATTTTAGCTATAGCACAGATTTATATGAAGTCAATGGCAATTGTTAAAATATGTTGACCTTAGGATATTTGTGGCTTTAAGAGTCAAGGTCAACCTCTGGTCTAATTAGGGGTTTGTTACCCATATAGCCAAGCCTGGGTTCCCATGATAGCATTAATAATAATAATAATAATAATAATAATAATAATGCCATCAGAGCCAAAATTGAAAAGTTTACAACAGATCCCAAATGTAGACTCTTCAAGGAAGCAGATGAAACAATAGATCACATCCTCAGCTGCTGCAAGAAGATCGTGCAGACAGACTACAAGCAGAGGCACAACACCGTTGCTCAGATGATTCATTGGAACTTGTGCCACAAATACCATCTGCCTAAGACAAAGAACCAGTGGGATCACAAGTCTGAAAAAGTTATGGAAAATGAACACGTCAAACTACTCTGGGACTTCCAAATTCAGACAGACAGTTTTGGAGCACAATACTCCAAACATAGTGTTGATCGTCAATGTTGCAATCCCAGGTGACAGCAGGATTGAAGAGAAACAACTAGAAAAGCTGACACGATATGAGGATTTAAAGATTGATCTTCAAAGACTCTGTCACAAGCTAGTAAAGGTGGTCCCAGTGGTAATCGGCACACTGGGTACATTGCCTAAAGACCTTGGCCCGCACTTAAACACAATCGGCGCTGAGAAGATTACAATCTGCTATCTGCAAAAGGCCACTTTACTGGGATCTGCATGCATTATTCGTCGATACATCACACAGTCCTAGACACTTGGGAAATGTCTGACTGTGATCCAATACAACAGCAAGCAGAGTGATCAGCAAATTGATCTTGTTTGCTGTGGACTCATCTTGTTGTGTTTCAAATAATAATAATAATAATAATAATAATAATAATAATAATAATACCCACCTCTCCCTGCAGTTTAAGGCAGGATAGAACATCATTAATAGACGAAACACTATTAAAAGACATACAAGAAGATACACAGAGTTAAAATACAAGTTAAAATCCACTGATAAAATGCAAATTAAACTATTGCTTTGGTAATATACACATTGCTTTTGAAAAGGTGGAAATGATTGAGGAGGGGGGAAATAGAAATGTGGCCGCATCTTTAAAACTAACTGGTTATTATTTTGTCACGAGTGTTCAGGAATAGAAATCCACTTCTCCAGATGCTCTACCAATTGGCATTAAGGCCACATTTACACAGTTACAGGAGTGAGATAGAATGTAATCCAGAAAAATGCTAATCATATCCCTTGCCCAGCCCTTTGAACATTTATGGCAAGGGTCATGTTTCTATTACCCTGTATTACACCTATTATATTATATACTATTCCACTACCCTAACTGTATACATTTGCTTTATACCTGAGACCTTAATGCCACTTGGCATTGTACCCAAAGAAGTGGGTTCACATTCACGAAAAGTGCAAATATGCTAATATATTTTCTTTCTCTCCCTTTTTTTAGCGGCAAGAGACTAACATGACTATTTCTTTGAAAACAATCACTACCTTGACATTACCTTGATTTCTTGCTTGCACATTGGACCATAACTTAGCAACCTTCATATGAGGATAAAGCAGGTGGAGCTGGGATGGACAAAGGCTCAGCAAGTCCTCCTTCTCATCTGCCCATGTGGCAACGCAGCAGGAAGCTAATGATATGCAAGGCACGAAGTAGGAGCTTCACTTGCAGTTATGGGCATCACAAACTGTCAAACAGCAGAGTGTGGTCAGCAGAAGGGCTGCTGTGTTGGCAGCCCTGGCATCTCGGAGGTAATAATGAGATTATTACTGCCCTGCTGTTTGATGGCCCACATCAGCCTCTGCTTGCTCAGTTTTCTGAATTTCCACACAGAGATGGGGAGACAGCATTTTTCCCAGAAAGAAGAAGGATTTCACCTCTTGATTGATGCAAAAAGTACTATCATGAACCTCCTTCTTCCTCAGGCTGAGACATTTCAGGAGTAATGTTACTTTTCACGAGTGTGCTATGGGTAAAAATAATATCACTAGAGTACTATCATATTGAATTATTTTATACTACTATATATTCTATATTGTATTGTATTGTTTATATACTTCCATATACCATTGTGAATGGCATGATAAAGCTAGTGTGATGTAATGGACTATGAGATTGGAGATCAGAATTATAATCCTCACCGAGCCATGGAAAACTCACTGACCTTGGAAATCACACTCCAAAAGGATTACAAATCAGTTTTGGTCAATTTTATATTTGGTTTGGTTATTTGGGGTGCTGATTCAGAAAATTGTATTGGCTAGACCACATCAGCTCTAGCTTCCAATACAGAACATATGCCATCCAATTGTCTCCATGTACTCATCCACAGAAAACTATATTTTATAATCTAGAGCTGATGTGGTAGTAGTAATCTTTTGTGGGTAGTTGGCCTCTCCTCTCCTAACATCCCTGTTGCCTCGGCACTATAAGAGGGTTTCACAAGACTAATTGCTCTCGTTGCTGCATGGTTTTGGGGGCAACGATGTAGTAATGGTGAGGTCGTGGACCATATTTTCGTTCTTGTGGACCACTGGTAGTCCGCGGACCACAGGTTAAGAAACACTGCTATAGATGATTATGATAATGGTGATGATACATAACATTTAGAGAAGGCACAGTCATCATTTTGAAATATTGGCAGCAGTATTTCAACAGGTGCAAATTTTAAAAGTCATGATCTCTGAGTACAATTCTTCTATGGGAGAAAGTCTCTGTGTTACCTGAGGCATACTGTAGCGAGGGAGAGAGAGACTATTACTTTATTTAAGAAAAACCTCTTTACTCTAACACTGATTCAGTTCCTTCTTCTTTTATATTAGCTGAGACTTTCTGTGTTCTGTTTAACCTTTGTACAGGCAATGAGACACTCTTCTGTATAACAAAGTAACACAATTTATTTATAACTTCTGGCTCCAACGCTTGTGGTTACATCTGAGTTTTGTTGCAATCTTGAGGCTTACAGTCAGTATAATATGCTTGGTTTACTTTTCTGAAGTAGACTTTCAATGTTTCACATTCACAAACATGTTACTTGCTTTACACACTCTTGACTGAAATTATTTTCTGACTAAAGCACCACTGGCTTTCTTTATGTTCCTAAAAATTGAGTTCTATTTAACTAACTGCTTCTATATATCAGAAGTCTTTAACACATCTTCATAACTACTTATTTCTAACAGGAGTTCCTAACTCTTTTCTCTCACAGAAGTTCCTAATTGTCTCTCACAAACAGGAATCCCTAACTCATCCCACAAACAGTAATTCCTAACTCACTTCACAAACAGCAATTCCTAACTAACTCTTTAGACTCTCTAACTGCCTATTTTTAAACTTTGGTTCAGCCCCTTTGGAATGTTTAGCTCTGCTCTTTCTCCAACTGTCATTTTTGGCCTAGCAACCTTTTCCAATCCTGGGCCTATGCTAATCTGCATATGACCAATCGGCTTCCATATGCAAATGAATCCTATCTCTGCTGTTGCTACCCTGTCTGTGCCTATTCTTCCCTATCTGCCATATGTAAACATAGAGCAAAACATCAAAAATTTAACATAAAGTAGCAATTTCGCTACACATACCAACATCAAAACTAACTTTCTGTAGCCACTCAGCCATGGCAAGCTACATTGCAATAAACAATAGACAGAAAGGATTCCCTGAAGTACAAGGGCAAGAGGCCACCAAAAAATAATACAGTTATATAATCATAAGAATGAATATCATATCTATGTTATAGTACTATAACATGCAATGTACTAGCAGCTTGTACAAAATATACTTAACAGCAATTCACAATGCAAATCTCTAAACCAAAAATTCCCTTATATGGGATCAACAACTAATTCCTGCAACAAAATGCACAACTTTGTGAGTCCCTTTTGAAAACCAAAAATTATAAATGACAAAGCAAAGTTTGTAAGACCTTTTTTTGCAAGTCTCTTAATCACAAACTTCTTGGTATGAGATAAACAGGTGATTCCTATAGCAGAATGCACAAGTTTATAAGTCCATTTTTAACCAAAGTTTGTCAGCAACCAATCCAAGTATGTCAGTCCTTTTTTGGAATCCACAGTTTATAAACCACAACCGGTTTTGATACCAACATGCCTGCAACCACTAAAAGAATTTATTTGATGATGAAAAGAAAAAGAATAAATAGCTTCCTATAACAATCTTTCAAATTAAAGCATTTGCTATTGTCACACCTCAGTTCTCATAATGTGAAGATCCTCAACCCTCAGTCTCCATATAATTAAGTGTCTTCCAAAGGACCAATGCATGCATGATCCTTCAGATGTCTAAGCATCTGTGTATAACATCTGTGTATAACAAGTATTTACAGCTAATTATAGCATGTGTGTGTTTTGTTTATGTTTTTACAAATACTGATGTTGGAGTTTACATGACCAAATTCATGTGGAGAAAGGGAAATGTGAAGCAGCTGTTACCTATGATCAGATAGGTAAATATTGTAACGTAGTCCTTTCTTCTTGGCGAACTATATGAAGTGGGACATTTTTCTCCTCGTCGACCAATTTAACCAATATTGCTTCAGTTATTTCTTTCGGTACCAAAGAATTCAACACATGGATTCCACCTGGGTATAGATGCAGAGTTCAGAAGATAGATCGTGGATAATTTCCCGGTTTAATTAGGAAAATCAATCATACACATGTTCCATTCTTGCATGTGCAGCTAGATAATGATATATAAGGGGGTGGAGACTGTACATCTAGGGAAAGGTCACATGCGCATCTCTTCCCCTTTCTGGGTTAGACTGGGGCAGGTGTATCCAGCTCCACTGTCAACTATAATCAGCAGTCTTATAGTAGCAAGTGGAAAGAGCTGTATTGTAGTTGTGATGTACCAAAGATTTGGTTCAGCAATATTGGTCAATCTCAACAGAAACACAGACTATGGGTGGTTCTACACAGAAAAAAATGCTGAAGCAAAATAGGTTTTGGGTAGTGCTTAGCCTTTTACTATTCTTATCTTAGCCTTTTACTATTCTTGCTGAATGTCAGCCCCAACTTTTCTACAGTCATTCACTTGCTTAAAAAAAATATCTAAACCCCTCCCCATTTTTGTTGTTGTTGCTTCCTGCTTCCTAGTGGTTCTCAGCTCAATTTGATCTTTAGCTTTTCTTAGGCCACGTAGATCCAGTCTTACACTATTCCTACAAGTTTGGGCTACACATCTATACTCTTCATTAGGCAGGATCTACACTGCCCTATATCCCAGGATTTGAGCTGAGATTGTTTGTTTTCAACTGTATTATATGAGTCTGCACTGCCAGATAATCTGGGACTACATTCTAGGATATAGGGCAGTTTAGAAAGGGCCTTAGTGGTTGGTTCTTCCTACCATTCTTTCTTTATACTCTTTCTCCTCTAGTCTCCTCCTTGAGTTTACTATGCAACCACATTGGCCTTTTTCAGAAGTCACCCCATTTGTTTTGTTCCATGAGGTGGTTCGTGATTGTCTTTTTTTGTCATGCCTTCTTCATTATTTCCCACCTTTATTAGATGTTTCCCTTTTTAATATCTTTTTTGGTCAGAAAATTCCAGTATTATCCTCACAGCCCCCTCACCTTACCAGTACACAAATTCCATCTCACTAATTGAATGTCTGATGTTTTCATTTAGAAATAGATACTGTGGTTACGAAGGATGATATCACATTGGTATTCTAAAGTGCAGGGCTGGGCTGGTAGCACAACTGCTTAATCAGTTGCAATAAATCACTGCCAACCGAAAGGTAACGAGTTCGAAGCCCGAGTCGGGGTTGAGTGCCCAACTGTTAATAGCTGTTAAAAAAATAGCTGTTAAAAAATGCTCATCTCACTGTCGACCTCTGCCCTTGCGCTTTGCTGCTCTGCTGCTGAGTATGCATGCCCAGTGTGGAACACATCTCACCACACTAAAACAGTAGATGTGGCTCTTAATGAAACATGGCGCATTATCACGGGGTGTCTGCGCCCTACACCACTGGAGAAATTACACTGTTTAGCCGGTATTGCACCACCTGACATCTGCCAGGAAGTAGCAACCAATAGTGACATTTCCAGCTCATCCCCTGTTTGGGTATCAGCCAGCACGTCAACAACTTAAATCAAGAAATCGTTTTCTAAGATCTACAGAGACACTCACTGGAACACCTCAGCAAGCGAGAGTCCAAAAGTGGCAGGCTCAAACCCAGAACCTCAATCAGTGGCTGATACCAAATGAGATACTCCCCTCTGGGCACACAGAAAACTGGGTGACTTGAAAGGCACTGAACAGACTGCGCTCTGGCACCACGAGATGCAGAGCCAACCTTAAGAAATGGGGCTACCAAGTGGAATCCATGACATGCGAGTGTGGAGAAGAGCAAACCACTGACCACCTGTTGCAATGCAACCTGAGCCCTGCTACAAGCACCATGAAGGACCTCCTTGCGGCAACACCAGAGGCACTCCAAGTGGCCAGCTACTGGTCAAAGGACATTTAATCAACTACCAAGCCTTCAAACTTTGTGTTTTGTTTGTTTGTTAAAAATGCAATACAACTGTTTGGTCTGCTCCTGACACAATAAATACTAAGCAGTTCAAAAACAGCTGTGAGTAGAGGAATTAGGGACCGCTTAAAGCGGGGAGGCTAATTTATGATACCATGGAAATGCTGGAGAACAAGGAGGAAATACTATGATTAAAAAGGCTTGACGTCATAGTGGACGAAGCAATAGGTCCCCATGTGGCTGAATCTCCAGGATCCGAAGTGGAATAACTGCGGAATGGCCTCTGTCTGTATGTCTTGTATGTCAAAAACGGCATTGAATGGTTGCCGTGTATATGTACATTGTGATCCACCCTGAGTCCCCTTCAGGGTGAGAAGGGCGGAATATAAATACTGTAAATAAATAAATAAATAAATAAATAAATAAATAAATCCACGTTTCTTTATCGCCCGGTTTCCTCTTGTAGAATTCTGGGAAATGTAGTTTAGTTCCTGTACAGGTTCTGGTTTTATTCTCAATCTCAAAGAGTATTCTCTTTGCAAATGCTCCATCCTTTGGACTTGAGCTGAGTTTTACCGGAAGTCCATTTGCATCTTCTTTCGTGTTTCTTCAATTCTTTTTATTTTCTGTTTTTGCTGTTTCTGCTGCTTCAAGATACAACTCATTGTGCCTGCCATCTGTTGCAGATCTTTCTTCATCTCTTCTTCACCTTTTTCTACGTATTTCTCTGCCGGTGTGATTGTCTTGTCAATTTTTAATTCCAATTTTAACTGACTTCCTGGAGAATCGTAGCCAGATGGTGGTGCTGGGGGACACCAGTTTGACTCCCTGGCTGGTGGCCTGTGGGGTCCCTCAGGGTTCAATTTTGTCCCCCATGTTAATCAACATCTACATGAAACTGCTGAGAGAGATCATCCAGAGTTTTGGAGTTTGGTGTTAAATTTATGGAGATGACACCCAACTCCATTACTTCTTTCCACCTAATACCAAGGATGCCAAGGATGCTGTCCTGGTCCTGAATCAGTCATCAGTAATGGACTGGATGAGGCTAACAAGCTGAAATTAAATCCAGACAAGACAGTCGGAAGACAGAGCTGGATCTGGAATTTCAGCCTGTGTTGGACAGGGTAACACTCCTGAGAGCAACTTTTATATTTATTTCTTATATTTTTATATCTCATATGTAAACAGTATTTACTGCTTATGCACTTTATGAGGCCTGATTGCTCATATTCTCCATGGGGTTTATCCGTGTTTTAATCTATTACTCAGTTATTATTATTTTTAGAGCATTGTGGTTTTATGAGTGTATGTGACATTGAATGTTTGCCTTTTGCTTTGGAACCTGCTCTGAGTCTCTTCGGGGAGAGAGGGTGGGTTAGAAAAAAAGTTTTATTATTAATATTATCGGGACATTTTATCATATGTGGTGGTCTTGCAAGAAGGCCCAGAAATATTGGATTCAGATAAACAAGATGTTGGCACAGTTGTTTTAAAGCCTTGTGCTGGCTGAACTGCTGATCTGAAGGTTGGTGGTTTGAATCCGCATGACAGGGTGAGCTCCCATCTGTCAGCTCCAGCTTCCTATGCGGAGACAGAATAGTAAAATATCCGGGCATCCCCTGGGCAGCGTCTTTGCAGACAGCCAATTCTCTCACATCAGAAGCGGCTTGCAGTTTCTCAAGTCACGTCTGACATGAAAAAAAAACCTGTATGAAGTGGAGCTGAATGAGAGTTTGGAGGGCCAGATGTTCCCCACCTCCGTTCTGAATGATGCTTTCAGAAAGAAAGACGAATAGTACAATAAAGCAGAGTGAATGATAATGGCCCTTTCTTTGAAAAGTGAGATAAGACCAATGTGATCTGTTTTAAGTGTGTGATTTTATATTGTTGATGCATTAAAATGGGTTTGTATTTTATTTTGTGTTCTATTGTATATTGTTTCCTGTTTTACTGGACTTGGCCCCATATAAGCTGCCCCGAGTCCCCTTGGAGATTGTGGCAGGGTATAAATAAAGTTTATTTATTATTATTATTATTATTATTATTATTATTACTGGACAAAATTGATAAGGTTAACATTATTTATTTATTTAGAACTTTTATATCCCGTTCTTCTCTACCACCGTGGAGGGACTCAAAATGAATAACAGAAAAAATTCAATTATTATTATTATTATTATTAGTAGTAGTAGTAGTAGTAACTTTATTTATACCCCGCTAACATCTCCCGAAAGACTCGGTGCGGCTTACAAAAGGCCAAGGCCCTCAATAAAACAACAGCATAACAAATACAACAATAAAACTCATAAAGCAAAACAATAAACATTAAAGCAATAACAAAATTCAATGCTAAACAATAAATAACATTTTAAAACAAGATACATAAAACAATAGGTTAAAAATACATGTAAGATTGAAATACATATAAAACCATTTGCCAAGTTAAAAACATCGCCCAACTCAGTCCAATAACTTTAGTCTTTACAGGTCTCCATTATGCTGTCATAGAGTTTTATTTGTTGGGAATGCTAGGCTATCAACTAGAAAAAACATGGAAGATTACTACAATATATGATCATTGCAGGGAGCATATTCTATGCTGAGAGGTGGAAGGAACTAGTTATTCCAATGCAAGAAGAATAGCTAATTGACAAAGATCTGCAAACTAGCTGAATATGGACATATTGACTGTGCCGATTAAGGAGAAATAGTTGACTGACATCAAGAAAGACTGGAACTTGTTTATCACCTTTTCATAACAATGCTGGGGCCAAACATCAACAGTTTGATTTATGAATTACATGAATGTTACCAAAAGAAGTAATATTATCTAAAGTGAATAGAGTAATGAGAGATAAAAAAAAATCAACAAACTGTGAGTGTGAAGTTCATAGAATTGTCTTTGTGTTTAATGTATTGTCGAAGGCTTTCATGGCTGGAATCACTGGGTTGTTGTAGGTTTTTTCCGGAGAGAATGCCTCTAGACCATGGCCATATAGCCCAAAAAAACCTACAACAACCCATTGTCTTTGTGGTTTAATATAGTTTGTGTAGCTATATTAATGTAGGTAAGCACATTATCTGTGTGTTTGTCTATGTTTTGGTTTGGTAGTAGATTGTAATAGCTACTTAGAAAGCAGTATAGTTTTAGCAATATATATTATCAAAATTCAGCTTTTTTGTAATCAGTTTCTGAATAAAAATGAGTTAAAAATCAGTATAGTTTTATTAGCAGTCCATGTAACACACCTCTGATATTATTCTCCAAGCTGTATTGTACACACTTCTCATAAACAAACAATAGATGAAAGCCCAAAATTTGCCTAAAGGATACTCAAAACTGTCACACTCAAAATGTATATTTTGCATACTAGTAAATTTTACTAGTGATTTTTTATCTCTTATTACTCTATTCCCTTTAGATGAACAGCATTGTTTATTGTTCGCGTTTTCGGTTGTGTCTTGGTTTTCTTTATTGTAATTGTTGTTCGGGCCTGGCCTCATGTAAGCCGCTCCGAGTCCCCATCGGGGAGATGGTCACGGGGTATAAATAAAGATTATTATTATTATTATTATGATTATTATTATTATTATTGTGTTTTTAAGCTATCTGAACTTACTCGTTGTGCATGCAATAAGGTGCATTTGCTTATATCTTTATTTTAATCAAATAATTAATAAGGATGTATTGTGAATTTTCCTTATTCCTTTGCAGAATATGTTTTCCATATGCCCCATTTGCTCTTTCGTGCCTTCAGGCAATATTTTCTGCCCATATTTTGGCATGGTCCCATTCCCCTCCCCAAGAGTTTTGGGGACAGGAGAGGGTGTGCATCTCTGAACAGCTGGCCTATATGTCACAGCCAATTAGAATGGCAAGTAGGTGACTGGAAAGGCACACTTCACTTATTGAGACCTGCTGTCATGGGGCAGATGTGGAGTCCGACACATGTTCCCAAACCCTACAATGGCTTTAATTAATCACCTCAGCTACAAAGTCATGACAATCTCTCACTTCAAGTGAGATGCATCAAAAGGCAAAGGAGCAGAAGACAAGTCAGAGACTTGGACAGCAAAGTAGATAGGGATGGTGTTTGTCTCTCTCAGCATGGAGCATTGTCCCTCCATCTGCTTGTGTGAAGTAATCTTAGACTTGTCAGGTCATTCCTTCTCTCCCCCCCCCTTCTTCCCCCCCCCCCCCCCTCTCTCTCTCTCTCTCTCATTTGAGTACCTGAACTGAGGAAGAAGTCATTGTATGCTCTGAAGTTACTTGTTTTGGGGCACACCTATGCTGACCATTTACGGCAGCTTCAACCTATGTGACAACAAAATGCATGTCGTCAAAGCATCCTGGCGCATAGTTTAAAGTGCATCAAGCAAAGATGGGGGTGAAGTCGAACATTACTCCCCTCCCCCCCCCAATAAGAGATAGTAACTTATAGTTTTGCTAAGGGCAAGGACGCCAAGCTGGATAATAAGGGTTAAGCCTTGGTCAGTTTGGTGTGTATCATTTAATTAAGGCTTTATGCTCTATTTTCATATGTTTACAGCAGAAAGTAACCAATTTATTACTGAAAATCATGCCACAAAAGTATTTGAATTTTCCCATCTGAGGCACACCTGGGCTCCTGATGGTCCCCCATCTCACAAACAAGGGACTCTCTTTCCCCCTCATGGATATTTCCCTTTATGGACCTTCCTATGAATAATATGAACTATGGACACTGGGGGAAGGTAGTTGGGTTTACTCTGTATTATGATTTCTATATTTTCATATTTTCTCCTGTATTTCTATATTTTCCTTCATGTTTTTGATCTTGCCCTGACCCTTTTGCCCCCTTCCCCTCTCATTGGGGGAAATCTACAAGGAAGCTGCCCTGCCTCTGGAAAAGCAATCAGCGATCATGAAAAGACCCTTATCTCTGGACATTCTTTGCATGGACAATAATAAAGGAAATCCTTTTGTCTTCGGAGTTGGGCCACCATTAGGATTTCTGTTTGGCAGACTTTTTAATCATATAACAATGGGGGGAATATGACCTTAGAAAAGTCCTCTTTTCCTCCAAGCCATTTTTCTTTCAAATGTCTCCACAACGGACATTCACCCCAGCCTCCTCTTTGTGTCTTATCTGATTGTAACAGGAAAACTCGGATTAAGTAATCAGTTCTTATCGCAGACCCATCTGAGGACAATGAAGTTAGTTTCTTTAGAAGGCTGATCCCAGACTCAAGAAGCCCCAGGACATTGGAATTCCATAATCCACTCCAGAATGCATTGTCTCCCTTCTGGAGTGGATTATGGAATCCAGTGTCCTGGGACTCTGGTGCACCGTGAATGCCCTGTGATTGGCCCTGATGCATGGAGGATGGCCAAGCCTCCTCCCAGCTGTTTGCGCGTCAGCCAATTCCCTTCGAGCTGGGCGGGAGGGAGGAGCAGGAATTTTGAAACTCACAACTCTGTATTTTCTATAAAAATGGCATTTACTTCTGTAACCACATGCTCTGCTTGGCGAATGATTGCTGCTCTGCATCCTTTTCAGCTGAATCGCTAATAAACCTCGGTGGCACTTCCTTCCACTTGGTGAGACCCCAGGTAGAGAACTACTTAGAGTTGAAAGCCAAAACATCTGGGGACCATAGGTTGAGAACCACTTGGCTTAGACCAGTGGTTCTCAACCACTGGTCAACCACTGGTCTAAGACAAGTGGTTCTCAACCTGGGGTCCCCAGATGTTTTTGGCCTTCAACTCCCAGAAATCCTAACAGCTGGTAAACTGGCTGGGATTTCTGGGAGTTGTAGGCCAAAAACATCTGGGGACTCCAGGTTGAGAACCACTGGCTTAGACAGTCAACAAGGATTTAATAACTGATTAAGGTTTCAACCCCTATCTCCTCCTGAGTCTAACTGGCATAGTCCTTGGAAGATTTGTGTTTAAGTTTTGTATTAAAGTTGTATTATGTTTTTAAATTGTTGTATGGCACCTTGGAGGATCCCCCGGTGGTGCAGTGAGTTAAAGCACTGAGCTGCTGAACTTGTTGGCCAAAAGGTTACACGTTCAAATCCGGGGAGCAGCTTCTGCCAACCTAGCAGTTCGAAAACATGCGAATGTGAGTAGATCAATAGGTACCGCTCCGGTGAGAAGATAACGGCGCTCCATGCAGTCATTCCGGCACATGACCTTGGAGGTGTCTACAAACAATGCTGGCTCTTCAGTTTAGAAATGGAGATGAGCACCAACCCTTAGAATCGGACACAACTGGACTGAATGTCAGTGGTAAACCTTTACCTTTACCTATGGCACATTGGATCCTGTGATAGGAGAAAGGTGATTATCAATAAAATACACATTTACATTTCCCCCCTCTTCTACGACTTAGTTGGGCACCTAAGAACCCTTCAAGATAGGAAGTTACCTTCATAAGGATCCAGTGATCTCCCATCTCATAATGATTTAGACCAGCGTTTCTCAACCTGGAGGTCGGGACCCCGGGGGGGGGGGGGGGGGGGTCACAAGAGGGTGTCAGGGGGGGGGGGTCGCCAAAGACCATCAGAAAACACAGTATTTTCTGTTGGTCCTGGGGTTCTGTGTGAGAAGTTTGGTCCAATTCTGTCATTGGTGGGGTTCAGAATGCTCTTTGATAGTAGGTGAACTATAAATCCCAGCAACTACAACTCCCAAATGCCAAGGTCTATTTTCCCCAAACTCCACATTTGGGCATATTGAGTATTTGTGCCAAGTTTACTCCAGATCCATCATTGTTTGAGTCCACATTGCTCTTTGGGTATAGGTGAACTACAACTCCAGAACTTAAGGTCAATGTCCTCCAAACCCTTCCAGTATTTTCTGTTGGTCATGGGAGTTCTGTGTGCCATGTTTGGTTCAGTTCCATCATTGGTGGAGTTCAGAATGCTCTTTGATCGTAAGTGAACTATAAATCCCAGTAATTACAACTCCCAAATGACAAAATCAATAACCCCCGCCCAACTCCATCAGTATTCAAATTTGGGTATATTGGGTATTTGTGCCAAATTTGGTCCAGTGAATGAAAATACTTATAGTCCTCCTATCAGATATTTACATTATGATTCATAACAGTAGCAAAATTGCAGTAGCAACAAAAATAATTTTATGATTGGGGGTCACCACAACATGAGGAACTGTATTAAAGGGTCGCGGCATTAGGAAGGTTGAGAAACACTGATTTAGACTTTTTGATTTCAACAGAAAAGCCTCCATCTTGTGGCCAACATATAAACAGCAGCTTCAGTACTTGATATCTATTTCAAATGGGAACCAAGATTATAAACATATGTTTAGATTGGAAATATGAAATGGTATAAGAAAAAGGAATTTATCATTCAGCTAGTTGACCTCTGCTTTTTACACTTCACAATGACATAGTTAAGTCAAAAGTTGTTTAAGCAGTGCTCTTTGGTGCATTTCCCCCTATTCCTTTTGCAAATGCTCACATATTTGTTCCAGGTTTCAGTTACTCTTCTTTTACTCCCAGTGATGTGAAATCAAAGCAGATTCTAATTCATTGTGTATTCCTGCACGGCAGAGGATGGGTCTGGATGGCCTTTGTGGTCTCTTCCAACTATGATTTTATGGTTAACCACACAGAAGAGACCTCTCTGTCTAGGGTAGGCTATCCTTCTCTAGGAATGGGATTAAGCAAATGTGATAATGGGGTATTCTAAGACACTATGGTCATCTGAGATTACAGAGGCAATGCTGAATCCAGGAGCATCCCCAGAGTACATACCTCCAAAGGGAATACAGCCCTTTCAGAACAAGCAAGCAGCCCAATTCATAGATCTGAGGTCCATCCACCTATATAACCTCTCTCTTCATAAAATTGAATTTAGTTTGCTAGCTCTCATGCAGCAACTAACTGCATTCAGGTGCTGATCAAAACTTGCACAGTATGAATATATTTGTTTAAACCAGGGGTCCCCAAACTACAGCCCATGGGCCACTTCCGGCCCACCAAGGGCACTTATCCGGCCCGCGGAGGAGGAGCACCCCCCCCCACCCAGTGCCCCTCCCCTGGCTGGCTCACGCTATCCATCAGGCCCGATGGGCAGCGTGAGCCAGCCAAGGGCAGCTGCTCCGCGTGGCCTACTCGCGCGTAAAGCACCTCGCGAGGTGCTTTATGCGCGAGTAGGCCGCGCGGGGCTGCTCCTCCCTTGGCTGGCTCATGCTATCCGTCAGGCCCGATGGGCAGCGTGAGCCAGCCAAGGGCAGCTGCTCCGCGTGGCCTACTCGCGCGTAAAGCACCTCGCGAGGTGCTTTATGCGCGAGTAGGCCGCGCGGGGCTGCTCCTCCCTTGGCTGGCTCATGCTATCCGTCAGGCCCGATGGGCAGCGTGAGCCAGCCAAGGGCAGCTGCTCCGCATGGCCTACTCGCACATAAAGCACCTCGCGAGGTGCTTTACGCGCGAGTAGGCCACGCAGGGATGCTCCTCCCTTGGCAGGCTCACACTGCCCATCGGGCTCGATGGGCAGCGTGAGCCAGCCAAGGGAGGCTGTCCCGGCGCTCCATGCAGTCATGTCGGCCACATGACCTTGGAGGTGTCTACGGAAAACACCGGCTCTTTGACTTAGAAATGCAGATGAGCACCACACCCCAGAGTCAGACACGACTGGGCTTCATATCAGAGGAAAACCTTTAACTAGGAAAATTGTGGAAGATCCAGGGTGGGAGAAAGAACTCTTGTCTGTTGGAGGTAGGTATGAATGTTTCAATTGGCCACCTTGATTACCATTTCATAGCCTGGCAGTTTTTAGGGAGAATCCTTTGTTGAGAGGTGATTAGCTGGCCCTGATTGTTTCTTGTCTGGAGTTCCCCTGTGTTTGAGTGTTGTTCTTTATTTACAGTTATAATTTTAGAGTTTTTTTTAATACTGGTAGCCAGATTTTGTTCAGACTAGAAATAGGAAGATTTCCCATTCTCTGCTCCTGGAATTACCGTTAAAGAGGGCTAGAAAGAACCCCCTCTAAGGGTCCTTCCACACAGCAAAATAAGATATGTGCAATGTGCATAGGAATTTTTAATTGATTTTTTTTAAAAAAACCTGTAGTCCGGCCCTCCAACTGTCTGAGGGACAGTGAACTGGCCCCTGGTATAAAAAGTTTGAGGACCCTTGGCTTAAACCATTTGTTCCTACAGGGAAGAATGCGTGGTTTAAGCAATGATCTGTCTGCTGCAAGAAACCAGGCTGAGCTGGAAAGAATGAATCCGGGAACGAGGTGAGGGGTCTTCTGTTTTGTGAATTTTAATGTGTATTTTATATAAATTGAGCCCCAAGTGGTGCAGTGGGTTAAACCACTGAGCTGCTGAACTTGATGCCTGCAAGATCGGTGGTTCGAATCCAGGGAGCAGGGTGAGCTCCCACTGTTAGCCCCAGCTTCTGCCAACCTAGCACTTTGAAAAGATGCAAATGTGTGTAGATCAAGAGATTCCGCTTCAGTGGGAAGGTAATAGCACTCCATGCAGTCATGCCGGCCACGACCTTGGAGGGGTCTGCAGACTATGCTAGCTCTTAGGCTTAGAAATGGAGATGAGCACCACTCCCCAGACTCAGACATGACTAGACTTAATGTCAAGGGGAAACCATTACCTTTTTATTTTATAGAAATATGTTTTATTATGTGTCTTTTATAGAAATAGATTTTAATATGTGTATTTGTGATATTTTACAATTTATTTATTTATTATTTACTTTTTTTATATATCCTGCCCTCTCTCCCTCTTTGGGGAACTCAGTCGCTCACATGCGGCAGCCATTCAATGCCATTCAACATAACCCACATCATATTCAAAATACATATCAATAAATACAAATAAAATTTATATAACTAATCTAAAAGTATTCGTACAGGATAAAACAATTGTTAAAACCCATATAATTAAAAACCACCACTCTCCCATTGCCATATTCCATATCCCTTGCACTTGACCCAATTTAAGGGTTCATAGAATCATAGAATCAAAGAGTTGGAAGAGACCTCATGGGCCATCCAGTCCAACCCCCTGCCAAGAAGCAGGAATATTGCATTCAAATCACTCCTGACAGATGGCCATCCGGCCTCTGTTTAAAAGCTTCCAAAGAAGGAGCCTCCACCACACTCCGGGGCAGAGAGTTCCACTGCTGAACGGCTCTCACAGTCAGGAAGTTGTTCCTCATGTTCAGATGGTTGCCTTCCCTAAAGGCTTCCTTCAAAAGAAAAGTTTTTATTTGTTTCCTGAAGGATATCAGGGAGGAATCCATTATAATGTCCTTCAGTAGGGAGTTCCAGAGCTGAGGGGCCACCATTGAGAAGGCCCTGTCTCTCATTCCCACCAACTGCACCTGAGATGGGGGTGGGACAGAGTAGGGCCTCTCCAGGTGATCATAGGGCTTGGGCAGGCTCATATCAGGAGGTGCGGTTGGACAGATAGTTTGGGCCTGAACTGTTTAGGGCTTTAAAGGTTTAAATCAGCACCTTGAATTGCGCCTGGAAGCACACTAGTAGCCAGTGGCACTGCTATAGCATGGGGCTAGTTCGCTTCCTGTACAGAGCTCCAGTAAACAGCCTGGCTGCAGATCTTTGGACCAGTTGAAGCCTCATCTAACACAAGCTATACCCTGGTGGGCCTTTTGACTGACCAGGAGGACCTCTGTCTTGTCAGGATTTAGTTTCAGTTTGTTCCCCCTCATCCGGTCTGTTACTGCCACCAGGCACTGGTTTAGAGTTGGAATGGCTTCTTTGGAATTGAGTGGAAAAGAATAATAGAGTTGCAAAGAGGTGACACCGCACTCCAAAACTTCAGATGATCTCAGTGGCTTCATATAGATATTAAAGAGCATGGGGAATAAAACAGACCTTTGCAGAACCCCACAGGACAAAGGCCAGGGGTTCAAACAGGAGTCCCCCATAACTATCTTTTAGGACCCACCCTCCAAGAAGAACCAGAGCCACTTTAAAACCGTGCCTGGAAGGATTCCATGGTCGATAGTATCAAAAGCTGATGAGATGTCCAGTAGAACCAACAGGGGCACTCTCCCTTGTCGGGCTCGCACCAAGGTGACCAAAGCTATTTCCATCCCATGGCCAGGCCTGAAGCCAGACTGGTACAGTGTTAATTTGTTTTAATTATTATGTAACCCACCTCGAGCCACAATGTGAGTTGGGTAAGAAATATAATAATAATAATAATAATAATAATAATAATAATAATAATTACTAGCCACCCCCTGCCACGCATTGCTGTGGTCCAGTCTGTATATGTGTTGTATGTGTGTGTGCATGTGTATATATGTGGTTTTGTGCATGGTTTGTAATGTATTTTTTTGGCTTTTAAAGTATCTTCCACTGACTTTTTCAGTGTTTTTATGAGTGATGGTCACTCATTGGCATGATAGGTGTATTGTGTCCAAATTTGGTTTCCATTTGTCCTGTGGTTTTTGAGTTATGTTAATCCCACAAATGAACATTGTATTTTTGTTTGTTTTGCATTGAATGTTTGTTTGCAGTCCTAAGTTTCAGGGACATTGCAGATAGGTGGCTTCTTTTGGCTGCAGTCATAGGGCAAGCCACTGGCCCATCATCATTAAGTTTTGGTCCCTCCCCTTGCTCAGGGCAATTGGGAAGGGAAGGGAGCCATTTTTTAGTTAGTCTCAGCAAGGAAAGCTATGTACAGGACGTGTGTAAACTTCCCCTGTACAAAAGCTTCAACTTTTAAGAATTTCCAGGAAAACAGCCCTAAAGACTAAAGAACTCCAGCTAGAGAACATCTACTGCCTTGCTGGTAGGTCCACTCGGCGTTCGAGACACAGTTCGACCTGGTAGCGGAGCTCACATCAGTAAGGGTTAGATTACAGTTAGCCTGGGAGAAGTTAAAAAGGAGATTTTCCTTTAAAGAAGAAGTTATTGAAGACAGTTGCCTGTCCTTCGTGGGCAAGATTAGGAATTCACCAGTTACCTAAAAGCTTGGAATCATTTGCTTTACTGAAGACATGAGAAGTTTCTGTTTGATTGTTCATTAATAAAAGACTTTGTTGTACTTCTCAAGCCATCTAAAGACTGTTTGTGGTGGAAACCTCTGAGAACTTCTTTTTGGGCCTCCTGGCTTCCCATTGGGCAAAGGTTGCATGTCCTGTTTTAAAGACAACTATTTACAGGCCCAGCGCGTGACAGAACAAGAGCTGTAATATCAGTACTTATTCAGAACAGCTTTGATCTGTTAAGAAGGTCTCTTTGTCAGAATAGCAGAGTGTCAATTTTGCTCCCAAGACACTAGAGGGAGCAAGTATTGCATTCAAAAATTTATAGTGTTGCATTATCTTTGGAATTCGGTGACCCCCAAATCCGAGCCACGGTCTGTCTGTTACTGTTACATTAAAAGCATCAACCCAGTGAGAGAGATAATTCATTCAAAGCTCACACCATGTTCTGTTTATTCGCTTGTTTTTCATATGTACACACTTTTGTAATTACTTTGGCCATCTTTGTTGTACATATTGTATAAAATGGCAATATGTGAAGATGCTGTAAATGTGAGAGACATATACAAATGGGCTTCCGTGTTCTTAACAGCTTTCACTCTTTGGGGTTTTTTCCCCCAGCAAAAGCAAAGTAAAAAGATCATGTGTTTGCAAATAATAATAATAATAATAATAATAATAATAATAATAATAATAATACAGAAAGTTGACCCGCTATATATACTATGTTCTCTTGGTTCAATGCTATGGAGTCACAGAGACTGTAATTTTACAAGGTCTTGAGATTTTGCTGCCTAATAATGCTGATGCCTTGCCCAGTTACAAATTCCAGGATCGCATAACATTGAGCCATGGCCATTAAAGTAGAGATGAG